>NC_090823.1:92381653-93097903 GCF_000390325.3 Nicotiana tomentosiformis
CGACTATTGTTATCGGAGGATGTTATTATGGTCATGTGAATTATGCAGTGCATGGTGTGAAATTAGCAAAGGTATGCAATCCTGTATTGGTGCATCGTGTAGTGATTGATGCGGTGTTCGTATGTTAGAATAAGTTATTGTAAAGAAATTCAGAGGTTGGGATTTTGGGAAGGCTTATAGTTTGAATAAAAGAGAGGACCTTCAGTTCGTCTCGAGCCGAGGTGCCAAACTAGAATTCTGATGGCACAGATAGGTGCACAAGGTGTTAAACAGTGATTTTGGTCATCTTCGGAGCAAATCTTATCACGTTCGAGGACCAACGTATGTTTAAGTGGGAGAGAATGTAACGACCCGACCGGTCATTTTGAGCTCTAGCACGTCGTTTGGCAGTTTGAGGCCATGAATAGCTTCACTTCAGGTATTATGACTGGTATGTGTTGCCGGAATAGAGTTTCGGGAAGTTCGGGGTCGATTTGGAAAGACAATTCTAAATTCGGAAGCTTTAAGTTGGAGGAATTGACTAATGTTTGACTTTTGAGTAAACGACCTCGAAATCAGAATTTGAAGGTTCCAACAAGTTCGTATGATGATTTTGGACTTGGGCGTATGTACGGATCGGGTTTTGGATGACCCGGGAGTGTTTCGGCGCCTATTGTGGAAAGTTGGCATTTTTGAAGGATTTCATAATTTTTGGTTGAGTGCATTTCAATGTTATCGATGTCCGTTTAGGATTCTGAGCCTCGGAATAGCTCTGTATGGTGATTCTGGACTTAGGAGCGCATCCGGAAGTGGATTTGGAGGTCCATAGGTCATTTTGGAGTCATTTGGCGAAAGTTGGAAATTTGGATAATTTTGAGAAGTTTGACCGGGAGTGGACATTTTGATATGGGGTTGGATTCGATTCCGGGAGTTGAAGTAGGTCTGTAATGTCAATTACGACTTGTATGCAAAATTTGAGGTCAATCGGATGTGATTTGGTAGGTTTTGGCATCGATTGTAGAAGTTTGAAGTTTCAAAGTTCATTAAGTTTGAATTGGAGGGTGATTCTTGTTTTTAGCGTTGTTTGATAAGAGTTGAAGGCTCGACTAAGTTCATATTGTGTTTTAAGACGTGTTGGTATAATTGGTTGAGATCCCGAGGGTCTCCGGTGGATTCCTAATGGTAAACGGATCGAGTTTGGGCTTAGAGGAATGCTAGAGCTGTTGTCATCTGGTGTAAGCGCACCTGCGAGGTTTTGGCCGCAAGTGCGGAGCCGCAAAAGCAGACAGGAGGTCGTAGAAATGAAAAGGGAGTGGGGGGACTAGCAGTCCGCAGGTGCGGACGATTTGTCGCAAAAGGGGATGCGCACCTGCGGGGAATTAAGCGCAGAAGCGGGTTGGGCAGCTGGGGGACTTCCGCAAAAGCGAAACATTTTTTCATACCTGCGGAACTGCAGAAGCGGTCCAGCGAGCGCAGGTGCGGAGGTCGCTAGGGCAGAATACATAAGTTAGCCAAATCGGGTTTTGGCTCAATTCACCTCTTTTCTCTCGTTGGAGCCAGCCTTGGGGGCGATTTTGGAGTGCCATTTTGTTATCCTTCATGAGGCAAGTGATCCCCATATATTGTGAGTTAAATACATGGTTTATGCATGGATTTGAGCATGAAAATTTGTAGAAATTTGGGATTTTGAAGAAAAAAAATCTAGAAATTGTTATTTTTGAATTTTGACCAAGAAATTGGACATGGAATTTTGAATAAATGATATATTTGAGTTTGTGGTGTTATGGGTAAAGTTTATCTCCGAAAATGTCGGAATCTGGGCACGTGGGCCCAAGGGTGAATTTTACCGACTTTTTGAGCGGAGTTGGAAATTGTTTAAATTGATTAATTATGGGTATTATAGCACATTTTGTTTGGTTTGCACCTTGTTTGCATAGTTTTGGATCGACAAGCATCGATTTGAGGTGTTAGAGTGGCGTTGGAGTCGGCTATGGAGCTTCAGAGCGAGATAAGTCTCTTTTCTAATCTTGTAAGAGAGAATTAACCCCATAGGTGAATCGATTTAATGTGTGCTTCTATTTGTGGGGGATACGTACGCACGAGGTAACGAGAGTCCATGCGTAGCTACTATTATGCTTATGTCCGGGTAGTCTAGGGCCCAAATCATGTTATACTTGCGATGTTTGTGCCCTAATTATTAAATTTAATTACTTAAATCATATTGAAACTTGATAAAGGAATTGTAAAAGGTTAAACTTTATTTTCTTGACCGTTAATGAGAATTTGGAATTCCCTTGAATGATTGCCCCTTAATAAATCTTGAATTGGTTGTTGCAAATGTATTTTCTCTTTTGTGGAGTGGTCCGAACGCCTCGGTAGCAGATAGATGCATCTATGGTTCGTGTCGTTCGACCCTCAGCAGTGCACAGTTTAAATATTATTTTGGATCGGGCCGTACGACCTCGGCATAATTTGCGCATGATAAATATTTGGAACCAATTATAATTGATATTGCTTCTTTGGTTTGAGATATAAATTGTTAAATGATGAGAATAAATTTGGAATAATTTTCTATTAATAAAAGAATTGTCCGCTCACTTCTTATTATTGAGTTTACAGCTATTTCATACGATACATGCTTAAGTATAATATCGAGATTTATTGTTAGCCCATAGTAAGTGTCGGAGTCGACCCCTCATCACTGCTTCTTCGAGGTTAGACTAGATACTTATTGGGTACGCGTTGATTTACGTACTCATACTATACTTGCTGCACATTTTTGTACAAGTGCATATATGTCTAGTGGCCTTGTGGGCGCAGAGGCACAGTTATTGCGGGGACTTAGGTGAGTTGCATTCTATAATACGATCTGCAGCCAGTAGAGTCTCCTTCAGAGTTATTTATATCTTTTCTATCTAATTTGTATTCCGGACATATGTTGTATTTTATTTTACTCCCTAGTTAATGCTCATTCACTTGTGACACCGGGTTTTAGGAGTGGTTATGGGTTGTTCAGTATTTTAGTTGCGCAAATATTATCATTTACTCCGTAGGTCCTATCTTTTACTATTTAATTGAAGGAAATTACGATTTAAAAATACTAAAATGAGTAATTAAGTTAATATATTATCGTTGGCTTTCCTGACAATGATGTTAGGCACCATCACGACCTTTAAAGGATTTTGGGTCGTGACATTGAAGCTTTATTATCTTTTGCATGTGATATTTTATTTCTCTTTTTTAATTTTATTGATCCTAGCTTTGTGTTTTTTGCAAGTTGATTAATATTGTGTTTAGTTGCTGCATTTAGAGTGTGTTTGGATTGGCTTATTTTAAGTGTTTACAAATGACTTTTAAGCATTATTTTAGTTTTTGTGATGTTTGGCAACGATAAAAAGTGCTTAAAAGCACTTACCTTTAGGCATGAAAAGTACAAAAATAAGCCAAAAGCCAGAAGTTGGGTATTAGCTTATAAGTGTAATGATCCGGCCAGTCGTTTTGAGTATTACAATCTCGTTTCCCCTATTTACTACTCAATTTATGCTTTATAGTTGTTATGTGACTTTCCGGGGTGATTGGTTCGGTTCGGTGAGGTTATGGAATGAATTGGAACACTTAGTTTTAAGGTTAAAAGCTTAAGTTAAAATAGTGATTGGATGTCGACTTATGTGTAAACGACCCCGGAATAAATTTTTGATGATTTCAATAGCTCTGTATGGTGATTTTGGTCTTAGAAGCGTGTTCGGCAAATTATTTTGGAAGCCTGTAGCTAAATTAGGCTTGAAATGACTAGAATAGAAATTTAAGTTTGGAAATTTAACCGGGGAGTTGACTTTTTGATATCAGAGTTGGAATCTAGTTCTAAAAATTTTCATAGCTCTGTTATGTCATTTATAACTTGTGCGCAAAATTTGAGGTCAATCGGAATTAAATTGATAGGTTTCGGCATCGAATGTAGAAGTTAAAAGTTCTTAGTTTCATTAGGCTTGAATTAGGGTATGATTCATATTTTTAGCGTTGCGAGATGTGATTTGAGGTTTAGACTACATTCGTATGATGTTTTAGGACTTGTTGGTGTATTTGATTGAGGTCCTGGGGTCCTCGGGCGAGTTTCGGATGGTTGATGGATCAAGAATTGAAGTTGGGAAACTGCTGAAGTTGAGTTTGCTGGTTTTTGGCTGATCTGGTTTCCTTCATCACGTTCGCGAGAGGTGTCTCGCGTTCGTGAAGAGGAACTGATAGGCTGGAAATATTTGCTATTCGCATTCGCGAAGAGAAGGACGCATTCGCAAAGGGTGGGCAGGGCGTGTATCGCGAATGCGAGAAGGGTTATGCGTTCGTGAGAGGAGGCAGTTGGGGACCCCAGGCAATTGGTCTACGCGTTTGCGTAGGGGTTGTTGCATTCGCAAAGTGAGGGGAAAGCGAAGCATCGCGTTCGTGATTAGTTGAACGCGTTCGCGTAGAAAACATTGAGGCAGAAACACTTTGTGCTTCGCGAACACGAGGGAGATGTCGCGTTCGCGAATGAGGAATTCGGACGGAAAGAATTTTGTGCTTCGCGAACGTGAGACAGTGGCCGCGTTCGCGAAGAATGAATCGTTGGGCAGAGAGTTTAAGTTCTGAAAATGGCTCTTCGTCCCATTTTCCATTTTTGACGGATTAAAGCTCGGGAAGAGGCGATTTTTGGCAGATTTTCAAGGAAAACAACGGGGGTAAGTGTTCTTAACTCAATATTGAACAAATTACCTGAATCCATGGTTATTTATAACATTTAATGGATGAATTAAGTTGGAAAATTTAGAAAACCCTCTTGGTTTAATTTGAAGATTTGAGGGTCGAGTTGATGTCGGAATTTGGTAAAATTGGTATGGTTAGACTTATGATTGAATGGGCTTTCAGATTTTGTAACTTTTAACGGGTTCCGAGACGTATGTCCCACTAGCAATATTTGGGTGAAATTTCGGATTTTTGATGGAAAATTTATATTTTCATATGGAATTAATTTCTATAATTTGTATTGACTGAATCAAATTAATTGTTGCTAGATTTGAGGCGTTCGGGGGTTGATTCGCTATGCAAAGGCATAGCGGAGTAAGAAATTACACGATTTGAGGTAAGTAACATTTTTAAATTTGGTTCTGAGGGTATGAATCCCCGAATTTGGTGTTATATAAATTATTTGGAGGTGACGCACACGATAGGCGATGAGCGTGTGGACGTGCACCATAGATTTTGTGACTTGAATAAATCCTGTGAAGTTGTAAAATTAAAGAATCATGTTATTATGTGAACATTTTCCACGTGTTAGGAAAATTGAGCTGAGGCTCTTATTAAAGATCATGTTTAGGCTACGTGCCGATATTTTGGGATCCATGGGGTCGTGTTGCTGTTGAATTAATTGTTTCAATCATATTCGTTGATTGTGAGGATACTTATGGGATCGAGTTGCGCGCAACAGCAAGCCATATTGGCTTTATATATTATTATTATTATATGGATCGAGGCTGGCCGCCTGCAGTAGGCCATATCAGCTTTATATAACGCTTGGGCTGAAGGAGCCCCTCCGGAGTCTGTACACACCCCCAGTGAGCGTAGATGATTATATATTCGGGATGGACATCCCAGGGCATGGATTTGCCTTACTTATTTATATTGTGATGAATTTCCCTAGACATGGATCTTGTCTGTATCATTTTTATTTGGGGATAAATTACCCCAGGGTTAGATTGGCCTTATACGGTACTGGGTGACTGATTGTCAGTCGATGCATATATATACATGGGATGGAATATACCTTGGCTGGATTGGCCATTTACAGTACCGAGTGTCCGAGTACTTAGTGATCATGAGTACACAAGATTTTCCACTAAGATGTCATATTCCTCATATCGTGCAATATTGATATATTTTGCTTGTACTGAGTTTGATTGTTAAACTTGAAACCATGCCTATATTTCTGTACCATTATTTATGTACTGGATTGTACCCGCGGAGTTCGTCACTACTTTCAGTCCAGAGGTTAGTCTTGTTACTTATTGAGTTGGTTGTACTCATACTACACTCTACACTTTGTGTGCCTATCTAGGTTTTTCCAGACATGGCGACTGTTAGACATCAGTGTGTTACCAGTTGGAGACTATCAAGGTAGCTGCTTGGCGTCCGCTGACCTTGTCTCTCTTCCTTTCAGTTATTGTATTGTTCTATATTTTCAGACAGTGTTTTTATCAGTCAGACTTTGTATTCATTTAGATGTTCATGTACTCAGTGACACCGGATTTTGGGAGTATTTATATCTGTATTTGTGAGATTTCTTCTGCATAATTTAAATATTATGTTTCGAACTTAAAAGATATGATGGTTTATTGAGATTGTCGGTTTGCCTAGTATTGAGATAGGCGCCATCACGACAGGTGAAATTTTGGATCGTGACAATAAGCTACTTTTTAAAAGCCAAACCAAATACCCTATTAGATTATTTTGTAATTTCTAAGGATATTGTTAAATAGTTGTGTAATGTGCCTTTTCTGGAGTAATTGCGATTTAGAGGACATTTAAGTCTATCATGAGAATGGTAATTGATGTATCATTACCTTTTGCCTGAAGTTTTAGTTGATCAAAATAAAGTCTTCACCTACAAATTTAATTTACGTAAAGAAAACTAAGGTCAATTAGATTTGTGTTTCTATAATTTATTTTTATTAATTCTCCTAATTACACCTAAACTATATATAAGGATTTAAGTAAAAAAAAAACTTTCTTCTCCTTTTTCCCCTTTCCCCCCCTTTTTCCTTCTCTTTCTCCTTTGATTTTCAAATAGTGGGTGAAGTATTTGTCTCTATAAAATACATTTTTAAGCAAGGTGTAATTTAGGGTAATTTTGTTTTTTGAAGAATTCATTGCTATGAATTCTAGTCAATTTTGTTGTGCCTTTGTGGAGAAAAGTTTCTCTTCTTTTTGGTACATGATGAATCTGGAGTACATTTTATCATGCATATTATGACCTCTTATACCTATTAATAGTCGTAATTGATAGTGCAATTTTATAAAAATTACTATTTGTATAATACATATCCAACAAACTTTTGTTATGTTTCTATTCAGATATAGGGCCAGAATGTTTAATTTACGGATTCTAATTCACACTATTTTTACTTACTGGTTTCTAAAACTAAAAAAAGGAGGTAATTATTGACGAAAATTGATGGGACCAAAGATGACTATATATGAAATAATGAAGAGAGTGTCAAAGTGGAAAGCGAAAACTATTTGAAAAAGAAATGTATTTTTCAGATTTTATGAAAAATTAGCAGGAGGAAAAAGAAGAATAAATTTGATTATTTTAGAAGGGATAACAAATTTTAAATATCTGAAAGTGTAATAATAAGGGGTCCAATTGTCACGGCCCAAAATTCACCTAGTCGTGATGGCACCTAACTCAACTGGTCAGGTAAGTCAATTAACAACTATCCAATTTAATGAGATTTATTAAGATAAGAAATGATAATACACCGTTATTATACAAAAAATATTTTCAATGACTGGTAGTACAAATCATGAGCTTCTAATATTAGAATTTATAAAGCTGCTATAAATAAATACATCATCTGTTCGAAATGTGCATGAACAGATTTTTATAAATCAAAGGCTGCCATGAACAAGAAGAAGCTACAACCGGAACACATGTACGTTTTCAAATCCATCTCCCGTCGATCACAGCAACATCAACAACAACATCTACGCGCAAGGTGCAGAAGTGTAGTATGAGTATAACCGACCATATGTACTCAATAAGTAACAAACCTAACCTTAGGTTGAAAGTAGTGACGAGCTGAACACATGTCGGGGTCCAACACTAATAGCCAACAACAGTTCATAACAACATAATGGAAGTAATAAAAGTAGTTCAGCGATAAAATGCTCAGCTCGTTCATAATTCCAGAAAAAAATAGGCCTGCTTTTCAAGTATATCAGCGAAAACCCAAATCTTTAACCGAAATTACCAAAATATGAGTACGTTTTGTAAAACTGTGATTTTTCCCAAAATCTTTCAACAGGTAAATGTTTTTATTTCAAATGGAATGAGGAAAATACATCTCTACGCCTACATGTCAATGAGTATGTGAAGTCATGAATGACGCAATATCGTACAACATGAGAAAAATGCATCTTTATGCATGTATGTCAAGTGTACATGTCAATGCGATGCAACTCAGTGATAAAACCATAAGCATACTCTCAGAGTATCAATTCACTCAGTCCTCTCAGTCACTCAGTCCTCACAGTCACTCAATCCTCCCAATCGCTCGGCTCTCGCACTCAGTAGGTACCTGCGCTCACTGGGGTTATGTACAGACTCCGGAGGGGCTCTTTCAGCCCAAGCGCTATAATGAGCCAATCATGGCATGAATATGCATGGACAACTCACTTGCCATAGTATCAATATCTGAATTAGCACGGATAACTCACGTGCTTTACGGACAACTCACGTGCCATAGTATCAATATTTGGATCCGCATGGACAACTCACATGCTGAACAGACAACTCACGTGCTGCACGGACAACTCACATGCTATAGTATCAATAACCTCACAATCAGGCCCTCGGTCCCACTCAGTGTTCAATCTCTTCAGTCTCTTGGTCTCTCAATATCATGAAACTAGCCTAAAATGATGATTTGATGTGTCAATAAATAACAACAGAGACTGAAATACGATATGCAATGAATGTGTATGACTCAGTACGAAATTACAATTTAAACATATAATTTGATAGCAAAAATGACCTCAGTGGGTCCCAATAATACAAACATTTGCCTAAGCATGATTTCTAACATGAGTCAGAGCTCAGTTTCTCTAACACATAAGAATACATGGAAAACTACAATTTAATTGACTATACAGCTCTACGGAATCAACTAAGTCTCAATTTCTATGGTGCACGCCCACACGCCCGTTACCTAGCATGTGCATCACCTCCAAACAATTCACATAACACGTATAATCAGGGTTCATACCCTTAGTTCCAAGTTTAGAAGAGTTACTTACCTTGAACAAGTCGAATCCAATAAAGAGCAAGCTAAACAATGCACCAGAAATTCCACTCTGCTCGTATCAACCTCCGAACGCCTTCCTATCTCCACAATTCCAAGCCAAACGATTTGAAACTAGTCAAACAACGTGCAAATTAATCAAAATATACTCCAATGCTTACAATTTAACAATTTACAAAAAATTCTAACTCTGCTCGAAAAATTGACAGTGGGGACCACGTCTCAGAATCCAGCGAAGCTCATAAAATCTGATAACCCATTCAATTACTAGTCCAACTATACTAATTTTACTCAAATCCGACTCCGAATCGATGTTCAAATCTCGAAAATTTATTTTATAGAATTGTAGAAAATTTCTCTGATTTCTCTTGAAAAACCAATAATCTAACGCCGAAAACAAAGATATGGAATATAATAACAAGGAAGTCAAGAACACTTACCCCTAATTGTGTGGTGAAATGTGCCTCTGAAAATCGCCCAAACAGAGCTCCCAACTCTATTTATAACAAAAATGGCGAAATCCCTCGTTTATAGGGGTTTAATGCTTGGAGCGCCACAGGTGGCGTGGGGCGTTGTTTCCAGAAAATTAAAAACATCACAGCGCCAGGGCTAGCGCCCCACGCTACCCAGGGCACTGGTGACGGGATTTTCTTTATTTTTTTCGATACGAAAATGGGCATAACTCTCTCATACGATGTCCGAATTCGACGATTCTTTTTGTTATGGCTTCGTAATTTCAATATGGATATAATACTTCAATAAAACTAAATTTGGAGCTCATTTTCTTAATGTGAAACCACGTATTCTTGAAGAATCAACGTCGAAACATTCTTGAAATATCCAAATTAAATTTCGTTAACCATCCGAAATTCACCCGAGGTCCTCCGGACCTCAACATAATAGACCAACAAGTCCTAAAATATCATACGAACTTAGTCGAGGTCTCAAATTGTCATGACCCAAAGTCCACTATAGGTCGTGATGGTGCCTAACAACGCCATTAGGCAAGCCGACGTCGATCTATCAATTTTATTCATATATTTTATCAATTTGAAATTTCTAATTTTCAATAATTTAACAGTATAAAATAGAATTTACAGAGTAAATGATAATAATTACATGATCTATGATAACAACAACCAGAATGAACTCCCAGAACCTGGTGTCACAAGTTCATGAACATTTTCTAAGAAGTACAACAGCAATACGACATTTATCTAGAATGTAAAATAGACAAGATAAAATAAATAGTACAATGGGGACTCGGTGAGCTGCGATGCGTAGTCTGGATTGTAGATCACATAAGGTCTCCTCAATAGGTGTGCCTACGCGCCAAGATAATAACCATTTAGTGCCAAGATAATCACTATTTACCTGTCAGATCCTGCACATTTAGTGCAGAAGTGCAGCATGAGTACATAAATCAGCGCGTATCCAGTAAGTATCTAGCCTAACCCCGGAGAAGTAGTGATGAGGGGTCGACATCGATACTTACTAGAGGTCCAAATAAATAAGTACTACGATAACTCATAAAAAATATGAAGTGCACATCAATAGTGGAGTAAATCTGAAATTTCATAATTTTTCCGATTTCTTCTTTTAAAACAAAAATCCATCTATCTTTTATTCTACCTTAATAGCTTAGAAAGATTCCAAGTGTCAATATCAAATAAATAAAAAATACCATAAAAATTTCTGGGCATCAGTGAAAGGTTTATCTCGTGAATATTCGCACTACTAACAATATAATATACGATTGTGCCAAGGTCGTTCGGTTCGATCCAGAGTGGTGTGTACACTGCCGAGGGTCAAATGAAACGAACCAGAGATTCACCTCTATATACAACCGAGGCGTTCGGCCAGCTACACAAGAATGGAGGGAAGTTTCTGAATCACAAGACACATGTTTACAACATAGTACATGGGCACAAAGTGAATATAACCTTTACCGTTTCTCAATTTTTTTCTTGCCAACAATTCAAGTGATAAGGTTGGGCCTAAGATGTATGAAATCTCTAAATCAAGTTCAATCATATTTCCAATTAATATAAGTTCAAGAAATTAAGATATTGCATGATAAAATCCTAAGTCTACCTGGACATAAACATGCTTTAGCTACGTACGGACTCTCGTCACCTCGGGCGTACGTAGCACCCACAACTAGTAGCACATGACAATTTATATCACCTAGGGGTAGTTTCCCCCTCACGGGGTTAGACAAGAGACTTACCTTGCTCCGAAGTTCCATAGCCGGCTCCAACGCCACTCTAACACCTCAAATCAATGCTTGACGATCCAAAACTATGCAAACAATATGAAAACCAATCAAAATGTATTCTAATACCCATAATTAATCAATTTAAACAATTTCAAATTCTGCTCAAAAAGCCGATAAAATCAACCATAGGGCCCACGTGTCTGTCACGGCCCAAAATCCACTATAGGTCGTGATGGCGCCAAACGCCGCCGTTAGGCAAGCCGACGTCGATCTATCAATTTTATTCATACATTTTATCACTTTGAAACTTCTAATTTTCAATAATTTAACAGTATAAAATAGAATTTACAGAATAAATAATGATAATTACGTTATTTATGATAATAAAAACTATAATGAACTCCCAAAACCCGGTGTCACAAGTTCATGAGCATTTTATAAGAAGTACAACAACAATACGACATATGTCTAGAATGTAGAATAGACAGGATAAAATAAATAGTACAATGGGTACTTGGTGGGCTGCGATGCATAGTCTGGATTGCAACTCACATAAGGCCTCATCAGCAAGTGCGCCTATGCACCAAGATAATCACCAAAAGACCTGTCAGATCCTGCACATTTAGTGCAGAAGTACAGCATGTGTACGTAAATCAATGCGTACCCAGTAAGTATCCAGCCTAACCCCGGAGAAGTAGTGACGGGGGGTCGACATCGACACTTACTAGAGGTCTAAATAAATAAGTAATATGATAATTCATAACAAATATGAAGTGCACAGCAATAGTGGAGTAAATCTGAAATTTCATAATTTTCCGATTTCTTCTTTTAAAACATAAATCCCTCGATCTTTTATTCTACCTTAATAGCTCAAAAAGATTCCAAGTGTCAATATCAAATAAATAATAAATACCATAAAAAATTTTGGGCATCAGTGAAAGGTTTATCTCGTGAATATACGGACTACTAGCGATATAACGCATGATTGTGCCGATGTCGTTCGGCCCAATCCACAGTGGTGTGTACACTACCGAGGTCGAACGGCACGAACTAGAGATGCACCTTTATATGCTACCGAGGAGTTCGGCACGCTCTACAAGAAAGGAAGGAAGTTTCCAAATCACAAGACACGTGTTTACAACTAGTACTTGAGTACAAAGAGAATATAACCTTTACCGTTTCTCAATTATTTTCTTGCCAACAATTCAAGTGATACGGCTAGGCCTAAGATCTATGAAATCTTTAAATCATGTTCAATCATATTTCCAATTAATTAGTTCAACAGAATAAGTTCAAGAAATTCAGATATTGCATGATAAGATCCTAAGTCTACCCGGACATAAATATGCTTTAGCTACGTACGGACTCTCGTCACCTCGTGTGTACGTAGCACCCACAACTAGTAGCACATGATAATTCATATCACCTAGGGGAAGTTTCCACCTCACATGATTAGACAAGAGACATACCTCGCTCCGAAGTTCCATAGCCGGCTCCAACGCCACTCTAACACCTCAAATCAATGCTTGACGATCCAAAACTATGCAAACAATGTGCAAACCAATCAAAATGTGTTCTAATACCCATAATTAATCAATTTAAACAATTCCAATTCCGCTCGAAAAGTCGAAAACATCAACCCTTGGTCCCATGTGCCCAGATTCCGAAATTTGCGAAGATAAACTTCACTCATAACACCACAAACACAAATATATGATTTACTCCAAATTCTATGTTCGATTTCGTGGTAAAAATCCAAAATTATTTATTCTAGGTTTTCTCACAAAAATCCCACAATTGTTTCTAAATTCTCTTCTTTAAATCCACATATAAACCTTCCATTTAGCTCACAATAAGTGGTAAATTACTTACCTCATGTTACATGATGAAAACTCCTGAAAATTGCCCAAAACCTGAGCTCCAAAAATCCAAAAATGAGTGGGGAAAAAGACCAAGTCCGACCACTTAATAATCTACCCAGTTTTGCTTCTTCGGCCAATTATCCGCACATGCGGACCCGCTTCTGCTATTAAACCTCCGCTCCTACGGAATTCACTTACCCAGCGTGCCTCCGCTTCTGCGACCCTTGCCCCGTATATGTGCAATCGCAGGTGCGGAATTCACCATCGCACCTGTGAGCATTCCGCTCCTGCACCCCTAACATTGCATCTGCGTCCACGTAGGTGCGAAAAATGACCTCGCACCTGCGACCTCTGCTCAGCTCCTTCTTTCCCGCTTCTGCGGCCCTCTTCCCACTTCTGCGGGCTCGCACCTGCGGTGCCCACTCCGCAGATGCGTTTACACCAGCAGTTGCAAATCTTCAGCAACTCTTCAACTTCAAACCTTGTTCCGAAAATCATCCGAAATCAACCCGAGCCCCCCGGGACCTTAACCAAAAATACCAACGGGTCCTAAAACACAATACGAACTTAGTCAAACTCTCAAATCACTTCAAACAACATCAAAAACACTAATTGCACATAGATTCAAGCTTAATGAACTTTGAAACTTCCAATATATACAAATGACGCCGAAACCTATCAAATCACTTCTGATGGACCCCAAATTTTGAACACAAGTCACAAATGACACCACAGACCTACTCCAACTTCCGGAATCAGAATCCGATCCCGATATAAAAAAGTCCACTCCCGGTCAAACTTCCCAAAAATTCAACTTTCGTCATTTCAAGCCTAATTCCACTACGGACCTATAAATCACAATACGGACACGCTCCTAAGACCAAAATTACCATACGAAACTATTCCCAAGCTCGGAATCCCAAACGTACGTAGATAACATCAAAAATCCACTCCATCCCAAACTTAGGAAATTCTTAAACGTTTAAAATGCCAACCTTCAGCTATAAGCGCCGAAATATTCCTGGGCCACCCGATACTCGACCCGAACGTATGCCCAAGTTCGAATTCATCATACGAACCTATCAAAACCTTCAATTCCTTATTTCGAGGTCGTTTACTAAAAATCCAAACCTTAGTCAATTTTCCAACTTACAACTTCCAAATTTAGAATTTCTTTCCAAATCAACTCCGAACTTTCCGAAATTCGATTCTGACCACACGTACAAGTCATAATACTTTAAGTGAAGCTACCCAAGGCCTCAAACCGTCGAACGATGCACTAGAGCTCAAAATGAACGGTTGGGTCATTACATTCTCCCCCACTTAAACATACGTTCATCCTCGAACGTGCTAAGAACTGCTCTGGAGTTGTCCGAAATCACTGTTTAACACCTCGTGCACCAACCCGTGCTACCACAACCCAGTTGAGCACATTAGCTCAAGCTAGTCTGACCATCCTCCCTTTTATTTAGTCAAATAAGCCTTAGAGCCAAATTCCAACATCCGAAACTCTCTACTAGGCATGTTCCCAACATACGAACACCGTATCAATCACTACACACTGTACCAAAACAATATTGTATACCTTTTCTAAATTCACACCATGCACCGCATAATTCACATGACCATAATAACATCCGCTAACAACAATATCCGCAATTCCACGAATCAGATGCCCACAACACACCTCATGTCGCGTGTAAGTCTTATTCCAACTCTCACTCTTCTGCCACAACGGAAAAGATATGTAGATATTCATAACCACTTGCCGAATCAACAAATCATTGAGTCTCTCCTCCTGACAAGAACCATTACCTCATTCTGAACTAAATAATGATATTTGCTCTTTAATATTCCTTATATAAATCTGATCGCACTGATCCCATGTCCAATAATCTCGTCTCACCTAGTACAAGCTGCTTCGGCAATAAGCCATCACAAACACTATCTAATATTTCATATGACACCATCAATACGCCAACAAGCTACAACTTGAATATGACACATAAGGAAGAACGAACTCTGGAAAGGAACTCTCCAGCCAGCGTAACGAATAAAACGGCCATCAAATACTATGAGCCTTTCTCAGAGGTAAGAAACAGGACACCTAAAATAAATATAAAGAATCGTGCTTAACATCTCACTTTTGCGACGTGCAACCCGATCCAATATGACACTGTTGCGTCATGCAACCCGATACACACCACATACCCGTGGCAGCATGCCACCCGATCCAAACAATATACCTGTGGCGGCGTGCCACCCGACCTGCACATAACAATCAAAAGTAAACACACATCAAGTTATAACGCTTATACTCACGAAATGTCTGAATATCAACCACAAGCACGCCAAGTGCATAATACAAATCCTGGGGACACGGATAGCTCCATACGCTATGAAACGCAAGCACAACTAAGGTGCAATATATGATCTGCATCCCGAGAGTCATCCTGCTCACATAACACCACAGTTATACGGGACCTCAACACATATGCGAATAATCCAGCTGTCTCACAACCCATATGGCATAATAGAGTATTACATGAAATAGCCGACGATGAAAACAACATCCAACGCTCGAAGACTCCTCCATAAGGAATTTTTATGCTGAATGAACACACTCGGCCTGGTGTAGGGCACACATCCACATTTAGACCCATCAACGGACCTCCAATTGATTCTGATCATACTATACTGGGATAATAAACTTTGAGGGATCCACAATGACCTATTCATGACACATAAGAACAACTGTCAAATTCGGAACAAACTCACACGGCCCACAGTCCAAGAAATAGAACGCCTCTCAGGCATAAACTCTCGCATTTGCGATATTACCATAACCTCCATACTTGGTTTTAATCTTTGACGATCAAGTGACTGACATGCCACACTTATACAAATCTCCCCGTGGGGGTACACTCCCACGACCTTTCGCTCAGGTAGCAAAGTCTGCACATCCATACCACAAACCGTTCTAATTCTGTAAAGCGAAGCAAAATAATTCGCAAGTCAAAACACAAAGCCTCTTCCACAGAACACCATCCTCAGGTGACACTAAAGAAAATGCCACCTTACTCTGAAAATCTAAATTTACTCCTGCTCATCCTAGCTCGTAACATTCTATCAACACCGAATCGTAATCGTGACCTTCAACTTCCAGTCCCCATGCCGCTCACTGCACGTATCATGCCGCTCACTGCACGATTACTAGAACTCATCCTAACTCGTGAACTACTAGTAAAATAAATACTTCCTTGGCTAGAAAACTTTTCACTCAAATCCTTTCAGAAGAACCAACGCAACACGCAACTGAACTGTCAAACCGCAGAAAGTACAAACCTCAAGTCATGATCTAAACTGCCATAACTCTTCCAGAATCCATTTACACAATAAAGCCACTCGAATCAAATACCTCCCAAATCAACCGAGTTGTGGTGGAGCTCAAGCCCAAGTGTACAACCACCAACTACATGTATAACTTCACGCTGCAGAAACTGATCGCTGCCACGATCATACTGATTCAACTATTACTAACCGACCCAACTTCTTCCAATTTATTCTCGACATGCCTTAGAAATAATAATAGCTCCATTCAAAACATACTGAAACCCAACAACACTCATCCCGGGTGACCCAATCCATGAGACCACATCGCCTCAATACCCATGAACCATCTCATATTCTCCTTACGCTCACAATAGCATCACCAACTGGTACACCCAGTCTGCAAGACCTTCCGCGAATCCGAAGCTATTTCTTCCCTTCCTCCAATACTGCATTGCATCCCCAATGATAACGTAAACCATTCCAAGTCCTTAGGCACTGTACTTAAATTCTTGAACCTACTAGGACCATTGTTGAGAGTCACCCACTCTAACTTGGCCGCGAATATAAGCCAGACTCTAGTGCGATGTTAGCACGAGAGCACCCTATCAAAGAAGCACCCAACTGAATTCTTTTTCTTATACATCACCCCCACAAGATACATAAACTCTGAGTCTTCCCAAAACCTGAACCTGAATCGATAAGGCCAAGTATAGCACACACTCCTCAAATCCTTTGCTCGAATTACCACTGATGTTTTATTTCCTTAGTCATAATAACCCACCAATACACCGATGACTAGAAACCGCACAAGCAAACAACCACATGATCCAACCATAGACGGCGGGGCTCCCCACTTAGCTTGAAGCTACAATTTAATAACTCTGGAACCCGCCAAGATTCCTCCTTCCCAATTACCATGATCTCGCACAACCAACCCGCCAAAATTTTTGAAATCTTTCTGTTAAACATTTCATGAACATTTTGAATCACTAGCCATATTATATTCGGCCTCTTATCGGATAGCCAGTAAAATTCATCATAGAAGCTTCATCAACACTACGCAACCACTAACCTGCTCACAGGAGATAACCCACCTGTGGAAATTCCATGCCGACATCTTCCAACGATGTTGCACTTAGTACAGTTACTACGAAATTAGTAAACCCTCCTGAGCCTGTGCTCACTCACCAGTTGTACAAGTTCGTTCACTCCCCATTGACATCAACTAAAAGTGCGACAATACATTTCAATCTGAAGTCATGTTGCAATCCCCTTCATATCAAGCAAACTCCTTTCTGCCGTATCCAATCTTCCTTAGTATAGTAGCCAACATTCTAAATTAAGTACTAAACCGAAATGACAATACATCCTTTTGTAAAAAGACGATAATAATCTGCTCGAATGCGCATCCTGCTCCACGTCTGTAGTACCATTGCAACTCCTCGATGCCCAATTGACACGAGTGCTCAACACCATACAAGAAGAATAGAAAGGAAATAAAGGCATAAGCCTCGAATGAATCAAATCGCACGATGAGGAATCAAGACGGGAAGTGCTCCTAACAGCCATGTAGCCTCTCGAAGATAAGTACAAACGTCTCCTTACCGATCCACAAGACTCTACTAGTCTTGCTCGTGACTCGTGAGACCTAAGTGATCCTAATGCTTTGATGCCAAGCTGTCACAACCCAAAATCCACTATAGGTCATGATGGCACCTAACACCACCGTTAGGCAAGCCGACGTCGAACTATCAATTTTATTCATACATTTTATCACTTTGAAATTTCTAATTTTCAATAATTTAACAGTATAAAATAGAATTTACAATGTAAATGATGATAATTACATGATCTATGATAATAACAACCAGAATGAACTCCCAAAACCCGGTGTCACAAGTTCATGAGCATTTTCTAAAAAGTACAACAACAATACGACATCTTTCTAGAATGTAGAATAGACAGGATAAAATAAATAGTACAATGGGGACTCGCTGGGATGCGATGCGTAGTCTGGATTGCAGCTCACATAAGACCTCCTCAACATGTGCGCCTATGCGCCAAGATAATCACCAAAAGACCTGTCAAATCCTGCACATTTAGTACAGAAGTGCAGCATGAGTAGGTAAATCAACGCCTACCTAGTAAGTATCCAGCCTAACCCCGGAGAAGTAGTGACGAGGGGTCGACATCGACACTTACTAGAGGTCCAAATAAATAACTATGCAAATAATGTGCAAACCAATCAAAATGTGTTCTAATACCCATAATTAATCAATTTAAACAATTTCCAATTCCGCTCGAAAAGTTTATAAAATCAACCCTCAGGCCCACGTGGCCAGATTCCAAATATTGTCGAATATAAACTTCACCCATAACACCACAAACTCAAATATATGATTTATTCCAAATTCCATGTCCAATTTCGTGGTAAAAATTCAAAATTATTAATTCTAGGTTTTCTCACATAAATCCCACAATATTTCCTAAATTCTCTTCTTTAAATCCACATATAAACCTTACATTTCGCTCACAATAAGTGAGAAATTACTTACCTCATGTTACATGATGAAAAGTTCTCAAAATCGCCCAAGAACCGAGCTCCAAAAATCCAAAACGAAGTGGGAAAAAAGACAAAGTTCGACCCCTTAATAATCTGCCCAGTTTCGCTTCTACAGACAATTATCCGCACCTGTGGACCCGCTTCTACAGTTAAACCTCCGCTCGTGCGGAATTCACTTACCCAGCATACCTCCGCTTCTGTGACCCTTGCCCCGTATCTGCGCAATCGCAGGTGCGGAATTCCCATCGCACCTGCGGGCATTCCGCTCCTGCGCCCCTGACGCCGCATATGCATCCACGTAGGTGTGGAAAATTACCTCGCACCTGCGACCTCTGCTCAGCTCCTCCTTGCCCGCTTCTGTAGCCCTCTTCCCGCTTCTGCGGGCTCGCACCTGCGATGCCCACTCCGCAGATGCGTTTACACCAGCAGTTGCAAATCTTCAACAACTCTTCAACTTCAAACCTTGTTCCGAAAATCATTCACAATTATCCCGAGGCCCCCAAGACCTCAACCAAACATACCAACGGGTCCTAAAACACGATACGAACTTGGTCAAACTCCCAAATAACATCAAACAACATCAAAAACACGAATTGCACATAGATTCAAGCCTAATGAACTTTGAAACTTCCAATTGCTACAACTGATGCCGAAACGTATCAAATGACACCACAGACCTACTACAACTTCTGGAATCGGAATCCGACCCCGATATCAAAAAGTCCACTCCCTGTCAAACTTCTCAAAAATTTAACTTTCGTCATTTCAAGCCTAATTCCACTACGAACCTCTAAATCACAATTCGGACACGCTCCTAAGACCAAAACCACCATACGAAACTATTCCCAGGCTCGCAATCCCAAACGGACGTCGATAACATCAAAAATACACTCCATCCCAAACTTAGAAAATTCTTAAACCTTCAAAATGCCAACCTTTCGTAATAAGCGCCGAAATATTCCCAGGCCACCCGATACTCGACCTGAACATGCGCCCAAGTTTGAATTCATCATACGAACCTATTGGAACCTTCAATTCCTGATTCCAAGGTCGTTTACTAAAAATCCAAACCTTAGTCAATTTTCCAACTAACAGCTTCCGAATTTAAAATTTTCTTTCCAAATCAACTCCGAACTTCCCGAAATTCGATTCCGACCACACGTACAAGTCATAATACCTTAAGTGACACTACCCAAGGCCTTAAACCGCCGAACGACGCGCTAGAGCTCAAAATGACTGGTCGGGTCGTTACACAAATCACATCAAACAACGCTAAAACCTCGAATCATAACCCAATTCAATCTTAATAAAACTAAGAATTTTCAACTTCTACATTGGAAGCCGAAACCTATCAAATCAAGTCTGGTTGACCTCAAATTTTGCACACAAGTCATAAATGATATAACGGTCCTATTCGAATTTCCAGAATCGGATTCCTACCCCGATATCTAAAAATTAACTCCCCGGTCAAACTTCAAAACTTAAATTTCTATTTTAACCATTTCAAGCCTAATTTAACTACCGACTTCCAAATAATTTTCTAGACATACTCCTAAGTCCAAAATCATCATACAGAGCTATTGGAAGTATTAAAACTCTATTTCTAGGTCGTTTACACATAAGTCAACATCCGATCAACCTTTTCAACTCAGGCTTTAAATATAAATTTCATTCTTCCAAACTAATTCCGAAACACGTGAAATACCAATGCCGACATTACACACAGGTCATAATACATCATATGAAGCTATTCAAGATTTCAAATAGTTGAGAGGAATGTAATTACTCAAAACAACTGATCAGGTCATTACATTCCCCCCTTCGTACTCGAACGTGCCAAGAGTTGTTCCTAAGCATTTAAATCACAGTCCCACCTTACCACACATATACCCGGGGGTGATCCCACGTTACCCTATTATGTATAGGCCTGACAACACAACATAACTAAAAATCATTAATTTAACCTTAGCCAAAAAATCTTGGAATTCAATTTCCAACATTTAAAATTTCTTTTCAAGACCCGAGTCTCACATCTACACAATGTATAAGTCTGAACAAGTTGTATCATGCCACAACCTTAACCCCAGATATAATTACATAACATATTACACAACTCGCATACTCGCATGCTCATTTCCAATCATAGTAACTACTCAAAACCAATCCGGTACTAGTATTAAACCCCATATCAAACAAAACTTTGTTCCAAAACCTTTGTACACTGCTGATAATGAAAGAAACACGTGGAATCTCCTGACCCATTATTAGATCAACAAGTCATGGAGCTATCTCGCCCCAACCAGAACTATAATCATTTTCTACGTCGACTTTCAATATTATCCTCCCGAATATACCGTAATCAAACATGATAGTACCTATTCTAGGTCCAATGACCTTATATTATTAAACATAACTATCCCACAGACATGCCACACCAATATAACTCAAGCCATAACTGTGCAATCTGTGTACCCAAAAATGGGAAATGTCTCAAAGAAGAGAACCATATTGCAAGTTCAACAAACACCACCACAACCGCAATGATATGAGCTCATCATATGTAGTATAACCATGACACACGAATCTAATAACGGTAACCAGCTCTCCTAGAGCTCACATTAACATCAACTGCACGACATGGTCACAGGCCTCCGGTCCAAGCATATCATACAGGAGCAATCAAACAAGTACACATGTATATGATAATTGAAATAAGACTCTTATGCTCCTGGACTGGTATAAATAACACGCCATAAAGTAGGCATGTGCAAAGTATGCTATCACAATTCAAATCGGTAAGTTAACGCAGAAATAGTACTAATAAATTTATTCACGGAATTTGCCTCTTTGTAACCTCAGTATAGCCCAGATAGTTCTCAACAAAGGTACGAATACAAGAAATGTTATAACTTTATGCTTAACAGTCAACTCTAGTCATATAATAGCCTAAGCATTCTTCTGAGTATGAATACTTGCCTCGATGCCTGCACATAGGCTCAATAGCGCGTAGCTATCACAAATAATTAACGCAACTAGTGCTTCCACTGAGTTTAAATAAAATACTCACCTTAAACAGGTCGTAACCCTAAAATAATATGCTTCTGAGAACTCCCAATCTCCAAATTCATAGGACACATGAATCCACATAACTGATCCCAACTCTAGCATTCGAATGACTAACACATCTTTCATGCATGATCATCCCACGAGGAATACTTCCATAATTCTTCCGTACCACATAGCAACAATTTGAATATCATCAGTCTATCAACCAGGTGAGTATCGCAATACCGATGAACATCCGTAAGCCAAAACACAATGCGCCCTCTGAAATGTGCACCCTTCTCAGGGATTACCGAGCAGTTATAAAATTCCTCTAAATATCTAAAACTGACCATTTTGTCCAAAATTCATGGCCTTCCCTTCAAGACTGAACTGCCATCTTATACAAGTAAATCTTAATCTCACACAACACACCACATCTATCATGCCATCATGTGACAAGCATAAGAATCTTATTATGAACTCTGAGTCACCAGCAAATTATATACCCGGTTAGTTAGAAACCTTTCTCTTGCTTTCTTCTAGGAGAAAATCACAATACACAACATGTTCTCCACACCGGTAGAAAATATCTAGTTATAACCATGGTAGAAACCATCAAGAACACTTTGAAATTCATTTGCACATAACCAAGCTATTAGAACTGAATCTCCCTAACTCTACCAAGCCACGCAGATCACCAAACCCAAGAATATTGCCACCAAAACATCTGTAAAGTCTCCTGACATCACAATTACCCCCATAAATACCACAACCGAAACACCCACTCTGAAAATATCTTATTTGAGTCTAAAGTCATTTCCTTCACCTTCCTGATTCCGAAATATAAAATACATAATGATATATAAGAAAATGCCACAAGTCTCGGCATCATCCAACTTAAATCTCATATTCAAGCCATATACAAATCCGCCAAAATTCTCAGTTGCTTCATATTAATCTTGAATCCATTAGAAATTTCTCGAGAGTTCTCAAATCTCAATTGCACCGCCCAAACGGGCCAAACTGCCTATGCTCAATTAGCACAATAACACTCCAAAGAAGTAGCATGCCTTAACAACACCAATCAAGTTCATACTTCGTGCGCACTACATACTTCGCAAATAACAACTCACTCATTTCATGATTTTCACATACTCATAAAGTGAAATATAACCCGTATCTAGGAATTTCCTTACTCGACTCATCCTCCATCTCAACCTCTACAAGTCATAACTAATCCACAGGTATGCCTCAGACCAAAACCAATACAACGCATAACCGTGCAATCAAATTGGTGATAGCAGACTCCCCCACTTGGCTCAAATCCATAGAACAAAATATTCTATAACTAACAATATCCATACTCTATTACTGCCATAATACCGCAGTCAATTCAACGAAAATTCTTCTCAAGCTCATGCAACACCAACCATAAAATATCTCAATCATCCGCTAAGCTTGCATTTATTCTCTTGTCAGTCAAGTCAACTTTCTCAACCAAACTCAAATTCAGATCTCAACACATATACCACGCTGGTAGAAAAGAAACTCTCCGTTTAACATTATAAGGAGCACACCTCCGTAGATTACTCCGCATGAGATAACCGACATGCTTTGCCTAAAATTGGCATCTTGATATACACTTCTGCAGCCACAATTACTACGCGATCACTTAAACATCATGAAAATATACTTCGCTCCACAATTAAACAACATGAAAGATCCTTCAACACATTCATACTCGAGACTATACGTCAAATCAAGATAGACACCAAGCACCCAATGGCCCTCTTTCTCTGAATTTATAGGTGGGGTGCTGACCATCTAAACAACCTCTCTCGTCGGAGGATGTAAGTTTCATATTTAAGTTCAACTACTTTACATCTTGGACATGGACACTAGCAATTATAAATGCAACTGCTGTGAGTTGCTTTGAGGAACTTAATTTGCCATAACGGACCCAAGTTGCTTACTTGCTGTTATATCGCTTTGTTTCTACTTTGTTTTGTGAATTCATTAGTCCTGATTGTTCAATTATACGTTCGTTTGGTTGCTTTTCCGTGTTGCTTCTACTGCTCTTCTGCTTAGCTTCATTTGAATTTATTTTCCATCTTAACTTTTTTAAAGTAAATTTTGCACGCACATGCATCTGCAGTTTAGTTTTTTTGTTTTGTTTTTTTAACATTTCTCAATTTGAGTTCCAAGTGGTCTTTGGTGTGTGTTTTATTCTATTTAATTGTAGTGAGTTTTTCTCTGTTCTTTCATTTCTTTTAATGCACCGATGGGTATCTGATAGTTTCTCTATTATTTTGGATAGTTTTTAGATGTATCCAATTTACATCTAATCCACCAATGGTGTTTGATAATAGGCAATATATTAACTTTTCTACTTTAGCCAGGTATTTAACAACTGAACACATTAGTAGGCTCAATTTCTTGAGCACATGCATGTCCAGAATCAGGTAACAAATGAATCAAATTGGTCAAAAAAATAGAATCAGACAGGCGGCTTGCCACCATTAAGAAGATCTACCCACTTTCTCTCCGCCAACGCTCTTTTCTTTTCAAGTAAATTTTTATCAACCTTTGTTTATCAATCTCTTGATATCCAATTTCGGTATTCATTTCTGTGTTTTTTATTTCCTGTTTTATCTGTACATGTCGTCGTGATGATAGTTGAAATATCAAGAAGCTTGAATGATCAGCAAACTAAGATTCAAAATGCTTCACTTCACCTTATAAATTTTCACTCTTTGATTTAGTTTATTGGTGATACGGGTTTCAAGGTTTGAGATTATGACGTAGATGTCTCTACAAGCTCGATTACCATATGTTGTAGGCAATTTGATATCTCCTTTCCGTCCTTCACCAAGCAGAAGGATTGGTTGATTGGATTTTCGAAAGGTAACTCTGATTTAAAGCTCTATCATTATAAAGAGAATTGGTAATGAAATTTTCCTTCGTCCAATTATATATATTGGATCATCCACGTCTGCAGAAGCTGCTATTTTCAATCCTTTTTGTTGCTTTGCTCTTTTCATTTGCCAAAATGAATCGATGTTGCTTGCTCTCTGTTATCATTGATTTCATTGCTCTGATCATTAAGGAGAGAAGTATAGAGCTATAAACATAAGAAGTGGCATTATTGCAGCCAATTTAAGTTACAGTTCTCTTGAATAAAGGCACGAAATACATTCATTATGATCTTTTGTACAACTAAAGATGCTCCTTAATAGAATTTAAGAGAACTGTAACTTAAGTTGCTCCTTAATAAAAAGAGACACGTTGAGTTGAATATCACAGGTTGAATGTTGAAGGTTTTTTTTTTAAAATAATTGTCATATAACTCAACAATTAAGATGAAAAATAAACAAAGAACAATACAAGTAAATTAATCTAGTCAACCAAAGAATATAGTGTAGTTAAGGTACCCTTTAAACAAATATTTATATTGGAGGCGCTCTTTCATGAAATGTTATTTTTCTTTTGCATTTTTATTTAGAATGTGTTTAAATTAAGCGTTAAAAATTTGAACTAAAATCGAATTTATTTACTTTGTGAATGAAAGGCCTATTCAAATTAACCAAAAACTAAATGAACCGACCCATTATTCCTAATCTGTCTTTGTTGCTACTGACATGTATACTGTATGCATAATATGGTGGTACCCGCAACCTTCGAATCCTGGATCCGCCTCTGTTGATGATCCCATGTTGGCAAAATTTGGTTCCTCAATCTGATTTTTTGAGGAAAGCATATGGACAAGCTTCCATTTGATTGAGATGGGGTGAGGTTGTCTGGTATAGCTTCTTTTCATATCATGGTGGTGGAAATGGATATTAGCAAAACTTAAGCAAAGTGTAATGGCTATTCTCCGGAACACTGGTAAATGTTCGTTTTTTTTATTCCAGTTAATTTTTTCTTTATTGCTGATATGAATCATGTATTATGAAATACGATTGTAGTGTGGCTAAAGTTTGACATTCTGACAGTTTTTACCAGCGATAAAATATATGAAGCAAGTCCAAAAATTTAAAAAGTAACCTAACTACCGAGATTATGTCTGGCACGATGTGTACAAATATATTTTCCATGACCTTTAGACAAGTGATTTTGCCGCGTATTTAGAACTTTTAACATATAATTTTTATACCAGTGGCTAAAAGAAAAATAGATGATCATGAAACACTAAGAGACGTGGGGAATTTCTTATGTTTTAATATTACTTATCGCTACTTCCTCCGTGTCTATCTTTTTATCTCTCTAATTCTGATAATCATGTATTTTCATTCATCAAGCTCTCTTCTAATATCAGATTTATAATGTCTGTCTTGCAGGTGATACTGATAGATTAAGTTATCTTATTCCTTTCCTATCATCACCTCATCAGATGAGCGAGTCATTTATGTTATTGTTGAAGTTATGTCTTTCTACGCGTGAAAGCACAAAAGAGATTTTGTTAATTAATCTCCGAGACAGAGGCGTATTCAAAATTTTAAATTTATGGGTGTCACGCCCCAAAATCAAGGAGCGCGACCGGCGCTCAAACCCGGCCGAGCAAGCCTATTAGATTTTCTTCTATCCAAACTCATTCACGAATAAAGAGAATATATATCTTCGTTAATCAAATAATAAAGTGATCATGTCTGCAATACCCATTTCTTACCATTAGTTACTTTATTTTAAAGTCTCAATTCCATACACATTTTTCATAATCTGAAGTAGAAATAGTAATTCAAGCACAACACAATGAGTTTGACTTCCCCAGCATCAATATACAACCCACACTATGTCTACGGAACCTCTATAGATAAAGAAGAGTACAATGATAATACCGGCAACAAGACGCCGGCTATACCTCAAACAGAATACACAAAGTACAAAAGATTCATGCCCCCGGGATGAAGTGGGGCTCACCAAGTCAGCTGGGAAGAAGGTGCACTACTATCACTGATTAATATCTCCTGCTGTAGAACCACCTGCATCCATTTAAAGATGCAGCGCCCCCGGCAAAAGGGACGTTAGTACTATCGAATAGCACTAGTATGTATAACTAAATACCCTCTCAATAGAATGACAAATAATACAAATAAGATTATCACAATATCAATGGAAGCCTTATTCAACATCAAACCTCAATTTAGGATCAAGACAGTGTTCAAATTAATTTTTATATCTCATATTGAGAGATTTTTAATATCGATATACCATTGTCTACAATACCATTATTCACAATATCAGTACTACTGTACTCTCAGCGCGGAGTCCGATCACGACCCGACCGGTTAGGCTATCTCATTAGAGACATCGACCACAATTACTCTCAATATCAATACCACCGTCTTTAACACGGAGTCCGATCACGACCCGATCATCTAGGCTATCCACTAGGGACATCGACCACAATCACCATTTCAATTATAATTTCCAGCGCAATCACTACCATGTGTATGGCATGGTGTCCGATCACGAGTCGATCGGCTAGGCTGTCTTATTCGAGACATCAACTTTTTTGTATCAATCATCGTATTTCATACTTCTTTCACCTAATTATATAATCATTCTTGGCATGTTGGCCGCATTTAGTATTTCATGCTCACCTTTTCACTTTCAAACATCAACGCCATCATTACCAACAATAACAATTCAATTCAAGGTGTGTAGTACACATGTGAGCAATTAAGAGTCTAAGGCACATAGAGATATTTCATAAAATTTGGCATAATAGCCTTCATTTGAACTTGACTAGAAGTCGAAACATTATTAATGCACAACCCATACTTGAACACATCCTCAATTGATAACATAACATGAATAAAGCATTTAGGATACTTATTGAACATATAACTCTCAACCCAATCTTACTCGGAATAGCCAATTTTATAATGAACTACTCGGGACTTATATAATTTACATGAATGTCGTGTGATTTAATTATACGCGTGAAAGCACTTATTCGTACACCCCAACTTCCATCATCGCACAACCAAATCTTTGCCATTTTTAGCTCAACAATCTTCCTATACCATTTGATAACATATGCATGTAAAATAAACAACTCTCATGAACAAAAATTATCTTGTTAATTACTCATTTCTAGACAAATTCTAAATTGAGGGTTAGGGTGTAGAATCTTACATTTAGGTTGAAGACCTTGTGGGTTTTCCTTGTTAATCTTCCAAGATTTGAGCAAGAATTGAAGAATCAATTATTGAGGAACACTTTCTCACTCTACGGCACTCTCTCTCACTCTAAAATATCAAATTTTGGCCCAAAATGGCCCTAAGCGTGTATTTAACGAAGTAGGATCGGGTTTTAAAAACCCTAAAATGGAGCTCCGGAATAAAGTCTATGATCGTATAATCGATATGCGGACCATATATCGGTCGCATAATTGGTGTGCAAAACCGGCAAAAACATGTCTGTGTCTACGGTCACTATGTGGCCCGCAGACCTGTTCTGCAGTCGTATAATGCACCGCAGAACAGTTAAGCGGTCGGATAATCGATCGCAAAACAGTTATGCAGTCGCATAATCGATCGCAGAATTTCATCCAAACTGACCCTCTCTTGCCTCACTTCTGCGACCATTATGCGGCCCGCAGAGTGATTCTACGGTCGCATAATGGATCGCAGAAACGTATTTCGCTACCAAAAGTTTTCCTTTACTTTTTAGTGCATTGGTCAACCTAAAAAGTTCGAGCCGCGGCGGGCAAGCTCGCCGCGAATAATTTCTACAATCCTCAAACACGTAAGCCTAGTCCCGCACCATGAAATATTATTTTTCCTTTGCAAAATTTTACAGGGCCTTACATTCTCCCCCACTTAGGATCATTCGTCCTCGAATTAGGGTCAAAATCTGTTAGTAGCATCTTATGCAATTCAATTTTCATACCACATACCAGCAACCCCAAATTTGACTAACTTCCTAAATTTTCAAAAAATTCGCTAGAGTTTTCCTTGTAACTAGGCTTATCCACCTGTCAGAGAGCCCCAGAAATATATCTTTAAAACATATACATAATCCAACAACGTAACATAACACAAAACAACACCAACTGTGGCCTCACATGCAATTATATTACCAGAACGGAACACCCTTAACTTCAAATGTACAAATCATACATAATTCATAGAAAGTATCTCTTAGCATTTTCATAAGGCACAACTCATAAATACATAGTTATTCAAATAAATAAGGATACTTTTTCTTCATTTCTTCTTCGGCCTCCCAAGTAGCCTCTTCAACTGTTGGTTTTGCCATAACACTTTCACGGAGGCAATTTCTTTATTTCTCAATTTTCGGACTTGTCGATCAATAATAAAAACTGGAATCTCTTTGTAAGTCAATTTCCCATTTACCTCAATAGTTTCAACCGGAACAATGAGTGTTGGATCTCCAACTACTTTCTTCAACATAGACACATGAAACACCGGGTGTACTAATGACATTTCAGGTGGTATCTCAAGCTTGTACGCCACCTCACCGATCCTCTGAATAATTTTGTACGGTCCGACATACCTCGGACTCAATTTTCCTTTCTTACCAAATCGCATTATACCCTTCATGGGAAAAACTTTCAAGAATACCCAACCATCTTCTTTGAACTCCAAATCCCTATGACGAACATCCGAATAGGATTTCTGATGACTCTGAGCAGTCTTCAACCGCTCCTTAATGATTTTAATTTTTTCCATAGCCTGATGCATGAGATCTAGCCCTATCAGCTCTGCTTCACTAATTTCGAACCACCCAATGAGAGATCTACATCTCCTACCATATAAAGCCTCGAACGGTGCCATTTGAATGCTAGCGTGATAGCTGTTATTGTAGGCAAATTCTATGAGTGGTAAATGATCATCCTAACTACCTTTGAAGTCGAGAACGCAAGCACGCAACATATCCTCAAGTGTCTGAATAGACCGTTCTGCCTTCCCGTCAGTCTGTGGGTGAAAGGTTGTACTAAGATTCACCTGGGTGCCAAAACCTTGCTGAAACTTCTTCCAAAAATTAGCAGTAAATTGTGCTCCCCGATCAGAAATGATGAAAACTGGGGTGCCTTGCAACCTGACTATTTCTTTGATATACGACTAAGCATGCTGCTTCGCTGTGTCGGTAGACTTAACCGCCAAAAGTGTGCTGATTTCGTTAGTCAATCCACAATCACCCAAATCGAGTCAAACTTACGCGGAGTGCATGGTAATCCTACCACAAAATCCATATTAATCATTTTCCACTTCCACATTGGAATTTTTATGTTATGTGCCAACCCACCGGGCCTTTGGTGTTCGGCCTTTACTTGCTGACAATTCAGACATCTTGCCACAAAGTCCGCCACATTTAACTTCATATCATCCCACCAATAGACTTCCTTAAGATCATGATACATTTTTGTAGAACCCGGGTGCACGAAATACTAGAAGTGTGAGCTTCAGTCATAATTCTTTCACAGAGACCATCCACGTTTGGAACACATAGTCGTCCTTGGTAACTTAGTATATCATCATCCATGCCAAGAGAAAATACCATGGTCTTATGTTTATGGATTCTCTATTTTAGTTGTGCCAACAATGGATCATTGTACTGTTTCTCCTTAACTTCTACAACAAGTGATGATTCAGTCCTATTTTGTACAATCAGCCCTCCCTTACTAGAGTCCGCAAGACGAACTCCCAAACTAGCCAATCGGTGAACTTCCTTGGCCAATGACCTTTGATATGCCTCCAAGTGAGCTAAACCCATGGATTTCTGGCTAAGAGCATCTTCCACAACATTGGGCTTTCCCGGATGATATAGAATATCAATGTCGTAGTTCTTGAGTAACTCAAGCCATCTTCTCTACCTCAGATTCAATTCCTTCTGCTTGAAAATATATTGAAGGCTCTTATGGTTCGTGAATATATCCACATGGACCCCATATAAATAATGACGCCAATTTTTCAATGCAAATACCACTGTCGCAAGTTCTAAATCATGTGTTGGATAGTTCATTTTATGATTCTTGAGTTGCCTAGAAGCATGAGCTATAACCTTTCCATGTTGCATTAATATACATCCAAGCCCGATTCTTGAAGCATCAAAATATACCATAAATCCATCTATACCCTCTGGTAGAGTCAACACCGGTGCCTAGTCAATCTTGCTTTCAACTCCTGGAAACTCTTTTCACAAATATCTGACCATTGGAACTTAATTGCCTTCTGCGTCAATTTAGTCAGTGGAGAGGAAATAGTAGAAAACCCCTCCACAAACTTTTTGTAATATCCAGCTAAGCTTAAGAAACTGCGAATCTATGTTGGAGTTGTAGGCCTTGGCCAATTCATCGCAACTAAAATTTTTTAAGGATCAACCTTAATTCCCTCACTAGAGACTATATGACCCAAGAATATGACTGATTCAAGCCAAAATTTACACTTTGAAAACTTTGCATATAACTGGTGCTGATGTAGGGTTTTCAGAACTACCCGGAGATAATTGACATGGTCTTCTCAACTTAGTGAATATACAAGAATATCGTCAATGAACACTATCACAAAAGAATCGAGGAATGGCTTGAAAACTCGGTTCATAAGATCCATGAAATCTGCTGGGGAATTTGTTAGCCCAAAAGACATCACCAGAAATTCAAAATGCCCATACCGGGTCCTAAAAGCTGTTTTCGGAATATCCCGCTCCCTAATCTTCAATTGGTGATACTCGGATTTTAAATCAATCTTAGAGAAGTACCTGGCACCTTGCAATTGATCAAACAAGTTGTCTATCCTTGGCAGTGGGTATTTATTCTTGATTGTGACCTTATTAAGCTATTGATAGTCAATACACATTCTCAATGACCCATCTTTCTTCCTTACAAAAAGGACCGGTGTTCCCCAAGGCGACATACTCGGCCAGATGAAACCTTTTTCTACCAAGTCCTTCAGTTGCTCCTTTAGTTCCTTCAATTCTGCCGGTGCCATTCTATAGGGCGGAATAGATATAGGATGCGTGTCTGGCATCACATCAATCCCAAAATCAATCTCCTTGTCTGGTGGGATCCCAGGGAGATCTTCCAGAAAGACTCCCAGAAATTCATTCACAACAGGCACAAACTCAAGTGTAGGTGCCTCACTATCAGTGTCCGTAACTCGGATCAAATGGTAAATACACCCCTTGTTGATCATTTTTGTGGCCTTAATGTAAGAAATAACCTACCCTTCGGCACTACATCATCACCCTTCCACTCAATAACTGGCTCGTTTGGAAATTCGAACTTAACAGTCCTGGTTCGGTAATCAAGCTTGGCAAAACAAGAATAAAGCCAATCCATCCCCATTATCACATCAAAATCGACCATTCTCAATTCAATAAGATCGGTCACGGTGTCCCGACCGCTCAACGTGACAACACAATCCCTATAGACTCTCGCAGCCAAAATAGACTTACCAACCGGAGTAGATATAAAGAACAGCTCATGAAGTTGTTCCGGTTCTAGCCTAAATTCCATAGCAACATAAGGAGTGACATATGAGAAAGTAGAACCTAGATTGATAAGAGCATACACAACATGAGATTGGACAGTCAATATACCTGTGGCAACATCTGGAGAAGCCTCTGAATTCTGGCGACCCCTCATAGCATAGAAACGGCTGGATCCTCTCGAACTCTGTGCTCCACACCTAACTGCACCACGCCCTGCGGGTGTTGGAGTGCCTCGAGCTGGAGGAGGTGCTACAAATATAGTAGCTACAGAACTGGATGGTTGTGACATGCCCCTGCCCGCACACTGGCGGTACGAACGACAATACCTCTGAATGTGACCCCTCAATCCACATCCGTAGCATATGTGTAAGTCCATATAGCATATTTTGAGGTGCATCTTTCCACAACGAGGGCATGGGGGCCTCCTATGCTGCTAGAATCTACCACCATGATGACCTTGCTGATAGGATCCCCTGTTGTCCTGATTGGGCCTGAAACGGCTCCACTATTGCTGCTGACTGGGCCCTAGTGGCGTTGCACTAGCCGAAGACTGAGCAAAGGACCTGGATGGCCCCGACGACCCTCCCCTGAATGTTGACTTGCCACCACCAGAAGAACCGCCCAAGTTGCCCGCAGACCGGCCTTATTGCTACCCTCTCACTCTATTTTGTTCCTTAACTTACGAGTCTCTGTTTCTTGAGCGAATGCCATCATTTTTCCATAGTTCATATCAGAATTCAAGGCTGCTGTAGCGGCCTTATTAATTACCAAGGGGCTAAGGCCCTGTACAAACCGGCGCACTCTAGCCTCCATAGTAGGCAACATGTAAATAGCATACTTGGACAGGTATGCGAATCTCATGTGGTAATCCCACACACTAAGGCTACCTTCCCTTAGGTTCTCAAACTCAGCAGTACGGGCTGCCTTAGTCTCGGCAGGTAAGAAATGATCAATGAAAGTATCGACAAACTCACCCCAAATCGTCGGAGCGCTCCTTTCTTTACGGGACTCCTCCCATAGTTGAAACCAAGAATATGCCACCTCTTTCAGGCGGTAAGAGGTCAATTCCACTACCTCTGTCTCAGTAGCACACATAACTCGGAGAGTCTTGTGTATCTCATCAATGAGGTCCTGGGGGTCCTCCTCTAGGTTAGTACCCGTGAATACTGGAGGATCGAACTGGAGAAACCTGTTCACCCTGGAACTAGTAGAATCCCCTGACTGACTGGAAGAAGTGGGTGTAACATTAGATCTCTAGGCCTGGGAAGCCACTATCTGAGCCAACATCTGTATGGCTCCCCTAAGATCAATATCAGAAATACTATAATCGGAAGCTGGAACTGGAGGTGGAGCTATTATATTAGTTGGAGGGACCGTTGCACCCTCAGTAGGTGTAGGGACATGTGCGATCTGATCAGTTGTAGTAGAGTCAGGCAGTGAAGTAATTGAGGAATATTCTCACTCCTCGGGTGCTCACCCGCATCATCAATTATAGGGTCAACTGTCACTCATGGGGTGACATTGGCTCTTTGGCCAGTTCTTGCCTTCTTCTTAGGTGTCATGTACTGAAAGTTAAAGTAAAGCACTAGTTAAAGAAGGAACAATCTTACAATCATCTTTATCGCATGATCGAGAACATGAAAGAAGGGTAGTATTCCTAAATGCCCATGTAGCATCTTAATTATAGATGTAGTCGACAACACACCAATAATAAGGACTGTACTAGACACGACTCTGAGACGTCCTAGGACACTTTAAAATCTTAGGCTCTGATACCAAGCTTGTCACGCCCCAAAACGAAGGAGCATGACCGACGCTCAACCGAGTGAACCCGGCCGAGAAAGCCTATTAGATTTTCTTCTACCCAAACTCATTTATGAATAAAGAGAATATATATCTTCGTTAATCATACAATAAAGTAATCATGTCTGCAATACCAATTTCTTACCATGAGTTACTTTATTTTAAAGTTTCAATTCCACACACATTTTTCATAATCTGAAGTGAAAATAGTAATTCAAGCACAACACAATGAGTTTGACTTCCCCAGCACCAATATACAACCCACACTATGTCTATGGAGCCTCTATATATAAAAAAGAGTACAATAACAATGTCGGCAACTAGGCTCCGGCTATACCTCAAACAGAATACACAAAGTACAAAATATTCATGACCCCGGGATGAAGTGGGGCTCACCAAGTCAGCTGGGAAGAAGGTGCACTGCTATAACTGATCAATATCTCCTGCTATAGAACCACCTGCATCCATTCAAAGATGCAGCACCCCGGCAAAAGGGACGTTAGTACTGTCGAATAGCACTAGTATGTAAAACTAAACACCCTCTCGATAGAATGACAAATAATACAAACAAGATTATCATAATATCAATGGAAGCCTTAATCAACATCAAACCTCAATTTAGGATTAAGATAGTGTTCAAATTAATTTCCATATCTCACATTGGGAGATTTTTGGTATCGATATATCATTGTCCACAATACCATTATTTACAATATCAGTACCACCGTACTCTCAGCACGGAGTCCGATCACGACCCGACCGACTAGGTTATCTCATTAGAGACATCGACTACAATTACTCTCAATATTAATACCACCATCTTTAACACGGAGTCCGATCACGACTCGATCGGCTAGGCTATCCAGTAGGGACATCGACCACAATTACTATTTCAATTACAATTTCTAGCACAATCACCACCATGTGTGCGGCATGGTGTCCGATCACGACCCGATCGGTTAGGCTGTCTTATTCGAGACATCAACCTTTTTGTATCAATCATCGCATTTCATACTTCTTACCCCTCTTTACATTTCATTTGCACTAATGGCCTTAATTATATAATCATTCTTGGAATGTTGGCCGTATTATGTATTTCATGCTTACCTTTTCACTTTCAAACATCAACGTCATCATTATCAATAATAACAATTCAATTCAAGATGTGTAGTACACATGTGAGCAATTAAGAGTCTAAGACACATAGAGATATTTCATAAAATTTGGCATAATAGCCTTTGTTTGAACTTGACAAGAAGTGGAAACATTATTAATGCACAGCTCATACTTGAACACATCCTCAATTGATAACATAACATGAATAATGGACCGCGGAAACGTATTTCACTGCCAAATATTTTCCTTTACTTTCCATTGCATTGTTCAACCCAAAAAGTCCGAGTTGCAGCGAGCTTGCGAGCCGCGAAAAATTTCTACAATCCTCAAACATAGAAGCCTAGTCCGGCACCATGAAATATTATTTTTCCTTTGCAAAATTTTACGGGGCCTTACAATGGGTTCCTATATCGACTTTAAATTAATATATTATAATAACCGGATTAAAGAACTGAGTTTCCAACTAAATATTCTTATACATTAAATGATTTTCTTAATATAGATATAAAATCTAGCCAAAAGCTGGTGGGTTCCCGAGAACCCATTCTCATATCTTTTAGATCGCCTCTGCTCCGAGACCCGTAAAAAAGAAGCTCTTTTCCCTGGTTTCACAAGCATAATATTATTAAGTCAAAAGATTCATCCGTTGCTCTATACAACTTATTGGAATGCGAGATAATTTCAAATACCAATATTTTGCTCCAGCAAATTTCTTCTGAAAATGTGAATTACTCCCTTCTTATGGAGGGAAGACAGATGAGTAATTGATTAGCTTTGGATTCACTTTTAGGTCAGTCGGAATTTTGGGTACTATTCCTCAAAAGAATATAGTCAGTTAAAGTGTGGGGTGTTTCTAGCTTTTTACCATAACTATGACATCTCCGTTTCTTTTTTAAATACAGCATGAGACGGGAAGAGTAGTGTTGTATCATGAAATAATTAGATTATGAAAATACATGTCAAATACTAATAAAGTGTTGCTCAATCATGAGCTCTTGGCTTTAGCATTACTCTATAAGGTAAAAATTGATTTTTCCATTCATGTAATTAGTCAAGAATGGAACATGATGGGCCGATGGTCGTTTTCATCATACCGAAATGTGATCTGAATCCAGATTACCAAGCTCAAGATTCAGGGACCGATCAATATCGAGCTCGAAGTCATTATCGAGCTCGAGCCCAAATCGAACTATGATGTGAAGTGCGTTGTTGAACTCAAGATCTGAGCCCGAGTCAGTACCGAGACCGAGTCAATACTGAATCCGAGTTAGTATCGACCTCGAAATCTGGAGAATGACCAATATCAAGTCCGACCAAGATCGAGCTAAGAGATAAGAGCCGTTGTAGCCGCACTTGAGGAGAGAATCTCGGCAGGAATTAAGAAAAAGCTAAATTAACTAATCTATCATAAGATCGCCACTATGTATTTTTTATTATATCCAAAGTAGGATCCCTCCACTATAAAAGAGTGGCTATCATTTCTGTAAGAGGCAATTGGAACATTACGGCATCTACACACTCCCTTATTGAAAAGATTATTGATATTCATATATAGATACAGGAGAGATTATCTTTTTGTAAGTCTTGTACATTGATTCATCTTGCTTGTTCATAAATCGTATTCTACTCAGTTTGGTTTGTATTTCATTCCTTTTTTACAGTCAATATTCGATATATTTCTACTTACTTTTTCGATTTGTACTAAGATATACCACGTATCCATAGAACTATGTATAAATTCAACTCTATCAGTTTTTCGGGTAAACAGTTTGGCGCCCACCGTGGGACTAAAGATAATAGTGGTTATTTAGTACGAATCTCTATGAAACACGCTATTTTACACTTGCTCTTGGAAGTGTCTTTTATTTCAGGTTGAAAACGATGAATTCTCAATTAATGGCCCTACCTATCGACAACGAAGCTGGCCTTCAAGATGAGAACAATAACTTAAACCTCAGGGGTGGAAGGCCACTTGTCGATCCCGTTGGAGCTCGGGTCGAAGAGATAATAGACGTTAATTCACATGTGGCCATCGAGGCAAACCAACGTTTCGACCCTGAAAATAGCATTCAAGGTGGAACACAATCTGTACCTCGAAATACCTAAAACTCTGAGAAAAATAGAATCAGCTTGCGTATGATTTTCGAAATGTTGCAAGCTCAACAAGTAGTAATAGCCCAGTTGCAGAGCCAAACCCAGACACCACCCAGGCTCGAGCCCAGTCCACCCCAAGAAATCACCCATAAAATGGGGCCAGCTTTAGTAAGGTCAAACGAGCAAGAATCGGGGACTAATCCCGAAATTGTTAAGATGCTCGAGGAACTGACGAAATGAATAAAGTTAGGAGAAAGGAAGATTGAAGCAAATGACAAAAAGGTGAAAACGTATAACTCCAGGGTTAATCAGATCCCGGTGCATCACCGATATTGAAAGGCTTGGATTCCAAAAAATTCATACAAAAGCCCTTCCCCCCAAGCGCAGCTCCGAAACTGATCCCCAAGAAGTTCCGCATGCCCGAAATTCCTAAATATAATGGAACGACTGACCCCAACGAACATGTCACCTCTTACACATTTTCCATTAAAGGGAACGACCTAGAGGACGACGAGATCGAATCTGTATTATTGAAAATTTTGGTGAAACCCTGTCAAAGGGAGCAATGATATGGTATCATAATTTACCGTCTAACTCTATCGATTCTTTTGCTATGCATGCAGATTCTTTTGTAAAAGCACATGCTGGAGCCATAAAGGTCGAGACCAGGAAGTCGTACCTTTTCAAGGTAAGACAAAAAGATAACGAGATGCTAAGAGATATCGTATCTTGTTTCCAAATGGAACGAATGGACCTACCACCAGTCACAGACGATTGGGCTGTTCAAGCTTTCACTCAAGGTCTGAACGAACAAAAACTCGATAGCTTTATGATGGTTGAATCAGAACCTGATCGAGTACCCAGTTGTTACGTGGGCCGATGTTCACAATCGATATCAATCGAATATTAGAGTCGAAGACGACCAGTTGGGTTCTAGGTCCGTTATTAAAGGGGACGTCAACAGAGAATAAAGGCCGATCAGGGACAGATACCGGCCGTATAGTGGAGATTATAGGGGAAACGAACCAAGACATAACCTCGTACAAAGCAATAAAAGAAGTGATCGAGGCCAAGGATCTCGGGGGCTGATGAACAAGAATGGGTTCGATAGGCATACTGGACCTAAGGAAGCACCGCGCTTATCGAAATATAACTTCAACATCGATGCATCCGCCATCGTGTCGGCTATCAGACGCATCAAAGATACTAAATGGCCTCGAACTCTGCAGACCGATCCAGCCAAGAGGAATCCCAATCAAATGTGTGAATATCATGACACTCATGGCCACAGAACGAAAGATTGCGGGCAATTGAGAGACGAGGTAGACTGGTTATTCAATAAAGGGTACCTTCGAGAATTTTTAAGTGATCATGCCAAAATTCATTTCAAAAATAGGGATTTCAAAAGACAAAAGGAACTAGAAGAGCAACAACACATCATCCACATGATCATTGGTGGGATCGATATCCCCCAGGGGCCGGTGCTTAAGCGCACTAAGATGTCGATTGAAAGTGAGAAGCAATCTCGGTCTCAGGATTACACACCTAAAGGAACCTCTTCCTTTAGTGATGAAGACACAAAAGGAATCATACAATCCCATAACGATACACTAGTAATATTTGTACTTATGAATAAAACTCAAGTTAAGCATGTATTAATTGATCCAGGTAGTTCGGCCAACATTATTAGATCGAAGGTCGTAGAGCAGCTCGGTCTACAGGAGTAGGTCGTGCCTGCAACCCTGGTTCTAAATGGATTCAATATGGCATGTGAAATTACTAAGGGCGAGATAATCCTTCCAATAAATGTGGTCGGGACCATCAAAGAAATGAAGTTCCACGTGATCAAAGGCGACATGAGGTATAACGCTCATTTTGGAAGGCCGTGGATTCACAATATGAGAGCCGTAGCCTCGACTCTCCACCAGGTTCTGAAATTCCCAACATCGGAGGAAGTCAAAATGATCTACGGAGAGAAACCGGCCGCAAAAGAAATGTTTGCCATCGATGAGGTGATTCCGATATCTACACAATCATCGATAAAGGGATCAGATTCGAAGGAGGAACAGGATACCAAATAGCAATCACAAATGCCAGCCTCGACCCAACTAGAGAATCAGAAGACTGACAAAGACGATGACTATGGGATCCCTCAATCTTTTGTGGTCCCCGATGATACAGATGCTACCCAGTTAACGGTCGAAGAACTGGAACAAATCACGCTAGTCAAACATTTGCCCAATCGAAAGGTATACCTGGGCACGGGGATAGATCCCGAGCTTGGGAAAAAGCCTATTCAATTTCTTATATCTAACATGAACTGTTCGCTTGGTCCCATCTCGACATAACAGGGATCCCACCGGAGATAGCCACTTATAGACTAAGCTTGGATCCAAAATTCCGTCCGATAAAGCAAAAAAAAAAGGTCCCAGTTCGAGATCAAACATGCCTTCATCAAAGACGAGATAACCAAACTTCTTAAAATAGGATCCATTCGAGAAGTTAAATACCCCGAATGGCTAGCAAATATGGTGGTGGTCCCTAAAAAGTAAACAAACTTAGAATGTGTATAGATTATAAAGACTTGAACAAAACATGCCCTAAGGACTCATTTCCTTTGCCTAGCATCGATTGTATGATCGATGTCACGGCCGGCCACGAGACTCTCAGTTTTCTCGATGCCTACTCTGGGTACAACCAGATACAAATGAACCCAGAGGATCAAGAAAAGACCCTGGTTGTCACCAAGTACGACACCTATTGTTATAACGTAATGCCATTCGGTCTAAAAAATGCTGGTGCAACTTATCAATGCCTAGTAAATCGAATGTTTGAAAAATAAATAGGAAAATCAATGGAAGTTTATATTGAGGACATATTAGTTAAGTCCTTGCGAGCAGAGGACCATTTAAAATATTTGTAGGAAACTTTCGACGTGCTAAAGAAGTACAATATGAAGCTCAACCCCAAAAAATGTGCATTCGGGATTGGCTCGGGCAAGTTTCTTGGTTATGGTATCCAACTGAGAAATCGAAATCAACCTAGATAAAATCAAAACTATCAAGGACATCACGGTAGTGGATAATGTGAAGGCCGTGCAAAGGCTAATGGGGAGAATAGCCGCCTTGGGACGATTCATTTCAAGACCCTCAGATAGGAGCCACCGATTGTTCTCACTGCTTAAGAAGAAAAGCAACTTTGCATGGACTCCGGAATGCCAACACGCTTTGGAAGAACTAAAGCGGTATTTATCGAGCCCTCCTATGCTTCATACCCCAAAAGTGGATGAACAACTTTACTTGTACTTAGCTGTCTTGGAGATAGTGGTAAGTGGAGTCCTGGTTTGGGAAGAACGAGGTACGCAATTCCCTATTTATTATGTCAGTCAGACCTTAGGCGAGGCCGAAACTAGATATCCACACTTAGAAAAATTAGCGCTTTCTTTAATAAACGTCTCTAGGAAATTAAAACCATATTTCCAATCTCACCTGATACGTGTTGTAAGAACTTATCCTCTTCGAAACATTTTGTGCAAACCCGAGCTTTCGGGTCGATTGGCCAAATGGGCCATAGAGATCGGCGGGTACGATATCGAGTATCGACCCCGAACCGTTATCAAGTTTCAAATCTTGGAATACTTCGTGGCTGACTTTTCGCCAACCCTCATACCCGAAATTGAAAGAGAGCTACTTATAAAATCGGGAAACTCTTCGGGAGTGTGGACCCTTTTTATGGACGATGCCTCGAACGCGAAGGGGTCCGGATTAGGCATTGTACTAAAATCACACACGGGCAATGTAATTAGACAGTCTATCAGAACTACGAAATTAACTAACAATGAGGCCGAGGATGAGGCCATGATTGCAGGTCTTGAACTGGCTAGAAGCTTGGGAGCAGAGATCATAGAGGCTACGTGTGATTCCCTCCTTGTAGTCAACCAGGTTAACGGGACCTTCGAAGTTCGAGAAGATGGAATGCAGAGGTACTTGGATAAATTACAGGTGACTCTACATCAATTTAAGGAATGGACCTTGAAGCACGTACCCCGAGAACAAAACAATGAGGCTGGCGCTCTTGCGAACTTAGGTTCATCGATCGAAGATGACGAACTCAACTCAGGGACTGTCGTACAACTCATAAAATCGGTGATCGAAGAAGGTCACGCCGAGATACATTCCACAAGCCTAACGTGGGATTGGAGAAATAGATATATAGAGTGCTTCAAGAATGGGAAGCTTCCATCAGATCCAAAGGAATCGAGGGCTTTGCGCACAAAGACAGCACGATTCACCATATCCGAAGACGGAACACTATTCAGAAGTAATTTTGATGGACCATTGGCAATATGTTTGGGACCAGGAGATACCGATTACATACTACGGGAAATTCACGAGGGGACTTGTGGAAACCATTCTAGTGCCGACTTGCTGGTCCAAAAAGCGATCAGAGCAAGGTATTATTGGACCAATATGAGCAAAGATGCGAAGGAGTTCGTTCGAAAATGCGACAAATGCCAAAGATATGCGCCCGTGATTCGTCAACCCGGAGAGCCACTCCATTCGGTCCAATTTCCATGGCCTTTCATGAAATGGTGGATGGACATCACCGGCCCCCTCCCATCAGCCCCAGGTAAAGCTCAGTTTATTTTGTTTATGACTGATTACTTTTTTAAATGGGTTGAAGCACAGGCTTTCAAAAAATTCAGAGAAAAAGAAGTGATAGAATTCATTTGGGACCACATCATATGTCGATTCGGGGTGCCAGCCGAGATTATATGTGATAATGTAAAAAAATTCATTGGCACCAAAGTAACTAAATTTCTCGAGGATCACAAAATCAAAAGGATCCTATCAATACCGTACCATCCCAGCGGAAACGGACAAGCCGAATCGACCAACAAAACCATCATCCAAAATCTTAAGAAGAGTTGACCAACGCCAAAGGAAAATGGAGAGAAATACTGCCCGAGGTCCTATGGGCATATCGCACAACATCAAAATTCAGTACCGGAGCAACGCTATTCTCGTTGGTTTATGGCAGCGAAGCTTTGATCCCGGTTAAGGTCGGAGAACCTAGCATCAGGTTTTGATATGCAACAATGGAGTCGAATAACGAGATCATAAACACGAGCCTTGAATTATTGGATGAAAGACGAGAGGCCGCTCTCGTCCTATTGGCCGCCCAAAAACAACGGATCGAAAGATACTACAATCGAAGAACCAATCTTCAATATTTTAAAATCGAGGACTTGGTACTAAGGAAACTCACCCTCAACACCCCAAATCCGAATGAAGGAAAACTGGGTCTGAACTGGGAAGGACCACATCAGATCCTCGAAATCGTCAGAAAGGGGTCCTACAAGCTCGGCGTGATAAACGGCAAACAACTACCGAGCAATTGGAACATTTTGCACCTAAAATGATATTACTGCTAAGGTACAACCCTCCCTTGATCATTTATATTTTGAAATTAACCCTTGCAGGTGTTCGACCAGAAACACGAATGGATTATTCAACTCGAAGCCTTTAGGTCTGAAAGCACGCGTTGCACTCTTTTTTCCTTAAATCGGTTTTATTCCAAATGAGTTTTTCGGCAAGGTTTTTAATGAGGCAACCATTGATCGTGCTTACTTAGAACAGCTCAACAGTACCCAAGGCCTCTTTACAATCAACCTTGAATACTGGGGGGCATTACTCTCGAATATATTAAGTTTGATGCAAGAAAGTTACATCATGGCAACAGGGTTTCGATAGGATATATTATAAGGGCCAAATGGTCAAAACGAACCATGCCCGTGTAGATTTCTCGAGCCCTGGCACAAAACATGAAATGTATAATTGACTTGTAAAGAGAAATTTCTTTTTTACCTATACCTCATATCTCAAAAAGATTTTTCTATTTCATGATCTATTAAGCAAACAGGCTCAAGGGCCGACCGTGACCGGAGTTTGAACAATTACCCCATAAATCGGGGACTGCCAACCAAAGAATCAACGAGATCAAGCTCCACATAAAGCCTAAGGGCTATATTATTTTGAGTTCAAGCAAACACTCACTCGACCATCGAGCCTAAGGTCTATTCTTATTTCGAGTTCAAGAAAATCCTCACTCGACTATAAAGCCTAAGGGCTACATTACTTTGAGTTCGAGCAAACACTCACTCGACCGATAAACCTAAGGGCTACATTACTTCGAGTTCGAGCAAGTCCTCACTCGGCCACTAAGCCTAAGGGCTATTCTTATTTTGTGTTCAAGCAAACACTCACTCGACCATAAAGCCTAAGGGTTGCATTACTTCGAGTTCGAGCAACACTCACTCGACCTTAAGGCCTAAGGGCTACATTACTTTGAGTTCGAGCAAACACTCACTCGACCATAAGGCCTAAGGGCTACATTACTTTGAGTTCGAGCAAGTCCTCACTCGGTCATTAGGCCTAAGGGCTATTCTTATTTCGAGTCTGAACAAATCCTCAGTCGACTATAAAGCCTAAGGGATACATTACTTCGAGTTCGAGCAAACACTCACTCGACCGATAAGCCTAAGGGCTACATTACTTCGAGTTTGAGAAAGTTCTCACTCGGTAACTAAGCCCAAGGGCTACCTTATTTCGAGTTCGAGTAAACACTCACTCATAAATCCTAAGGGCTACATTAATTCAAGTTCGAGCAAACACTCACTCGATCATAAAGCCTAAAGGCTACGTTACTTCAAGTTCGAGCAAATACTCACTCAACCATAAAGCCTAAGGGCTAATCTTAATTCGAGTTCGAACCAAAGGGTGGATAATATCGACCCTTGAAATAATAATCAAGCAAATCCCTTGTTCATTTCCAAGACACAACAGATTTTATACGATCAAACAATGGCCGTATCGACCTAATTCGAGAACCCAAAGGGCTATCGTACTTTTGAGTTCGAGAAATCATCCTCGCTTAATTAAACTCTAAGGGCCACCCTACTCCGAGTTCGAGTAAGTACTCACTCGACTAGTCCGACTTCGATCAAATTACCTAAAGCCTCAAACTTATGAACAAAATTTTCACAAGGCACAGAATGAAATAAAGGCAAGACGGAAAAGAAAGAGATCTTTATATATATATGAAGATATTTACATGGACCGATCAGGACCCTACACAAAAGATCAAAAATAAAAAATCCTAAGGCTCCTGATTTTCCCCGGGGCAGTTTCTTCTCCATCGAGGTCCTCCCCGCTCTCGGACCCGCTTTTTCTCTCCTCATCATTGTCATCATCATCGGAGGCCAGCGCTGCAGCTTCGATTTCACACTCTTTAGCCTTTATTATCTCATTGGCTAGATCGAAACCTCGAGCGTGGATCTCCTCGAGGGTTTCCCTCCAAGATTGGCATTTGGCGAGTTCTGCAATCCAATATGCTCGAGTTTGAGCGGTCTCGACTTCCTCTCTCGCTTGTACTTGAGCAGCTTCAGCATCGACTCGGTAGACGGCCACGATCGCATCTACCTCGGCTTTAGCCTTTTCAGCTTCAGATTTGGCCTTTTCAAGTACGGAAGCCAACCGAGCTTCGAGCTCCGCAATTTTCTTTTGCTGAGCCGAGCACTTCTCTTTCATGCCTCGGAGCAGACTTTCGGCCGATGATAATTGGGATAAGGCAGTCTCTTTTTCTGCAGCAAAGTGGTCCATACCTTTTTTCCACCCCAAGGTCTCCATCTTTATCACGTCGACCTCCTCACGGAGTTGCCCGATCATCTTGATCTTCTGCTGCAGCTGTGAGATCTAAATATTAGCCACCGTCCCCGAATCGAGCCCATGAGTTTTTAAGATTGTCATTACCTACTCGGTCAGGTCGGTCTGATCTTGGTAAGCCTTGGCCAACTCGGCTCGGAAGTCCTTGGTCTATTCTTCTCTTTGCCCACAGAGAAGTCTAAAGGTATTTCTCTCCTACGAGAGCCTTCGGAGGTCGAACTCGTACCGACTCAGCTCAGCCCAAGACCGAGAAAATGCTTCCCGATGAAGCGCTGAAGCCTACGCAGAAAGAAGAAAAGAAGTTAGAAAAGAAAAACAAACATAAAGGTAATACCAACAAGGGGAGTTAAGGCTTACCCGATTCAGAGCTTGCTGCACTTTGTTGAAAAGGCTCGATGCCTCACCCGAGTCCTTCCTCGGGACCTCCAAGTTGCCCAGGCCGGTAGCATCTTCGACCCCAGTAAAATAATCACGGAAGGGATCTTCCCTTCCGTGGCCTCCTTCGATGGAAAGGGTCTTCAAGGCCCGAGCCTCTCGAATCATCTCCTCGGAAAACGAGGGGAGCAGCGGGGAGCCTCCAATTTCTATTGCCCCAAGTGAATCACTTGGGGCATTCTCTCCATCTCGGGGGGCCTCGAGATCAGCCCCTGCAGCCGTACCCACCGTTGGCTCATTATGGTGGGGGGAAGCCTCGATCCTCGACGACTCGGGGACTTTGACCAATTCTCTTCCCGAGACTCCCTCATCACGAGATGGAATCTCTGTTGCCTTCGCTGATTCAGTAGCCTTGGGGCCTCGGTACTCATTTTCACTCGGGCTACCAGCTCGGAGTCATCTTCTTCCTCTTCTTCATCTTCATACCTAAGATGTCGAATAGAATCTTCGGTCAGGAGAATGATATTCTTCCTCGGCTTACGAGCCGCCTTCTTCATAGGTTCCGGATCCTCGGAGGTCGAGATCTTTTTCCTCTTTTTGTTCTTTGCCGGTTTCGGTGCTGGGATCGAAGTCCCCTCCTCACAAGATAAGGGCCTCATAACAGCATCTTTGCCAAGGCATGTATAAAAAAAAAATAAGGAACGCTTTACAAAGTCAACAAAGACGCGGGAAAAAAGCTTACTATGTGTTTTGGCCTCCCATCGGCCCTTTGATAAATCACGCCACGAGCGCTTAACATATGTAGAGGTCGAGGCCAGGTCCCGTACCCAGCTCTTAAGGTTAGGAATTACACTGGGAATCCAAGCAACCGCTATATCATAGAAATGGATATCTGTAAGAAAGAAACGAAGGAGAAAAACAATAGGAGCTAACATTAGAATTATACTTACGTTGTATATTCCATTTCTCGGGAAATGGCATCTTCTCGGCCGAGATAAGGTCGGAAGTTTTCACTCGAATGAATCGGCTCATCCAACCTCGGTCCCTATCCTCGTCTATGCTCGAGAACAATACTTTGGTAGCTCGGCGTTGAAGTTTTATTAACCCACTTCGATAGAGGTGGGGGCTGTATAGCCTGATGAGGTGGTCGATGTAAAAGGCATCCCCTCGACTTTGCTCACGAAAAATTAGAGCATAATAACGATTCGCCAAAAGGAAGGGTGGAGTTGTCCTAGGGTTATTTGATACTTGCGGCAGAAGTCAACGATAACGGTGTTGAAGGGGCCCAACGTGAAATGGTAAGTGTACACACTTAAAAACCCTTCCGCATAGGTGGTGATATCTTCTTCAAGAGACGGGATTACCACTTCTTTGTTTTACCAGTTGCAATCTTTTCTTACCTGCTTGAGGTATCCCTCAGTTATTGAGTATATATACCTCGATACTGGCTCACATCGACCGGGAATCGACGAGGCTTTATAGGTCTTTTGGTGTTTTGAGAAGCAATTTGCTGTGAAAATCACATATTTGCAGATGAAGAACTCAGAAGATGCGGAAAAGAATTTAGAAGATTTGGAGATTGGAGATCTAAAAGTAAAAACCGATAAAAAGATGAGCTATTTATAGAGTTGGCAATGACAGTTCAATATCAGCAGTGGCCGACCATCGTCTGACATACATTTAATGCCTTGGTAACTGAACCGACGGGACAGTTATCACATACGTCATGGTCGAGCTCGATGCAAATGTCAGTGTATATCTAGTCATATCATTGGAAAATCATGTCGTTTCTCGTCATATTCTTCCCAAGAAATGAGGGGACTATTTGTATGCGGTCAAAACCGACTTTGCCCTTCATGTAATTAGTCAAGATTGGAAAATGATGGGACGAAGGTCATTTTCATCATACCGAGATGAGATCTGAAGCCATGTTACCAAGCTCAAGATTCAGGGACCGATCAATGCCGAGCTCGAAGTCATTATCGAGCTTGAGCTCAAATCGAACTATGATGTGAAGTGGCGTTATCGAACTCAAGATCCGAGCCCGAGTCAATACCGAGACCGAGTCAATACCGAATCTGAGTTAGTATCAAGCTCGAGTCAGTATCGAGCTCAAAATCTGGAGATTGACCAATATCAAGTCCGGCCAAGATTGAGCTAAGAGACAAGAGCCGTTGTAGCCGCACTTGAGGAGAGAATCTCGACGGGAATTAAGAAAAAGCTAAATTAACTAATCTATCATAGGATCTCCACTATGTATTTTTTATTATATTCAAAGTAGGATCCCTTCACTATAAAAGAGTGGTTATCATTTCTGTAAGAGGCAATTGGAACATTAAGGCATCTACACACTCCCTTATTGAAAAGATTATTGATATTCACATATAGATACAAGAGAGATTATTCTTTTGTGAGCCTTGTACATTGATTCATCTTGCTTGTTCATAAATCATATTCTACTCAGTTTGGTTTGTATTTCATTCCTTTTTACAGTCAATATTCGATATATTTCTACTTACTTTTTTGATTTATACTAAGTTATACCACGTTTCCTTAGAACTACGTATAAATTTAACTCTATCCATTTTTCGGGTAAATAATTACTTTCCATGACCAGCTAAACTAAATTAGAAAACTCGCAGTAACTTTTCTAGCAAGAGGATCGAAGCCGTGGTTACAAAGTGACCTGCATGGCTTATAATCTATTTTATCACTAGAGAAGGAGAATAATAACTTCATATGCTAGATGTTACAAATTTGTCATAGTCATGCGAAAATGGATAAGATCCTTTCTTATTTTCTTATTTTCTTCTTCTTACAATTTTATTTATTTATAGTCTACCAACAATTTAAATCTTGAATATAGATATATAATATGTTGATGGAATATTTGATTATCCGTGTAATTTTCTCTGTGTAGTTTGGAGGTAGTTACGATGGAGTAAGTATGTTGATTCACTATATATATATATATATATATATATATATATATATATATATATATATATATATATATATATGTGTGTGTGTGTGTGTGTGTGTGTGTGTGTACAAGTTTAGTGGCTAAACTATAAATTGTGTTGTAAATGTAACTGAGGGTTGGGCTTGTTCTCTAAGACATTCACTTGGGCCTGAGTAATGAGTAAGGCTTCAGATGAGCCCACGTTTACACCCCCCTTCAAGCTGGAGGGTGAGAACACCCCAAGCTTGGACAAAAGAGTTCTGTGGACAGCACCATAGAAGTACTTAGTTAGAATATCTGCAAGCTGCTGGTCTGTGGAGACATAATGTAAAGAGATGATACCATCAGACACACAATCTCTGACAAAATGACAGTCGACCTTAATATGTTTTGTGCGTTCGTGGAAGACAGGGTTCTTAGCAATGTGGAGGGCAGCCATACTATCACAAAACACAGGTATGGGAGCAGAAATAGGCAATCCCAGATCAGCCGAAAGTCGGTGGAGCCAGGACAACTCAGCTACAACCATTCTGAGGGCCCTGTATTCAGCCTCAGTAGATGATAGAGAGATGGTGGGTTGCTTCTTGCTCTTCCAAGATATGGGGCTATCCCCAAGGGTGATGAAAATCCAGTGACTGATTTTCTAGAGTTAGCACAGGCTGCCCAATCAGAATCTGAATAAGCTTTAATGGAAAAATCAGCAGCATTAGACAAAAGAATGCTTTGGGCAGGAGCATTCATAATGTATCTAAGGACATGGAGACCAACCTGCATGTGTGGAGTCTGAGGTCTTTGCAAAAACTGGCTTAAATGTTGAACAGCAAAAGAGATATCTGGTCGTGTGTGTTGCAAAAAATTAAGCTTGCCAATGAGGCACCTATAGGTACTGGCATCAGCAGGAGGTGCATTCATATCAACCAAGAGCTTAAGAGAAGGATCAAGAGGAGTAACAACTGGTGAAAATTATTGACAATTGAATTCTGCCAATAAGTCTGAGGCATATTTGTGCTGATTCATAAGATAACCAGCAGGATGAGGAGTGATCTCAAGCCCCAAAAAGATTCATAAGATAACCAGCAGGATGAGAAGTGATCTCAAGCCCCAAAAAGTAACGAACACATCCCAAATCCTTGATCTTAAATTGGGCATCCAGAAAAGCCTTCAAGGCATCCAACTCAGAGATGTTAACTCAAGCAAGAACCACTAAGGAACCATCAGAATTGTTAGTGAACAAGGAATAATCATTTTTGCTGGTTGTGTAACCTCTGGAAACCAAGGCTTCAGACAATTTAGAAAACCATTGTCTAGAAGTCTGTTTAAGCCCATACAAGGACTTTCTGAGTTTACATACTAAAGGGGAGGAAGAAGAAGAAGCAGAAGCAGAAGAAGAGATGACAAGTCCAGAAGGAACCTTCATATACACATCCTCATGAAGGTCACCATGAAGGAAAGCATTGTTAACATCAAGTTAAAAAACAGTCCAATTTTTTTTCACAGCTAAAGTTAAAAGACATTTAATAGTAGTAAGCTTAACAACATGAGAGAAAATCTCGTTATAATCAACACCCTCTTGTTGAGTGTCACCTCTAATGACTAATATTGCTTTATATCTTTCAATGGAACCATTAGATCTCTATTTAATTTTATAAACCCACTTACAAAGGATAGGTTTCTTGTGAGGAGGAAGAGCAACTATATCCCAAGTGTGGTTGGCATCCAATGCCTCAAATTCTTTCAACATGGCTGCCTGCCAAGCAGGATGAGAGGCTTCCTGTTGATAGTATTGAGGCTCATGTGCATGGATGTCAGAAGTAGATAACTTGGTAGAAGAAGAAACAGGTGCAGAGGGTTGAACATGAGAGCATACATAATCTGAGAGATAGTGAGGAGGATTGACAGTTCTAGATGACTTTCTGACAGGAAGAGGTGATGAAGGAGAAGGAACAGAAATTGGAGAAGAATCAGGTGTAGGGGATGAAGAAGAATCAGGATGAGGAGAGGAGGATACAGATGGCTGGAAAGAAGAAGAAGGAGCAGGGGAAGATGGTGGGGCTGTGGAGACAACAGGTGAAGAAACATCAACAAAGGGATGTGGAGGAGGGATGTTAGTAAAAGATGAAGGAGAAGTAGAGTGATAAGGAAAAATTAACTCATAAAATACCACATCTCTGGAGCAAAAGACTGAATGAGAATCCAAGTTAAGAAGCTTGTAGCCCTTCTTTCCACAAGGATAGCCAAGAAACACAGCTGCAATAGATCTAGGTTGAAACTTGTCCCTACCAGGCTTGTGAGAAGAAGCATAAGCTAGGCACCCAAAAGATCTTAAGTGAGTAAGAAGGAGGAGTACCATGGAGTTTTTCAAAAGGAGAAGTATGCATTAAAATGGTGGAAGGAAACCTGTTGACAAGATAAGTAGCAGTTAAAACACATTCACCCCAATATTTTAAAGGGAGTTTTGATTGAAACAGTAAAGCCCTGGAGACCTCTAAAAGATGTTTATGTTTTCTCTCAACTACCCCGTTTTGCTGTGAAGTATGAGGCATAGAAGTCTGATGAAGAATGCCATTGTCTGGAAAATATTTCTTACATTCAGAACTCCCCCCCCCAATTCAAAAGCATTGTCGGACCTGAATGTTTGAACACTAGAGTGAAAATGGACCTTAACCATGGAAACAAAGGCCTTTAAAATGGGGAGAGCATTACTTTTACAAGACAACAAGTGAGTCCAAGTGACTCTAGAATAATCATCAACTAAGGTGATAAAGTATCGAAATTCATTGTAGGTGCTAGTATGATATGGTCCCCATATGTCAATATGAACTAGTTGAAAAGGAATAGAAGAGTGAGTGGAACTTTCAGGAAAGGGTAATCTCTGTTGCCTAACCATTGGACAGACAGAGCAATGAAAATGTTGCTTAGAAGAGAGTTTATCAGACAAACAAGAAATAGACCTCATTTTATAAAAAGGCATGTGTCCTAGTCTTTGATGCCAAAATACATCAGTTTTATTGCCATTATTGGAGGAAATAGAAGAAGCACTATGATCTTCCAAAGTAGGAACAAAAATAGAATTACTAACACAAATAGAAACAGGGTTGACAATGGAAATATGGGAATTACACATATTTACATGAATGCAAGAACTAATTGTAGGAGAATTAGAGCAAGATACTGGAGCTGGTGAAGCATCAGGATGCAGAAAGTACAACCCTTTTACGGCTTTACCAATTTCCAATGGCCTCTTCAGAGAAGAGGCCTGTAGAAAACAGGCAGATTTTGTAAGAATTGCATAACAATCAAGTTGAATAAGCAATTTGTGAATGGAAATTAGACTAAATTGAAAAGAGGGTACAAGAAGTACATTGTGTAAAGTAATATCATGTCTTAAATGTAAAGAACCAATAGATATAACTTTCACTTTGTACCCATTAGGTAGAGTAATTAGAAAGGGAGCAGGTAAAGGTTGTAGGTTGTGAAGAAAATATTTATGTGGTGTCATGTGATTTGTTGCACCTGAGTCTAAAATCCAAATATTTACATCTAACTGTGATAAGCCACATACATGAAACTCAGAACTACTAACTACAGAACAACATATACCTGCAAAGTTGGCATAAGCAGCATTTTCACCAAAAAGGCTCTCAGAGTTGAAACTAGTAGGGACTGGAGGAGCTGTGATATGAGCCTGCTGAATCAAGGACAAGATTTGCTGATATTGTTCCTTAGTGAAACCATGAGGTGAAGAAGATGAACTCCCAAGTTGAGTTGGAACATCTGCACTCTGAACACATGAAGTTGAACCCTTCTTATTCTTGGTAAACTTAAAGTCTTGAGAAAATCCATGTAACCTGTAGCATTTATCAACTGTATGCCCAGTCTTCTTACAGTATTTGCATGAAATAGTTGATAAGGGTTGCCTCTTGGGCTCAAATTGAAACTTTTGAAGGAAGTTCCTATTGTGAGACCCTTGACTGACTAAGGTAGAGAATGATGCAGAATCATTGGAGAAACTAGGAACATGAGATGAACTCTCCTTCTGATGTTCATCATGTTGAAGCATAGAGTATGCTCTACTGATTGATGGCATAGGGGACATCATCATGATGTTAGACTTACAGGAGGAATAAGTGTCATTTAAACCACTGAGAAATTAGAATAGTCGTTGATCTTCTAGAAGTTTAGGTAAAGCACCACAGGTGCAAGTTGGTCATACATAAGCAGCATTTAACTCATCCCACAAACCTTTCATCCTAGTAAAATATGTAGCTATATCTCAGAATCCCTGAGTTGTTGTACTTATCTCCTTTTGGATTTGTATATACTTTGATCCATTAGACTGACCAAATCGTTCATTAACGTCTGTCCATATGTCTTTAGCCGTGTTAAATTCTATGAGACTAACAGAAATATCTCTGGTTAAGGAGTTAGTCATCCAAGCAATTAGCATGTCATTACATCTTTCCCAAGTAGGGTAATAAGGGGAATCAGTCTCTGGTTGGGGGTTCCTTCCAGTAATAACTCCAAGTTTGTTTTTAGCTGACAAAGCAACAAGCATATTTTTTTTTCAAGCAACAAAACCCCGACCATCAAACGGAGGAGAGACTAACGGAGTATTAGGATTATCGGATGGATGAATGTAAAAGAAATGAGAGTGATCAACGGAGAATACAGTGAAACCATCAAAACTTGACGGAGGAGATGCATGCGCAATACCAGACACAGATGTTGGAATGGTACCCATCACAATTACAGGATACAAAATATGAAGCAATAATTTCTACTATACTGAGCAAAATCCCCAAATCGCTATCGTACAAGAGATAACTAGGTCAAGTGAGAATTTTTACCGTAAAACTGCAATTCACCACGCTACTCTAGCAATTGATATCTAAATTGAACTGAATCGAGGCTGAAATCCAAAAAAAAATTTCACTTTTCAGAAGAAAACTTGGAAAACCTAATTTTCCACCAAATAAGAATTCCACCGGAGAAGATTATTGAGGGTACCATCGATCGATCTCGAACAGTGAGAGCTACGTATACACTGGCTCTGATACCATGTTGATATACAAAATTGGCAGATCGTCATTAAAACTTATGAGCTAGAACCCTAAATTCGGGTGAGAGAGAATGAACGAAAGAAACGAAGAACTTTTCTTATTTCAGATATGACCAAGACCAATTACAAAAATCAGTTTTCTAGAATGTTCACTATATATATGTACAAGTTTAGTGGCTAAACTATAAATTGTGTTGTAAATGTAACTAAGGGTTGGGCTTGTTCTCTAAGACATTCACTTGGGCCTGAGTAATGAGTAAGGCTTCAGATGAGCCCACGTTTACAAAGTATGGCAGAAAATAGTTGTTGTGCTGATTTGTTCAACTTTTCAATTGTTGTATAAGCTGAAGTAAGAGATACTCTTAGTATGACAGAAGAATAGATGTTGTGCTAATTCATTCAACTTTTCAATTGCTCTATAAGCTGAAGTAAAAGATACTAAGAAAGCTTGTGGGGATTCTAACTAATTTTATAAATTTTGTTAACATAAATATTATCCTTATATTATTATGCATTGTTGTCTCTATGTTTAGTCACATGGAACTTGGCAAAAGAGAACTGCCACGCTTGAAATAGTATTCAGTTTGTTGCTGGAGCGTTTCCCCTCAATTTTAATTATACAAGGACATGAGCTCGAATATGTTGAGCTGAGTAATTCCGCCCAATCATAAGCATTATAGCTTTATGTCTTACTTACGCAAATTACATTATTCTTCAAACAAAGGAAATTGAATTTGTGATATCTCTAGCTATTGTTCATGTTGGGTTCGGGATCACCTACTAGTATTATTTTTATTTTTATTATATAGAAATGAACAAGGTGTACGAACACCGCATCAAAAAGTTATACAGAAAGCAATAAAAATTGTACAGTAAACTTGGGTGACACGTGTTGTTAAATGTGCGACACCTTGCTTGGAACCCATTTTCTTTTCTACAGTTTCTCGCTTTAATTTCTCTCTCTGTCATACTTCTCTTTTCTCCTCTTTCTCAATTTTTAGTTTCTGCAATTTTCCTTCTGTGAGTCTCAAATTTCATCAGCTTCTTCCTCTTGTGTTCATCTGACCTCTTTGTGTTTGTGAGTTTTTTCTGCAGTCATGTTGCTGTACTTTCTTTGTTTGTAATTACCCGTTCTTTTGGGTTGCTTTTCTTTTGCTGTACTTTCTTTGTTTGTAATCGCCATTTCTTTTGGGTCTATTATACAAACTTTTTACTGCATTATGCACCTAAGATGTTTGATAGTATGCCAAAGTAACTGAACAATATTCTATTTCTTTGTTTTTTTCACAGATTTTCTACAAAATGCTCCTCTGTCAGTCAACAATCCAAAGGGTACATTACTTACTTCTACTGGACAGAATTAGCGAATAATGTGTTTTAGTTAATGTAATTTCTGATACCTCATCTAACATTGCATGTGATAGATTGCCATTTTTGTTCCATTTGAAATTCTAGGAGGTATCGAAATTTTCTGGTGGTAGGAAATATCTACTTTACATTTTATTTCTCTGATTGTTTTGGTTTTTGTACCAAGTCTTGCTTACTTTGAGATTTATATCCTTTTGTACATCATCTATGTTTTCCTTTTATAAATTAAATTTGTTAGAATAAGGAGTTGCTTGGTCTCCATTGTGATTTTGCTGTACCCGTTTAATGAAGCACCTAAAGTGTTTGATAACATGCTTGAAGCAATTGAAACTACTTTTATTGCTCTGATTTTCTACAACATACTCCTATATATGTAATGGAATATTACTTATTTCTAGATAGCATTGGTGAATAATATGTGTGCTATATATGGTTGTGTTCAAGAAATACATTTGAGACGTCTATCAATTGTTTGGATATGTTTCAATTGCTACTATTAATCTAATTTTCTGTCATCAAAAAATTAGGGATAATGTGTAGTTTTTTAGACTTAAACCAAAATGTAAATATTACTTAACAAAATAAAAAATTGCTTGGAACAAGAATGTTGACAAACAAAGACACTGCATTGCATAGAGCTGAAAATGACTCGGGATCAATGACTTGTTGATAAGAATATGACACCGCGTACTAGATTGCACAAAATGTAGCCGAAAATAAAACAATCAATTTTGTTGCAACTGCAAGCTAAAAGAGTTGAATCAAAAAGTTGCGGCTGTTACATCATACAAGTACTGCACTATCTTCTTCAGAGATCGACATCCAACCTGGAAAACGAAGTATTCTTACAATTACTAATCCTCCGTTAGCTTCTGAGGAAGGTCACGAAAGTATAACTTTTTCGTCCTTATCAGAGACATTACTACTATACATGTGCATAATGTCGTATGTGTATATATAGGTGTATTTTGATGCATATCTTGATCTACTATCATTTAAGTTACTTTTGCTTTTTATTTAATAGGTTCTGCAGCTACAAATACAAATGATTCCTTCTCTATCTTTGATGTAGGTGAGTCCACAAATACTTCAAAATTCCGAATATACTAATTGGCTAACTCATTTAAGTTATACATGTCTATACATTTACTATTCCATTGCCTTGATCAACATCAGGTAGATGTGATTCAGAAATTCTCCAATTCCAGTAGTTTCTACAAATAGAGGTATGTATCTATCTAATGTAAAGTTTTTTAGAATTAAACCAAATTGTAAAAATTACTTAACAAAATAAAAAATTGCTTGGAACTGGAGTGTCAACAAGCAAAGACACTGGATTGCATAGATTACGGTATACTGAGGAACAACGACTTGCTGATAGAAATATGTGACGTCGTATTAGATATGCACAAATGTCGTCGGAGATCGTCAGAGAGAAAACAATCATTTTATTGCAACTGCAAGCTAAAAGAGCTAACTTAAAAAGCCAGCGACTTTCTCATCATACCAGTAATGTACTAATTTCTAGGTATGTAATATTTTAGATTCCAAATGAAGTTCATTTGTATATGAATATTTGGCATCTTTTTGGGTCTTCATTAAGCATTCATGTGGCCTCTTTCACAAAGTAAATTATGTTGCTTAACAAGAGCTGCTCAACTTCATACCAATTGCTTAGGATGCTGTGCTGCTTGTCTTATTTTATTCCAACAGAGGTAAGGGAGTTAAGTGAGTTATGTCATTTTTGTTTTTCAAATGAACTTAGGTTACTTTACACTTTCATTTTTATTTTTATGTTGTCTTTCTTCTTTACCAAGTTCCACTTCTTGCCGAGTTTGACCAGATAAAAGGTTATCATATAGTTGTACTACTGTGTCACATTTACCTTTTTTCGGTTAGTTTGGTCTAAAAAGATTTTCCCTCAAGTGTTTCCATGGTACTAAATGTTTAGTAGAAAAGATTGTCGTTCTTGAAGGCACTGTAGGAGGAATGGTTTTAAACATTTATTCGGTTCAATATATCAAAAATATCATGTTTGCCATGATAGTTCACTTCTACTTCTCAATTTAGAACATAATTTCATAATTTAGTGCAGTATCAAGACAGTTTTCATAATTTATTGATTTTGGTCGTTTTTGCTTCTGAAGCCTTAGGTTGTTAATCTATTGTAAAAGGGCAGCCCGTGCACTAAGCTCCCGCTATGTGCGGGGTCCGGAAAAGGATCGGACGTGATGATCAGTTATTAAGGTTCCAATCTCAATATTGAGGGCAGAAATCGACCAAGATGTCATCAGAGAGAGATTGTCAAGCAATTCGAGATGGTCTTAAATGTTAAGCTGGAGGTAGGAAGTTTTACATGCTTATGCTTTTCACAAATTACACTTGTCAATGTTACTTTAAAACCTCTCTATTGGTGATCATAAGCTGCATGTAGTCCAATTTCAGTCACCACATCACTAATCCCTGTTTAAAACTTTCATGAACTTGAAAGAAGCGGAATCAGTAATTTGCTTACTTATGTATATATTAGAAAAAAATATTAATAGTGAAAGATTATAATAGCCTTAATTTCGAGTTCCAAAAAAGAGCAAAGATTTTACTAATAGCTTTTCTTAAAGTTTATGCTTGAAAGAGTAAATTGTTCTCTTTTCTATTTTATGTATATTATTATTAGCAGTAAGTTGACTGGCATCATGTTTGCATTGTTACTGTATTCTCATTAGCTACAAATAAGGTCTCATTGGGTTTCGCAACAATGGTGTGTCTTACTACTCCTTTGTTTACTATAGTACCGGGTCTATGTACTGTCTATCGCGTTTGCTTTGCATCTACTTTCTCATTTCCATGATGTTATTTTTCCTATGGTTTCTATTGGTGATACTGATATTGTCTCTTTTTGTCTTCTTGAGCCGAGAGTCTTTCAGAAACAGTGTCTCTACTCATTCGGGGTAGGGGTAAGGTTTGCGTACACACTACCCTCCCCAGAATCCACTAGTGGGATTTCACTGGGTCGTCGTTGTTGTTGTTTGGGTTTCGCAACAAAAATGTAGATGCCTCAACTTTGACCGCCATGCGTACCTCTTGGGTATTGTCTGTCTTCACGGACGATATATAATTACTTTTGGGAGAAAAAGAGTTAGCTGCTTCACAACATACCAAAGACTGAAAAACACCTTTTACAAGGACGGGGTGATATTATATCATTTACAACTTTTTTACAGGTTGGTCACTTGAAAATGTTAGTCGTCGTAACTCAAGTATTACTTCACTCTAAACCATGTGTTGCAGCAGCACCATCAGGTCTTCCGTCAAGGTATTAAATGGTTCATACATTGTTGAGTCGAACAAGGTATGCAATAACAACCTACAAAACTAGACAACTTGATCACAAACTGGGCAACTGTGAAGTACAACAGGCAGATGAGGAGACAACCTTACAGTAACAAGCAACAAGTTAAAAAATATGCAACTGAAGCTTTGGATTACTTGTTGTTTGGTTACAATTCTTATGTCATTTCTTTGCACATATTGGTGAGAAAACAAACATATTATTCTTATATAAAACTCTTTTGATTATGATTACTTATTTTGACTTTACGAACACAAAAACAATGTTGTCGGGCCCGTGCATTACACCGGCTTCACTTCTCTTGTATATATATATATATATCAAGGAAGTTAGTAGCTAAAGAGTGACTAGTAATAATCACATTGCCATAATATTTTGGCATAATCACAATAGGTACGCGATCAGTGATCATTCATGCCATAATAATGAAATTATTTTCTTATTTCATCTCAAACCTCCTTCTAGAGGTGAGTGCGGTATATTCACTGCCGCTAGCACGTTCATATTCTTCCAAAAATGAATATGTATTCATAAATCACATGTTGTCATATTCACATCATGAATGGACCATAATCATCTATATATGTGTTTTACAAACTCTTGTCAAATCGATGACAAATATTACTTTTACAGAGTGAAGGATTATTTTGAGAATCATTATTATTCTCATTGCCACAATGATGACGCTTATAATTTCGTTTATTGCCACGTCCACATCCATTGATACTTTTACGGTAATAATTTTGTCTTCTTTTAGACTTATTACATATTACTACCACATTCTCTTAAGGAAATGAGAATGAAGCAAATTCAATGGGACGGGTTTCTACTTCTTTGCCCACAATTATACATGAATTTGATCATGGCAAGGCATAGAAATTTTACCACTTAAGGTGGTTATAATTTCTTACAAACTCCATTAGAGTTATAATTAAAATTTATTGTCTTTGCTTGTATTTAAAATCAAATTATAGAATGTCAAGAATTTAAAAGAGAAAAATAAGTTAAAATACTTACCTTAAATCTATAATTTATTCTTGAAGAAAGTTCATAAATAATTGGCAATCATTATGCTCAATATTACCTACAAGTTAAGCATCATGCACGTATCCCAAAGCCTAATGACAAAAGTAGATGCCTAGTATAGGAATATCAATGCATTTACGCAAATTCATATATATCTTCTCTCCACTAGGTTGTTTAATTTTTATTAGACAACTAACTAATAGTATATCTATAAATTAAAACAAGCACCCTCTACTCAATTGGTTAGAGTCAATTGGTTAGAGTCTCGTGCTGATAACATGTAATGAAACAATAAAGAAGAATATTGCAAAGAAAGATACAGAGAGAGAATTCTTATTGATTTGGGATGAATTATAATGGTATAGAACCCCTCTATTTATAGGGAAAGAGTGACTTAGCCACCAAGTAACAAACCCTAAAATCTCTCCAAAATATAGACATTCACCTTAAATACAATTCTATTTATAACACAAATAAATAAAAGGAAGTTTTTGCCAAATGATTGTATACGATTGTATCCCTTTTATGCACCCTCCAGAAGTACTACACTTTGTATCCAAAAATTGAATTATTCTCTTTCTCTTTTAGACAAAAATAGTTTCACTGTTTAAAGTAATATAATCTTATTGCAAAAATATATACTCCCTCCGGTCCATAATAAGTGACCAATTTGCTTTTTTATTTTTGTCCAAAATAAGTGTCCATTTATATAATCAAGAAAAAATTCAATTTGTTTTTTCAAAATTATCCTTATGTACGTATCTCTAAAAAGTCTTTTACTCCTCACATTAACTATGCTGCAATATTTAATTAAGAGTAGTTTAGTCACACTAACTATTTTGTCTAGAATTTTGTATTTCTTTAATGAGTGTGCCCAAAGCAAATTGATCACTTATTATGGACCGGAGAATATGTTATAGCAGTTATATTCTTATATTAAATAATTTATCACTGAAAATGGAAGCAAGAAGCTGGGATGAGATAACATAAAATAAGATTCATATTTAATTTCAACTACTTTACAGCTTGGATATGGACAGTAGCAATAAATGCAACGCTATCTTAAATAGGTCTTCGAAAGATTTTTGAATTGTTTTTTATTAAATTTGGGTACAGAAAAAATAAAACATGAAACGAAATAAGAAAAAAGAAAAAAGACAAAATACTAGAGGAAGCCGATTGTAATAAATTTTCAAATTTAGCAGTTGCGCATTACTTGGATATGAAAAGGCCACGGTTCAAATTGGTCTGTCATCCGCTGGTGCAGAGGCGGCTCAACCCTAAAGCCACTAAAGCAGTGGCTTTAGGTCCTCAAAAAATTAAGGTCGCAAAATTAATTATATATATAATACAAATAATTATATATTTGTTTGTAGTGAAAAATAATTTTTTTCAATCGTATGTTGTCAACTTTTATCAACCACTACGTCCATATTTTTAAAGTTTATAGTATGTACTATTTTAAAATATGTAATGTAATTGCGGTTGAAAATAGTAGGCAATTATATTTCTAGATACATCCTATCTTAATTTTGTCCAATGCATTTGAATTTGAATCATTCTTGTTTATAACTTCGGTGTTGTAAGGTTTTTTTCAATTCTTTGAATGTCTTTTTAAATATTTTCATGCTCAAGCTAACTAGATTATTAAATGATTAGATTAAAAAATATGTTGTCTTACAGCCCGCTTTCTCCTAAAAGCTTGAATAAACACCTCAATTTCTTAAGAATATACTTTTTTTGGGGGGGGGGGGGGGGGAGGGGAAGGGAGAGAGCATTTTTGCCCTTGATGAATAGCTTGACCAAACAAGCTATTAACCTTAAATATCTTTTAAAACGTAATGGTCTATAAAATTTATCGTTTTACCAATTTTTGCAATTAAAAGTGAGATGAAATTGTACAAGTAAAAGATGATACCCTAATTTTTTAAATGTTTCTATTGCTTATAATAGAATAATTTTAATATTTTCTCTAACAATTTCGTCAGTTAAAAAAATTATAAACTAAAATCAATAAGATATAAACTAAGATTAACAATGTCTCATGAGAATTACACGTACTGACCATATTGTTAAGTGAAAGAAATTAATTATTCAAATATAATTAACTTTCTTGCATTTTAAGAAGCTATAAAAATAAATATCAAATAAAATATATAAAACTTTGACTAAAAAAATTTAGTTTTTTTTTTTAAATTTTGGCTTTAGGCGACATATTAGATTTGAGCCGCCACCGCGCTAGTGCAATACAAACACTGTTACATGATCAAACGATTGACCTTGCTGAAAATTACTCTGTTAGTGCAAAATATATATATACAGTGTTTTATAAACGGGACTAAAGAAGTACTCTATTATGTTTAGAATGAGATTCAACAATTAATACATACACGTAATAAATAAATAAAAATTGAGCTATACAGAGAGCATAATTTTTCGGCCAAAAAAAAGTAGTTGAATCTTTTCGATGTGTTCCTCCATATACATATATAAATATGCATATATCCGGTGGCAGACCCACGTGGTGGCTAGCGGGTTTAACTGAACCCGCTTCACAAAAAATAATACTGTGTATATGTATAAATTATGATTAAAGTTGTGTAAATTTTGTATAAATATTTTATTTGAACCCACTTGATAACTACTATTTTACGACTAAAGTTATGTACTTCTAATATTGAACCCGCTTGCACAAAATTCTGGGTCCGCCACACCGCATATATCCACGCACAAACACAATAAATTATTGACTCATTATAGGAATGAGAAATGTTTTGGCACCCAAAAGGTGCTATATAAAGGCAAAGAAGCCTGGCTTCAAGTACAAAGCTTTTCCTTACATATATCACTACTCCTAAGTATCCTCTTTTTTTAAAAATTAAATAACAAAAAAGAGACAGTATGGGTTTGAGAGGCAAGTTAATTGCTAAGACAGAGGTAAAATGTGGTGGAGAACTATTTCATGATCACTTCAGCTCCAAACCTCACCATATCCCTAATATAAGTCCTGATAAAGTACATAATTTTGACATTCATGAAGGTGAATTGGGAACTGTTGGTTCTGTTGTTTCATGGAAATTTACCCTTGGTAAGCATCTTCTACTTTTCTTTCTTTTATCATTCTTTGGTACGAGTAATATAATGCATAGTTCAATGGTCAGATTTGATCAAGGTAGCAACCATGGCATAGTGATAGTAGCGACGGATTTAGAATTTTCAAAATATGGGTGTACTAATAAAATAAAATAAAAATGAGAGCATTTAGGGAGAATTGATCCCTCTTCCTTTTGGTAAACAATTCAATATTTAACCAAGTGCATCATTCATCCTCTTTAAAACATGGACGCCAGCAAATAATATTAGATCAATTCTGAAAAATATGTACATAAAATTTCTAGTTTGGCGGAAAGACCATTGGCTCACATGCCCCGTAAACCAACAACAAGACAAATTGCACAAGGTATAAAAATAAACACAAGAAAATCACAACATCACATGAAAATCACCAACACCACAACTCTCCATCATCACATATCGTCTCTGACAATAGTCACCATTATCTCTCCTATAGCCACCCTTATCCCTTCGCCCTGACAATATCAATAGCCACCCTTATCTCTCCTATAGCCACCCTTATCTCTCCGCCCTGATAATATCAATAGTCACCCTTAGCCTAAATCCGCCCTTGAATGATAGCATACTAGTTACCAATCAAAGACCATAATAGAAATTTATATATAATTACTTTATAATTAACTTAATTGTGTAAATATTTGCGCATAGAACTTATACATAGTCTCCTTATTTACAGCTAGTTATATAGGGTGGAGTACAACTTTATTGTGTTATAGCGAATATTACTTTAGGATTGTATATCTAAACGAGTCAATGAATTACTAGTTAATTACCGAAGTAAAAGTCAGAAATTTGTTCTGCTTTGTTATAACCTCTTGATTGTTTCCGGTGTAGATGGGAAAGAGAGGGTGTTGAAGCAAATTATTGATGCTATAGACGAAGAAAAACAAAAAATCACCTTCAAGTTTATTGAAGGAGATTTGCTGGAAATGTACAAGGCCTTTAGTGCTACTTTGGCTGCTGAAGGGAAGTGGATAGAATGGACTTTTGAGTATGAGAAGCAGAATGAAGATATCAGAGAGCCTCTCACACTCTTGGGACTTGCCATTGATCTCATCAAAGACATTGATTCACACCATCACAACAAATGATAGATCTATATGTCAAACATGTGCCTGCTTTTACAGCTTGTTTGGATGTGATTGTTATCTGTTGTATCGTATCGTATTGTTACTTTAAGTACAATGTTTATTTGATTGTTACTTAATTTGTATTGTATCGCATCGTTAAATCCGTCGTTACATAATGATAAAAAGTGTCACTTTATGAAACGACTAATTTGGTGTGGTCGCGCTCATCTTTCCCTTTTTATTATGAAATAATCATATTTTATCATTTATCCTACTTTTTTATATAATAATATTATATCGTACCTTACTTGTTTTTTATAATATTGCAAGTTTATTCTTCGTATTATTGGTGCATGACATCATGAAACGATGGCAAACAATATAATATATCCAAACATTATATACATCAAAACGATACAGTACAATACAATACAATACATTATGAAACGATACATAATAATCATTCAAACAAGTTGTTAGTGGTCCAATAAATGAAGTATTTTCCGCTTTACTTTCACGGATCTGTTTTTCATTGTGTAATTTTATGTGCATTTTCGAATGGTTTTTACCTATTTGGAAATTTTATTGAACAATAAATATAAAAATAAAATATAAGTTCTGACTTTCGTGTGTTTTCTTTTTCTCACATTTAGTTAGTAGATAATGAATAATTGTGTTCTTAAAAAAAAGATAATAAATAATGGTGTATTATGTCACGACCCAGACTCGCTTATAGGTCGTGATGGCGCCCAACATCCCCGCTAGGCAAGCCAACTAATGATTTAAACGTATATTCATTTCTTTAAAAATTATCCGAATAATCAAACTCCTCGAAATTTCAAAACTTAAGAAGATAAATTAAATCCCAAGTGAAATAATTAAATCCACAATTCTACTAGTATGTGTGCCAAGACCTGATGTCACAAGTGTATGAGTATCTAGTAGATTATACAAAATTCTAAATACTGTCTGAAATAAAATAGACAGAATACAAATACAAGAGGAGACTCAAGGGCTGCAGAACGACTCAAGAAGCAGTTAACCACTAAGTCTCGGGATATCTGGGATATGCTCCGGTAGGTCTTTCGATAGTACCTGTCTCAGGTCCTGCACAAAAAGTGCAGCAAGCGTAGCATGAGTACGTAAACCACATATACCCAGTAAGTATCAAGCCTAATCTCGAAAAAGTAGTGACGAGAGGTCGATTTTGACACTCACTAAAGGTCAATAATATCATAATAGAATATAATTAAACTCACTATGCAAAATCTAGCAATGTGCCTCGGATCACCACAAGTATAACATAACCTCGGCTGCTGTGACTGCTGACCCTGAAACTGACCTTATCGACATGAATAACTACCCTGATAACTCTGGAGTGGAGGTGCACTAATAGGAGCTGGTGGTGCACTGTAGGCTAGCTGGTCGGAATAATACATCTGAGGGCCACGACCACCTGAGGCACCGTGGGATGCCTGGAGCGCTGAATGAAACGGCCTGGGAGGATGGCCTCTACCAAAAGTACTCCTGTCTCTAGATGAGGCACCGCTGAACTCACCGGAATGACGAGGTCTTTTGTCAGACCCCTGACCTCCCAATCCAAGAACCATCTCGACTCGTCTGGCGACATTAGCAGCTGCCTGAAAAGAAATCTCACTTCCAGTCTCCTTAGCCATCTGCAATTTGATAAGCTGAGCAAGTCCATCAATAAACCTCCTCACCCTCTCTCTCTCGGTGGAAAGCAGAAGAATAGCATGACGGGCCAAATCCACAAAACGGGTCTCATACTAAGTAACAGTTATACTGCCCTACTGAAGACGCTCAAACTGACGGCGACGCTCCTCTCTCAATGTGATAGGCAGAAACTTCTCTATGAAGAGCTGAGAGAACTGGTCCCAAGTAAGAGCAGGCGACCCAGTTGGTCTGGTTAACAAGTAATCTCTCCACCATTTCTTGGCGGAACCAGTCATCTGAAATGCAGCAAAATTAACCCCATTGGTCTCCATTATACCCATATTTCGTAAAAACTCGTGACAACTGTCAAGATACTCCTGGGGGTCCTCTGAAGGAGCCCCACTAAAGTGAACAAGAAAGAGCTTGGTAAACCTATCCAATCTCCATATAGCCTCAGAAGACATAACTGGCCCATCTCCGACCTGTGCCGCAATAACCGGCTGACCTAATCCGACTGGCTGAGCTGCTAGAGCCTGATACTGGGGAGCTATCTGCTCCGGAGCGGGAGTGGTGGGAGTTTGGGCTCCTCCTCCAGCCTGAGAGACTGCTGGTACCATCGGAAATGCGCTAGTCTGGGCCACACTCTCCATAAGGCCTACCAAACGGACCAAAGCGTCCTGAAGTACTAGGGTGGAAATGAACCCCTCCGGAACCTAAGCTGGTCCGGTAGGAACAGTCTGGGCTGGAACCTCCTCGTCAAGGTCTATCTGAGGCTCCACTGCTGGGGCTGCTACTCAGGCTCTAGGCTACGCCCTGCCCCTACCTCGGCCCCTGGCACGGCCTCTGCCTCGACCTTTGCCCCGCGTAGGAACTGCCACTGGAGGCTCTGGCTGCTGCTCAGCTGAGAAAGCGGTACGTGTTCTCGCCATCTGCGAGAGAATAAGAGTAGAAGAGTTCAATCAGTATTGAGAAAGCAAAATCGCACTACAGAGAAGAATAGAAGTGAAACTTGTTCCTAAACTTCATAGCTTCTAGAAGATAAGCAAAGACGTCTCCGTACCGATCCTCCAGACTCTACTAAGCTTGCTAGTGAATCGTGAGACCTAGGCAACCGTGCTCTGATACCAACTTGTCACGACCCAAAATTTCCCACCGACGGGACCGTGATTTTGCCTAACATTTCACTTGCTAAGCAAGACAACGTTAGAGAATCACTAAATCAATTCCTTATTCCCATTCAGTAATTAACAATAATTAACTAAGATAAAATATAATAAGTGCAGAATATCATAAAACTGTATTAATTACTACCACCCGGATCCGGAGTCACAATTCACGAGCATTCTAGAATTTACTACAAGTAATAGTCTGAAAGAAATACAATTGTCTAAACAGCAGGAACAGTAGAACAAAGAAGATAGACGAGGACTTCAAGGTCTGTGAATGCCGACAGATCTACCTTGAGTCTCCGAACAACGGACCAATAGCAAAATCTCGATCAACCCGAGTCGGTATCAAACTCTACACAGAAAGTGCAGAGTGCAGTATCAGTACAACCGACTGGTAAGTGTCGAGCCTAACCTCGGCGAAGTAGTGACGAGGCTAGGACAACACACCTACATATAACCTGAACAGTATAATCATGCTAATGGAAATAACAGTAAATAAAGAAATAAAGCAGAAAATAATGGGAAGGGGACATACAGTGGGGGATTTCAATATAAGGAGTGAGAAAAATTAAAAGACAGAATTAAACAGTAATCCGTAAACAAATTAAGCAATTAAAACAGTAAGGAAAACTGCATAGCATCACCCTTCGTGCTTTTACTCTCAACCTCACCAAATAATAAATAAAACTGCACGGCATCACCCTTCGTGCTTTTACTCTCAATCTCACCAAATAATAAATAGAACGTCACGGTATCACCCTTCGTGCATTAAACCTCTCATATTATGCACGACATCACCCTTCGTGCTTTATCACTCATAAATCATGGCGCGGCATCACCCTTCGTGCATTAACACTCACATATCAAGGCACGGCATCACCCTTCATGCTTTACACTCTCCCTCACAATATAGATAATACATGCACGATATCACCCTTCGTGCTTTACACTCCTTCTCACAAATCACAGAATCAATAACAACGGATAAATAGAAGTGTCACAAATAAGCCACTATTTTACCAATGTGTAATATCATAATGTAAACCTCAACTTGGAACCAATATTCAAAAATCACCAAATCTCGATGAAACCAGACATAAGTCACCCAACATTTCAAATAACAACGCTAAGCATGGATAGTAGGATTAAAGGCTACAAAATTTACAAAGACTAGGATTTCACTCGCATGCTATGACTCGACATCAATGCATAGATGCTCGTCACCTCACCTATACATCGTATTTAATAACCAAACACATAGCAAATAAACACATATTACCTATTCCCTCAAGCCAAAGTTAGACACGACACTTACCTCGATTTGCAGGCCACTCACTGCTCAAGTACCGCTTTTCCTTTAGAATTCACCTCCAACACACTCGTATCTAGTCACAAATATCTTAATACTATCAATTATCGCTAAAGGAATCAACTTTAATGAATAATTACATTTTTCCCAAAAAGAATCAAAAACCGACCCAGGCCCGTTTGGTCCAAACTCGAGGTTCAGACCAAAATCTGTTTACCCATTCACCCCCGAGCTCGAGTATGTAATTAGTTCCGGAATCCAACCTCAAATCGAGGTCTAAATCTCCAAATTTGTAAAATTCCCAATTCCCCTAAAATCCCTAATTGCTACCCTTAAAAGAACAAGATTAAAGACTAGGAATTCAATAAATGATGATGGAAACTGAAGAAAACAAGTTAGAAAGTGCAAACATATGATTGAGTGTCGAAATCCTTCATCAAGAATCGCCCTAGGTCGAGTTCTATGGAAGAAAATATGAAATTTTGAACAAATCCCGTTTTGAAGTATGTTTTAAAACACTAGACATGCCTTAATCGCGTTCGCGAGAGGCCTGTCGTGATCGCGATGCACAGCGGCCTAAGGCCTTCACGTTCGCGAGTCTTTCTACGCATTCATGTAAGGTAGCTCCCCCCAAGCCTTCACGCTCGTGACCCAGTGGACGCGTTCGCGTAGAAGAACATGACCCCCTCCCCTAGGTCCCTTAACCTATCGCATTCGCGGGAGACTGATCGCGTTCGCGAAGGGTACCACCCCCCAATGCTTCGTGTTCGCGGCCAGTCCTTCGCGTTCGCGAGGAAGAAATTACCTCCCAGCCTAGTTTACACTTCGCGATCGTGAGAGTTGCTTCGCGATCGCGAAGCACAAAATACCTGTGCACCAGCAACAACAAAACAATAGAAATTCTAAGTCCGAAACATCCCGTAGCCTATCCGAAACTCACCCGAGCCCTCGGGGCTCCAAACCAAGCATGCACACAAATATAGAAACATCATACAGACATGCTCGCACAATCAAATCGCCAAAATAACACCTAAAACTCCAAATTTAGCACCAAATCAAATGAAATTCTCAAGAACACTTCAAAATTTTTATCTTCTCAACTGGACGTCCGAATCACGTCAAATCAACTCCGTTTGTCACCAAATTTCACTGACAAGTCTTAAATATCATAATGAACATGTACCAGGCTGCGGAACCAAAATACGGACCCGGTACTTACAATTCCAAACATCAATTAATTCTTAAAAATAATTAATTTTTAGACTTTTAATGTTCATAAAAAATTCATAACTCAAGCTAGGGATCTCCGAATTTGATTCCGGACATACGCCTAGGTCCCATAATTTGATACGGACCCACCGGGACCGTCAAAATATGGATCCGGGTCCGTTTACCAAAAATATTGACCAAATTCAACTAAAATCAACTTTTAAGGTAAAATTCTTATTTTCATTAGTTTTCAACATAAAAGCTTTCTGGAAACATGCCCGGACTGCGCACGTAAATCGAAAAGGATAAAAAAATGAGATTTTTAGGGCTTAAGAGTACATAATCGAGTTCTAAAACATAAGATGACCTTTTGGGTCATCACATTCTCCATCTCTAAAATAAACGTTCGTCCTCGAACGGACATAGAAAGTACCTGGGCTGGTGAAAAGGTGGGGATATCTACCCCGCATATCGGACTCGGACTCCTAAGTAGCTGCCTCAATAGGCTGACCTCTCCACTGCGCTCGAACTAAAGGGTAACTCTTTGATCTCAGCTGGCGAACTTGCCGGGCTAAAATAGCCTCCGGCTCCTCCTCGTAAGTCAAATCCTTGTCCAACCAGACAGAGCTGAAATCTAACACATGGGACATATCACTGTGATACTTTTGAAGCATGGACACATGGAATACCGGATGAACAACTGCTAAACTAGGTGGCAACGCAAGCCTGTAAGCCACCTCTCCCACTCTCTCCAGAATCTCAAAAGGTCTGATATACCTAGGGCTCAACTTGCCCTTCTTTCTGAACCTTATTACACCCTTCATGGGTGATACCCGAAGTAACACTCTCTCTCCGACCATGAATGCAACATCACGAACTCTACGGACAGCATAACGCTTCTGCCTGGATTGAGCTGTGCTAAGTCGATCCTGAATAATCTTGACCTTATCCAAGGCATCTTGTTCTATGTCTGTGCCCAACAACCGAGCCTCTCCCAGCTCGAACCACCCAACTGGCGACCGGCACCGCCTACCATATAATACCTCATAGGGAGCCATCTGAATGCTCGACTGGTATCTGTTGTTGTAGGCAAACTCTGCAAGGGGTAAGAATTGATCCCACGATCCTCCGAAGTCTATAACACAAGCGCGGAGCCTATCCTCCAAGATCTGAATAGTACGCTCAGACTGCCCGTCAGTCTGAGGATGAAATATTGTACTCAACTCAACCCGCGTACCCAACTCACGCTGAACTTCCCTCCAAAAGTGCGAGGTAAACTGCGTACCTCGATCAGAAATGATAGACACGGGCACACCGTGAAGACGGACGATCTCCGGAATATAAATCTCTACCAACCGCTCCGAGGAATAGGTAACTGCCACAGGAATGAAGTGTGCTGACTTAGTCAGCCTATCCACAATAACCCACATGGCGTCGAACTTCCTCTGAGTCCGTGGGAGTCCAACAACAAAGTCCATAGTGATACGCTCCCACTTCCACTCAGGAATCTCCATCTGCTAAAGCAAACCACCGGATTTCTGATGCTCATACTTCACCTGCTGACAATTCAAGCATCGAGCCACGTAAGCAACTATATCCTTTTTCATCCTCCTCCACCAATAATGTTGTCGCAGGTCCTGGTGCATCTTGGCAGCGCCCGGGTGAATAGAATACCGAAAACTGTGAGCCTCCTCAAGGATCAACTCACGAAGCCCATCAACATTAGGCACACATAAACGACCTTGCATCCTCAAAACGCCGTCATCTCCAACCGTAACCTGCTTGGCACCACCGTGCCGAACTGTGTCCCTAAGGACAAGTAAATGAGGATCGTTATCCTATCGATCTCTGCTGCGCTCAAACAAAGAATACCGAGCAACTGTACAAGCTAGGGCACTGCTGGGCTCAGAAACATCCAACCTCACGAGCTGGTTGGACAAGGCTTGAATATCTGAAGCTAGCGGCCTCTCACCAAATGGAATGAACGCAAGGCTACCCATACTCAATGCCTTCCTACTCAATGCATCGGCCACCATGTTGGCCTTTCCTGGGTTATACAATATGGTGATATCATAGTCTTTTAATAGCTCAAACTATCTCATCTACCTCAAATTGAGATCCTTCTTCTTGAATAGATACTGCAAGCCCCGATGATCAGTGAATACCTCACTTGGCACGCCGTAAAGATACTGCCTCCAAATCTTTAGCGCGTGAACAATGGCTGCCAGCTCTAGATCATGATCAAGGTAATTCTTCTCGTGGACCTTCAGCTGCCTCGAAGCATCTGCAATAACCTTGCCACCTTGCATCAACATCGCACCCAGACCAATACGAGATGCGTCACAATATACTGTATAAGATCCTGAACATGTGGTTAATACCAATACCGGTGTCGTAGTCAAATCTATCTTGAGCTTCTAAAAAGATCACTTCACACTCATCTGACCACCTGAACGGGGCACCCTTCTGGGTCAACCTATTCATCGGGGTTGCTATAGATGAAAACCCCTCCACAAACCGACGGTAATAACCCGCCAAACCCAAGAAGCTCCTGATCTCCGTGGCTGAAGTGGGTCTAGGCTAGTTCTTGACTGCCTTAATCTTCTTAGGATCCACCTGAATACCCTCTGTTGATACGACGTGACCCAAGAAAGCAACTAAATCCAACCAAAACTCGCACTTCAAAAATTTAGCATACAACTGACTGTCCCTCAAAGTGTGGAGCACTATCCGGAGGTGCTGCTCATGCTCCTCCCGACTACGAGAGTATACCAAGATGTCATCAATAAACACAATCCTAAATGAATCCAGGTAAGGCTTGAACACTCGGTTCATCAAGTCCATAAATGTTGCTGGGGTATTGGTCAACCCAAAGGACATCACCATAAACTCATAGTGCCCATACCGCATCCGAAAAGCTGTCTTAGGGACTTCGGATGCCCTAATCCTCATCTGATGGTAGCCAGATCTCAAATAAATCTTTGAAAATACCTTGGCACCCTGAAGCTGATCAAACAAATTATCAATCCTCGACAACGGATACTTGTTCTTGATAGTGACTTTGTTCAACTGTCGATAATCTATACACATCCTCATAGATCCATCCCTCTTCTTCACGAATAAAACAGGCGCACCCTAGGGCGAGACACTAGGTCTAATGAAGCCCTTGTCAAGCAAATCCTGCAACTTTTCCATCAATTCTTTTAACTCTGGTGGGGCCATCCGGTATAGCGGAATAGAAATAGGCTGAGTGGTCGGAACCAGATCAATGCAAAAGTCAATATCCCTGTCAGATGGCATCCCCGGCAGGTCTGCAGGAAATACCTCAGAGAATTCACAAACAACAGGCACAAAATCCATAGAAGGAACCTCTGCACTAGAATCGCGGACATAAGCCAAATAATCTAGACACCCCTTCTCGGCCATATGCCGAGCCTTCATATAAGAGATGACTCTACTAGCAGAATGGCCAAGATTCCCTCTCCACTCTAATCGAGGCAACCCCTGCAAGGCTAAGGTCACCGTCTTGGCGTGACAATCTAATATAGCATGATAAGGTGACAGCCAAACCATACCCAATATGACATCAAAATCAACCATGTCAAGAAGTAGAAGATCTACACGAGTCTCAAGACTCCCAATGGTGACCACACACGAACGATAAACACGATCTACAATAATAGAATCTCCCACTGGTGTAGACACATACACAAGAGCACTCAAAGAATTACGGAACACAACCAAATAGGAAGAAAAATAGGATGACACATAGGAGTAAGTAGATCTCGGATCAAATAGAATAGAAGCATCTCTACTGAAAACTGAAATAGTACATGTGATAACAACATCAGATGACTCAGCCTCAGGCCTGACTGGTAAAGCATAACACCGGGGATGGGCTCCACCACCCAAAACTGCGTCCCTGGGACGGCCTCTCACTGGCTAGTCTCCACCTCTAACGGCCTGACCTCCACCTCTAACAGTCTGGATTCTACCTCTGGCTGCCTGACCCCTGCCTTTGGCTGGATGAGCAGGTGGTGTAGCAACTGGTGCCGGGACCATGGCACGTGAACTCTGATGCTGTGAGTTGCCCATTGCTCGAGGGAAAAATCTAGCAATGTGCCTCGGATCACCACAAGTATAACATAACCTCGGCTGCTGTGACTGCTGACCCTGAAACTGACCTTATCGACATGAATAACTACCCTGATAACTCTGGAGTGGAGGTGCACTAATAGGAGCTGGTGGTACACTGTAGGCTAGCTGGTCGGAATAATACATCTGAGGGCCACGACCACCTGAGGCACCGTGGGATGCCTGGAGTGCTGAATGAAACGGCCTGGGAGGATGGCCTCTACCAAAAGTACTCCTGTCTCTAGATGAGGCACCGCTGAACTCACCGGAATGACGAGGTCTTTTGTCAGACCCCTGACCTCCCAATACAAGAACCATCTCGACTCGTCTGGCGACATTAGCAGTGGCCTGAAAAGAAATCTCACTCCCATTCTCCTTAGCCATCTGTAATCTGATAGGCTGAGCAAGTCCATCAATAAACCTCCTCACCCTCTCTCTCTCGGTGGGAAGCAGAAGAATAGCATGACGGGCCAAATCCACAAAATGTGTCTCATACTGAGTAACAGTCATACTGCCCTGCTGAAGACGCTCAAACTGACGGCGATGCTCCTCTCTCAATGTGATAAGCAGAAACTTCTCTATGAAGAGCTGAGAAAATTGGTCCCTAGTAAGAGTAAGTGACCCAGCTAGTCTGGTCAACAAGTAATCTCTCCACCATTTCTTGGCGGAACCAATCATCTGAAATGCAGCAAAATCGACCCCATTGGTCTCTACTATACTCATGTTTCGTAGAACCTCGTGACAACTGTCAAGATACTCCTGGGGGTCCTCTGAAGGAGCACCACTGAAGATAACAAGAAAGATCTTGGTAAACCTGTCCAATCTCCATAAAGCCTCAGAAGACATAGCTGGCCCATCTCTGACCTGTGCCACAATAACCGGTTAAACTAATCCGACTGGCTGGGATGCTGGAGCCTGATATTGGGGAGCTATCTGCTATGGAGCAGGAGTGGTGGGAGTCTGGGCTCCTCCTCCAGCCCGAGATACAGCTGGTGCCATAAGAAATGCGCCAGTCTGGGCCACACTCTCCATAAGGTCAACCAAACGGACCAAAGCATCCTGAAGTACTGGGGTGGCAATGAACCCCTCCGGAACCTGAGCTGGTCCGGTAGGAACAGTTTGGGCTGGAACCTCCTCGTCAAGATCTATCTGAGGCTCCACCGCTGGGGCTGCTGCTCGGGCTCTAGGTTATGCGCTGCCCCTACCTCGGCCCCTGGCACGGCCTCGGCCTCGACCTCTGCCCCGCGTTAGAGCTTCTACTGGAGGCTCTGGCTGCTGCTCAGCTGAGGAAGCGGTACGTGTTCTCGCCATCTGCGAGAGAATAAGAGTAGAAGAGTTCAATCAGTATTGAGAAAGCAAAATCACACGACAGAGAAGAACAGAAGTGAAACTTGTTCCTAAACTTCATAGCCTCTGGAAGATAAGCACAGACGTCTCCGTACCGATCCTCCAGACTCTACTAAGCTTGCTCGTGAATCGTGAGAACTAGGCAACCGTGCTCTGATACTAACTTGTCATGACCCGAATTTCCCACCGACGGGATTGTGATGGCACCTAATATTTCACTTGCTAGGCAAGCCAACGTTAGAGAATCACAAATCAAATCCTTATTCCCATTCAGTAATTAATGATAATTAACTAAGATGAAATATAATAAGTGCGAAATATCATAAAACTGTATTAATTACTACTACCCGGATCTGGAGTCACAATTCATGAGAATTCTAGAATTTACTACAAGTAATAGTCCGAAAGAAATACAACTGTCTGAACAAAAGGAATAGTAGAACAGAGAAGATAGACGGGGACTTCAAGGTCTGTGAACGCTGACAGATCTACCTTGAGTCTCCGGACAGCGGACCAATAGCAAAATCTCGATCAACTCGAACCGGTAACAAAAGCTACACAGAAAGTGCAAAGTACAGTATCAGTACAACTGACCCCATGTAATGGTAAGTATCGAGCCTAACCTCGGCAAAGTAGGGACGAGGCTAGGACAACACACCCACATATAACCTGAACAGTATAATCATGCTAATGGAAATAACAGTAAATAAAGAAATAAAGCAAAAAAATAATGGGAAGGGGACATACAATGGAGGATTTCAATATGAGTGAGAATAACGAAAAGACAGAATTAAACAGTAATCCGTAAACAAATTAAGCAATTAAAACAGTAAGAAAAACTGCACGGCATCACCCTTCGTGCATTAAACCTCTCATATTATGTACGGCATCACCCTTCATGCTTTATCACTCATAAATCATGGCACGACATCACCCTTCGTGCATTAACACTCACATATCATGGCACGACATCACCCTTCTGCTTTACACTCTTCCTCACAATATAAATAATGCATGCACAACATCACCCTTCGTGCTTTACACTCCTCCTCACAAATCACAGAATCAATAACAACGGATAAACAAAAGTTTCACAAAGAAACCAGTATTTTACCAATATATAATATCATAATGTAAACTTCAACCTTGAACCAATATTCAAAAATCACCAAATCTCGATGAAACCAGACATAAGTCACCCAACATTTCAAATAACAACGCTAAGCATGGATAGTAGGATTAAAGGCTACAAAATTTACAAAGAATAGGATTTTACTCGTATGCTATGACTCGACAGCAATGCATAGATGCTCGTCACCTCACCTATCGTACTTAATAACCAAACACGTAGCAAATAAACACATATTACCTATTCCCTCAAGCCAAAGTTAGACACGATACTTACCTCGATTCACAGGCCACTCACTGCTCAAGGGTCGCTTTTCCTTTAGAATTAACCTCCAACCCACTCGTATCTAGTCACAAATAGCATACTACTATCAATTATCGCTAAAAAAATCAACTTTAATGAATAATTACAAATTTCCCAAATTTTCCCAAAAAAAAAAAAATCAAAAACCGACCCCGGGCCTACTTAGTCCAAACTCGAGGTTCGGACCAAAATCCGTTTACCTATTCACCCCCAAGCCCGAGTATGTAATTAGTTCCGGAATTCGACCTCAAATCGAGGTCTAAATCCCCAAATTTGTAAAATTCCCAATTCCCCCAAAATCCCTAATTTTTACCCTTAAAAAACAAGATTAAAGACTAGGAATTCAATAAATGATGATGGAAATTGAAGAAAACAAGTTAGAAAGTGCAAACCTATGATTGGCTGTCGAAATCCTTCTTCAAAAATCGCCCTAATTCGAGTTCTATGGAAGAAAATATGAAATTTTGAACAAATCCTGTTTTGAAGTCGTTTTTAAAACACTGGACAGGCTTTAATCGCGTTCGCGAGAGGCCTGTCGCGATCGCGATGCACAGCGGCCTAAGGCCTTCGTGTTCACGAGTCTTTCTACGCGTTCGCGTAAGGAAGCTCCCCCCAAGCCTTTGCGTTCGCGACCCAGTGGACGCATTCGCGTAGAAGAACATGACCCCCTCCCCCAAGTCCCTTAACCTATCGCGTTCGCGGGAGACTGATCGCGTTCGCGAAGGGTACCACCCCCCAATGCTTCGCGTTCGCGGACAATCCTTCGAGTTCGCGAAGAAGAAATTACCTCCCAGCTTAGTTTACCCTTCGTGATCGCGAAGCACAAAATACTTGTGCACCAGCAACAGCAAAACAACAAAAATTCTAAGTCTGAAACATTCCGTAGCCTATCTGAAACTCACCCGAGCCCTCGGGGCTCTAAACCAGACATGCACACAAGTCTAAAACCATTATACGAACCTGTTCGCGCTATCAAATCGCCAAAATAATACCTAGAACTCCGAATTTAGCACCAAATCAAATGAAATTCTCAAAAATACTTTAAAATTTCTATCTTCTCAACTGGATGCCTGAATCACGTCAAATCAACTCCGTTTCTCACCAAATTTCACTGACAAGACTTAAATATTATAATGAACCTTTACCGGGCTCCGGAACCAAAATACAGACCCGGTACTCACAATGCCAAACACCAATCAATTCTTAAAAATAATTAATTTTTATCAAAAATTCATAACTCAGGCTAGGGACCTCCGAATTCGATTTCGGGCATACGCCCAGGTCCCATAATTCGATACGGACCCACCGGGACCGTCAAAATATAGATCCGGGCCCGTTTCCCAAAAATATTGACCAAAGTCAACTAAAATCAACTTTTAAGGCAAAAATTCTTATTTTCATTAGTTTTCAACATAAAAGCTTTCCGGAAACAATTTCGGACTGCGCACGTAAATCGAGGAGGATAAAAAAATGAGATTTTTAGGGCTTAAGAGCGTAAAAATCGAGTTCTAAAATATAAGATGACCTTTTGGGTCATCACACGTTCGGCCCGCTCCACAAGAAAGGAGGACATTTTTTTATGAACCTCCGAAATGAGAATATATATATATATATATATATATATATATATATTGAGATTAACATAGTAGGATGTACAAATTTCTACAACAGTTAAATATTCTGAACAAAATTTCAAGTTAAGATTTCAATCTTTTACCATTTCCTCTAACAATTTGCAACATATTTCTATTGCTTTAATTAAATAAGGATACAATTATCAAAAGTAATTCATGATTTGAGTCCTAAACTACCTGGACTTTAGCAATATTAGTAGCTACGCACGGACTCTCGTCACCTCGTGCGTACGTAGCCCCCACAATTAGCAACAATTATTAATATGAATCACCTATGGGGTAAATTCCATCTTACAAGGTTAGGTAAGAGACTTACCTTGTCTCAAAACCCACTTTCCCATAACAATGTCGCGTAAAATATCAATTCGGTGTCGAAAAATCCAAAACTATCCAAAAGTTATATAAAATAATTAATACATGCTCAATAATTAGAAAATAGACTATTAAATTAATTACCCAACCCAAAATGGTAAAATTTTTAAAATTCACCCCGAGTCCACGTGCCTGGATTCCAAAAATATTCAGAGGAAAGCGTTACCCATAATCTCAAGAACTCAAATATACAATTTCCATCCAATTCCATAACCATTTTCGTGGTTAAAATCTCATTTTTATAAAAATCTAGGTTTTTCCTCTAACCCTTGATTTCCACAATTTACAGGTTATAATCTACCCATAATCTATGTATTTTACTCAAAGTGTGTAGAATTAATTTACCTTCAAGTTGCTAGTTGAAATCCCTTCTCAAAAAGCTCTAAAATCGCCCAAGAATGGAAGAAATGGAGTTAAAAATGGTGAAATCCCGTTTTTAAGATATTCTGCCCAGCACTGCTGACCCCTTCTTCGCGAACGCGGTCAGTGCCTCGCATTCGCGATGGAAAAATTCACTGCCTTAAAATTTGCCCTTCGCGAACGCGGCAGGGATCTCGCGAACGCGAAGACTAACTGGCCTATCATTCGCAATCGCGTGAGCTCCCTCGCAAACACGTAGGGTAAATTCACCCCGGCTCCAATCCTCCTTCACGAATGCGAGTAGGCCTTTGCGAACGCGTAGGCCAAAAATCCTTGGCTTCGTGAACACGTTACTCTTCGCGCGAACGCGAAGCGCAATTCCCCAGTTCCCACTTTTCCTTCTTCGCGAACGCGAGGGTCCTTCAGCGTTCGCGAAGAAGGAAACCAGAACTGGAAATTCTGGTTTTTCCAACTTAGCTCCGGGTAGTTCAAAACTCACCCGAGCCCCCCGGGACCCCATCCAAATGTGCCAACAAGTCTGAAAACATAACACGGACTTGCTTGAACTCTCGAAACACGTAAATCAACAACGAAGCTAAGAATCGCACCCCAAAACTGAATTGGATCAAAATATGAACTTCAATTTTCTAAATTCCTCCGAATGCGCCGAATCATACTTATACTATCCGGAATGACACCAAATTTTGCGTGCAAGTCTTAAATAGCCATACGGGACTATTCCCAAGCTTGAAATTCTAAACGGACTTCAATTACTCCAAAACCTACTCCAAACCAAATTTAAAGAACCTTAAACCTTTAAATAGTTGATTTTTCACTATTAAGCGTCGAAATGCTCCCGGGTAGTCTAAAACCCGATTCGAACATATGACAAAGTCCAAAATCATTATACAAACCTATTGGAACCGTCAAATTCTGATTCTAGGGTCGTTTTCGCAAAATGTTGACCGAAGTCAAACTTGGCCTTTTAAAGTCAGATTAAAGAACTAAGTATTCCGATTTCAACCAAAACACTTCCAAATTTCGAACCAACCATCCCCGCAAATCATAAATTAGTAAAAGAATATACATGGAGTTTTATTTAGGGGAACGGGGTTCTAAGAGTGAAAATGACCGGTTGGGTCATTACATTCTCCATCTCTTAAACAAACTTTCGTCCTCGAACGGGTTTAGAATTTTACCTGGAGTGCTGAATAAGTGTGGATATCTGCTCTGCATGTCCTCCTCGGCCTCCCAAGTCGCTTGCTCGACTGGTTGGCCCCTCCACTGGACTTTTACTGCAGTAATCTTCTTGGACCTCAACTGGCGAACCTGTTTATCAAAATGGCAACTGGCTCCTCTTCATAACCCAAGATCTTATCTAGTTGAACCGTGTTGAAGTCTAACACATGAGATAGGTCGGCATGATACTTTCGGAGCATAGATACATGGAAAACCGGATGAACTCCTGATAGGCTGGGAGTTAAAGCAAGCTCGTAAGCAACCTCCCCAACTCGTCTCAACACCTCAAATGGGCCTATAAACCTTGGGCTCAACTTGCTCTTCTTCCCAAATCTCATGATTCCCTTCATCGACAAAACCATCAAAAGAACTTTTTCACCCACCATAAACGATATATCACGTGCTTCCTGATCCGCGTAACTTTTCTGCCTGGACTGTGTTGTACGAAGTCGCTCCTGAATTAATTTTACCTTTTCCAAGGCATCCTTTACCAAATCAGTACCATGTAACTTAGCCTTACCGGGCTCAAACCATCCGATGGGCGAACGATATCACCGACCATATAAAGCCTCAAATGGATCCATCTCGATGTTGGACTAGTAACTGTTGTTATAAGCAAACTCGGCCAAAGGCAAGAAATGATCCCACTGACCTCCAAAGTCAATCACACATGCCATGAGTATATCCTCCAAAATCTAAACTGTCCGCTCAGACTGTCCGTCGGTCTGCAGATGAAAGGCTATGCTGAGCTCTACACGGGTCCCCAATTCACTTTGTACCGCTCTTCAGAATTGTGCAGTAAACTGAGGGCATTTATCTGATATGATGGAAACTGGCACACCGTGCAACCGAACTATCTCCTGTATATAAATATGGGCCAACCTCTCTGAAGTATACGTAGTCACAACTGGAATAAAGTGTGTCGATTTGGTCAACCTGTTGACAATGACCCAAACTGCATCAAACTTCTGCAAGGTCCGTGGTAACCCAACTACAAAGTCTATAATAATGCGTTCCCATTTCCACTCCAGTATAGTCATCTGCTAAAGTAGGCCACCTGGCCTCTGGTGCTCATATTTAACTTACTGGAAATTTAGACACCTAGCTACATATTCGACTATGTCCTTTTCATCCTCCGCCACCAATAATGCTGCCTCAAGTCATGATATATCTTCGTAGCACCTGGATGAATAGAATACCGAGAACTGAGTGCCTCCTCTAGAATCCTTTTCCTCAGTCCATCCACATTAGGAACACATAGACGATCCTGGAGTCGCAGAACACCATCCACACCAACAGTAACTTCCTTGGCACCACCATGTAGTATTGTTTCTTGAATAAACAGTAAGTGTGGGTCATCAAACTGGCGAGCCTTGATCTGCTCAAATAGTGAAGTCTACAACACATGCAACACTTGGCTGGGCTCTGAAATATCCAGCCTCACAAGTCTGTTAGCCAAGGATTGAATATCCAAAGCTAATGGTATCTCCTCTACTGAAATGAAATCCAGACTACCCATACTCTCCACCTTTCTACTCAAGGCGTCGGCAACCACATTCGCTTTGACCGGATGATACAGGATAGTAATATCATAATCTTTTAGTAACTCAAGCCATCTGCGTTACCTTAAATTTAGGTCTCTCTACTTGAACAAATATTTCAAACTGCGATGATCAGTATAAATTTCGCAAGACACCCCACAAAGATAATGCCTCCAAATCTTAAGAGTGTGAACAATTACAGCTAACTCCAAATCATGTACCGGGTAATTCTTCTCATAGGGTTTCAGCTGACATGAGGCATATGCAATAACTCGCCCCTCCTGCCTTAATACACAGCCAAAACCAGCGCGTGAGGCGTCATAATATATTGTATACATCGTCGAACCGGAAGGCAACACTAACACTGGTGTTGTAGTCAATGCTGTCTTGAGCTTCTGAAAGCTCACCTCACAATCATCAGACCATCGGAACATAGCACCCTTTTGTGTTAATTTGGTCAAAGGTGCTGTAATAGATGAGAATCCCTCAGCGAACCGACGATAATAACCTACTAATCCTAGGAAACTCCTGATCTCAGTCACCGAAGTGGGACGATGCAAATTCTGAACTGCCTCGATCTTTTTGGGATCAACTTTAGGGCCCTTGCCTGATACAATATGCCCTAAGAATGCTACAGAATTTAGCCAAAACTCACATTTGGAGAACTTAGCATAAAACTTTTGTTCCTGCAGTGTCTGAAGCACTACTCTCATATGCTAGTCGTGATATTCCTTACTCTGTGAGTAAATCAAAATATCATCAATAAAGACAATGACAAACGAATCAATAGATATCTTGAATACCCTGTACATCAAATCCATAAACGCCGCCGGAGCGTTAATCAAACCGAAGGACATCATCAGAAATTCATAATAACCATATCTAGTCTGGAAAGCAGTCTTCGGAACATCCGAATCCTGAATCTTCAATTGGCAGTACCCCGAACTCAAGTCGATCTTAGAGAACACCCTAGCACCCTGCATCTGGTCAAATAGATCATCAATACGCGGCAATGGGTACTTGTTCTTAATGGTGACTTTGTTCAGTTGGCGATACTCAATACACATTCGCATAGTTCCATCCTTTTTCTTCACAAATAACACCGGTACACCCTAAGGCGATACACTTGGTCTGACGAACCCTTTGGCTAGTAACTCCTCAAGATGTTCTTTCAATTCCTTCAATTCTTTTGGAGCCATGTGATACGGTGGGATAGATATAGGGTGGGTATCTGGAGCCAAGTCAATAAAAAATCAATATCATAATCTGGTGGCATGCCTGGAAGGTCTGAAGGAAATACATCGGAGAACTCCCGAACCACAGGCACTGAATTAATAGTTGGAGTCTCCGCAGTAGTATCTTGATCATAGGCTAGATAAGCCAAACAACCCTTCTCGACCATATGTCGAGCTTTTATAAAGGAAATAACATGATTAGATGCGCTGACAGACGAACCCTTCCACTCCAACCTAGGAAATTTCGGCATTTCCAAAGTAACAGTCTTAGCATGGCAATTTAGGATGGCAAGATATGGGGATAACCAGTCCATGCCCAGGATAATCTCGAAGTCGGTCATATCAAGCAGCAGAAGATCTGCTCCAGTCTCATAACCATAGAATGTAACAACACAGAACCGATAGATCTGATCCAAAACAACAGAATCGCCCACAGGAGTGGACACATAAACAGGAATACTCAAAGACTCACGAGAAACACCTAGGAAACGAGCAAATAGAGATGACACATATGAATACGTAGATCCTAGATCAAATAATACGGAGGAATATTTGCCGCAAACAGAAATAATACTTGTAATCACTGCATCTGGTCTGGCCGAAAAAGCATAGAACCGAGCTGGAGCCCCAGCTGGCTAGCCTCCACCTCTAGGACGGCCCCTACCCACCTGCCCTCCACCTTTGGGTTGTCGGACGGCTAGTGGAGAAACTGGTGCGGTAATCATAGGCTACTGACCCTGCTGCACTGGTCTACCCTGAAGCCTGGGGCAGAATCTCCGCATGTGACAAGGATCCCCGCACTCGTGCGATGGGCTGCTGACTAGAAGTCTGACCTTGGGGACCTGAATACCTACTGAAAAAGCCTTGAATAGTTGGTGGGCGATAAGAACTCTCTGGCATAGCACTGAAATAAGGTCGCACTGTGGCACCCCGAGGAGGCGGTGGTGCTGGATATGGGGGCCTGTTGGACTGCCCTCTCACGAACTAACCTCTACCCCTAGACGGAGCACCTCTGAACTCTCCAGAATATCTAAACCGATTATCCCTCATAACCTGCTCTCGGCTACGCTGACGCACACCATCAATCCTTCGGGCTATCTCCACAACCAACTCATAAGAAGTCCCCATCTTAACCTCTCGGGCCATAGTGGCCTGAATGCCAGTATGTAAACCCGCAACAAACCTTCGTACTCTCTTCGCCTCAGTAGGGAGTATCATAAGTGCATGGAGAGATAACTCAGAGAACCTCGCCTCATAATCGGTCACTGACATCTGACCCTGCTGGAGCTGCTCAAACTGGAACCGTAACTCTTCCCTCTGGGAGGGTGGAATATACCTGTCCGAAAAATATGGGTGAACCTATCCCAAGTCATGGGAGGAGAATTTGTTGGTCTGCCAAGAAGATAAGACTTCCACCATCTACGGGCTTTGCCCTCCAGCTGAAAAGTAGCAAAGTCTACCCCATGTGACTCCGGTATCCTCATGCTGTACAGTCTGTCCCTGCACCGATCTATCAAATTCTGGGGATTCTCATGTCACTCTCCCCCAATAACAGGAGGATGTAGTCTAGTCCATCTGTCCAATAGCTTCTGTGGCTCGGCGACCGCAGCTAGTTTGGGCTCAGGTGTAGCTGCTGCCACTGTCTAAACTCCATCCACGGGTAGTGTACCCTGGGTGTGATATACAATAGTTGCCTGCCTATGAGCCTGTGCGGTAGAGGTCTGTGCTCCCCCGCCTGCCTGAAATATGGCTGGGTCTGCCAAAAATAAATCGGCTTGAGTCATAGTGTCCATGAACCGCAGCATACGACCCATGACGTCCTGGAATCCCGCTGCAGACGTGAAATCCACCGGAGCTGGCTCTGCTACGGGCACCTTGCCATGTTCCTCAATAATAGGATCCTCTGCTGGACCCACTGGTGGCACAATTGGAATAACTCTAGGACGCCTTTGTCCCCTAATGGGCTGGAGCCCTCCCTCTGCCTCTGCCTCGGCCTCTAACAATAGGAGGAGTAGCTCTTCCCTGGTCTGGAACCTCATTAGAGCGCGTTCTCACCATTTGTGAGATAATAAGAGAAAGATATTTAGCACTACATTATTTTCACGATGGGAGATGAAGAAATGTAGTTTCTTAACACCCTATAGCCTCACGAAGATAAGTACAGATGTCTCTGTACCGATCCGCAAGACTCTATTAGGCTTGCTCATAACTTGTGAGACCTATATGAACCTAGTACTTTGATACCATGTTGTCACGACCCAAACTCACCTATAGGTCGTGATGGCACCCAACATCCTAGCTAGGCAAGCCAACTAATGATTTAAACATATATTCATTTCTTTAAAAATTATCTGAATAATCAAACTCCTCGAAATTTCAAAACTTAAGAAGATATGAGAAAATAAGATAAATTAAATCCCAAGTAAAATAATTAAATCCATAATTCTACTAGTGTGTGTGCCAAGACCTGGTGTCACAAGTGTATGAGTATCTAGTAGATTATACAAAATTCTAATTACCGTCTGAAATAAAATAGACAGAATACAAATATAAGAGGAGACTCAAGGGTTGCAGAACAACTCAAGAAGCAGCTCACCACTAAGTCTCGGGATATCCGGGGTATGCTCCGGTAGGTCCTCCGATAGTACCTGTCTCAGGTCCTGCACAAAAAGTGCAGCAAGTGTAGTATGAGTACGTAAACTATGTGTACCCAGTAAGTATCAAGACTAATCTCGAAGTAGTGACGAGAGGTCGACTTTGACACTCACTAAGGGTCAATAATATCATAATAGAGTATAATTAATTAAATATGATTTTTAGGTGAACAACAATAATTTTATTAACAAGCAAAAATAATTAATTAATTAAATTTTAATAATTTTCAATTTATCAATTAGCTTCACAAGCTGCAATTAAAATATCAAAGTATCGTGTAATTATTATTATTAGGTATGATTTCTGCTGAGGTCGTACGGCCCGATCCAGAGTATCGTGTACACTGTCGAGGGACGTGTGGCGCAATCCATAAATGCATCTATACTGCCGAGGCGTTCGACTCGCTCCACAAGAAAGGAGGACATTTTCTTATGAACCTCCGAAATGAGAATATATATATATATACACACACACATTTTTTAGATTAACGCGGGAGGATGTACAAATTTCTACAGTAGTTAAATATTCTGAACAAAATTTCAAGTATGTGAGATTTCAATCTTTTACCATTTCCTCAAACAATTTGCAACATAATTCTATTACTTTAATTAAATAAGGATACAATTATCACAAGTAATTCATGATTTGAGTCCTAAACTACCCGGACTTTAGCAATATTAGTAGCTACGCATGGACTCTCGTCACCTCGTACGTACGTAGCCCCCACAATTAGCAACAATTATTAATATGAATCTCCTATGGGGTAAATTCCCTCTTACAAGGTTAGGCAAGAGACTCACCTTGTCTCAAAGCCCACTTTCCGATCACAATGTCGCGTAAAATCTCAATTCGGTGCCAAAAAAAATGAAACTATCCAAAAGTTATATAAATAATTAATACATGCTAAATAATTCAAAACTAGACTATTAAATTAATTATCCAACCCAAAATGGTAAAATTTCCAAAATTCATCTCGGGCCCATAATCTCAATAACTCAAATATATAATTTTCATCCAATTCCATAACCATTTTCGTGGTTAAAATCTCATTTTTATAAAAATCTAGGTTTTTCCTCTAACCCTTGATTTCCATAATTTACATGTTATAATCTATCCATAATCTATGTATTTAACTCAAAGTGTGTAAAATTAACTTACCTTTAAGTTGCTAGTTGAAATCCCCTCTCAAAAAGCTCTAAAATCGCCCAAGAATGAAAGAAATGGGGTTAAAAATGGTGAAATCCCGTTTTTAAGACATTTTGCCTAGCACTGCAGACCCCTTCTTCGTGAACGCGGTCAGTGCCTCGCGTTCGCGAAGGAAAAATTCACTGCCTTAAAATTTTCCCATCGCGAACGCGACAGGGATCTCGCGAACGCGAAGGCTTACTGGCCTGTCCTTCGCGAACGCGTAGGGTAATTTCATCCCGGCCCCAGTCCTCCTTCGCGAACGCGAGTAGACCTTCACGAACGCGTGGGCCAAAAATCCTGGCCTTTGCGAATGTATCACTCTCCATGCGAACGCGAAGGGCAATTGGCCAGTTCCCACTTTTCCTTCTTCGCGAACGCGAGGGTCCTTCTGTGTTCGCGAAGAAGGAAACTAGAACTGGAAATTCTGGTTTTTCCAACTTAGCTCCGGGTGGTTCAAAACTTACCCGGGACCCCGTCCAAATGCGCCAACAAGTCTGAAAACATAACAATGACTTGCTCGAACTCTCAAAACACATAAATCAACAACGAAACTAAGAATCACACCCCAAAATTGAATTTGATCAAAATATGAACTTCAAGTTCCTAAATTCCTCTGGACGCGCTGAATCATACTTATACTACCTGGAATGACACCAAATTTTGCGTGCAAGTGTTAAATCACCATACGGGACTATTCCCTGGCTCGAAATTCCAAACGAAATTCAATTACTCCAAAACCTACTCCAAGCCAAATTTAAAGAACCTTAAACCTTTAAATAGTTGATGTTTCACTATTAAGTGTCGAAACGCTCCCAGGTTGTCCAAAACCCGATTCGAACATTCGCCCATGTAACGACCCGACCGGTCGTTTCGAGAGTTATAGCCCTATTTCCTCATTCCTGCTTCTTTATGTGTTGTTCGGTGGTGTTGAGTTGTATCTAGTTGGTAGGTTTGGGTACGGAGTAGTTTTGGAGTGAAATGAACACTTAGTCTCTTAGTTAGAAAGTTAAGTTAGAAAAGTGAACCGGATATGGATCTATGTGTAAATGACCTCGGATTTGAATTCTGATGGTTCTGTTAGCTCTGTTAGGTGATTTTGGACCTAGAAGTATGTCCGAAATATGATTTGGAGGTCCATGGTAGAATTAGGCTTGAATTGGCGAAATTGGAAATTTGGCAATTTTGGTCGGCAGTGGAGAATTTTGATATCGGGCTCGAAATGGAATTACGGGAGTTGGAGTAGGTTCATAGTGTCATTTGTGATGTGTGTGCAAAATTTGAGGTCATTCGGACGGGTTTGGTTGGTTTCGGCATCGGTTGCCAAATTTGGAAATTTAGAAGTTCTTAGGCTTGAATCTGAGGGTAATTTGATGATTTGATGTTGTTTTGAGTGATTAGAAGGTTCGACTAAGTTGGTATATTGATATATGACTTGTTTGTATTTTTGGTTGAGGTCCCGAGGGGCTCGGGATGATTTCGGATGGGTATCGGGGAATTTGAAAGTTGGAAAATGCAGCTGGAAGCTGCTGGTGTAAGGCTACTGGTGTGGCCGCACCTGCGGATTGTGAGCCGCAGGTGCGCGATGATCACAGGTGCGGATGACATGTCGCAGATGCGAAAAATAGAGGCCTGGCATTGAGCGCAGGTGCGGAAGAGAGGATCGCACCTGCGAGCCCGCAGGTGCGAAGAGGCAGCCGCAGGTGCGAAGCTTGGTGTCTAAGTGACTTTTGCAGATGCGCACCTGGGACCGTAGATGTGAGTCCGCAGGTGCGAGAAAGGATCTGCAGGTGCGGAATCCCTGGGCAGATCCTATATATCACACTTCGCGAATTTTGGTGCATTCTTCACCATTTCTATCCGGTTTTGGAGCTTTAGGGAGATATTTGAAGAGGGAATCTAGGGGGTTTCATTAAGGTAAGTTACTTGAGCCCTAATACTTGTATATATGGTGATTTTCCATTGTTTAATCGTTGTAATTAGTGAAAATGGGGGTTAGGGCTTGGGATTTTTGGAGAAGTAATTTAAAGATTTGAAGGACCAAACGATGTCGGATTTTGATGAATTTTATATGGTTAGAATCGGGAGAGGACAAGGTTTATTATTCTGCCATTTTTTACTGATTTCGAGACGTGGGCCCAGGGGTCGGGTTTTGGTCGATTTCAGATTTTTGGCATATTTTTTAGTTTTTCTTTTGGAATTCATTCCATTAACGTATATTGATGGTATTGTACTGATTGTGATTAGATTCGAAGCATTTGGAGACCAGGTCCAGAGACGAGGGCATCCCCGGGTAGGAATTTTACGTTGTTAAGGAAACTAACAGTTTTAACTCTGGCTTTGAGGGTATAAACTCAGAAATTTGACATCACGTGATTGTTTGCAAGTGATACACACGCTAGGTGACGAGCGTGTGGGTGTGCACTGCGAAGAATTGAGACTTGGTCCGTCCCGTGAGGCTGTGAGGCCTAATGGCTATTATCTGTGGTTATGTATTTATTTGTTGTTGAACTTGTTTGCCTTCATGTTAGAGATCATGCTTAGGCTTTATTCATGCTCACATTATTTGTACTCAGTCATAGAAATTATTGTACATGTTACCTCAGTATCTATTATTTGCTAATATGCGGTGATACTTGATGTGGGCTGCGTTCCCTTATTTGTTGGTGATGATAAGGCTAGTGAGGTACATGATTGAGTGAGGCCGAGGGCCTGGTTGTGAGGATATTAATACCATAGCGCGTGAGTTGTTCGCGTAGCACGTGAGTTGACCGTGCGTGTCTAGGTATTGATACCATAGCGCGTAAGTTATCCGCGTAGCACGTGAGTTGACCGTGCGGATCCAGGTATTGATATGATGGCACGTGAGTTGTCTGTGCTTAGCGCTTGGGCTTTGGGAGCCCCTCCGTACTCTGTACACACCCCTAGTGAGCACCGAGTGTTGAGTATTTTGAGTATTGAGTGTTGAGTGCGAGTGATAAGTGATGGAGTGACACTGCTGTGAGGTTGTATTTATTTGTGTTGTTATTTCATTTATCTGTTAAACTTCTTTGTGCCATTTACTGAGTTATGAAATTTACCTGTTTATTCTGTTTATTTTTAAATTGTGAAAATAAATAATTGGACTGTTTTACTTAGCTCGTCACTATTGCTCAGTTCCTTAGTTATTTTTGTTACTTGCTGAGGTGGTTATACTCATGCTACACCCTGCACTTTATGTGCGGATTCAGGTGAGTTAGAGTGCGGCGATCGTTGATTTCAGGCCGACTATCTGTGGAGATTGCAAGGTAGCTGCTAGCGTCCGGAGGACCTTGTCACTCCTTTTATCATTTCTTCTTTTGGATTGTATCGACAGTTAGACAGTTTCATTTCTTAGTTCATAGATTTAGACGCTCATGACTTAGTGACACCTCGATGTTTGGGGCTCGTTTCCATATTTCTAAAATTATATTTAGAGTTGATTTAGTTTATGAGAAATTCAAAAATTTTATTAAATTCTTATAATCGGTTTAGTAGTAATATATTGGGAAGTAGGCTTGCCTTGTAACACGATAGGCGTCATTACGACCATGGTTAGATTTTGGGTCATGATAGCCCAAGTCCAAAATCATCATACAAACCTATTGAAACCGTCAAATCCCGATTCCGGGGTAACTTTCTTAAAATATTGACCAAAGTCAAACTTGGCCTTTTAAAGACAGATTAAAGAACTAAGTGCTCCGATTTCAACCCGAACACTTCCAAATTTTGAACCAACCGTCCCCGCAATTTATAAATTAGTAAAAGCACATATGAGAAGTTTTATTTAGGGGAACGGAGTTCTAAGAGTCAAAATAACCGGTTGGGTCATTACATATTCAGTTATTTAATTAGGCAACTAGACAACAAAGACGATCATAATATGTGTCACGCTCCAAATTGGGGTGAGACATAATTTGGTACCAACCTATTTTAACATGTTGAGTGACTACTGCCCAGTTGGCTGAAAGATACTTCTGACCTTAGCATGTTAAAAAAAAGTTGATAATATTCATTTAATAGTATTTGAAAAGTAAAATTAAGAATCCAAAGCAATAAAATTCTGGAAAAATAAATCTACCAACAAGTCATGAGTCTCTACAAACTAAAATCTAAATACATAATCTAGGGGGTATTTTTTGGAAATATTAAAATATCTGCTAAAATTACGTAAGTTGGATAAAATACTAGATACTGTTGGGAAGAATCAAGGAGCTCACCAACTAGGTCTATGAATGCCTGATTCTAGCCATGAACCTAGTCCTCAATGACTTCAACACCTGCCACACGACTTAGCACGCTCAAACGAATTAAGTACCACTAATCGAGTACCCAGTAAGTCTCGTTGAACAACCCTTAAGCGGAGGACAAGACTAGTTTGAACTAAATAAATATAAAAAGAAATACAAGAAAATAACGCAAGCAGTTCATGTATTAAATTCTAAAATTTGAAAGCTGAAATTGAATCTAAAATCTGAGTGACAAACTAAAATTTAAGTTACTATTGGAATGCATTTATCATAATTATTTTTTACAATCTATGGTCCTACTTATGTGAGATCTAACAACACGTACTAGGAGTGTCTACATATCTCCCACCTCAAATAATAGTACCTGCAAGTGTAGGGTAGCAAACTCTGGCCTCCGGTGGTACTCATACTTGGGGAGATTGACTATTTTTTCCTCTCTGAATGTGATCACACTAATATGAACATGATATGATAATCCAAGCAATACAAGCTCATTCTCCCTGAGTGTTTATAAGGCGATTCTCAAGTGATTTGCGCGATATTCATGAGTCTTTGAATATAATAAAATATCATCAATAATAATAATAATAATAATAATAATAATAATAACAACAACAACAACAACAACAACAACAACAACAACAACAACAACAACAACAATAATAATAATAATAATAATAATAATAATAATAATAATAATAATAATAATAATAATAATAATAATAATAATAATAATAATAATAATAATAATAATAATAATAATAATGAAGATTATTGTAACAAAGTTTCAACTATTCTGTTAGCTTTATAACAGAGACAGAAATGGAGTAAAACAAAAATAATAACAATAATAATTACAATAACAACAATAATAACAATAATAATAATAATAATAATAATAATAATAACATCAATAATAACAATACTAATAACAATAATAACAATATTAATAACAACTCCAATAATAATAATAATAATAATAATAATAATAATAATAATAATAATAAAAATAATAAAAATAAAAAAATAATTGAGGAAAGGCTTGAAACATGGTTCATTAAGTCCATAAACGCAGCTGGTGCGTTCATCAGGCCAAAAGACATCACCATAAATTCAAAATGGCCATAACAGGTACGAAAAGCTATCTTTGGTATATCTTGCTCTCTTATCTTCAGTTGGTGATATCCTGACCTCATGTCAATTTTTGAAAAGAATCTAGCTCCTTGAAGTTGGTCAAACAAGTCGTCAATCCTAGGCAAATGATATTTGTTCTTGATGGTCATTATTAAGTTGGAGATAATCAATACACATCTGTAAAAACCCATTCTTCTTTCTAATAATTAGAACTCGTGTTATATCCCATTTTAAAGTGGTTAAAGTAGGGTATAACATATAGGCGATTCTGAATTTGATTAAAGTTAAGGAGTCGCCACCTAATTATTTTTTTATGGTAAATAGGACACATAAATTAATTAAAGTAATATAATAAAGTATAACTTCGTGAATAATCTACTTAATCTAAAGATTTTAGGCAACAATTCAATTAATCTAAAGGGAATGTTTTAAGGCACCCTTTAAGATACATATTAAATGGCTAAATGACCGAACTAAGTTAATTAACTAAGTGATAAGTTATGTGCCTTTTGTATTTTGATGATTTAACAAACTTCATATGAGAACCAAATAGGAAACCTGTTACACATCCTCAAAAGTGCTTAAGAACAACAAGTCACAGTCTAGCACAAGTTCTAACATGATTAGTCAAAGAAACGGCAGAGGGAACAGATGGCTATCAGTTCCTCTGGTGACAGTACAAGTCAACTCCCTATAGTTGTTTAAGTCGTTGCATTGTTTCTCTGCACACGCAACAGTGCAGCAGTCACTTTATGGAGCATGCCTTGTACCGGATAATTGCATACATCATCCCAATGACCTCATTTATATATATTACCAACATGAGGCAAGGGAACACACACACTTGAAAACCCTAAATCATTAAGTCTCTCTCCCATGTGTGTTGTCGCCTCTGAGTGACTCAAAGGCTTGAAGAACAAAGTAGCAACAGAATAAGGACCAGATCCCAACACTGAGTTTATCATATGTCCTTAGTATTGTTGTATCTTTGTTAAGCTTTATTTACTTGTAATTCCTACCCAGCTTAGTTAGAAGCTTTCTATAGGACATCATTTGTAAAACCATAAACCTTGTATTTGTGTTTGGCAAGAGTTAGTCAAAGTGTGAACTTTGTAATAGAGTTATTACAAAGAGGATTGTAATAGAGTTATTGCAAGTAGGTGAGGGATTAAGAGGTTAATTCCTACATTACAATAGGTTGTAATCTAAAGTTTGCTAGGTTAGTGAAGTTGAAATCCTACGAGTGTAGGTCGTGGTTTTTAATCTCGTGAGTTGGGAGTTTTTCACGTAAAATATTGTTATGTCATTTACTTACTGTTGTGTATGTGTGTGTTCTGTGGGAACTGATAGAGAACCAAATTCTCTATACAGTTTGGTGGACTCTAATTTTTCATCCCCACAGAACAGAGAACCAAATTTTCTATACAGTTTGGTGGACTCTAATTTTTCATCAATTGGTATCAGAGAAGGTTCTTTCTATAAGGCTAACACCTAGAAAGGATCCACATGGCTTCTCCACCAAACTTTGAAGAAGGTCAATCAACCTATAGACCACCAAGATTCAATGGACAATACTACGGAGAGTAAAAGACAATGATGCATGATTTTATCATGGCTGAAGATTCAAAACTTTTGGATGTCATCTGCGATGGACCCTTTATCCCTATGAAGACCATTGGCGAGCCAGCAGTGATAGTTCCAAAGATAACAAAGGAGTACAACGATGCCGACCACAAAGCTATAGAGAAAAACTTCAGAACAAAGAAGATGCTCATATGTGGTATTGGACCAAACGAGTATAACGGAATTTCTGCTTGTCAATCTGCCAAGGAGATCTGGGAGGCTGTCCAAACCGCACATGAAGGAACAACTCAAGTCAAGCAGTCAGAGATTGACATGCTCACTACTGAGTAAGAACTCTTCAGGATGAATGATGACGAGTCCATTCAGGACATGCATACTTGATTCACCTCCATCATCAATGAGCTCCACTCTCTAGGAGACATCATCAAAGGAACAAACTTGTCAGAAAAATACTTAGTGTATTACCTGGTTCTTGGGAAAGAAAAGTCAATGCTATCATAGAGGAAAAAGATCTGCAAAAGCTGACCATTGACGAACTCATTGGAAATTTGAAGACCTATGAAATGAAGAAAATAAGGACCATGAAAGAAGAGAACCCAAAAAGGAAAAGAACCTTTTCCTCAAGGCAGACAGTAGTGATTCAAGTGGTGAGGATGCTGACATGGCCTATTTGACAAAGAGATTTCAGAAAATGGTTCGCGGAAATGGAGGCTATCCGAAAAAATACAGCTCCATCAGATCAAAAGGTTATGACTTGTGTCATAAGTGCAGAAAGCTAGGATATTTCATCAAAAATTATCCTCTCCACAAGCAAGACCAGTACAAGCACAACACAGACAAAACAGCCAAGAGGAACCCTGTTCCTGACAGGGAATTCAAGAGAAAAGATATTGCTGACAATGTTGTAAAACAAGCTCTTGCTGTATGAGGAGACTTCTCCAGTGAATCTGAGGGGGATGATGAACAAGGTGACACCTCTATGATGGCACTAGAAAGAAAAGCAGCTGAATATGACTCCATCTTTGCCCTGATGGCAAAATATGACGAGGATGAAGATAATGATGACGATGAGGTAAACTTTCTTGACGTTCAAAGAAATTTGAAGTCTTATTCCCAAAAAAAGCTTGTATCCTTAGCTAATGTTCTGATTGATGCTTATCACAATCTTATCAATGATAAAAAAATGTATTATCTGTGGAACTAGGAGAGGTAGAACATGCGAGAGATGATTTGGTAGTCGTAGTGGTTGATTAAAAATTAACCATTGAGGATTTAAAGAAAGAAAAAAATGCTCTAACTGAGAAAATTAAAAATGTAGAGTATGAGAGAGATGATTTGTTGGTAGTAGTTGTAGATCTAAAAGAAATAGTAGAAGAATTAAAAAGAGAAAACAGTTCTGAAAACACTTTAAAAGGTAAGGAAGTGGCAAGTGAGGCACAACTTAAACTCAAAAATGAGCTCAAAATGGTGAAATTGACTCTGTGTTCTTAACTTGAGAGAAATAGACACCTTCAGGAAGATCTAGGCAGGGCTAAAAATAACCTAGATAAATCTCTAAAGTGGACCTGATCCTCTGATACAATCACTGCCATGTATAAAAGTAACGGGGGGAACAAGCAGATAATTGGGTTCCAAAAGAAAAAAGCTACATACAACCCACATAACAAGTATGTTATTGTCCCTAATATCTGGATTTGCACTTATTGTTGTAACACTTGGCACTAATAACTGGCTAGATTTCAGTCCCAACTAAAAACAAAGTTTTTGTTGAAAGAGTACCTACTGCTAAGGAACCTGGTCCCTCCAATAACAAAATGTGTGATTCCTGCCTGGATAAGAAGAAGTTTAATTCGCCCTTATCCTCACTACAAAGAACCCAAACTTGTTTGGGTTCCTAAGTCTAATCTCCAATTTCCTTGTGCAGGGAGCAGTGAAAGGAAGCAGTCAAAGTTGGTATATGGATAGTGGCTACTCTAAGCATATGATTGGAATCATTGATGATTTCCTTTCACTTAAAGCCTTGCAAGGTGGGAGTGTGTCCTTTGGTAATGGCAAAAAGAGATATATTTCGGGAGTTGGAAGAGTTGGGAAGACATGCACTCACTCAATTGAGAATGTGTACTATGTGAATGGCCTGAAATACAGCCTACAGGGTGTCTGTCAAATCTACGACAAAGGAAACAAAGTTGAATTCTTATCAAAGACTTACACAGTCACCAATCTTGTGACTGGTGAAGTGGTTCTAATGGCAACAATATTCAAAAACATCTACGTTGCTAATTTTAAGTCCTTGAACAGTGGGGATCTTACATGTTTGAGTGTTGTTGATATTGATGCTAAGCTATGGCACAGATGATTGGGACATACAAGTTTCTCGTTGCTGAATAAGTTGGTTAAGAAGGACCTGGTTCATGGGTTACCTAAGTCAAGGTTCAAGGATCACAAGGTATGCGGTGTATATGTAAGAGGAAAACAAGTTAGGTCTTCCTTCAATCCAAAAAGGGAAGTAAGCACCTCGAGGCCACTTGATCTTATTCATATGGATTTGTGTGGACCTATGAGGGTGCCCAGTAGAGGAGGAAAAAGTATATTTTTGTCATAGTTGATGACTACTCCAGATTTACATGGACCTAGTTCCTCAGAACCAAGGATGAAACCTTTCTAGTCTTTGCTGCCTTTGTGAAGCAGATTCAAGTGAAGATGAACCATAATGTTGTAAGCATAAGATCTGATCATGGCACAGAGTTCGACAATGCCAATTTTGACGAATTCTATGCTGAAAATAGTATAAGTCATAATTTTTCAGCTCCCAGGATACCCTAACAAAATGGTATTGTGGAGAGGATAAATAGGACTCTTGAAGACATGGAAAGGACGATGCTAATTGACAGTGGTGTACCAAAAAGCTTTTAGGTGGAGGCGATCAACACTGCTTGCTATTTGATAAATAGGTGCATGATCAGGTCCCTCTTAAACAATACCCCGTATGAATTGATGAACGGGAGGAAACCCAAGCTGAATCACTTGAGAACGTTTGGTTGCAAATATTTCGCTCTCAATAATTGTAAGGAAGTGTTGGGAAAATTTGATGCCAAAAGTGACGAAGGAATCTTTCTTGGGTATTCTTCACAAAGCAAAGTGTACAAGGTCTACAACAAAAGGACTCAATGTGTTGAAGAAAGCATACATCTAATATTTGATGAATCACACCACTTATGTGGGAAAGATTAACCTGATAAGAATGATCAAGATAGTGAGTAGTCAAAGGTTCTTGGAGAAGTCATTGATATGGCAAATGGAAATGCTGATTCGATGAGTCAGGTCAAGGAATTTAATGAAAAAGATGCAGCAGAGCCTCTAGCTGATACAGAAGAACTTGGTTCCTCCATTACAACAAGTGAAGTAGAAAATAGAGTTGTTGATGTCGTGTAAGGAACTCCTGATGCTGAGCCGAGAAGTGGCACTCACTCTTCCATTGATGCTAACGATGGATCACATTCAGAGGAACTTGGGTCTTCTCACAATGAGATTCAGGTGTCCAACTGGAAGCACAAGTTCACATCCTCTCCAGAATGTGATCATTCACCTTGATTCAGGGATGCAAACTAGATCAAAGACGAGAATCATGTTTGCCTTCTCAACTTTCCTTTCTCAAATTGAGCCTAAAAATATCAAAGAAGCATTGAAAGATATTGACTGGATTACTGCTATGCAAGATGAACTCCATCAATTTGAGAGGAACAATGTATGACACTTGGTTCCTCGACCTTCAGATAGAACTGTTTTAGGAACCATGTAGGTGTTCAGAAACAAGCTTCATGAGTTTGGGAATACAACAAGGAACAAGGCCAGGTTAGTGGTTCAAGGATATAATTAAGAACAAGGTATTGACTATGATGAGACTTTCGCTTCAGTTGCACGAATAGAAGCCATTAGAATTCCCATTGCCTTTGAATCTCATATGGAATTCAAATTATTCCAAATGGTTGTCAAGAGTGCATTTCTAAATGGGTATTTAAAGGAAGAAGTATTCGTCAAACAACTACCTGGTTTTGAGTTTCATGAGCATCCTGAACATGTATTCAAACTTGACAAGGCACTATATGGCTTAAATCAGGCCCCCCGTGCATGGTATGAAAGGTTGTCCAGGTTCCTTCTAGAAAATGGCTTTATAAGAGGAAAAATTGACAACACTCTATTTTTAAAGAAACGAGGGAGGAACCTGCTGATTGTGCAAGTTTATGTTGACGACATCATTTTTCGTGCAACAAATGATTTCTTGTGTGAGGAATTTGCCAAGCTTATGGGAAGCGAGTTTGAGATGAGCATGATAGGGGAATTGAACTTTTTCTTAGGTCTGCAAGTTAAGCAACAGTAAAGACCCGACTTGTCATTTTAAGAATTTATGCCCCGCTCAGCGACTTAATATCCCGAGCAACTTCGTAATACGTATTATGACTTGTATGTGCAATCGAGTTTGGTTTTTAGAAGGTTCGGAATTTAAATTGGAAGAACAATCCTTATTTATAAGGTTAGAGAGACAAGAAAAATCGGCTGCACCCAACTCCCTCCAACACCCAGCCGCCCATCAAATACACACACAAAACAGAAAAAAATAAAAAATAAAAAATAAAAAAATAACTAAACAAAAAGGGACACAAAGAAATGGAGAACAAAATCTCCAAGAACAACCGCCCACCCTAACTTCCCCAAATCCAATACTCCCCTAAGTATAATTTCCCAACCCAGAGACACGCACACACATGGGGTGAGAAAATAAAAGGGGGGGGAGGGGGGGACTGAAAATGAAATAGAAAAGAGAAAGGGGAGGGGGAATGGGCAAAAGGAAAAAGATGCAGTAAAGTGTTCTTCTAGTTGAAATCAAGAACCAAGTGTGATTCAGTTGATTTATATACCATTCTTGTTCTGGGTTTTGCTTAATTAGTTTTTAGTATTAGTAGTTTTAGGTGTGATCATTTAAGCTGAGGTGATCAAGGTTGTTCTGTTGGATGTTCTTTTCACTTGGTCTTTCTATTTAATTAGTTGATCAAAGTGATGGATCTAAGTGATAAAGGAGGGGATTCTGGATAAAATAAAATAAAAAAGGAGCGGAGGGAGATAGCTAGAGAGGGGATCATCGAATTTTCAGTCATTGGAGTAGGGTCGCTACCGGGACGAAGTTTTTCGATATCCGAAGTTGCCGATCGAGGTCTCCGGTCGTAGGTTCATTTGCTCATTTAAGGATTTGTTGGGTGTTCTTTCATTAATCAGGCTTTCAAAGATTTTGACATTGAGATTTGAGCTGTCCAGAGGATTTATTCAAGCAAGATGGCTATTTTGGAATATCGGCATAACTTCAAAAAGGTAAGTATCTTGTCTAATCTTGAGTGGGAAAATTATCCCTTAGGCATCGAATCTTATGTGCCATTTGTGAAATGTAAAAAGCCGTGTACGCGAGGTGACGAGTACGTACTCGGTCTTATATGTGCAAAATTGATTGGGTTAAAGTCTTAGGCATATTGTGTAGTAAATTGGATAATTATTGGCATTTATTAAATCATCTATTTGTCGTGCCTCAATTCACGTTTGTTGAATTTATTTTTATATGACAATTTGATGTGGTTATTGCTTGTATATTTATGTGAATTCCGTGAGTTTGGTGATTTGATATTTCCTGAAAATAATTATATTATGGATTTTCCACCTGCAAATAATTAATGAAATAAGTTTAAACCGAGGCGTTATATAATTATCATGAATTTGGATTAATGAAGGCGTTGCCCTATACTCAGTATTTTTCATCTCTGTTATTGTTTTGAGGTTTATATACATTGTGTGGAGCCTTGGGCTATTTGTTGTGAAATTAATTAATTTTATTATATCTTTGAAATTGGTTGTGGCCATTGGGCAAATTGTGATATGAATTGATTTTGTTATGTTGCCGTGATAATATTCCGTGTAAATCGCTGTGTTATTTGAGTTATTATTTTGAGGATATAAGGGTAGCATTTCACTGTTGATATTATATGGGTATAAGGGTGACATTTCATTGTTGTTATGTGTGTTGGGATATTATCGGGCGGAGCAATAAGAGTGGTTATATGAGAGATAAGAGTGGCTATTGATATTGTCAGGGCGGAGGGATAAGGGAGGCTATAAATATTATAGGAGTGATAAGGGTGGTTATAGGAGAGATAATGATGGCTATTGTCAGGGATGATATATGATGATGTGGAGTTATTGCATTGGTAATTTTCATGTGATGTTGTGATTTTCCTTGTGTTTATTTTTATACCTTGTGCAATTTGTCTTGTTGTTAGTAAATTGATAATAGTCTGATCTATATTGAAATTGGGAGCTTGTGGTTATTGCTAGGCGGATTATGAAATGAAATGTGGGCACGAGGTGTCGTGAGTAAATAATGATGATATTGGCGCATGAACTGTCCGTACTGTTGTGATATGAAATATGGGCACGAAGTATCGTGAGTAAATAATGATGATATTGGCACGTGAATTTTTCGTGCAGCTGTGATACGAAATGTGAGCACGAGGTGTCGTGGTTAAATGATGATGATATTTGGCACGTGAGTTGTCCGTGCGGTTGTGATAGATAAATTGGCGCGAGGTGCCGTGAAAATATAAAAGTGGGCTGAGACCCGTATTTTATGATTTTGAAATGAGGTGTCACATGGTGACTTTTATTCGAAAGATATTTATTTGAAAGAATTATATTTGAAAGATATTTATTTGAAAGAATTATATTTGAAAGATATTTATTTGAAAAAATTATATTTGAAGGAATTATATTTGAAAGAGATTAATTTTTAGGGAGTATATTCGAAATATATTTATTGGAAAGTATTATATCCTGAAAATTATTATTTAAAAAACATATAGGCGAAAGATTTATATTTGAAGGACTTGATTAATTGGTTGTACATGTATTCATTATTTGTTGGGCAATATTTATGGTGTTCTTGTTGCTCTGTTGTGTATATCACTGGTTGATTATTGTTGCCATGATTGTTATTTATTTCCTATTATTTTTGTATACTATATTGCACAGGTTATTAGACTAGTGAGTGTCTTGACCGTACCTCGTCACTACTCCACTGAGGTTAGTCTTGATACTTACTGGGTACCGACTGTGGTGTACTCATACTACACTTCTGCACATTTTGTGCAGAGCTAGGTATTGGAGCTATCGGACTCGGACAGAGTTAGAGTGTGATCGTAAGGATTCAAGGTAGAGTTGCTTAGTCGTCGCAATCCCTTGAAGTCTTTCCATTTTATTATACTGTTAATTATTAATCAAATAATATTGAGTATTCGATCCTTGAGATCATTTCATGTATTCAGTTAGAGTTAGTGACTCACTATTACCAGTCTTGGGAGGCTGTTTGTAATTATTTTCGTTGTTGGTTTCGATTATCTATTTAAAAAAAATTGGATTGACTTGTAATTATAATCGGCTTACTTAGTCTTAGAGATTAAGTGCCATCACGATGCCTGTGGTGAGATTTTGGATCGTGATAAGTTGGTATCAGAGCTCTAGATTAAATAGGTTTTACGAGTCACGAACGAGTCTAGTAAAGTCTTGTGGATCGGTACGGAAATGTCTGTACTTATCTTCGAGAGGCTACAGAACTGTTAGGAAATTTCCATTTCTTTCATTCTTGTCGTGCGGAATTTGTTGAATTTGGAATTTGAGCCTTTGCATCTCTATTCTCTCATAGATGGTGAGGATACGTGCTACCGGTTCAGCTGAGCAGACACCCGCGCATATTGCTAGGGCCGCAAGAGGCCGAGGTAGAGTCCGAGGAAGGGCACGTGTCGCGACTAGAGCACCTGTCAGAGCAGCAGTTGAGGAGCTGCCAGTAGCTCCAGTTGGGGGACAGGTACCAGAAGCACCTGTTGTTACCCCCGGACTTCAGGAGACTTTAGCACAGTTCTTGAATATGTTTGGTATATTAACTGAGGCGGGATTGATCTCTATTGCACCAATTATTTCACAGATTGGGGGAGTAACTCAGACTCATATCGCCCGTGCTCTAGAGAAGAGAGTTCACATTGGTCAGGTTCCGGGTGTAGTACCGGTACAATCTGTTATTCCGGTTCAGTCTGAGGTCAGGCCAGAGGCATCAAAAGATGAACAAAAGAGACTTGAGAGGTTTAAGAGGTATTGTCCACCTACTTTTAGTGGCACAGCTACAGAGGATGCCTAAGGATTTCTAGAAAAGTGTCACCGTATTCTCCGCACCATAGGTATTGTGGAATTGAGCGGAGTTGCCTTTACTATATTTCAGTTGTCAGGCACAGCGTATCAGTGGTGACAAATCTATAAAGAAGGTAGATCAGCCGATGCAATACCACCTACTTGGGCTCAGTTTTCAAAGATGTTTTTGAAAGAGTTTGTTCCCCAGACTCTCTGAGATGCGTGGCGCACAGAGTTTGAACTGTTACGTCAGGACACTATGACAGTGTCAGAATATGCTATCGGGTTCAGTGAGTTAGCCCGTCATGCACCTATCTTGGTTCCTACAGTTAGAGAGCGAGTCTGCAGGTTCATTGAGGGGCTCAATTATGATCTTAAAATATGCATGGCTCGAGAGTTGCAAACTGATACTCCATTTCAGCAAGTAGTGAAGATTGCGAGTAGGATTGAGGGTGTTCTAGGTGAGGAAAGGGAGTCTAAGGAGGCCAAAAGGTCTCGAAGCTATGGAGGGTTCAGGGGATTTTACTCTTCAGCTATGACCCATTATGGCGGAGGCTCGAGCAGTCGGCCAACTCAGTCCGCACATCAAATTACTCGGGGTGCTCCAGTAAGTTCTTATAAAACACCACAGATACAAAATTCTTACAATGGTCATTCCACTTATCCGGCACACACTCAGTACGAGCAATCGTGACCTCATAGGGGTTGTTATGAGTGTGGTGATACTAGGCACATCATGAGAGATTTTTCTAGACTTGGGAGGGGTGGATTTTATCAGAACACTCAGGTTATGGGGCCCAGTGCAGCTACTACCCTACGTGCACAGCCAGTTAGGGGTGGAGGACAAGCGGGATGATATGTGATGATGTGGGGTTATTGCGTTGGTAATTTTCATGTGATATTGTGATTTTTCTTGTGTTTATTTTTATACCTTGTACAATTTATCTTGTTGTTGGCAAATTGATAATAGTCTGATCTATATTAAAATTGGGAGCCTGTGGTTATTGTCATGCGGATTATGAAATGAAATGTGGGCACGAGGTGCCGTGAGTAAATAATGATGATATTGGTGTGTGAACTGTCCGTGCTGTTGTGATATGAAATATGGGCACGAAGTATCGTGAGTAAATAATGATGATATTGGCACGTAAATTGTCCGTGCAGTTGTGATACGAAATGTGGGCACGAGGTGCCGTGGTTAAATGATGATGATATTTGGCACATGAGTTGTCCGTGCGGTTGTGATAGAAAAATTGGCACGAGGTGCCGTGAAAATATGAAAGTGGGCTGAGACCCGTATTTTATGATTTTGAAATGAGGTGTCACATGGTGACTTTTATTCGAAAGATATTTATTTGAAAGAATTATATGTGAAAGAGATTTATTTGAAAGAATTATATTTGAAAGATATTTATTTGAATGAACTATATTTGAAAGAGATTTATTTAAAAAAATTATATTTGAAAGATAATTATTTGAAGGGAGTATATTCAAAATATATTTATTGGAAAGTATTATATCCTGAAAATTATTATTTGAAAAATATATAGGCGAAAGATTTATATAGACAAATAAAACTGTGTGAAGTGTTTAAGCTTAATGTCAAAACTGGGGAAGAGCAAGAAAAGGAGTAGATTACTTTAATGGTTTCAACCCGCCCCGCCCCACTGCCATCACTATAAAGAGGCTTGTAATAGAGTTACTACAAGTAGGTGAGGGATTAAGAAGTTAATTCCTAGATTACAATAGGTTGTAATCTAAATGTTTGCTCGGTTAGTGAAGTTGAAATCCTACGAGTGTAGATCGTGGTTTTTAACCCGTGAGCTGGGAGTTTTCCACATAAAACATTGATGTGTCATTTACTTACTGTTATATGTGTGTGTTCTGTGGGAACTGATAGAGAACCAGGTTCTCTATACAGTTTGGTGGACTCTAAGTTTTAATCAGTAAGGCTAAGTATTGTAAAAAAAATATGATATTTTATAGGTATAGATAAAAGAAGTTAGCATTAAAGATTAAGTCATATGAAAAACTCAAGTGTTTAGAGTATTAGAAGAAGTATATATTTTGATAATAAATAGTTATTAAACTGACAGAGGGTTAGTTAAAATATGGTTTAGGCAAAAACATGATTACTTTAAAAAAAAAAAAAAAAAAGCCCGGTACACTAAGCTCCCGCTATGCAAGGGTCCGGGGAAGGGCCGGACCACAAGGGTCTATTGTACACAGTCTTACCCTGCATTTCTACAAAAGGCTGTTTCCACGGCTTGATTACTTAACTGAGCTCAAAATAGAGTCTAAAACTCATCTGAAAAATCTTAGAGTAAAAGATTTCGTGCTGTTTTGAAGAAATTGCCGCAACATAAACGATGTCTCAGAGTTGCTTCAAAACATTTTGGACATTAACGTGTTAAACCAAAATGAGACAAATTGCAGTACACTAATCTTTCAAAAATATTAACTCAAAAACCTTACTGACAAATAAATAACTAATTTAAGTACCTAAAAGGTAGATTTTTGGGTTAACTAAAGGTCAAGATCCCAAATAAACTTGTCATAGTAATTCTTAGCTGAACAACAATCATGATACAATTAAAGAGAACGTTAGTCGCATAAACAAAACAGAAAGGAAAGGAAACGTTAGTCACATAAAATAGCAAAAATGAAATGAAATAGCCAAGAGCCATGTAAGCTCCCCAGAAGATTTTTTATTTCCTGTATTTTTTGTTGTATAGAGAAGCAAGGGCGGATTTATAGGTTTAATTATAGGGAACGTGAACTCATAGCCTTTCCGTAAAATTAGATATTTTGTGTACATATTTCCTAAAATTCATACTTTATAATATTTACTGCTCGCACCCATGCTCCGAGAAGGTTGAATGGTGCACTTAATTGAAGGTTAAGTTATTTACCAAGAGGTATAGTGATCGATTCTCACTAAATACATTTTTGTCTCTTTTTTTTAGTAGTACACTCATGTACTAGAAATCCTAGATCCGCCGGAAGTAAAAGTTGGACACGAGTGAGGATATGCATGACTCTTTTTGGCAGCGACGTCGTTTTGAGTCTCAAAGTGAAACTCTTCAGCCCCGCTGTTCATGTGAAAGAAAAGAAAAGGATTGTAGAGTTAGAAGGAGAATTCGATTCTCAACATAGTATTGCCTATACATATGGTGTTGGATCAAACAACTCTTGTCGAATAATCATGTGATATAATTATATAAATGCATTTATGTTGTTCTCTATATTTTGCGGTGCTGTTGCAATTAACAAATTGCATAATATGCTGTTGGATAAAAAACGGGAAATTGAAATTGAATTTGGTAAAGGTATAGGTTTTGTCTGGTGTAGCTAGAGAAGTGTTCAGTAATAGAACGTTTAGTTTGTGTAATGCTTTTGGTAACTGTTGGAACCTTTGCTGGTATGGTTGATCCAGTTTTTTGCTTGATCTTTTGCCTTTAAACCAGTGAAAATGAAAATTTAAGTAGGCATTTTTATCAACTTTTGAAAAAATCAAAAACGTCCTTGGAAAATTTAAGTAGGCATTTTTATCAACTTTTTAAATTTTCCAAGGACGTTTTTGATTTTTTCCTACTTGTATCTTGCAATTAATATATTAGTTTACTGTTATTATTATTACTCAATCACTACATTATTTAAATTTTGGTACTTGTTAAAAGATGAGTAATATTGTGTACCAGTTCCACCTCTCTTCAAGATTGTTCTTTATTTGCCTTCCCATATTCATCTATAGGGATGAGTTCCATATAATTGCCTTACATGGAGAATATTCTATTTTCTTGAATTTGGACGAACAAATTCCAAATTTTAGTCAACAATTTCAACTATGTAACATATAACAAATTCTTTGTCGTAGAAGTGTTTTCAAAAGAACAATTTCACGTGCTGATATATGCTGAAGAATTTCACTTTCACCCCAAAATGAGCAAGTTACAAGATTTCAAAAAATATAAGAAGTTCCAGATAGGATAAACTAAATTCGGTAGCTCATATCAACGTCAGAAATACTAAAGTTTTAACATTGTACAGAAGGTCCATCAAATACATTGGCATCATAGATATAACAGTTTGACTACTGATAGCTATAGATGTTTGCTGGTTTGTACAAAAATAAATGTAAATGGCTGCCTGGAAATATACCCGGAATGGATATAATCACACCTCCTGCACCATCTTCTCCCAGATTTCTCTTACGTCGATTTCTATATTAAAGATAGAAATGCAAATCTGTAGCAGATTATTCTCTCCATCGGCTGTCTTCTCACTGTGTGAGCAGCTTTGAGTCACATGCCACAATCTTAACGCGGCTAACAGTCTCTTGGCATTCTTCGCTCTTGAACACAGCATCTTGTAAGATAAATGTCCACACATTGTCACAGAATCTGTAGGTATGAAGATGTCCCTGCACCAATAGTTGGGCAAATTCAAAGAATATAACTGAAGCTTTTTCATGCTAATAAGCCCCAAGAAACCATAGAAAGAACAACCAAATTCAGTAACAGTTAAAGGAGAGAGAAGACAAATAAAAAGGGTTGAAAGGCCTAACAGACAAAAATCCGTATTTCATTATTTAAAAAAAAGAGGCCTAACAGACATAAATGCTGGCAAAAGGACAACATCAAGGGCAGCCCGGTGCACAAGGCATCCCGCGTTCATGCAAGGTCCCGGGAAGAGGGTATGATGTATACAGTCTACCCTAATGCAAGCATTAGTGGCTGTTTCCACGGCTTGAACCCGTGACCTATAGATTACACAGAGACAACTTTACCATTGCTCCAAGGCTTCCCTTCCAAGAGGACAGCATCCTTCACAAATAATTCTGACCATAGTATAGCGAAAATCAAAGAGATCACAAAAGAAAGGAAGGACCTATCAACAGAAGTCCTAGAGCTCAATTTCAAGGTTGCAGAAACTAAACACACAAGATCTCATTCCACAACTAATGAAATGTGAGCACCTTCTTGAACACTTTTTTTTTTATGATACCTTGTTGAACACCTATCCCACTTGCAGGAACAGTCATGCATATTTTAGCATCCAACAGAATGTTGTTCTTGATATATATATCACCTCCAACAGACCGAAAAGTGTGACCTAGAGGTCAACTGTTAATGAAGCTAGAATGAAGACCATGGAAGAATACGATCAAATCCAAATTGAGACCTAAGAAGCCCCGTGATTAATCCTACTGCCTAACCCTTGTGGGTAGAGTTACCTGATACCTGTATTAGTAAGAGGTTGTAGGTATCAAGTGGAATAGTCCAGGCGCGTACGTTGGCCCAAACACTACCAGCTAAGCTATAAGCTAATTACAAAATTAGCACGGAAAGGATGACCAATATCCCTATGCCAAATAGTTGACATCCAAATGTTAATGTTAAAGTTCTATCCTATTCCCCAGAGGAGTAGAAGTTAGTTAGAGTAGGAGTTAGTTAGTGTCTGGCTGGACTCTGGTGAAAGGCAATCGCTTTTGCTTGTGCATACTTCAATCAATTATTCTCAAGTTGTGCAATAGCTTTCTAGTCGAAAATTTGTAAGGCAGCCCTCATGGTAAGTGGAAAGACATGTTGGGTTACAAACAGGGGCGGATTTAGGGGGGCAGATCGCCGAAAAATTACAAGCAAAATCTTAAGAATGGGGGAAGAGAAATAGGAGAGCTTTTGAGGAGATTGAGTCTCCTTTTTCACATCTTAAGAATAGTCTTTTATCATTGATCGCTTTTTGGTGCACTCATTTAGCCCCTACTTGTATAGAAGATTGGGCGTCTTTTGTAGAGAATCATGTTCTGATGTAAATTCTCTACGTCTTTGGTATACTTCGTGTACACGGGAGTTCTCTCCCTTTGGATTAATACAATTTACCTTATCAAAAAAAAAAAATATAAGGCAAAATCTGTTTTTTACTTCTATATATTATGTTTTGAATCCCCTTGACACGGCCCAAAAGCATAGCTTAGTGGTCAAGGGGGTTCAAAACCTTTGTAAGGTCTTTAGTTCAATTCCCACTAGTTACAATTTTTTTTAACTTTTTTCTTTTTTGAACCCCCTTAGCGGAAATACTGCCTCCGCCACTGGTTACAAAGATAATAGAATAAACAAGGGAGTGGAATGCACACAGGAATCGAGATAAAGAGCAAAATCGGAGTCTACATATAAACTTACTTTGTAAAATCAACCTGAAAGGAGGTGGTCTCTTATGCTTCAGGTTCAACCACAGCTTTTATTGTGACAGTTGTATAATAATCAAAGCAGTATGACTTGAGCCTTATTGTGATAGTTGTCAAGTCAAAGGCTGTTGTGCAATTTGTGATTTAAAATTAGCGATAACTTCAAGTCTTCCCTTATGTCTTTCTTGTCATCAAGAAGGATCAGACAGTTAATCACTTTATTTCGAGTAAAGTACCAGATCTTGAAAGATTGCTGTATTTTAGTGGATTAAGTTATTTATATAATTTGCTCTTCTTATAGGAAAGCACTCTTCAGAATCTGTTAAAATTTACAACAGTTTTTCTTCTAATTCAAGCTCAACTACTGAGCAATCATCCACCATACCTACTACCTTCAAAGACATCAACTGAAAGACTTCTCTGCTCATTTAACCACTTTAAGATACCTACCCCATTTAGTTGGATTTTCATGACTCCTGACGGTCAGGAGACACAATTTGGGTATAGTACCTACCTATATGTTGTAGATGTCTATTGTAAAGAATAAGCAAATCAATAAAATCAGCCTCATCGCTCTGATTGCAATCACTTGGCAATATGAAGATAACTAAACTCTACTCCTAGATGTTTACGATGCCAGTTATATCATATAAGACGGAAAAATATAGCAACAAATCATCTATCCTCTTCAAATCTTTTTGTTTTTTTCCTAAAGGAGAATGATAAGCTTCAGTCAGATGGATTAGAACGAGCATGATTCAAGCGGAAGACCTCAAGTTTTGCAACTGCAATACTTATGAGGTCCATTCTCAAATGTTCTTAGACAAAGAAAGCGTAAAATATATGTGCTTGATCTATTGATAATATAAAAAGGAAAGGAAAAGATCTGCAAGTGAATGCTATGTCTCAAAAGTAATATGCTAGATATCAAACACAGCACACAAATCCAGCAGGATGCAGTCAACCAAAAGTTGCTTCTAAGTTAACAATTTTGGGGCGGGAACTTTATCAACCGAGTTTTGAACCATGCGCCAGCTGACACTCAGGGATTTCTCGGTTATCAAGAAAAAAAAGGTCCGCCTTATACTCTTTTTGGTTTTTTTCTAGAACAACGTTATTCAAATTCATTGATGGTGTTAAGAATGAGAGGAACCAGCTGATATCCTAAATTTTCAACTAATGAGACACAAACATTTCAATTTATGGTGAAACTATTTGAGATGCCAAAGATATCTTAACAGAAAACAAGCCAATAACCCATAACAACATAAGTGAGGTTTAGAGAAATGTTGCTCATTGGTAGATAACGTCCCATGTTCTACTGTATATCTTAATTCGAGTCCTGGCCAAGTGGGGAATATTGGACAATAACCCCCCCCCCCCCCCCCAACAACCCCCAAACAACTAATAGGACAATATGGATTATGAAAATAACTTATGATGATGCGACTCATTGGACTGGACAAATGAAAATATTGTGATGTGACCTCGTATTATGGATGTAAACAGACACACGAGTGAATTCATCAGCTTCTTCATCTTCCATTCTTTTAAATAAAGCCAACAGAGACAGTTTCAGCCACAACTATTTCTGCTTCTGTTTTGTAACACTTTTGCATCTTCTTGATGCCATTAATGAAACCAATTACTTCATTAAAAAAAACAGAGACAGATTCAGCCACTACCACTAGTAAATTAGATCATATAGTAAATTTTCACATTTATAAAAAAGACCCAAAAAGCCAAAAAGAGTCAGTGATTCTTAATTATGTGAGTCATAAAACTGATCCAATGATATATCATCGGTGTGAGCTCATATTATGGATCTAAACTGACAAACAAAGATAACATCAAACAAAAGCAGATTACAAGTACCTTAATAGTAACCTTGGTCTTTACTTGACTCTCCAAAGCTTCAGTCATTGACTGCAAACAGTGCAACAACAAAAGAGATAAACGTGGCCTAAACTCCAAAAAGCCAAACAAAAGAAAAGATGTTTTGACTGCTATACATGATTTTAGAAACAGATTATTTGTATGGATATGTACATATATACATGCATATAAAGGCCAGTATACACTTACAGAAATAGGTTGCCACTAAATGCGAGGGAAGATGCAGTACTTGGAGCCATTGCAGTAGACTTGAACCATATACATAGTTGAACAATTTCTCAAAAACGTAATTTTATTTTTAAGTTTGCACCCAGTAACACAAAATGGAAGTGGATACAATGACATCCCACGCCTCTAGCTTAAAATCATGGAGACTAAATGCAAGGAGATTTAGTCCTTGGGCAGCGGGTTCCAGTCCATTGGCCTCAACTTAAACCACATACATAGTTGAACAAATTTTCAAAAAATATAGTTTTGTGTACAAGTTCACCTTCGCTACACGAAAAATTAGTGCTTTATTTTTAGATATGTTTAAATATTAAAAACAAAAGTTATAACTTATACAGACCCGGTGTTTACACCAACCGAATGAATACTAAATCATAGTTAATCAATACACATTCTCACCTTAATTAATGACTTAACCATGATATATTAGTATAATTAGGTGGAAACGTTGTGTGCGGGTAAGTGTTTTAAACTGCACCTACTGATTTAAAATCCTGGATCTATCTGTGAGGGAAAAACAAACTGACCTTGTCAAACTGAACAAGAACTTGAATGGCGAGTTCTGGGCTAAGGATACCGTTGGAGACCATCTCATCAAGTGTTTCAGTCAAACACATCCCAATCGTTGACCTCCTGTACAGCTCGAATGTCGCCATTTTTAGTCCTTTCCAAGATCTGCAAAAATTAAGAATCAATTCAAAATAAAAGGCAAATTTTCAAGAGAAAATTAAATACTACTTACTAAATAGGTTTCAATAATGTACAGTTATTAAATGATGAATTAATGAATTCAGGTTTTGAGGGAATTACAATTGAAGGTGAGAGAATAAGGAGAGAGAGAGATAGGAGTTCGGTTCGAAGAGAGGGAAGAGATTTGGGGCTTTTATACCCTAATATTCGTAGCGGATGGCATATATAGGCGAGCGGTGGAATCGTTAACCTGAATTGACCAAACTACCCTTCTATTGCTCTCTATTTCCTAAAGGAATTCTATCCCAAATACAAAACAATTGAAGTACCTTTGAGGAAGATAAATTTCCATCAAACTCTTCATTTTATTTTGTTATCACGACTATGTTCAAGCTAGTTTGTATACATTTAAATTAATTTATTGAATATTTGTTATTTTTTGCTAACACAAATAATTTTATTTATCAAAATTTATAGAAGAATTATCTAATATTTTTTTGTCTTCACTCTGCTGGAATTTGTCCATCAAACTCTTCGTACTAAAGTAAGTTAATTTTACTTATTAAGGGACACTTGACATACGTTAAAATTCATTAATAAGAAATTGACGAGGATGAGACTAAGATTAATGCAAATAAAAATATTTAAGATTTAACTATTGATAACTAATGTTGGATTATTTTTTTTTTTTAAATCCAATCGGCCATCACAAACATAACCAAGTATTTCAACAAAAGGAAAAAAGAGATGGTGACTAGTTTTAAAAATTCGTATATTGGAAAATAAACTTTTGAAAAATTCTAATGAAGTATCTAGTTCTACGATGCGAACCATTTATCAATATGCTCAAAAAAAAAAAAGCATTCTCAACTAACGTATAAAATAGTAAATTACGATGTTTTAGTTCTATCTTTAGATAGCCCATTTGTCCGGCAACAATTGAAATCCAAAATTTATTCTGTAATTGCACAACTTCAATAGCCACAGGCGTAAATTGATCATTCTAAACGCTTTTACTTATCTTCTTACGTTCTCAGTTTGGGTGGAATTTTATGATCTGAAATTAGTTTTAGAGTTTAGGATAAAAAATGTCCACTTTTGTTATACATACTGCTTAAATTAAGTGTTGTACATCAGGGACCAAAATAGTTCAACCCCTATTCCTAAGGACTATTTTGAGCATAGTATTAGTCTCTTTTTTTTCCACAAAAGTCCACCATGATGGTGGGGGTTTAGGTTATACCCCAACCTTTAGATAATCAAAAAGATAAGTACACAGAGTAGGACATAAACCATAGCCTCCAAAACATGATGGAGAATGATAGTACTCATTCTTGCGTACATTTGATCAATAAGATATTGCCTAGCTTTGGTGGTTACATACTTTACCGTATTTATACATCGAGCTTCACAAAAAGATGCTATGAGCATAGTTGTAAAAACTACACAAACATCATCACTATCTAAGGTTAGCATCATTAATTACAAAATAGTTCTTCCTTGGTATGAATCTGGAGTTTGGAATGATCTGTCGATCCAATTTCACAATTGCCTTCACATAATCTGGTAAGGAGCTCTCATCATCAAAGATAACTCGATTTCTCCCTTTATCACCCATGTTTGCTAATTGATCTGCAGCCATATTACCCTCTTTGAATGTACGGACAAAATAAAAATTACCATTACTTGAGAGAAGAATAATCTGGTCTATGATATGTTGGATGTGCCAAGGAACCTTCATTTTGTTGTTAATCATGTCTACTATCAATTGGGAATCAGCTTCAACTATTACATTGCAGTATCGACCAGTAATGCACATTTTTATACCCTGAAGCATAGCTTTGGCCTCAGTCATGTTGTTACTACAAGTGCCATAATAATCAGCAAATGCGAAAATGCAAGTACCTTGACTGTTTTTGAGTATTCCCCCTCCGCCAGAGTTTCCTAGATTCCCTTTACTGCAGTCATCCGTGTTTAATTTTATCCATCCATCATCAGATTTATACCACCTTACTAATTGACTGGTAATGACCTGTCTAGCCGTCTCCACTGCTGCGTATAAAGCATGCCAAGGATGAGGAAGAGTAACTTTGGGGAATTGAGTTTTTAAAAAGAGAGTATTTAAAGCATGCCATGTGAATGTTTTCAAATTTGGAAGCACACCTATTCTTCCAAATCTCATAACATATGACTAATGGTAGGCATTGTAACAAAGCAGCATGGATTTTATTCTTTGTTTTTGCTAGCCACCAACACATTAGAATCTGTCTGATATTATTCATTCTCAAGGTGATACCATAATATCTACCAAAGAATAGCCAAACTTGTGTAGCAATCTGACTTTTGCAAAAGAGATGAGTGACAGTCTCCTCATTGCGATTAGTACAACAGGAGCACGTGGATGGAACTATTCTATCAAATTTCTTAATCATTTCATCAGTAGGAATTCTGGACTGAATCATCCTCAACATAGAAAATGAGATTTTAAAAGGAATTCTCTTGTGCCATATCATAAATGCAGTGAAAGATCAGACAGATTCTAAGAGTATTAGTCACAACTTTAGAATCTGTTCATCTCCTTTTCTTCTTGACATGTTATCACTACTAAAAAAAACTAAAATTAGCTACGAACTTCGTCACTAACCTGTCGCTAAATTGCTCATAGCTAACAGAATTTTTTGATAATTTATTGTTAATCCGTTGCTAAGTAGGATTAGCAACGGATTTTGCTGTTTAGTTATAGAATTTATCCGTTGCTAGTTCTCATTTTGTAATAGTATATAATCCATAAATCTCAAATCATTTTACTGGACTGAATATACAAGCTAATTGACACCATAAACTCCAAGTTTAGATCATTAAGTAAATTGGCGGACAACAACCAGAGGCAGATCGATCCATAATTTAAATTATATGAGTTCAACCTTTAAGGTTTTTAGCATTGAACTCATTATATTTTTAAAACTATGGGTTCATATCTACTATATGTTACAATTTTTGTAGATTTTTGCATATAAATTTATGCTCCACATCGAAAATTATGGGTTCGAACCTGTCATCTTAATGCTACAAATGCCCCTGATAACAACTGAATAATAAGTAAAAGTGAAGACCAGGGAAAGGAGAGCATTTTATTATTTGATGCATAAAAGTTGCCTCCTTATGTAGTAGCCAAATATTGGAAAGTAAAATCCATCTCAGGCAGTCCAACTTGAAGAGATCTCTATCAAATTACTGCAGCTCTAGTTAAAAGTGTGAGAATGCTGTAGAAATGTATAATCTTTTTTATTTGTGGCAACAAATGAGTAGTTCTCTGTGTGGAAAAATCAAAGGTTTTCACTCTAGCACGAGGGACCTTCCAAGCGAATATAGTCATACATAATCCCTTGGAAAGCGTTGGCGGTCTTTGTTTGTGTCAATAATATGATGTTTTCTCCTCCCAAAAGTAGAGAACCAGGTATTGTTACATTGAACAACCAATAGATCCCATGAATAGCATGCCTTGCAATTGCATTGTCTCCTCCGATTTCTCCACTTGAAAATAGGGGAGGATCTGCTGTTGGATCATTGATCCGGACCTTTTACAAAAATATTCAACTCATGTTAGTCTTCCACTAATTAAGTTGAAACATAAATTTACTAGGTGAGATACAACGCCAACCAATTCAATTCATGTCCACATTATTTGAAGAATTACTGATATGATTACCTGCAGTTCAGCATGATTGGCAGCTGCAAGCGCCAAACGCAATGTGTATGCTCCAACCAGATTTACATTATCAATCTTGAACTTGATTTTCCATGTAGTACTTTGATATGCATTTTCGCCTATCTTCCTAAACATCAAGTAATTACACACTGATCAGTTCTGTGGAGTCTTGGGATTAACTCAGGAGTCTATAGGAAATTATCGGTAGCACTAGATTTAATCTTTCCCCTAAATTAAGTGGATTTCATGAAAAATGATTTCGTATCGACTAATACAACTCATAATATGAGTGTTTTGGAAAAATATTAGACAAGGAGTTGTCACCTGTTAACCTGAGCAAAGAACCAGTCCTTTTGATACTCATTAACTCCAACTGTGTAGACTAAATCATTATCAGGATATAACTCTGCATATCTCTCCCACAAACCATACTGTCTAAATCTGGGAAAATGTTACAACAGAAAATTTCTTTGAATTACCAATTGTACAGAAGTAGGGAAACAACATCAGAAGTATTCCTTAAAGTGTTAAATTTAGTGGTATTTTCGCATGTCTTCCATAATTTGAAATTCTGAGAAAAGTGAAGTGCAACTGATTCAAATTAGTTTGATGGTCTAAAGACATATATGTAAGTAAATTTCTATATTCAGTTATTGCTTCTTGAACACTAGCGTGGTTAACTTTATGAAGTTGTTAAGAAAGCTCACTTGTCTTGATTTATGTAAAGTTTGTTAACATATTTTGGGTTTGGATCGGGAATATAAAATTCTGCAGCAGAGCGATCAGGGATACCGATCTCCCACAAGGTAGGACCATCTCTTGGAGGCTCATAAACAAGCTCACCCAACTCAATATTACAACCTGCATTTGCATTAATGCTAATGGTTAGATCCTTCCATAAAGCATAAGTTTCAGCATAGATTCTAATCAAAAATGCTGCTACTTAATAGAACCTTCTGTTATAGTTATTACAACTTCATACTTGTAATCCCCGATAAATCCAGGTACCAATGCATAAAGACTATATGATCCTGCACGTATGTTCTCAATGACAAAGTAGCCGTCTTCATCTGTTGTAGTCCAAAATTGGTAACCCTGGTAAAACGGTAACATGACTGTTAGTGCTATAAACTGGTTTGCATCCATGTCAGATGAGCTGGTTTACTTGAAATGCTGTTTTTCTTGTTTAGTCTAAAGTGAAGGAGGCAATTACCTTATTCTCTCTTTGCCATGATCCAGCATCTCCTGGAGCTGCGAGTCCTACATATGCATCTTTTCCAGGTAAATTTCCCTTGCTTAAGTATCTTTCCTTAAAATCGTGGGACTTAACTTAGAAAACATAGTTATCGAACCTGGAAATGCAAAATGTTGAATTAAGGTAAGAGAGGACGATACCTGTCTTGTACTAACAATCGACCTTTAACTATGCCCCTTTGACCACACTTAGGAAATTCTTCAGAAGCTGGGAAACTATAGGGCCAGGACTGGACTTCTTTGTTCATCTAAATAAATTTGAACGTGAGATTATGTCAAGTTATAAAAATACTATACTGCTTTACTGTTGTGGGTTCAACTTCTCTTTGCCCCTAACCTGTCTTTTTGCATCATCCCAAAGTGTTAGAGCCATTTCTTTGTCTGATACAGAATTAAAATATGTGAACACGGGCCCGAGGACTTTCTTCCACTCCTCACCAGGCTCGAATTTTACCAAAAGATCTGGACCAGCATAGTGGGAAGTTAGAAATATCTGCAAGCAAATCTTAAGAAATTACTTGTGAGAAGTAATATTTAGAGGAATCATATTAGTTAGGTCAGAGAAAGTTCACTATGTGATTGTGTTCATATAAACTAATGTATGGCTTTGATTGCTGATCAATTTATATACTAGAAAAACTTGAGAGATACTGAGGATTACAAAACAATTGAATGCATATTTTTCACTGAAATGATGCATACAGTTATTTGTCTCTAATTTATAACTAGAAATATTGATTATGTTAACCGCTTACAGCAAGGGTAGTCGGGTTCACATGCGAGGTTAAATCTTGTTTGAAGGGTCCTCCTGTTCTAAATTCATTGCTAGGAGTGATTTGCCAAAATCCCACAGGAGGGTCAAAACATATCCATCCATGCACTTGATTATCTTTGTTTTCAAGTGAATATTGATATTTGTCATCCACCTGCACTTGCGGATCCAAAGAAAATACAAAATTAAGTGCACTATTAACTTTTTATTTACAATACAGGCTTCCTCGTTTCATGCTGTAATTCACCATAAGTATAATACCTCTCCTTTGAATTCAGGTTCTATAGGATCAACAAGGAGAACTGCTTCAGGATAGGCTAGCGCTTGGCCTCTCTCTGCAAGCCGGTCTTCTGCACTAGGCATAAATCTTTGTCTATCATCTGTTATGGCCATGTAGTGAAACCTGGTAAAGCCATAAAGATAGTAAAGAGTTTTCCTCTGGCTTCTGTTTTCAGTGGTCATCTTGTAAGAATTTGTCATTCTATATCCTTAAGGACACAACATTCTTCTTTACGAAGACAGCTTTCAAAAGAACGTTGGACAAATGCATTTTGGACTACATCCTAGCTTTTCCTTCCTTTCTTCCGCCTATTAAGGTAATTCCTTTCCCATGAAAGAATATCGAATAAAAAGAGAGCACGACCGTTGCAAATGAATCAAGTTCGTTCACTTCAACATGCTGCTTCATTTTAAGAAAATAGCTATGACGATTCTTACTTTTCTTTATTGAGCATGAAAGCGATTCTGGTTGTGTTAAGGTTGAAAGAAGGCATGTCTTTCGTGTGCTCAAAGATGGCATATGAGTAAAATCCTGGGACATCACGAAATACTACAAACCTGCAAATAAGTACGAATCCAAGTTGTTTGTCATCATTTATGAGAAAATGAAATGAAACTTCAAAAGAAACTATCTAACTTCAAGCAAGAACCTTCTATCAATATATAAAGGAGCTTGTTCACCCTGGACTGCTGGATTCCACATTCTTGTGAATGACAGCTCAATCTGCTTCTCATTTTCCACTATAACTTGCAAATCTGTTCCTTCTATCCTGCATTAATAATCCACACAACAAAACAAAGGACGATAAAGCAATCTCTATACTTCTTAACCTTGGTCAATTAACTGTAGCTTGGGCGGAGCCAGCCCTTCGGCTACGGATTCGGCCGAACCCAGTAGCTTTGGTCCAAACCTTATATTTGTCTTAAGAAATTATTAAATATGCACAAATTATTAAGTTAGAACCCACTAACTTAAAAGAACTAGAATTCTGAAGCCATAAACTTCAAATCCTGGCTCCGCCTATGACCGTAGCACCCTAAAGCTGATACACTAAGCAATATTAAACTTCTTCTATAGGAAAAGGATAAAGAGTACATACGTGTCAAACTTTCCCCTTGTTTTTGTACTACCAGCCTCACTCCAATTAAGGTCCCAGAACCTGTTTGTTTCAACAACATCAAATAAATCACTATTTATTCAACTATGGTTGCAAAAACACTGGATTATCATCCTAATAAAATGATAGAAAGACAGACTCGGATATTGTACGTCCAGAAATACATTTTTCTTTGATCATCAGAATACATAACGACTTTAAAGGCCTTAAAATAGTTCTTAAGAGGAAAGACCAGAGCTTGAAACAGAAAACAAAGGAGTTGTGATAACACCTTCTTTATACTTACCCTCCATTCAAATCTTTATTGTTTAGTTCGAGCAAGTTGTCAATTCCCTTGTACTTTATCCCTCTGATAATTCCCCCTGGATTTGTCCATGTTATTTCCACTACTCCATTGTTTATCACCACCTACAAAAGTAAACACTCTTATAGAAAGAAAGAAAAAAATCAATCTTTTTCACAAAAATGTGGTGCGATAGATGAGATTCCTTAACTACAAGTCTCGTATTCGAATAGAGGAATCTCCGGGTTTCGGACACAAGAAAAATCAATCTTTGCACATTTCCCCCCCACCCCACATAAGTAGTCAACCTTCTCTGCAGATCCCCCCACCCCACCCCACCAAAAAAAAGGAAACCTAACCAGCAAAACAGAGTTTTCGCTTGTTCCTGAGATAATTTCTCATAAGGCAGATACATATAAAAGCTAACGAAAGAGGTTATTAAGTGTATGATTACCACCTGGAAAAATAGAAGGAAATTATTATGAACAGCCAAAGTGAATAAGTTCTAAAAAAGGAAATTTTGCATGATTGGATTGGAATAAAAAAAGATAAAACTTTACATAGTCATTTTGAGCATTTAACCGCAGTCCTGTAGAAGACATTGTTTCTCTTATAACAATTTTTTTCCCTCTGTGTCCCCCCGTACAGCAGATCAACCACCTATGAAGAATAACCATACATACATATATCAATATATACATATATGATGAGAGAGAGAGAGAGAGAGAGAGAGAGAGGTACCAGTGTGGTATGATTCTGAATATGCTTCAAGATTTGAAAAAAGAAATGTTGAACTGCCTTTGGTTATTTATAGGTTTGTAGGAGAGGAGAGAGATGCATATTAACAGCATCTCCTAATAGCTGCAGTCAGACATTAGTAATAATAATATGAAGTAGTACTATGAATTATGAACACCATTAACACATGCCATAACTGTAGTCTCAGCAGCCAAAGCCAGAAATTTGAATTCAAAAAACGTCAAAGTAACACATCTAATGCTTTAACCTATGTTATACTATATGTTTTTATCCATTTTACATGCGTAATTTTCTGGACAAAGCAAATTCAATGAACCCCTTTACTAAAAGTAGCTACGTCTCACAGTGTATTAACCTGAATAAATCTTTTATATTATCAAGTTAAATTGACCTACACAATGACAAATAGTTCCTTTTAGCAAATCTAATATAATAAGCTAAAAGATAGAATAATAATTTACTTAATCCAATAAAATTACTAATACTGCAAATATATAAAAATTAAACCCAATTTAAAAAACTGATAATTAATACAAGTGTTCACGAGTGGAAAATATTGAAAAGCATAATAGTACGAATGCTTAACGTAGAAGAGATAATTCTGATATCTCTGTCTCAAAAAGACAGAGGCAGAAAAAGTGATATGGTTTGGTTCGATCGTGACATTCTGTCGTATGTTTCCCTCATTACATCTCTCAATTACAAAAATCTGTCAATCTTGTTCCATTCTCTTTTCCTCTTTATTTTTTTCTTTTTCTTTTACCAACTTGTTGCGTTGTGTTCTATCTATTCACTTGTTCTCAGTACTACTTTATCTTCAAATTTTACGGTGTTAATTTCTAACCATCTTTCAATTTCACTAAAGTCACATAACTATTTTTTATCACTTAAAAGTAACTAAATTTTATCATTGTCACTTAAAAGTCATTTTGCCTCAAACTCCTACCATAAATATGACATGGCATTAAATTTTATGAAAAATTCCAAAAATAAATGTCACATAAGCTAATATGGGTCATACCCATTTTAGATCCATTTATTCTTTAATGTGATTTGATCCATAATCCAAATGAGTTTCGATAAAAAAAATATTAAATCCACATTAGTTTAAAATGATTATCCTATACTACAAAGTTTTGTCTTTTCTGTCGCAATACATTCATAATTATTCTATACTAAATAATCTATGCTAGAAAATTCTTATCTTGTTTGTATGCCCCATCCGAATCATTCATAATTATTCTATACTAAAATAATCTATGCTAGAAAATTCTTATTTTGTTTGTATGCCCCATCCGAGTCATTTTAAAATACTATTGTATACAATAGTATTTTAGCTTCAGTAGAGTTATAAAATGACTCAGATGAGGCATACAAACAAGATAAGAATTTTCTAGCATAGATTATTTTAGTATAAAATAATTATGAATGTGCTGTGACAGAAAAGACAAAACTTTGTAGTATAAGATAATCATTTTAAACTAATGTGGAATTAATATATTTTTTTATCAAAACTCATTTGTATTATGGATCAAATCACATTAAAGAATAAATGGATCTAAAATGGGTATGATCCATATTAGCTTATGTTGCATTTATTTTTAGATTTTTATCATAAAATTTAATGCCATGTCATATTTATGGTAGGGGTTTGAGGCAAAATGACTTTTAAGTGATAATGATAAAGTTTAGTTACTTTTAAGTGACAAAAAATAATTATATGATTTTAGTGAAATTGAAAGATAGTTCAATGACCATAAGTAAAATTAATCAAAACTTTATGGTTATCTTTATCAACTTTCGAGTAGTTCCTAATTCTGTCTTTTCTTCGTTTTCTTTTTTTGGCTCACTCCTAAAACAGTAGTAATATAACTCATCCATCCAAGAACTAAGATAAAAAGGAAATGTTGGTAATAATGACATTTTCATTATGAGAAGTCTTATAAGTTGTTTATGTTAAATATAAGTTTTAATGATGAAAAATTACATATTGCTATGGTGCAGGATCACGAGGGATAAAAGAAAAGGACTCAAAAAGCTCTATCATTCAAGTATGGAAGAAGTAAAGAAGATTAAGAAAAAAATCTCTCAACGGAAGCAAATAAGGAAGGAGAATGATGGAAACTCAAGAAGCAAAGGAAAGGAAAAGTATCAAAGATTAGAGATGAAAAAGGAACAAGTAGTGATAATCCGAAAGAAGAATCAATCAATGATTTGATAGTAGATTGACAGAGGATATTATAGAAAGGTCCCAAATTAAAGGAAAACGAGATTGCGAAGCTCTGTACTTGAGATTCCTCGATCAAAGGCAGGTCGTTAAAGCCCGGAATCCTGGGATCCAACTTTGAACACTCAAATAACAGAAAGATCTCCTTAGCAGAAGAAAAGTCCATCAAGGCCATAAGTCAAAGAAAATCAACGAAAACTTCACTTTATTCTTGGAAAGAACTAGTCTTCCACTAAGAAACAGCCTCTCTACCCCTTCGAGGTCGAGGTAAGGTTTGCGTACATTCTACCCTCCACAGACCTCACTGGTGGGATTCTACTGGGTTGTTGTTGTAATCAGTCTACGATTCCTTTCAAGGATCAACTTCATTGGGTCTGTAATCTCTCAAGATTCACGTCAATCAAGAGTCAAGAAGGCCTCACAAAGTATATATATATTTGTACCAAGCTTGAAGCAGATATACTTTGAACGAACCACCATCACTTTTTTTGTTCTACTCCAAACAAGCATTGTAGTTCTCTTTAGATCTGTTGTGTAATTAGTGAGAGAAGAAAAATAAATAAACACTGGTGAGGCATTGTATCAAGAAGAGAGAAGTGACATAGTGACTAAGCTGTTGGTGTAAAGCTACATCAACTCTCTTATAATCGAAAAACTTCAAATACTGAAAGAGAACACCTTTGCAACCCAAAGGGACTGGACGTAGGATTCACATTGAATCCGAATTAGTATAAAAATTCCGGTGTCTTTAATTCCTACACTTTACTTCTACTTTACTTTTATTATGTTCTTATCTTCAGTCGACTAATTGGTAAACTAGTCAACTACGTAGAATACAAAAATAAAAATCGACAATTCACCCTCCCCACTCTTGTACTTTCAATTGGTATCAAAGCAATTCTCACACTTTTTATCTTTTATTTAACAGCTAGTGAGAAAAGATCATGTCAAATCAAGTAATGATTGGAGCACTCTTTCAAGAAGGAACATCGCAAGTAAGGCCACCATACTTCAATGGACAACATTTCTCCCACTGAAAAGTGCGCATGGAAATTTATGCAAAATCCTATGATGTCAAAGCATGGCATGTCATAAAAAGGGAAACTATCCACTCCCAGCAGCAGCTCAACCACCGGCTGATCCTGAATATATAGATGAATACACAAACGAGCAAATATTTATCGTTCAAGTTAATGCTAAGGCACGAAACTTGCTCTATAATGCTATAAGTAGAGAAGAGTATGAGAAAATTTCAAACTGTGATACTTCCAAAGAAATGTGGGACAAACTGAAAGTTACTCATGAAGGAATCAGCAAAGTAAAAAAAAAACTCGGATAAATATGTTGGTTCATGATTATGAACTCTTCCAGATGAAAGAAGGAGAATCCATTAAAGAAATGTTTGCAAGATTTAGCAAAATCATTGGCGATCTGAAAGCCTTTGGTAAACCCTACTCAAGTGGTGATCAAGTTCGAAAAATATAATGACCCGACCGGTCGTTTTGAGTATTACAACCTCGTTTCCTTATTTACTGCTCAAATTGGGCTTTACAGTTGTTGTGTGACTTGTCGGGGAAATTGGTTCGGGTCCGGTGAGGTTTTGAAATGAATTGAAACACTTAGTTTCAAGATTTAAAGCTTAAGTTAAAATAGTGACCGAATGTCGACTTATGTGTAAACGGCCTCTAAATTTAATTAGGATAATTCCAATAGCTTCGTATCGTAATTTTGGACTTAGGAGCGTGTCCGAAAAATTATTTGGAGGTCCGTAGTGGAATTAGGCTTGAAATGCCGAAAGTTAAATTTTTGGAAAGTTTGACCGGGGGGTTGACTTTTTGATATCGAGGTCAGAATCTGATTCTGGAAATTGGAATAGCTTCGTTATGTCATTTATGACTTGTATGAAAAATTTGAAGTCATTCCAGATTGATTTGATGTATTTCGGCACAAGATATAGAATTTAAAAGTTCAAAGTTTATTAGGCTTGAATTGAGGTGCGATTCGTAGTTTTAGCGTTGTTTGATGTGATTTGAGGCTTCGACTAAGTTCGTATGATATTTTAGGACTTGTTGGTATAATTGGTTGAGGTCACGAGGGGGCTCGGGTGAGTTTCGGGGTGGTTTCAGACCATTTCTAGGCCATTTTTAGTTGTTGGTTTCTACCTACAGAGGTGTGCACCGCGATCGCGAACATTGGGTCACGTTCGTGAAGAGCAAACAGCAGTTTGGAACCTTGTGAATCGCGATCGCGAAAGCTCTTTCGCGATCGCGTAGAACAAAAATCTCTACTGCACTGACCCGACTTTGGAAGCTTACATCTCACAATCTATAAGGAATTTGGAGATAATTCAAAAATAAAAGTTGTAGCCCTTGATGTCTAGTTTTCAGAAATATAAACCATTGTCATTTGGAGTTGTGTATAAAAAGTTGTGGTGGATACACTCTAGGCTGTCTGGGAAGAATTTGGAAATCTCTGTTGCATAGGATTAACTTTGGAAGCTTATATCTAACAACTATAAGAAATTGGGAGATGAGAAACAAATGAAAGTTATATTCCTTGGTATCTAGTTTTCAAAAAGTTAAACCAATTGCAATTTAGAGTTTTGTACAAAATGTTATGACCATTATACTAGAGGTTGTCTAGAAGAGTTGGGGAGTTTGTTCTTCGCAATCGTGAAGCATTTTCCGCGATCGCGAAGAGCAATTTTGGGGTTGAAAATTTTTGTGCTTCGCGATCGCGAAGCATTTTCCGCGATCGCGAAGAGTAAATGCCTGGACAGAAGATATATTTTGAGGTTTCGGTCATTTTAACATATTTGGAGCTATGGAGCTCAGATTGAAGCAATTTTTGAGGCGATTTTTACCATATGGATTGGGGTAAGTGATTCTAACTCGGTTTTGGTTAAATTACACGAATCTATTATTGTTTTTTATCAACAAATTAGTATTTTGGGTTGAAAATAGTAGAAAAGTTTATATACTTTAATTGAGGATTTGAAGGCCGAGTTGTGGTCGGATTTGAGTAATTTTGGTATGGTTGGACTCGTGGTTGAATGAGGGTTCGGATTCTATAAGTTTTATCGGATTCCGAGACGTGGGGGTGATTTTTGGGGCGTAATTTTGGATTTTTAAAAAATATTAATGTTTTGATATGGAATTAATTCCTATAATTTTTGTGAGCAGAATCAAATTAATTGTGACTAGATTCGAGCCGTATGGAAGTTGATACGCGCAGAATGGAATTTCTGGAGCATTGCTTAGCTTGCTCGACATTGGATTTGGCTTGTTCGAGGTAAGTAACTCTTCTAATCTTGGAGTTGAGGGTCTGAACCCTGAATATATGTATTTCGTAAATTGTTGGGAGGTGACGCATATGCTAGGTGACGGGCGTGTGGGTGTGCACTATAGAAATTATGACATAATTGTTTATGTGAAATTTTGTAGTTAAATGATCTTGGCATTTTCCATGCGATTTTATGAGTTAAAGAAATTGAGCTGAAAAGCATATTAAAAATCATGTTAAGGCTATGTGCCAGTATTATTGGGACCCACAGAGGTCATATTGTTGTGAAATATTTAATTTAAATTGAAAATCATATTCAGTCATATTCATTTCATTGCATATCATATCTCAGTCTCTGTTGTTATTTATTGATACATCATATTATCATTTTGGGCCATTATCATGACATTGTGAGCCCATGAAAGAGAGACTGGAGAGATTGATGACTGAGGGAGGCTGGGGGCCTGATTGTGAGAATATTTTTGGGATCGGGCTGCATGCCGCAGCAGGCCATGTTGGCTTTATAGATATTATTATAGCACGTGAGTTGGCCGTGCGGATCCAGATATTATTATAGCACATGAGTTGGCCGTGCAGATCCAGATATTATTATAGCACGTGAGTTGTCCGTGCAGCACGTGAGTTGTCCGTGCGGATCCGGATATGATATTATAGCACATGAGTTGTCCGTGCAGCACGTGAGTTGTCCGTGCTTATAGCGCTTGGGCTGTAGGAGCCCCTCATGAGTCTGTACACACCCCTAGTGAACTATAAACAGGGATCGGGCTGCACGTCGCAGCAGGTATTATATAGCGCTGAGTGATTGAGTGTGTTGAGTATAGTGAGAGAGAATGCGAGACAGTGAGATTGAGTACTCTGAGAGTGTGAGTACATGAGTACAATCTCTGAGATACATTGCATTGACATACACACATGACATATATGCATAGAGATGTGTTTTCCTCATGTTGTACGGTATCACATTATTCATGATTTCTCACACATGTTGACAGATGGGCATAGTGATATATTTGTTTTACACTGGTTATCTGGAAAGAAAATGAGATATTTTATTTATTATTGAAAGGATTTTGGAAAAAATTCTGTTTTCAAACATATTCACATTTTTGGTAACTTTGGCAAAAGATTTGGATTTTCACTTATGTACTTGAAAGGAAGAACTATTATTGCTGAAATCATGAGGTGACTGAGCATTTTATCCCTGAGTTACTTCTGGTATTAATTGCTTTATATTTTTATGGAGTGTTGTGGACTATTGGTTTTGGACCCGACCTTGGTGGAAGCTCGTCACTACTTTCAACCTACGGCTAGGTTTGTTACTTACTCAGTACATGGGGTCGGTTGTACTGATACTACACTTCTGCACATTTCGTGCAGATGTTGGATGTTGTTGTTGATGTGCTCGATGGTTGCAGGATCTGAAGATGTACCTGCATTCCTGTTGTAGCTGCCTCTTGTTCAGGGTAGCCTTAGATTTATAAAAAGCTCTGTTTAAGTATTATTCAAACAGACTATTTATTTATTTTATTTCCGCTTTGTATACTCTATTCTTAGAAGCTCATGATTTGTACTACCAGTTATTGGGGATTGTATAAGATTAAGATCTTTATTCACTTAAATTGCTTTAATAACTATTATTGGAATTGAATAATTGAAAGTTGGCTTAACTAGCGGGTTGGGTTAGGTTCCATCACGACTAGTTGGATTTTGGGTCATGACAAGGTAGTATCAGAGCTCTAGGTTCATAGGTTCTACAAGTCATAAGCAAGTGTCTAGTAGAGTCTTGTGGATCGGTATGATAACGTCCATACTTATCTTCGAGAGGCTACAGGGCATTTAGGATATATACTTTCCATCTTTCTTTCCTTATCGTGCGGAATTGATTCATCTTGAAATATAACTCTTTGAATTCCTTCCATGTATTTGTATGCGCACATGAGCGCTCGGTATCAGCTGTGCATCGCCGGCTTCTGATTTTATAAACGAGGTTCAAGATGTGTATTCTGTGTTTTGGTGATGAGCCAGTCTGGAGGAATTGAGGCCAGGTTTAGACCGCAGCTTAAGCTCGGTAGCTTCAGTTGTAACATGTACAATTGGACTCATATGTCCGGTAATGATCCTGCAGTGGAATTTGTGGCTCGATGAGTGGTGGAATGGCTTTGTGATGAGTATGATGTAACTGCGGAATATATTAAGATGATTTGAATGTGACGAGAAGTATTTCCTTGAAATGTAAAGGAAGGCCATTGGGTGCTTGATTTTCGTTTTGATATGATGTACAGTCTCGAGTAATGAATATTTTGAAGGATCTTTCACGTTATTAAATTGTGGGACAAATTAAATTCTCATGTCTTGTTAATGAGTTTGGACTCAAAAAGATTAAGTGATTGCATAGTAATTGTGGTTGCGAAAGGGTATAACAAGATGCCAATTTGAGGCTGAGCAGGTGGGTTATCTTCTGCAGAATAATCTACGTAGGTGTGTTCCTTATAATGTTGAGTGAAGAGTTTCTTTTCTACCAGCGGAGGGTATGTGTTGAGATTTGAATTTGAATCTGGTTGATAAAGTTGAATTGACTGTCAAGAGAAATAAACGCATTCTTAGCGGATGATTGAGGTATTTTATGGTTGGTGTTGCATGAGTCGTTGAACTCACTATAGTATCCTGGCAGTAATACGGTATGGGTGTTGTGATTTATTGAATGAAATGATTTATGGCTTTGAGCCAAGTGGGGGAGCCTGCTATTGATAATTCAATTTCATGATTATATGTAAAGGTTTAGTTTTGGGCTGAGGCATATTGGTGGGTCAGTTATGACTTGCAGAAGTTGAGATCGATAATGACTCAAATAAGGAAATTCCTGGATACAAGGGTTATATTGCACTTATGAGTATATGAAAATCGTGGGATGAGTGAGTTGTTATGGGTGAATGATGTAGTGTGTACGGAGTATGAATTTGATAGGTGGTGTTAAAGTAGAGTTACTTCTTTGAGTGTTGTTGTGCTAATGGGGCACGTGTCTTTTGGCCCATTTGGGCGGTGCAATTAAATTTGAGCAAAGTGTGTGACTTCTGAGAAAATTCTAGTGGGTATGAGAATTATATTTAGCAATTGAGAAAGTTTCCGTACTTGCGTATGGTTAAAATATGAGATTTTTGTTTGATGGTGCCTGGACTTGCGGGAATTTTGTATGACTATGGATTCTACACTTTTATATAAGGAAGGTAAGAAGAATAATTTCAAATTCACATAAGGTATTCTCATAGTAAGGGTTACAGTTGTAGTAGTTTTGAAGGTGCTTAAGAAGAGTACAATTGCTTATGGGCCATAGGGCGTTGTGGTTCTATGTTAGGTTGTGGGGTGAGTTGTGGTTAAAGATCGTGGTGTTTTAGCAAGGACGAGTATCAATTTGGAGGCAAATTCGGAAGGGACTCGGAGAAATAGGACAACTGGTAGTAGACTGGACCAGTATGGTAATGGTAGGATCGGTCCTTTGGTTAATTACGACGTGTAAGACTTTACAGATGTTTTGGTGGCAATATTCTTGGGTTTGGTGACCTGCGTGGCTTGGTTGAGTTGGAGAGATTCGGTCCTAATGGCTAGGTTGTACAAATGGATTTCAAAGTATTCTTGATGGTTTCTACCGGTGTGGAGAACGTGTTGTGTATTGTGATTTTCTCTTGGAAAGAAGCAAGAGAAAGTTTTCTAACTAAAAGGGTATGTAAATTATTAGTGACTCAAAGTTGATAATGGGATTCTTGTGCTTGTCACATGATGGCATAATAGATGTGGTGTGTTGTGTGGGATTAAGGTTGGCATGTGCAAGGTCATGGTTTGGCTTTGAAAGGGAGGTCATAAATTCTTAGAGGGCATAAACAGTTTTCGATGTTTAGATGAATGCTATAACTATTTGGTATTGCGTGAGTAGAGCGTACATTTCAGAAGGTGCACTATGTTTTGAATTATGGATATTTCATAGGTATTGCGGCATTTTCCTGGTTGATCGACTGCTGATGTTCAAATTTTGTCTTGTGGCACAGAAGAATTTTAGAAATATTCCTCGTGGGATGATCGTGTATGAGAGATGTGTTAGACATTCGAGCGGTGGAGATGGGACCAGAAATGGTGATGCGTGTGTTCTATGGATTTGGAGACTAGGAGTTGCGAGGAACAAATTGTTTCATGGTTATGGACTGTGAAGTTGTGGTCGGAGCTAGCCAAATGATAGAATGTATTATGATTCAGTCATTATGGATTTTTGGAGGGATTTTATCTATTTGTAGGTAACCAGAGTGATTTGGGGGTCCATTGATAGGCCAAATTAGGATGTATATTCTACACCGAGTCGGGATGGTTGGCTCCATACTGCTATTGTTGAGGGATGTGCCATTCGGTTGATGTTGAACTTATTCGTGTTCTGAAATGATCTGTGAGTTACTCCTTTATGATATGATGAGTTGTGATTCATTGGTTATGTGCACACATGGTGCGGTTTTTATTCGGGGCCTTATGGCGGAATTTGAACAATATGAGCATTTGAGTACATTTGAATTGTTGCGTATGGGTGCACAGATGGCACGGGTTGTGGCTCTGAGTTATATTGGTGCGACATATCTGTAGAATAGATGTGTTTATTAAAATAAGGTCATTGGACCTGGAATGGGTACTATCAGGTTTGAAACGGTATATTCGGGAGGATAATATTGAAATTCGGCTTAGAAAGTGATTATGGTTCTGGTTGGGGCGAGAGAGCTCTATGACTTGTTGATCTGATAAGGGGTCATGATATTTCTGCGTGTTTCTTTTATTATCAACAGTGTACGAAGGTTTTGGGATAAAGTTTAGTTCGATATGGGTTTAATATTAGTACTTGGTTGATTTTGGATTAGTTACTATGATCAGGAATGGTGCTACGAGCATGCGAGTTATGTAATATGCTGGGTGATTATATACGTGGTTATAGTTATAGCTCGATACAGCTTGTTTGGACTTATACAGTATGTAGATGTGAGATTCAGGTCTTGAAAAGAATTGTGGATGTCAGAAATTTTGCTTCATGGGTTTTGGGCTAAGGTTAAATTAACGATTTTCAGTTATATTGTGTGGTCAGGCCTATATAGAATAGGGTGACGTGAGATCACCCCGAGTACATGTGTGGTAAGATGGAATAGTGATTTGATGGCTTGGAAACAACTCTTGGCATGTTCGAGGACCGACGTATGTTTAAGTGGGGGAGAATGTAACGACCTGACCGGTCGTTTTGAGTATTACAACCTTGTTTCCCCATTTACTGTTCAAATTGGGCTTTACAGTTATTGTGTAACTTGCCGGGGCAATTGGTTCGAGTCCGGTGAGGTTTTGGAATGAATTGGAACACTTAGTTCAAAGGTTTAAAGCTTAAGTTAAAATAGTGACCGGATGTCGACTTATGTGTAAACGACCTCGAAATTTAATTCTGATGATTCCAATAGCTCTGTATGGTGATCTTGGACTTAGAAGCGTGTTCGGAAAATTATTTGGAGGTCCGTAGTGGAATTAGGCTTGAAATGCCGAAAGTTGAATTTTTGGGAAGTTTGACCTGGCGGTTGACTTTTTGATATCGAGGTCAGAATCCGATTCTGGAAATTGGAATAGCTTCGTTATGTCATTTATGACTTGTGTGCAAAATTTAAAGTCATTCCGGATTGATTTGATGTATTTCGGCACAAGATATAAAATTTGAAAATTCAAAGTTCATTAGGCTTGAATTGAGGTGCGATTCATAGTTTTAGCGTTGTTTGATGTGATTCGAGGCTTCGACTAAGTTCGTATGATATTTTAGGACTTGTTGGTATTATTGGTTGAGGTCCCGAGGGGGCTCGGGTGAGTTTCGGGGTGGTTTCAAACCATTTCTAGGCCATTTTTAGTTGTTGGTTTCTGCCTACAAAGGTGTGCATCGCGATCGCGAACATTGGGTCGCATTCGCGAAGAGCAAACAGCAGTTTGGAACCTTGTGAATCGCGATCGCGGAAGCTGTTTCGCGAATGCGTAGAACAAAATCTCTGATGTACTGACCCGACTTTGGAAGCTTACATCTCGCAATCTATAAGAGATGAGAAACAGATCAAAGTTATAGCCCTTGGCGTCTAGTTTTCAGAAAGTTAAACCAATTTTCAATTTGGAGTTTTGTACAAAACGTTATGACCATTATACTAGAGGCTGTCTGGAAGAGTTGGGGAGTTTGTTCTTCGCGATCGCGAAGGGCAATTTTGGGGCTGAAAAGTTTTGTGCTTCGCGATCGCTAAGCATTTTCCGCGATCACGAAGAGTAAATGCTTGGATAGAAGATATATTTCGAGGTTTCGTCCATTTTAACACATTTGGATCTATGGAGCTCGGATTGAAGCAATTTTTGAGGCAATTTTCACCATATGGATTGTGGTAAGTGATTCTAACTCGGTTTTGGTTAAATTACACGAATCTATTATTGTTTTTATCAATAAATTAGTGTTTTGGGTTGAAATAGTAGAAAAATTCATAGACTTTAATTGAGGATTTGAAGGGCGAGTTGTGGTCGGATTTGAGTAATTTTGGTATGGTTGGACTCGTGGTTGAATGGGGGTTCGGATTTTGTGAGTTTTATCAGATTCCGAGACGTGGGCCCCATGCGTAATTTCGGATTTTTGGAAAATATTAATATTTTGATATGGAATTAATTCCTATAATTTTTGGGAGCTGAATCAAATTAATTGTGACTAGATTCGAACCGTTTGGAAGTTGATACACGCAGAATGGAATTTCTGGATTATTGCTTAGCTTGCTCGACATTGGATTTGGCTTGTTCGAGGTAAGTAACTCTTCTAATCTTGAAGTTGAGGGTATGAACCCTGAATATATGTATTTCTTGAATTGTTGGGAGGTGACGCACATGCTAGGTGACGGGCGTGTGGGCGTGCACTATAGAAATTATGACATAATTGTTTATGTGGAATTTTGTAGTTAAATGATCTTGGCATTTTCCATGCGATTTTATGAGTTAAAGAAATTGAGCTGAAAAGCATATTAAAAATCATGTTAAGGCTATGTGCCAGTATTATTAGGACCCACAGAGGTCATATTATTGTGAAATATTTAATTTAAATGGAAAATCATATTCATTCTTATTCATTTCATTGCATATCATATCTCAGTCTCTGTTGTTATTTATTGATACATCATATTATCATTTTGGGCCATTATCATGACATTGTGAGCCCATGAAAGAGAGACTGGAGAGATTGATGACTGAGGGAGGCCGGGGGCCTGATTGTGAGGATATTTTTGGGATCGGGCTGCATGCCGCAGCAGGCCATGTTGGCTTTATAGATATTATTATAGCACGTGAGTTGGCCGTGCGGATCCAGATATTATTATAGCACATGAGTTGGCCGTGCAGATCCAGATATTATTATAGCACGTGAGTTGTCCGTGCAGTACGTGAGTTGTCCGTGTGGATCCGGATATGATATTATAGCACATGAGTTATCCATGCAGCACGTGAGTTGTCCGTGCTTATAGCGCTTGGGCTGTAGGAGCCCCTCATGAGTCTGTACACACCCCTAGTGAACTATAAACAGGGATCGGGCTGCACGTCGCAGCAGGTATTATATAGCGCTGAGTGATTGAGTGTGTTGAGTATAGTGAGAGAGAATGCGAGACAGTGAGATTGAGTACTCTGAGAGTGTGAGTACATGAGTACAATCTCTGAGATACATTGCATTGACATACACACATGACATATATGCATAGAGATGTGTTTTCCTCATGCTGTACGGTATCACATTATTCATGATTTCTCACACATGTTGACAGATGGGCATAGTGATATATTTGTTTTACACTGGTTATCTGGAAAGAAAATGAGATATTTTATTTATTATTGAAAGGATTTTGGAAAAAATTCTGTTTTCAAACATATTCACATTTTTGGTAACTTTGGCAAAAGATTTGGATTTTCACTTATGTACTTGAAAGGAAGAACTATTATTGCTGAAATCATGAGGTGACTGAGCATTTTATCCCTGAGTTACTTCTGGTATTAATTGCTTTATATTTTTATGGAGTGTTGTGGACTATTGGTTTTGGACCCGACCTTGGTGGAAGCTCGTCACTACTTTCAACCTACGGCTAGGTTTGTTACTTACTCAGTACATGGGGTCGGTTGTACTGATACTACACTTCTGCATATTTCGTGCAGATGTTGGATGTTGTTGTTGATGTGCTCGATGGTTGCAGGATCTGAAGATGTACCTGCATTCCTGTTGTAGCTGCCTCTTGTTCAGGGTAGCCTTAGATTTATAAAAAGCTCTGTTTAAGTATTATTCAAACAGACTATTTACTTATTTCATTTCCGCTTTGTATACTCTATTCTTAGAAGCTCATGATTTGTACTACCAGTTCTTGGGGATTGTATAAGATTAAGATCTTTATTCACTTAAATTGCTTTAATAACTATTATTGGAATTGGATAATTAAAAGTTGGCTTACCTAGCGGGTTGGGTTAGGTGCTATCACGACTAGTTGGATTTTAGGTCGTGAAAAAAAATCCTAAGAAGTTTTCCTACCACATGGCAGAAAAAAGTAGTGGCACTCGAATCCCAAGATCTAAACAAACTTTCATATGATGAACTACGAGGAGATCTTATAGCATTTGCGAAAAACCATCTCAAGAAAACAAATCAGGAATAAAAGATAAAACAATTGCTTTCAAAACTATAAATGAGGACCTGAAGATGATGTTGATGACGATGTAGAAGCTCTTGAAGAATAAATTGCCATGGTATCAAGAAACATGAATGGATTGATGAGAAGATATAGAAAAATAAAAAAGGGAAGGATGTCATCCAGACGAACTAGGAATTCAACAATCTGAGGAAGGAACTTTTGTATGTCAAACTAAATATACAAAGGAATTGATTCAAAAGTTCGGCATGAGCAGTGCTAAAGCAATTGGTATACCAATGAGCCCATCAACAAGTCTTGACAAAGACAAAAAGGGAAATCCAGTGAATGAAACGAAATATCGTGGAATGATTAGCTCCTTACTTTACCTAACTACTAGTTGGCCAGATATTATATTCAATGTGTAAATGTGACAGGTTTCAGTCAGTTCCTAAGGAATCACACCTGACAATAGTAAAGAGAATAATTTGTTATCTCATCAGAACTATTTCATATGGACTGTGGTACCCACGATCTAACAATATTAAACTTGAAGGTTTTTCATATGTTGATCTTGCAGGTGATAAGGAAGGCATGAAAAGCACCAGTGGAACATGTCAATTACTGGAAAAGGCATTAATATCCTGGAATAGTAAGAAACAAGGCTCAATTGCATTATCCACAACTGAGGCAGAGTATATTGCCATTGGACAGTGTTGTGTACAATTACTATGGATGTCTCATCAATTGGGTGACTATGAATTATCGTTTAAACCTATTCAAATATTCTGTGATAATTCTAGTGCTATATGCCTCTCAAAGAATCATGTGCTTCACTCTAGGGCTAAGCATATAGATATTAAGCATCATTTCATTAGAGATCATGTCATAAAGGGAGATATAAAGTTATCATTTGTTGGCACCGCTAATCAACTAGCAGACATTTTTACTAAGCCTTTGCTTGAAGATAGATTCTGCTTTTAAGAGAACTACTTGGCATTATTTCGCTTGATCATAAAAACTAGGCTTATGTGTTAATTCTAATTCCTATGTGACTAATGTTTTTAGTTTTCTTTTCTTCTGTAAGTACGCATTAATTGAGCACCTCCGATTTCCCTCTCTTTTCCCATCAGTCATAACTTTCAAGAAAGGAAAATCAATATCATGTCCTTTCACTGACGCTCTTTCCTTTCCTGTACTCAATAGTCAAATCCTTTCTTTTTAACCCTCTAAATCATCTTTCCTCTTCTTCATTGTTATTATCACTCAGAAACCCTTCTCCAAAAACCCTTCAATGACAAAACACTCCAAGAATCCCTCTGCCTCCACCAGAAAAAGTACTCGTTCCAAGGGAAAACCCTCCTCTCAACTTGTAGAACAAGTAGACCTAGGGTCCGACCAATCTGAAGGGTTTGCATATTCTCAAGCAAAACCATCTGACCACACTCACCGAATAGGCGAAAAAGCTCTTGGAAAAAGAACCGTGGAAGACCCCCCCTTCCCTGAATCTTAACCCCCAAGAAATCCAATGTAGACCTCTCGAGTTCTCTAGAGTCATACCTCAATTTCTGGGATACTCCAAATAGAGACTTCTTTGTTTCCCTCTAAAAGAAGCCCATTGCCCACGGTAGAGTAATCGACCTTGACGATATGTAGGTCCTCAATTGTAAGGTAAATGATCTGTTTGTTTTTCAAGGATGGTCAAATTTTCTCTCTTTACCCCCTCCCAAAGTCTATGAACCTCTAGTGAGGATGTTCTATACCAATCTCCGCTCTAGCAAGCCTGATAAGTTAGAATCCCTAGTTTTAGGAAAATACATTGTTCTTGATTGTGCCATGTTTGACTCAATTTTTTAGTGTAAGTGCTATAATTTTTCCATGCTTTTCAAAAATACCTGGCCTGAAGACTTTGAAATTACTTTTGATCAAGCAAAGCGTTGTATAGCTGAGTGTCCCTCTGATTTCCTCCCTAACTAGTTAGGTCCTAGTGATATTAGTTTCAAAACCCATTTCTGGCCCATATTGTTGCAACTATTTTTCTTCCTCGCACTGGCTCATTCTCCACTTTCTCTCATTGAGACACCTTTCTTGTCTATTGTCTAGTAACCAAGCTTAAGGTCAAACTGTCCTTATGAGTCATAAATTTTATGGTTGAAAGTGCTGATGACCCTACCAGTCTACCTTATGGTATGATTATCACCTATCTCTTGGAAGCCCACAACATCTCTATCTTAGAATACCCTTTTGTCTCTATCTCCAAATCTTACAACTCTAGAGCTTTTTCTATTATGGGGTATGTGTGTGTTAGGGGTTCCTGGGTGAAGAAACAGGAGGGAGAAATCAAGAATGTTTATCCTGATTCAAAGTTCAAAGCCTCTGATTCCCATCATAATGTAAGTGATCTTGATCTTGTAGACAAATTGACTGCTATTGATAACAAGTTTACCATCTTCAAGGACCTACTTGTTGCAACTCAATCAATTGTTGGGGACATTCATGTCATCTCCAAAGAGACATGGTCCGATGTTTCGAAGATAAGGGTCAAAATTTTCTAGCTAGCAGAAAATGCAGTCAAAGCCTTCAAGGAAGTATATGACAAGATTTATGGGGTGACAGTTTCAGCAAATGCCGGCTTTGATCGTCTAAAGGAGGTGATTTGCAAGACTCTCACTTATTTCTTGAGTCGTTAGTTCTAGATGTTTCAGATAATTTTTTTGTTGTTTTGGACTGGATAACCAGTTGTTGGATGTTTTCTTTATTTTTGCTAAACCATGCATGCTTATAATTGCCTATATTTGCTTATGTTTATTTATTTTATTCTATACATGTGAATATCCCCTCTTTGTTGATGCCAAAAAGGGGGAGAAAAGGTTAATTATATAGTGCAGGTCAAATAGCAGCACTTGTTGAGGGGGAGTCGACTGCAGCATATGATGTTACAAGCGTAGCACAAACAGCAGCACCTTTTGAGGGGGAGTCGACTGTCACATCATGGAAGTCAACTTAGAAGTTGACTACAGCAAAACAAGCACCAATTATAACAAGGAAGTAAACTGCTTTTATATGTTATTTTGTCATCGTAAAAAAAAAGGGAGATTGTTAAATATAAGTTTCAATGATGAAAAATAACATATTACTATGGTGCAAGATCACAAGGGATAAAACAAAGGACTCAAGAAGCTCTATCATTCAAGTATGGAAGAAGTAAAAGAATTAAGGAAAAAATTTGTCAACGGAAGCAAGTAAGGAATGAGAATGATGGAAACTCCAGAAGCAAAGGAAAGAAAAAGTATCAATGATTAGAGACGAAAAAGGAATAAGTAGCAGAAATCCAAAAAAAGATTCAATCAATGATTTGATAGCAGATTGACGGAGGATATTATAGAAAGGTCCCAAATTAAAGGAAAACAAGATTGTGAAGCTCTACACTTGAGATTCCTCTATCAAAAGCAGACTGTTAAAGCCCGGAATCAAGGGATCCAACTTTGAATACTCAAATAATAGAAATATTTGCTTAGCGGAAGAAAAGTCCATCAAGGCCACAAGTCAAGAAAAATCAACGGAAACTTCACCTTACTCTTGAAAAGAATCAGTCTACGATTCCTTTCAAGGAACAACTCCCTTGGATCTGTAATCTCTCAAGATTCACGTCAATCAAGAGTCAAGATAGCCTCACGAAGTATATATACATCTGTACCAAGATTGAAACAGATATACTTTGAACGAACCACTATCACTCTTTTTGTTCTACTCCAAACAAGCATTGTAGTTCTCTTTAGATCTGTTGTGTAATTAGTGAGAGAAGAAAAAGAGATAAACACTGGTGATGCATTGTATCAAGAAGAAAGAAGTGACATAGTGACTAAGTTATTGGTATAAAGCTACATCAACTCTCTTGTAATTGAAAAACTTCATATTCTGAAAGAGAGCACCCTTGCAACCCAAGGGGACTGGACGTAGGATTCATTGAATATGAACCAGAATAAAAATTCTGGTGTCTTTAATTCATACACTTTACTTCTGCTTTACTTTTATTCTATTCTTATCTTCAGTCGACTAATTGGTAAACTAGTTAACTACTTAGAATGCAAAAGGAAAAATCAACAATTCCCCCCCCCCCCCCTTGTACTTTCAGTTTAAGCATTTTAATAGCAGTTGTTATGTCAGCCAATTTGTAATTTATGTGTTTGATTATTTACAAGCATTTTAATCTTTCTGGGATATTGATATTACTAAAGAGTAGACTGTCAAAACATCGAATAAACGTGTGTGTATATATATATATATATATATATATATATATATATATTGGTAATTAACTTTTCTTTATTTACCAAGTAAATATGTACAAGCAGATCGAAACAAAACCAAATCAGGTTTGGACAGATGGACCCAAACCTGCATCTTCATATCATTCTAATACTTCTATCCCTATTGTTGTGCTATACTACCTACAAATTCAAGGGTAAAAATTCAACTCAGTCATTTTCCTTCGTAGCCTAACACATGAGGCACCTCGACAATACACCTCCTGAATAATGTGCCTTACTATACTCGTCATTTTTTGCTCTTTCATTGGAACATTCTCATATTCCTTTCTATCTTTCTATCCATATAGCATAGATAGTTACTGCCAGCGTCATTTTGTAAATATGAGCTTCAACAGTTTTTCCTTTCCCCTGTTTTATAGCCCATTCCTTCTCAACTTGTCATGCCATAGGCTACCTAGCCAAACCTTGCCAATGCAGAATCTTCTTCCATATAGCAGCTAAAATTGTACACTCAAAAAATAGATGTTTAATGGTCTTTGGTGCTGCTTGACATATCATACACCTTAGATCCCCAAACTGCTTCCATTGTGCCAATCTCTCTCGCGTGAGCAATCGGTTATTTAAAGCCAAATACAATATAAAAATTCATCTAGGTGACCCTTGATTGTTGCATATAAACCGTCTCTATTAAACCTTAGGAAACTCCCTCTCAATTTGTTATGAACCACCTTCGTAGAGAACTATTGCATGCACTGTATATCATCATCCACGTAACCTGCATTTGTATAAGTTTCCTTGGCCTTCAATATTTTCTTCACCACCCATGCAGCTTGTGTTGCTCGTGCGTTCCAAATAGCTGCATCTTTTCTATAGTAGTTATGGATCCATTGGACCCATAGCTTATCTTTATTTTGACAAAGATTGCAGAGCATTTTACAAATGACAGTCTTGTTCTAAGTACAAACATCCAAGAAGTTGAGTCCGCTTGTTGTCTTGGGACAACATAGTTTGTCCCATGCTATTAATGCTTTCTTGGACATGTGTGCATCTCATGTCCAAAGAAATCTTCTACACAATGATTCAATTTCCTTCACCACTTTCTTTGGCAAGATGAATACTTGAGACCAAACCACATGTACCGAGAATAGGATAGATTTTATCAATTGGACTCTACCAACATAGCTTAATAGTTTTGAGGTCCAGGAAGTGATTCTACCCATAATCTTATCAAGAAGTGGCTTGTATTGTAATGTTGATGTCCTTTTAGTATTGAGGGGAATCCCTAGGTACCTAAAAGGCATATCTCATGTTGCAAAACCCAGCACCTGTATTATATTGTTCTGCTCTTCTTCATGCACTCCTCCAAAATAAATGGAGCTTTTGTCTATGTTTTCCTCTAGACCAGATGCTTTGGAGAACTTTTGAAAACACTCAAACACCGTCTTTACAAATACTACATCCCCTCTGCTGAATAACACTTAGGGTGATAGTTGAAATCAAGTTGCCTATTTAGTGTCTTCAAGATTCTAGTGAGGTACTCCATGGCTAACACAAACAGGAAGGGAGACATTGGGTCCCCTTGCCTCAATCCTTTTTTTGGCCGGGAAAGGGGTAGTAGGGTGCCCATTTATGATGACTGAATATGAAACTGAGCTTATACATGCCATCATCCATTGTACAAATTTAGCAGGAAAGTGAAGATAAGTGAGGATTTGTTCAATAAAACACCACTCAACTGAGTTGTAGGTCTTTCTCATATCTATCTTCAACATGCACCTAGGTGATACCCCTTTCCTTCCATATCCCTTTACTTAATTCATGACTCATTATAATATTATCTATGATCACTCTCCCAGGAACAAAGGCTGATTGGCATGGATCAACAACATCATTTATTAAATCTTGCATTTTATGTGTCAGTACTTTAGAGATGATTTTGTACCTTTGGGATCAATGTTATAGTAGTGCAGCTGATAGTTTTACACATGACCCTTGTATCAAAGAATTCCAAGACTGCCTTAGTAATATCCTCCCCTACCACATGCCAAGTGTCTTTGAAGAAACAGGCATTGAAGCCATCACACCCTGGTGCTTTAAGGTCGTCAATATCTTTGAGAGCTTGGACCACTTCCTCTGTAGTTACAGGTGCAATGAGGGCTAGTTGATGTTCTCTGCTCAGTACTCTTCCATCTTGCATAATAATGGGATTTAAAGCTGGTAGTTGGGTAGCAGAAGATCCCAGTAACTTCCCAAAGAACCCCAGTACTTTACTTTTTATGCCTTCTTGATCCTGCACCATATTTCCCTCAGCATTGATTAAACTCTTGATCTTATTTTGTGCCAGTCTATTCTTCATGTTAGCAAAGAAAAAAGCATTATTTGAATCTCCTAGTTTCAGCCAATGTATTCGAGCTTTCTGACATAATATATTTTCTTCAATATTGCTCCATTTGTCTAGCTCAGATTTTAGTGCTTCTTCCTGATTAAATAATATATGCCCAGGTCCCCTCAATTGAGTTTGCAGGTCTGCTAGTTGTTGTCTTAGACGACTCACTTTTTTTCTTATCCCATTAAATTCTGCTCGATTTAATTTCTTTATCTCCTGTTTAACTACTTTCAGCTTCTGCCAGATTTTACTCATACCAAGCCCATTATTTCTTTGATTCCAAGTTGTTGCCACTTCCTGGAGGAAGCTCTCATGTTCAGCTAAACAATTAAGGAATCGAAAAGGCCTAGGTCCTCTATGAAGTTCTTCTTCAAGCTTGATACATAGGGAAGAGTGGTCAGAAAAATTTGGATCCATGATGTTAACCTCCAAGTGGTGATATTTGATAAACCATTCTGAGTTGACCAATGCTCTATTAATTTTGCTGTAGATATGAGTATTTGTCCAAGTATACTCTCTCCCCACTGATTGCATTTCAGTCACTCCAGTATCAAAGAGATAGTCACTAAAATCCTTAGTTTCTATCTCAGTGACAGGATTTCCATACTTCATATCTTCAACATGTAATACTGCATTATAATCATCCATGGCAAAGCCAAGGGCCATGCTGTGAACTCTCTATGCTCCTTAAATCTTCCCACAACCATCTCTTATCTTCTATTGTGTGCAAGCCATACATAGCTGTAAAATGAAAATCCATGCCCAAGTTACATACTGTAACTCTTCTATGAATAAACTGTTCTACCGTCTGCTCAACATCAAATTTTATAGCATTTTGATCCCATACTACCCAAATTATGCCTCTCCTATTGTTGTTGTAGTTGTGACACCAGCTCCACCCATTCACTATCTTCCTTAGAATTGCTGTAACATTGCTTTCTTTGACTCTATGCTCTATTATTGCTATCATTACTATATTATTATTCTTCATAAACATCTTGAACTTCTTTTGCTTATATGTCTTATTAAGACCTCTCACATTCCATGTAGCTAACTTCATGTAGGAATAAACAGATGCGTATCATTTTCAGCCTCCCATTGTCTTCCTCCACTCGTTCTTGTGGTATTTATCATCCCTTCTTCTTCCAGTAGTATATTAGGCATACTTAGAGGATCAAATCCATTCACCACTTCAACAGGTTTCTCTCTCCCTACTAGTACAGTAGGAGTAGTTTTATCTTCACCAAAATTATTACGATGCCCTGTATTATAGCTCCCATTTGTAGCTGACTTGTTTCGAAATTTGCCATTGGCCTCCTTGTGATTGATCAGCTTCATCATTGGATTCTTTGCTTGTTTCTTCTATCTCATTTTGCTTTCCTTCAATCTGTTTTCCTTTTGACTTTCCCCTTGCATTTCTGGGGCATTCTGCCCCTCATTCCCTTGATTGTTTCTTGTGCGTCTCCCCCACTCTTGCTTTGGTTTGGTAGCAACACCTCTTTGCTGCCCTGCAAGTGGCTTCTTATTCTGAATCAGATTGCTTGAAGGCCCAACTTGTAAGTAAGTATGGCAATACTCCGGTACCCAATCATATACTATCTCTTGGTCATAAACATCTCCAGTCGGATCTTTGACCTTAACAGTCTTTGGTAAGGGCCTAGTAACATCCACTTCCACTAATAATCGATCATATGAAATCCTTTCCACTTTTATTGTGCATTCATCTGCATAAACAGGAACTCCAAGTACACTTCCAATTCTGCTTAGTGTCTCCCTTTCCCGGCAACTCAGAGGCAAGTTCGACAGTTTCACCCATAGAGGGATCGTTTGCAAAACTTCACTATGAAAATGAAACGTAGGTGCCCAAGCTTTGATGATAATTGGTTTACTATTTATCATATATGGCCCAGAGCATAGAACAATATCTTTATCTTCCAAACAATTGAAGCGAACTACAAAGTATCCATCATTATGGTAAACTACCTTTGGCTTTGAGGCAAAATTTCATCTTGCAACAATAAATTTTTCTAGGGCCCCAATAATCGGATCCTCTCCCACAACATTTAGGATTAGGGCTTGCCTCCATTTTGCGATGCCTTTCTCAATTTACTCTTTATTAAGCTCAACAATCTTCTCTCAATCTTGTATGGTTGGGGCGATATATAGAAGATTCATCCCCCTTGCTGCCATTTTGTTCCTATTAAAGAGAGTTGCCCAGCCCCTCCTCGCCCCTGGTTGTGCAATAGGAAGCTTATTATTTATTCGCATCAATTTGTAACCCCCCTGGGGTCAATAGACAGGCCAATTGCTCCTACTCCGATTGATAAGCTCATCTTGCTAGAACCTTCACCTCCTTGAATAGCAATTTGGATTTCCCCTCCTTTGGATCCCGTTAGAGGCTGGTTGCTTAGGGTTTTTCCTTGGATAACCACTCCTACGTCTGCATGTGGCGTTTACAGTAGCATAATCCGTTGTTGTTCCGGCACCGGCTCTGCAACTCGTATACCCCAATTGGTGTACCACTAGGTGTTTTCAGTCCGGTGTTACTTTTTTCCAATTTCTCTATGCTAAGAACTCCCAGAGCTTCTTTGATTACCTCCGCTGCATGTCTAGCAGCTACTTTGGTAGCTTTCGGACGCCCTCTAGGCATCTCCGATCACTACGCACGTTAGCTCACCTAATCGTACGCCGATAGAGAATTTCTAGAGAGAGACTATTAGTTACTTCTCCTTTAATAACTAAACGTATATATATTATTAACACATCAATGTCTGGTGAAATTAAACAAATATTAGTATTAAACTTTGGGCGCATTATTATGTCAATTTTCGAATCACATGCAGAGTAGTCGTAAGGCCCTACTTCAGTTAGTTGACATTATTATAACAACTACACTCTAATCATTCGAACTACAGGTTGACGACATATTTTAACAAATATGTCATGTTATAGATTCACTGTGTTAACTTAATTTGAACATGATGTGGTAAAAGGGCTCATAAATTTTTTTTTTATTTTTATTTTTTTTTTTTTTTTTGTGTGTGCTGAAACATGAAAACGAGGCCTTAGCTGGGTGGCTTCGAAGTCCTAGATAAAGTTATTGAGACTAAGAGGTTTTAAGTTTAATTCTCATCGAATATAGTGATTTTATGTCCAACTGTGTGTTTATATTCTTTACTAAAATGTGCTAGAGTGTGATAATTTGCATAATTTCCTGATTTAAGAATGATGTCGCAGAGGATTAAGTTGGAAGATTAATCCTATGAGTTCGCAAAAGATCTTTTTCCTTGTCCGTTCATTATGAGAAACATAATGGGCATTTTGTTTATGTAAGATTTTGGGAGTTGGTTTATGCTCCCTTATTCCAAAGGGAATAAGCCTAAGTTCATATATTCATTTTTGCATTTTTTATATTGTGTAACTAAAGATATTAGTTTTGAAAAACATAGGCTAGTGAGTAGTAATGCTACAATAGGAAGAACATGGAGGCCTCGTTTGTTTTTATTAAGATTAAAACGTTTAAATCTAAAATTAATATGTGTATATATTAAGATCTAAATATTAAAATGTTGTATTAAGATCTGAATACTAAATAATTAAGATTGTTTGTTTACTCTACATCTGAATATATACAATTTATTTTTATTTAAAAATTAATAAGTATAGGTTCAAATCAAATAGTACTAATAAATCTAATACTGTATTAATTAAATATTTTTAAAATTTATATGATAGTTAACGGCGGCGATGGCTAACAATGGTAATTGTGGGTGTCGACTCGGTAGTAGCTGGTGGTGGTATTGGTTGAAGATGGTGATTATGAGCAGTATATGGTAGATGACAGTAGTAGTTAATGGTAGTTCTTGATGGTGGTGATGACTAATAACAATGATGGGTGATATATAGTGTTTATTAGTGATTGTTGTGGTAATGGTGGTTGGTGGTGATAATTGTAAATGGTGGCTAGTGATAGTAACAATTGACAATTGACATTTGTGCTTGGCAGCGATAGTAGTTGTGGCTGAGGATGATGGTAATAAATGGTGGATATTGGGTGGTGGTAGTCTGTAACGGTGGAGGAAGGTGATAGCAATGGTGGTGGTGGTTAGCGGTAAAAATATAGGAGTAATAGTGAAATATCATTTTTACATAAATTTTTGAATGTGTAACATCTTGATGGTATTAAGACTCTATTATAGATCTATTAGACTCATTAAGTGATTGTAAAAGTAAAAAAAAACAGACTTAATAGTTAAAATCTAAATAATTAAGATTAAGATCTAAAAAATAAACGCACTTAATGACTGATATATCTGAATGATTAAGATTTAGACCTACATTAAGTGCAACCATATGAGGCATTAGTTTGTTTCCACTCAACTTGATCTACATGCACAGTTAAAGCTTGCCTCAAACATCAATAGAAGTTTTTGAATCGCTGAGAGTATTTTCAGAGGGTAGTGTTGAGGTTTGCATGTTGAAGACATAAATAAAAGTCTCTTATAACGGTTTAAATATTTAAATAAATAGTCACACAATTCAACATGATAGCAGCACAAGTATAGGTCCTCGGATAAAAAATCACTATAATTCCATTATTAAAAAGAAGAAGAGATTTTTACCTATATGTATTACATAAGAAACTAATTTACCTTCACCGGTTTTAACTTAATTATAAGTTAATATACAATTTACCCGTTATATACAAATAAGTTTTAGGTATCCTTGATTGTAGCCTTTTAATGTGGATATCAAATTCCACAAATCTACCGCTTCTACATGTCTCTCCTCTTCCCCTCTCTCTCTCTCTCTCTATATATATATTTTCTTTTTTCTGCCCCACTTATTCTTATTTGGATCTCTATGATTCTCTTCTCTTTTCTCATCTCCTTTTTCTTTTTTTCTTCATAGAATTCAATAATAGATTTAATATGGTCGTTTATCAACGTCGAACCAGTCGTTGTCCATTGCCCCGCCAGCTATTGAAAGTCATCAAAAGCTTCGAAACTTTAATTTTGAATTCGATTTTTTAAAAATAACTATTTGTTTTGATTGGATGTTGTTGCAAACAATCGGGAATACTCTTTGGAGTTTATATCTCAATTTTGAGGGTGTTTGGTGAAGATTAGAGTTAATTTTGGATGAATTTTCATATTGAAACTCGAAGATGAAGAAGAAGATGTATTAAAGTTGTATTATAATTGTATGTAAATTGTATTTAAGTTGTTTTCTGTTGTAGTTATTTTTTTTTTATTTGAATGTTGTATGAAAGTTGAAAAATAGTTGTATAATGTATGAATCGTAGTATGAAATTTGTATTTAAGTTATCCCATACTTTCTTTTTATATAAAGTTGTTAATATATATCAAAATTATATTAAGAGAGAGTTTTGATTGGAATTTCAGATAAGAAGAACACACCACATATAAAATATATACAAATCATACACAAAATACATACAAAAGACATTTGTATAAAATTTGTATAAAAACTGTATTTTAAGTTGTATGATGTTGTAGCTATTTTTAACCGCGTAAAAATGATGTATGAAAGTTGTAGATAAGTTATAAATAAGTTATATACTATATAATTACTTGTATCAAATTTGAATATTCCGGCATTCAACTTGTCTGGTTTATGTGTTGTCTATCATCTGCTTTGGTTTGGAGCTACTTTCTAGTTCAAGCTATTAAAATAGTTTTATAAGATTTGATTCTCAATTAAGTCTTGAACTATTTTACGCGTGGTTCGACATTATTGGAATTGCTATACTACAGTTAAGGCACTATTGGAAAGAAGAGAGAAAAAGAAAGGAAAAATGTGTAACTGAATCCCATAATTTAAGGGACTAATAATGGATTATATAAGAAGAGAGGCGGCAGAGAATAGGGAAAGAGGAGAGGAGAGAAAAAAAGAAAAGGGTATAACTGCATCCCTTAAATTAAGATACTAATAATATATTGTATATAAATTATAAGCAATCCTTGTTTAGTGCAGGTAATATACAAAATTAGGACAATTTTGATAAATAAATTTTAGATATTGTATAAGAACGGAAATTATCACGTGCTCAGCTCATGAGACATTTAAATCTGCATATGAGTCAGTGCAATGAAGACTTATTTAAAAGTGTTTTCCACTAACCTAAAAATTAAGATAAGATAATCATGAGGTTCAACATTGCAACAAGTAATTGTGCTTCATGCTTGTTCTGACTATGCAGTCAAGGATAGTTGAATCTTTTGACAGAAACAACAGTAACTTAAGGGCATTCAGTCTAGTGTTCATGAGTCCTCCAACAGTTCAAGTACATATATAGTGGAAACTCAGTTCGTAAAGTTTCTTCCAACCAAACAAGCCAAATAAGGGAAACATTCTGCAGTTGTGACTCCAAATAAATCATTGCATTCCATAGCTCTAGAAGAGTTCTTCTTCTTTTTGTCATGGATGGGATGTTTTCAAGAAGGCAATTACATTATTTTGATCAGCTTCAACTGTACATACAACCATATCTGTTCATATATTAGTGGAACTCATCTTTGATTTGCATGTTAATTGCTTTTAGGTACATTAGGAATTGTAAACGCAGATCTGATAGTAAGATAAACAATCAGTTAACGGATTACAGTAAAGCTGCTAGGGCACTTGACTGTTTTCAACTTTCCTCTGGAAGATGAGCGAGCCAAACAAAACAGCAACGCCCGTTATTGCAATTGTAAATAGAAGCCGCTTCTTGGAAAATTCATGTGGCTGCCTTCTAGGAGCACCACGATCTCTCTCAGCTGGACTAATGTTCCTTCAAAAATACCAAAAGCGGGACAAAAGAAGTAAAGACCAGAGCACTTGGCATACAACACAAGATATAGCACCAGAAAAGTACAGTTAAAGAGTAGTGGTAGATGGTTTAGAAGTGCATAGCAGGGCAGATGCAGCCCTTTAGCTACGGGTTTATCTGAACTCACAACTTTCGACACAGAGTATAGATATATATGTAAAAACCTACTAAAATCTTAAAAAATATTAAACCGAAACCCATAATTTTAACAATACAATGAGTTCAGTGTTGAGAATCTTAGAAGTTGAACCTATTAAATTTAAATCCTAGATCTGCCTCTGGTGCATAGCATTTGTTGATCAAGACATATGATGGGAACAATTACAACGGGATTAGATGGCAAGTTGCAAAGAGAAATGCATAATGTAGCGACATGAAAGACCACATGCGGATATCTAGGTGCAACTTGAGTTTTACTAACTTCCACAGAATGGTGGTAAAATCACACCCTTTCACCTGTATTATTTTTCTAAAACCATAAAGTTTCTGCATAGGGCATAGCATGAGCTAACAGTTGCTCATTTTCTTATTGAGTAACTCTTGTAATCCTTGATTTCAGGTTTCACATGTAGTGTACTATTATGACTTGTGAACGTGGATGCCCATTCCAAGCACTGTAATATATCATAAAATTGATAAACAAAGAATGCCAAGAGACTCTAAATATGTGAGATCCATTTAAAGATTCTTTCCAAAATGAGATAATCAAATATATAAAAGGGGGACGAAGCTGGCAGAAAACCAGACACTTTCTTGATTAACATAGATAAGATAGACGAAGAAATAACGTCAAAGAGAGAAGAATAAGTTCAAGTGTAACCTTAAAAAATTTGATCAACTTTTACTGGGTAGGTAAAACATAAAGGAAACAAGTATATACATATTTATATGCACCAACTGCATTATGGATGAGAAATAAGGAAGTGTATAAACATATGTCACTACCCAGTCATGTATGGCCTAGATTTTATTAGAGATTCTTATGCTATATTCATGTCCAGGTAGGAGAAATACTGATTTTCATACATAGCTCAAAAGCAGCTTATCCAATATCCTTTTAGACAATCTTATCGGAGGAACTCTGTCTTATAAGTCAGTGTTCACTAATAACTGAAACAAGATACATAGACTAGTTGTACCATAAGCGAGGAAGGCAAAAAATAAGCATCATAAATGCATGTCTGTGCAACAATTACGTTAAGGTAGGAATGACAGAGAGATACATGCTTCCAATGGGCTTTGACAGTTGGACCTCATAAACATCACCAAAGAATCAAAGCCAAGATCCACTCAGCATAGAAAGAATGGCTCAAAACGACCAAGGGGACATGCAAAATGCAAACTAAATAAACATTTTAGGTCCATAATACCTGGAGGATTCCGCAACGATATTTGTGCCTCCATTGCATCTACTCTCATGGTCATCTCTTTCATGGAGCCTAATATATCTGCTACACAGATGACAGAGTTCTGTTCTATTCCCACAAACTTCCTGGTAAAGGAATGCAGATATTATAAAAACAGCAGGATACTGAAGATCGATCAATTAACCAAAACAATTACAAAATAGAAAAAGAAGCCTAATCATAGATAGTCATTATAACCTGATGCTTAAATAAATCAATTGCAGGTAAAGGAAACTCGCAATACTGGCATGTCACAATCCTTTGTGGGCAATTTTCACCTTTGTGAACAGTTAACACCTCACGCTCCATTCTCTCGCTACACAAAGAACAGGCTACCTGTAAATTAACATGCATAACAATCACATTGAGAGGTTGTATTTGGCTTATTAAAGAACTCATACCATGACGAAGTGGGAAAAGAATGTTCCTGTAAAACAGAACAGACTGGTAGAAGCAGAAAAGGTGGGAAGACCTACAAAACATGTGTTCATCGAATGCAAAAAATCGAAAAGGAAGTAAGAGGTATAAGTTAACACTAAGATAGAATGTTGTAAAAGACAGAGATATAAGTTAACACTAAGATAGAATGTTGTAAAAGACTATGTTCAAGTACTCTTAAGCCCTGAACTAGGTGCAGTACAGGCTGAAGGCTTAGCCTCGTATAGACACAGCTTTGATTCTAGCACCAAGGCGATAAGGTGTGCACCTCATTGCCCATGGACTTTACATTGAAGAAGCCTACATTAACAATGAATATAGTAATGTGATGTATTAATTGTTAAGCAAACATTGAGTATAAAATTATTAGAAATAGGAAATTAGATATTTAGTATAAGAAGACAAGTCACTGGACCCGAACTAAAAACTAAAATTTCATCTTTGTATCTGATCAGAAATTCAAAATGGTCTTTAAAATTGATTCACATGATTTTTACTTCATATATTATACTTAATTGTGTAGTTTTTACATATAATTGTTGTTTGAGTTTAAAGTAATTTTTTCTTACATGAAAAACACATTTTAATTTCTTTCATTTGTATTCACTAAAACTCATGCTTCAATAGCACGTTGCGCTTTAAACTGCAACAGATCTTGGCTATTTTCTGTGCACCTACTTGGTGCTTTCACACGAAGAAAATTCTTTACTTATCAGAACAAAAAAAGGATCTTATTTTTGTTTTCTTAAGGTAGTATATAAGACAAAATCAACTTAAGGGGAACCATAGAGAAAAGGTGCCTCTTTTCTTTACCTAGAGCTTCAACCCCTGCAATAAGGATGTATCATGATTTTAGTAACCCCGAAAAGTTTAGCTATTAATATATCTTTTGAGTGGGGTGGGCTGGCATTCAATCATCAGAGCACTTCACCTCTTGTGTTGTTTAGCGTTAATCTGAAGTTCTTAAATTATTTATTTAATTTTCAAGAATAAGATCATATATTTTCCATTTAAGGTCCATTCTTTACGCAAGGACTTCAATTGCAATGCCTAGCACCGTACATAACATCATGAAAAATGTTCATTGCACAACCATGAAATGATGTACAAAACTATGTATTTACAAACACGTCAGCTGGATGAAAGTGCAGATTCACATAAACAGTTCTGGGAGCAAACTGGAAGGCAAATAAATGCAATTGAATGGATCAAATTTAGAAATCTATCTTAGAAAGGGACTAACATCTGTTGGACCAAATGATACAGTTAAGGTAATTGAGAAATCCTTGCGTCTAAAAGTTGAAGGTTCAATTAGAGAAGGAGAAATAAAGAACTTTTTCCCTGTAAAATCTCTCGGCATCATCCACAAAATGACGAGATCAAATAAATTGGTTCACTTACTGCAGCATGAGTGCTCAAGAAATGTTCTTCTGCATGTTTTTTTGGAACCATATCCCCACAGATTTTACATTTTTCAAGTTTCCGGGAGCAATGAGCAACATGCAAATCAAGATTGGAAGATGGAATTTCTCTGTCACTGGAAACATATAGATTCAAATTAGCAATTGATGGATATACAAGCACATAGGAAAAGATAATATGTAGAATAAGAAGCTGACAAATATACAAGGTTGAAACATGAATAAAGATGACATCTAGCATGGTACGACTGGTCGTGCACGAATGGCAACCCGCTGTTAAACTATATGTCGTATAGCTTAGATTTAAATATAGAGCTGTAAGGTTCATCACTTCATTGTCGAATTTTATAGTGTATTATCCACAACGCATTAATTCATAATCTATTAAAGACCTGAACTCTTCAGTTTCCATTGGCAGCAAAAGGAGGGTACTCAATAAGGAATTCACTTCCGCCAACATGGCAATCCACAAGTAGACACCAATAAACTAGCTAGTATTTACTTTTCCAAAATTGGACCTTATTCACATTGCAATCAGTAATAGGAAAAAACAACTTGCAACTAATATATCCCATTAATCAAGCTAAATCATGATCAATATTTGCTGATAAATCAATAGTATTTCATTAAACAACACACCAAGATGGTGTCAGAAGAGATTACAGACTCAAGCACAGTTATCTACCAAGTATCACAATCATCAAAACACACTTGTATACTGTCTTTATACAATTCTCCTTCTTCAATAGAGGCAGACAAACCCAAATATTGTCTGCATAATTTATTTTATGACGGTGGTATCTGAGTCAGCTTGCGCACACCTTTGCTATTGCACCGGGTACCTGCTACCCCCACCAGCATAGATACCATACAAGTGTGCCCACGCTAGGGGCATAAAACTGCAGCTACAAACAAACACAAATATTGTCTGGATAATTTTCACAGCCTAATTACGGGGCAGGCTTAGCCAGATAGTAATATTGGTATAAATTCCAACAAAATGGGGAGTGGGGGGGGGGGGGGGGTAGAACTTACCAGTGACTGCAGATGGTTGTGGCTTGATCAGAAGCTACAGCCATTAAAATCTATCTTTGATTAAAATCTCTGATATAATAACAAAGAAAAATGGATAAATCAAATATCAATAACTGAGAAGGAAGATGATATAGGAAAACTAATTAAATTAGTTCGATTGAATCTTCTATATGCATTTGGCTCTATTTGAATTCTTTACATTCCGATTATATTTATATTTTCAGATAAATTTGGACTGAGATTTCAATTGTTTGCTTAAATAGAGAAACAACCTATGATTCTCTGAGTTGGAATTATCGATTCGTAAATTCACTTTCACGATGTTGTACTATAATTTGGTTCACTTACGGGTCGCGAACTTTTATGAGTGCTAACTGGTCGGTTGGCCACGTTCCCTTTCTGCGCGTGTTAGGGACTCGCTTCGACTCATGATTGATTGATCCGCCTTGATTGGGCTTCTTTAGCGGTCTGGGCTTGTTGGGTTTAGTTGGATCAGCTGGAGAAACTGTTAAAGGGCAAAATTCGGCCGGCCGAAACTAAGTAGAAATGGTGTGGTATAGCCACTTTTTTAATTGGCATGTACTTTTTAGCCAGTGCTTTTAATGTTGAGCAAAAATAGTCACTACTCTATTAAAATTGATACGAAAAGTCTTTTTTACCCTTTCTTCATGAGTGATGTGTAAATATTAAGGATATGGCGTCCTTAACTTCATGAGTGATGTGTAAAATATTAAGGACAACATGTCCTTAACATTTACAATGCACATATGAAGTTAAGGACATGATGTCCTAAAGTTTAACAACAGAACTTTCAAATACAAGTTAATGATATTATGTCCTTAACATTTACATTGCACACATGAAGTTAAGGACACCATGTCCTTAATATTTACACTACACATATGAAGTTAAGGACACCATGTCCTTAATATTTACATTGCACATATGAAGTTAAGGATATGATGTCCTAGAGTTTAACAACATAAGTTGCAAATACAAGTTAATGATATTATGTCCTTAACATTTATATTGCACACATGAAGTTAAGGACACCATGTCCTTAACATTTACACTGCACATATGAAGTTAAGGACACCATGTCCTTAATATTTACATTGCACATATGAAGTTAAGGACATGATGTCCTAAAGTTTAACAACAGAAATTGCAAATACAAGTTAATGATATTATGTCATTAACATTTACATTGCACACATAAAGTTAAGGACACCATGTCCTTAACATTTACACTGCACATATGAAATTAAGGACATGATGTCCTAAAGTTTATGAGCAGAAGGTGCAAATATATGACACTTTGTCCTTAATATTTACACATCACTCATGAAGTTAAGGACACTATGTCCTTAACATTTACAATGAACACATGAAGTTAAGGACACCACGTCCTTAATATTTACACTCCACATATGAAGTTAAGGATATGATGTCCTAAAGTTTAACAAGAGGAGGTGCAAAAACAAGTTAAGGACATTATGTCTTTAACATTTACATTGCATACATGAAGTTAAGGACACCATGTCCTTAACATTTACACTATACATATGAAGTTAAGGACATGATGTCCTACAGTTTAACAACAGAAGTTGCAAATACAAGTTAATGATATTATGTCCTTAACATTTACACTGCACATATGAAGTTAAGGACATGATGTTTTAAAGTTTAGCAGTAGAAGGTGCAAATACAGGACACTTTGTCCTAAACATTTACACAACATTCATGAAATTAAAGACACCATGTCCTTAATATTTACACAACACCTATGTCTAGCACATGGGTATTTTTGTCTGGCGGGTAAAAATTTATTAAACACTGGCTAAAGAGTAAATACATTTAAAATAGTCGCTAAAAAGTAAAGACATCTCTTATCAGTGGTTATTTGTGCACTTCCCCCCGAAACTAATTATATTTACTAGACAAAAAGTATATAAATATGTATATTATATGTATATAATACACATATATGAGTGGCTCGACTATAAGGCCAGTAAAACAATTGCTTGGGCCCCAACTTTTTGGAGGCCCCATTTTTTTTCGTAAAGATGTATTATATATGTATTATTAAAAAAATGTGTGTACATTTAAATTTAAAAAGAACTTTTGGAGCGAAAGTACAATAACTTTAATGTGAGGATCGTAATAATAATTAGAGAATGGAATAATTTTTAATGAATTGTTTCCTTACATGGGTAGGGTAACTATTTTTTTTTTGTCTCATTTATGTCCTAAATCCTAACTAATAGGGGCCCGTATTATTATTTATATATTTACCTTTTTCATTCTCTCTTTTACTATTCTTATTCTTAATGTTGAAAAGTTTCCAAATCGATAACTTACCGCGACTTACAAGTTGTCTTCTTCAAAGCATTACCAGAAGCAATAATTATATTGAAGCAATGCAATATTTTTCGATATCATTATATCAACTTATCTTGATCTATAGTTTCTTACCCTTTGATTTCTGCCATTATCTATTGTTTCTGGTACTTGGATTATCTTATTTATGTGTGATAATTGTTGCTCCTTTTTAGACTACTTTATCATGACTTACTCGCTTTCGTTACTTTCATTTTCATACTGTATTGAATTGATTATCCTTATCTAACCTTTTTTTGCCATGCTTTCTCTTGAGCCGAGGGTATTTGAGAAACTACCTCTCTACCTTCTAAGTTAGAGGTAAGATCTGCGTACACTCTACCTCCCGAGACTCCACTTTATGAATTTTTAATGGGTATATTATTATTGTATATCAACTTATCAAATTCTTGAGTCGATAAAGTATTTCAGGCCCAATGCGGAAAGATAATGAATTTATTCCCCTTTTGGTGTTTATGAATATCTAGCTCGTTCTTGACTGCTGAGTACTAACATAATTGTCAATACTGCAACTTGCATTATGTTCATCATGTGATGCTGCAACTTGCAGCTAATCAACATTTTTTTATTTTTATATTACCCATCTTTCGGGCAGATTACTTAACTCAGGAAACTGGTTATCTGCCGAAAAAACAAGTATTCTTTTGGGCATAATGGTATATATTAACAAGCAATATATTTTGTAGGAAGTCCAATAATTTAAATATATATATATGAAAGTAGGTGAAAGAGAAATGAACGAGGGATTACAAGGTTAAGAATCAAATTATCACGGACAAGGTAAATATTAGGTAGCCAAGCAACTAAATTATTAAGATTCTGGAAGCCCAATGATTAACTTTCTTGTTTAGAGCTATAAAATGAATCATGATAATAACAATCAATAACATTATCCAGGATAAACCTTCCTAGATTGGCTATAAAATCTCTGCTTTCCTTACTAGGTTTTAAATACTAATTTTGGACTATCTAGTTCTCTTAGCGTTTGTTTGAAGTTTGCAAATTTAATTTTGGAATTTTCGGGAAAAGTGTTTGCTTGACCTGCTTTTGCAAATTTAATTTTTCTTTTTGAAGATTTCTAAGTCAATTTTCATATCTTTTAAAAACACAAAAAAGGAAAAAAAAAATCTTTTAAAAGGTTGGAAAACAGAGTTTGCAAATCTTCCATTAAAAAAATGTTTTATGTCTTTGCGAAAAACTAAAACAAAAGCTAACTATCAACTTAATCTGGAAAGTACAATAAACATGATTTCGTAAGATTTCCTTTCCTTTCTTACACATAGAAGTAAGTCAAAGCATAATAGGAGGAAAAGGAATATATCTTTATATCAAAGATGTTATTCATTTGTCTTGCCAATAAATCATATAGGCCAGCCATTACTTTTAAACCACATCGAAGTAGAAGTATATTCCTAGATTTCAATGAAACAATTACTTCATTAATAAAAGGGAGAAAAACACTTCACTTCATGGATACTCGGAAGGTATTATCGACTGAGACGAAGTTATGATTTGAAATTTATAAAATTATAGTTCATATTAATTACTCTCTCTCGTCTACAATAAGTGACCAATTTATTTTTTTTATTTTAGTCCAAAATAAGTGTCCATTTATATAATCAAGAAAAAATTAAATTTATTTTTCTAAAATTACCCTTATGTACGTATCTTTAAAAAATATTTTACTCCTCACATTAATTATGCTGGAATATTTAATTAAGGATAATTTAGTCATACTAATTATTTTTGTTTAATAACTTATTATGAATCAGAAAGAATACTAATTTTATAATTAAATATTTATATATATTTAATAAATTTTTAATATAAATATATGATCTAAACAAAAATTTCTAAGTTAGCTCGAAACCATATACTCAACCTCTGGGAAATCACATTCTTGGTCTTTGGTGTGTCTATTTGTAATTCTACTGATGATTGACACTTGTCCGTCTTTTTTAGATGGACGTGCAAGAACCTTAAATTATCATAATAATTAATTAACTTCCCTTGGTTTTCGCTTAAAACCCTCCGTTAATGAATTGTTCATTGTAACAAGGAATCTCATTGGCCCCCCCTCACGTGGGGCTCATCCAAGTTCCAATTACTAAAGACTCTCTGTTTTAATTTATGCGAATCTGTTTGACTGGACACAAAATTTAAGAAAAAATAAATATTTTTAAAATTTGTAGTCTAAACAAATCAAAAAGGGACCCAGAATATTTATATGGTTATAAAAACTTCTCATTAAGGGTAAAATTATAAATTTAAGCTAAATTGTTCAAATTTAAAAAGGAGTCATTCTTTTTGAAATGGATAAAAAAGTAAATATGTTCACATCAACTGAAATAGATAGAGGATTAGTTTGGAAACCCTAGAAACATATTTGATTGGAGCTTTATACTCCTATAATATATGAGTATATTAATGTGAAAAGTACACCAAATCTTATACTAGTTTGGTATTCCCGGTCCATAATATGTGACCAATTTATTTTTTTATTTTGATCCAAAATAAGTGTCCATTTATGTAATCAAGAAAAAATTCAATTTATTTTTACTCTTTTACCCTTATGTGCATATCCCTAAAAAGTTTTCTTACTCCTCACATTAAATCCACTATAACTATGTGACCAATATTTAATTAAGGATAGTTTGGTCATACTAAGTATTTTTGTATAGAATTTAGTATTTTCTTAATAGGCGTGCCTAAAACAAACTGGTCACTTATTGTGGCTTGAAGGGAGTACTTAGTACTAATGACAGATTCCTCTACAATAAGCTTGTTATTTTACCATTATAGTGGAGTAAAGTTTAGTCATTTTAATCTCAGACAAAATAGTTTTATGACTTTACTGTTATATTAAGTAAAATTTAGTAATTATAAGTTATGGAAAGTAAAAATTAATTGCTTTAATGTGATAAATATAATTATATATATAATCTTATTAGTATAATAGATAAATAAATCGATCAGGGGCTATATGGAATTAACCTCAAAATCTCAGAATATGCGGTTTTGATAGTAAGGATTCTTTGATTTAGTCCTTTTCCTTTGACTGTTTATTGATTAATTTGTTCTCGTGCTTCTTTCTCATATGCACACTTATGAAGAAGGAAAGAAATTAGAATTGTTTTCATATGCAACATATTGTACTTCCGGCGGAGCCTAGAAACTCGGCTAAGAGTTCGGTCGAACCCAGTAGTTTTTGTTCAAATAGTACATTCGTGTTAAAAAATTCATGTTATATGCACAAATTGAACCCATAAAATTGAAATCCTAGCTCCGCCTCTGCTTTCACATAGATGAGTCTATCTTCAAGTTGTAGAGTAAATTCATTGGAACATGTTGTTTTGAGTCATTGAATATTGAGATACGAAGGGGGTATATACATGTTTTAAGGTTGAAGGATGAATTTGATTCTTCATCTATCTATCTATCTATCTATATTATTATAAAAGTATGAATATAATGTTGGTTTAAAAAAATAACTTTATAATATTAATCATAATAACTCACAACAAAAGAACATAACCAAAATTCTAGACATTAGCCTTATAATGCTATTAGTTTTAGGACATAATACTACACGTTAGGAATCCTACATGATTACTTTTTGGAATTCTATTAGTATAAACTTTCGGGCATAAACATATAATATGTTAGCATGTAAACATAAAATATTTAGGAACACGTTAGGTTTCCTATTAATATAATTACGTTCGAGATAGAAACATATATTTAGCCATGTAATACTAATTGCTTTTAGGATATATTTCTTAAATATTTCTATTACTAATTTAATTTGAAAACGTATTATATTGTCCTATTACTAATTTAATTTGGGAATGTATTATATTATCCAAATTAATTTAGAAAAGGTGAGCCTATATTATTATAAAAATACGAATACAATAATGATAAATCAAAATAGCTCTAAAATAATAAATAGAATAACTCATAGGACATAGCTGTATAAACCTATTTTTTGGACTATAATACGTTTTATGTTATTTTTTTAATATTTAAGATTTTTTAAAAAAATAATAAAATTTTGATTATTAAATTATTATTAAAATTATGTAGGAAGGCTTAATAGAATCAATTTCATGAGAATTCTCTGTATTGACAATACATTACCACTCCATAAAATCTAATATAAAGAAAAATAAAATTAATATTAAATGGACTGCACAAAGCGTTGATTGAGAAAAACAAATATTCCCACGATAAAATATTCTTAAATTATATTAAACTGCTTTCCTACTCAAATAATATTATTTTACTATTAATTTTTCGTGTAATATTGAAAAGTATACCGAATTATTAAAAAATAACTAAGAAAATATTTGAAAATATAAATGTGTCGGAAAGAGAAAGAAAAATGATTGGTAAGAGTCAATAACACTAATGATTCTGCAAACATAAAGATCTAAAAGTGGAATGTCCGATCGATCTTTTTACTCTTTGAAAATAAAATTTACTGTGGGTAAAATTATAATTAGGATTAAAAATTCAAAAAATGATGAACTGATATTAAGAATCTGAATCAACCTAAGATAAATTATTTCTTTATTTTAAGACTAAATAATTAAATCTTTCAATTAATTATTTAGCAAGGGAATCCAATTCAAGTATTTTTTTGAATTCATCATATGAGTAAAATTATTTTTCAAGTTAAAAATAATTCTTAGGGTACATAGATTTATTTCATAAAAAGAGCGTTAGAGATTAAAAATATTAGAACACAAAGTAAAAAGGGTTAGTATAGTATTAAGAATCAAAAGGTCATACAAGTGTCTCGGGAAGCACAATCAAAGCTAAATCCTTAACAAGAACAAGCTTTCAAGACTATATTATAAAGTGTAACGACCCGACTTGTTGTTTTAAGAATTAACGCCCCGTTCAACGACATAAGGTCCCGAAAAACTTCGTAATATGTATTATGACTTGCGTGTGTCGTCGAGTTTGGTTTTCGGAAGATTCGAAATTAAATTGAAAGAACAATTCTTATTTTAGAAGCTAAAATGAAAAGAGTTGATCGGAGAGTTGACTTGTCACGACCCAAAATCTGACTAGTCGTGATGGCACCTAACCCAATCCGCTAGGTAAGCCAATTATCCACTATCCAATTCCAATGTGATTTAACAAGACAATTAAGTAAAAGAAAATATCTAAATCTTATACATTCCCCAAGGACTAATAGTATAAATCATGAGCTTATAAAAATAGAGTATACAAAGCTGGTATAAAGTAATACATCATCTGTTTGAAAAGTACATAAATAGAGTTTTATGAATCTAAGGCTACCATGAACAAGAGGCAGCTACAACCGGAACGCAGATATATCTTCAGATCCAGCTCCCAACGAACGCAGCAACACCAGCTGCCAATATGTGCACGCAAGGTGCAAAAGTATAGTATGAGTACAACCGACCCCATTTAATCAATAAGTAACAAACCTAACATTAGGTTGAAAGTAGTGACGAGCTTGTACCAAGGTCAGAGTCCAACTTCCATAACTAACAATAGTTCATAACAATATCAAATAAGTAATTGTCACGACCCAATTTTCCCTCCGTATGACGTCGTGACAACACCTAGTCTCTACGACTAGGTAAGCCTAACATTTGCGGAATAATGAAATGAAAACATAAATTTAATAACTAACTGTAGTAGTAACAATATAACTGGGTACCATGCCGCCTGACTTGTACAATAACCAACTATTCAAAAATACACAGTAATCCCAAAACTCGAAACATCATAAATCACAAACTACAAAAGGAAAGTCTAGTGTCTCTATACATCAGAGTCTAACAAAAGAAAAATACATAAGATAATGGACATGGGAAAGAGTTGAAGGGGACTCCGAGGTCTGCGGACGTGGCAAATATACCTTGAAGTCTCCAAAGCTGTCCCGGTTCACTGATAGTGCGGCTGATAAGGAGAACCTGGATCTGCACACGAAAAATATGTACAGAGAGTAGCATGAGTACACCACAATCGGTACCCAGTAAGTGCCAAGCCTAACCTCGGTCGAGTAGTGACGAGGTCAGGTCAGGACCCTACTGGTATAAATAATAATAAGGCGAGGCAAGAATAAAATATAGCAGTAAAATAAAGACTGAAATTTAACAAGAAAGAATTCATAGAAGGTAACAATGCAGTACACATAAATACAATAGGGGATCTCCTAGAATACTGTTCCGTAGTCCCAAACGTAAATGTGCAGTACAGGGTATCTCCCGAAATACCGTTTCGTAGTCCCAAAGTAAATATGGAGTACAGTGAGATCTCCCAGAATACCGTTTCGTAGTCCCAAAGTAAATATGCAGTACAGTGAGATCTCTCGGAATACCGTTCCGTAGTCCCAAAGTAAATATGCAGTACAGGAGGATCTCCCGGAATATAGTTCCGTAGTCCCAAATAAATATGCAGCTCAACCAACGGAAATAACAGTTACAACAAGAAAACCTACAATTGAAACTAAGTTCAAGTCAAGGAAAAACAGAAAATTTCACTAAACATGCTGCACCGAGTTTAGATAGACAGTTAAGATACATAGGCATGCTATCCTAAACTAAACATGATAGTTACATATGCTAGTATAGCTCAAATAAGGAGAAACATGTTATTACTTAGTGAAGAACAAAGTTTTACAACAAATAGCTCGTGTACGTACTCGTCACCTCACGTACACGGCGCTCACATATTAAAACAGTACCAAATCCTAAGGGGAGTTTCCCCCACAGAAGGTTAGGCAAGCCACTTACCTCGAACCAAGCTCAATCAATCGGTCACAATGCCTTTCCCACGAATATCCGGCTTCGAATAGCCCAAATCTAGCCAAAAGCAATTACATATCATAAATACAACCATAATAGACTCATCTAATTAATGAAATCAATACTTAAACAAAAATTCCGAAATTCTCCCTAAAAAGTCGACCCGGGCCCATGTCTCGGAATCGGGTAAAAGTCACAAAATATGAACACACATTCACTCACGAGTCCAACCATATAAAAATTACTCAAGTCCGATCACAAATCCCCTTTCAAAACTCGAAATCTTTGTTGAAGAAGTTTTTCCAATTTTTCCCAATTTCAACCCCAAAAATTCGAAATTAAAGAGAAAATTAATGATAGATTAGTGGAATATAACCAAAATAGAGTGTAGAATCATTACCCAATCGATATCTCTGAAACTCCCTCAAAATCTCGTCCAAATCCGAGCTCCCAACCCAAGTTTTGATAAAATGGCAAAACCCCCGTTTTTGGAAACGATATAAGTCTGCCCAGTGATTCCTTAATCGCGATCGCGAAGAACAACTTTGCTGCCCCAGAAATTAACTCTACGCGAATGCGTAAAACACCACGCAAACGCGATGATCTGGCTCTCAGACTCACACGATCGCGAACGTCCTCACGCGTTCGCGATGAGCAAAGCGCGTGACCCAGCATTGGTCTACTTAACCCTACACGAACGCGACCTTGTCTCTGCGTTCGCTGAGCACCACCTCCCTTTACTATGTGTTCGAATGCCCCTGTCCGCGAACGCGAAGAACAATTCCATCCTCTCGCCCATCTAGCTTACGCGATCGCATATAAGGAAACCAGAACTTAGACACCAGAAAACTTCAGCAACCTTCTAAGTCCAAAAATCGATCTGCTGGGCATCGGAAACACACCCGAGGCTCCCGAGACCTCAACCAAACATACCAACCAATCCTAAATCATCATACAAACTTAGTCGAGCCCTCAAATCACATCAAACAACGCTAAAATCATGAATCACCCTTCAATTCAAACTTAATGAACTTGAAACTTCAAATTTCCATAACCGATGCCGAAACCTATCAAATCACGTCCGATTGACCCCAAATTTTGCACACGAGTCGTATTTAACATTATGGACCTACTCTAACTTATGAAATCAGAATCCGACCCCGATATAAAAAAGTCCACTACCGGTCAAAATCTCCAAAAATTTGACTTTCGCCAATTCAAGCCTAAATCAACTGCAGACCTCAAATTCACAGTCCGGACACGCTCCTAAGTCCAGAATCACCCAATGGAGCTAACGGAACCGACGGAACTCCATTCTGGAGTCGTCTTCATATAGTTCCGACTACGGTCAAAATCGTAAGACTTAAGCTTCCGTTTTAGGGACTAAGTATCCCAAAACACTCCAAAACCAAAAACAAAACCTCCCACAAGTCACATAAGCAGAAAAAAATACGGGGGAAACAGTAAATAGGGAATTAGCGCTATTACTCTCAAAACGACCGGCCAGGTCGTTACAGTAATACCCGAAGTAACTCAGAGATAAAATGCTCAATAAAATCATGATTTTTGAAAATAGTTCTGCCCTTTCAAGTACATCAGTGAAAACCCAAATCGTTTACCGAAGTTGCCAAAAATATTAGTAAGTTTGAAAACAGTAATTTTCCCAAAAATCCTTTCAATAATAAATAAGATGTCTCATTTTCTTTCCAGATAGCCAGTGTAAAATGTATCACTTTTCCCATATGCCAATATATGTGAGAAATAATGAATAACGTGATACCATACAACATGAGGAAAATGCATCTCTATGCATATATGTCAAATGTTCATGTCAATGCGATGCACTCAGTGATGAAACCATATACATATTCTCATAGTATAATTTCACTCAGTCACTCAATCCTCACAGTCAATCAGTCCTCACAGTCACTAAGTCCTCCCAATCACTCGGCACTCGACACTCGTACTCAGTAGGTACCTGCGCTCACTGAGGGTGTGTACAGACTTCTGAGGGACTCCTTCAGCCCAAGTGCTATTAGGGGTGGGCATATTTCGGTCCGAACTGAAAAAACCGACCGAACCGAAAATATTTTTATTTCGGTTTTGGTTATTCGGTTTTTTCGGTCGGTTTTGATTTAAAATTTTAAAATTTCAGTTTTTCGGTTCGGTTTTCGGTTATTAGTTTATTTGGTTCGGTTAACCGAAAAATCGAATTATTAGCAAACACATTTTATAATCTAAATCGAATTTAGTGACTGCACTTTTTCGTTCTTTTCTATAATTAAGACAGTTAAGTCTTCATTGAAACACATTTTATAATCTAAACCAGATGTCTTCCCAAGGTTGAAGAACAGTTAAAAAGAAATGAGACAAATAATTAAAAACTTGTCTGGTTGTCATCATCTTCATCCCCATCTAAGAGGAACTTCGGGTTTCATATGCAATAACCTTTATGTCATAATAAACGATTTGAAGGGAAAAAAAGAGAGGAAAAGATAATGCTTCATAGTCTGTCTTCTCTCGTTCCTCATGTTTATTCAATCACCCCCTATATGCTGAACTTTTTATTATTAATTTTGTTATTTCTAAATTTCTTGTATAAGTGTATTCTGCTTCTTGAACATGCATGCAAATACTACTTCTCGGGTCTCATGGGCTTCACCTGTTATACATTTCTCCATAGCAGCATTTTCTGCAATCCTTTCAATTCCACTCGATACGAGTCTTTTCTTGTTTATTTTTTTAAAAAAATTCCTATGTTGTCAAAAGCAGATGGCAATATGGCATGCATGAACTTAAAAAATAAACTACTGCAATTAACTCCATATATATCCAGTTTCAGGTCAGTTTTTCTGGAATCAACTCTGCTAGCTAGAGAGCCCAATATGATAATGTTCGTCGGTCCAATTATTACATAGAGAGCCCAATATGATAATGTTCAAACCAAAAATCGAACCGAAATTAGAAAATCAAACTGAACCGAACTTATTTCAGTTCGGTTTTGGTTACTACGTTTACAAAATCGAAAACCAAATAACTGAACCGAATTTCTTAAAACCGAACCGAACCGACCGAACACCCACCCCTAAGTGCTATAATCTGCAAGGACAACTCACGTGTTGCACGGATAACTCACGTACTATAGTATCAATATCTGTATCTGCATGGATAACTCACGTGCTATAATAAGCCAATCTGGCCTGCTGCGGCGTGCAACCCGATCCCATAATAATAAAGTATATAAAGGCAATATGGCCTGCTGTGGCGTGCAGCTCGATCCCATAAGTATCCTCACAATCAGGCCCTTGGCCTCACTTAGTCATCAATCTCTCCAGTCTCTCGGGCTCACAATGTCATGAAACTAGCCCAAAATGATGATATGATGAATTAATAATTAGCAACAGAGACTGAGAGATGATATGCAATGAATGAACATGATTGAGTATGAAATTTCATTTTAAACAAATAATTCAACAGCAATATGACCTCTGTTGGTCTCAATAATACTGGCATATAGCCTCAGCATGATTTTTAATAAGATTCTCAGCTCAATTTGTTTAACACATAAAACTACATAGAAAATGCCAAGATTATTTGACTACAAAATTTCACGAAACCAATTACATCATAATTTCTATAGTGCACGCCCACACGCCCGTCACCTAGCATGTGAGTCACCTCCAAACAATTCACATAATACGTATATTCAGGATTCATACCCTCAGCTCCAAAATTAGAAGAGTTACTTACCTCGAATAAGACGAATCCAATGTCGAGCAAGCTAAACAATGCTCCAGAAATCCCATTCTGCACGTATCAACTTCTGAACGGCTTCTTGTCTCCTCAATTCAATGCCAATGATCCGAAAATGAAATTCACCCCTTAATGATACTACAACGATCTACTATACTAAGCAACTTCAATCTATAATATCAACATCCATTAGGACTAACATTAGTCACCAATTCCATAGTTTAGGCCATTTAGACAATTTACCAAATACCTAGTGGGCATACATTTATATATTTCTTAACCATAGAAATAGTTCTTTCAACTACCATCATTTACCAACAATTCATCCCACCATAATTCTTTAACAACTTATAATCCTAACATCACATGTGTGACCAACCATTCTCACCTAACCAATAAAATTCTATCAAATAATCTCCTTTCAATCTCTACAATGATTATGTATTTAAATTGGGAACTTATGGCTTTCAATCACCATACCATGACTTCCTATACTTAATTCATACTCATATTCCATAATATACCCATACATGTAAGTCTAAGGGTGTAGGATTACCTTTTGGAAGAAATCTTGCAAAACCCTCCTTTGAGTCCTTGGAGAAATTTCTTGAAGATCTATATATTTTATGTGTAGATTTCATCAATACTAGTGTAGAAATGATGGAATTTCACACTAAAATAATGGGTATTGCTTACCTTGAAGAAGAGGGTCGTTGGTGATCTTGAGAGTGGAGAAGAGCTCCAAAATTCGTCCAAATGAAATGGGAAAAATGAACCCCGAAATTGTATTGTATTTATAGGCCCAGATTTCTGGGTTTCAGATGCTTCCCTAGATGCTTCGCATCACCACTTCACTCCTCTTTGAAGTTTGAGTGTGGACCTGGATGCTATGGCAGCACTTGACTGCCAGCCTTTCTTTTGGACGCGGCCTCGGATGCTTCGCATCCGTAGACTCCTTCGCCAGCCTTTGGTAATTTGGTCATAACTTCTTGTAGGAGTGTCCAAATGACGAACGATTTGAAGCGTTAGAAACTAGACTCGAAGACCTTTAATTTTATATGTCATACATCACATAACTCGTTTTATATATATATAAAGTTTGGTCTTGTGCGTACTCATTTGGAACTTTAGTCTATCATGAAATTTCCAACTTGACTTGGACTTAGGGCTCTCCTTAGACCCCACATCACTTATAATATGCCTCGTACACTTATTATCATATCTAATTGATATCCATTATATTAATAGTCCTTGTCTGCACACAAAATAATTTAATGAGTGCACATCAACTTTCTTACTAGCGCTCAAGTACTTCAAAATTTTTTGGGGTGTTACATTCTCCCCCACTTAAGAACATTCGTCCTCGAATGTTTCAAAGTCACTTCTAAGAATAGAGTTATCCTTCTACCTCTAACCATTATACATAGGCACTTATGACTACATCGATCTCATACTTCCTTCCCAAAATTTTAACTTACTTATGGCCCTTAAAATGTGTCTATCTTTACAAATTCATAAATATTTCGGCAGAGTTTCCCCTGTAACTGGGCCTATCCACCTATCAGATAATCACCAACATCAACCTATCAACACATCCACAACTTGAAAAAGCATCACCATGTAAATCAACATCACAAATCTCATCATTACAGGCATTAGATTATTAAGAGTGATATCTGGACATGAGCTGCACATATTTAAATCATAACACATAGGAAGTACCTTTCAAATCACAATCATTTGTCTATACACTCAAGTGAGAACATTTTATTTTCTTAACACCTTTGGCCCTCAAGGTGGCCTCCTCGACTTACCGACTTCACCATAACACATTAACGGAGGCAATCTCAACTCCCGGACTTTTCAAACAAGGATGGAAAATAGTTGCTCCTCATAATCCAATTATCCATTAACTTCACCTTCTTAGACATAGACACATAAAACACCGGGTACACAGAGAAAAATAATAGGGAGACATCATACTCATAGTTTGGCATATTCCCTTCATGATTTCATAAAGCATAATGTGACTACACATACTTTACCCTTATTAGAAATTCACATAACATCCTCACGGAGAGAATATTGAGAATAACCCGTTCACTTTCTTCAACTCTAAATCTCTACGTCGAACACCCGAACTAAACCTTTGGCGACCTCCAACAATTACTCTAAGATGTTCTAGTATGAAAATGACCATAAAATTTTCTATCCAATATATATTTGATCACGGGGTGATGCTTCTTCTTTGACATGTTTGAACCTTCAAATCACTATTTCACCTTATCACGCATGCATACCAGAGGTGATCCCACGTCACCGTATCCCATATAGGCCTGACGACACCACATAATTAAAAATTACTAATTTAGCCTTAGCCCATAAATCTTGGAATTCAATTTCCAACATCCAAAAACTTCTTTTCAAGATCCAAATTTCACATCTACACACTGTATAAATTTGAGCAAGCTGTATTAAGCTGTAACCATAACCTCGGATTTAATCACACAACATACTGTACAACTCGCATATTCGCGGCATCATTCCCGATCATAGTAACTACTCAAAACTAACCAAGTACTAGTATTAAACCCACTTTCTATAAAACCTCGTTCCAAAACCTTTGTACACTGCCGATGTTATTCTCCCAAATATACCGTAATCAAATTCGATTGTACTCATTTTAGGTCCAATGACCTCATCTCATTAAAACTAACCACTTTATTGACATTCAACCCCAACATTTTCAACCAACTCCTCAAATTTCATGAAAAGAATAACCGTAAGTGCATGTGATCAATTCCTCAAATACCCTGCTCAATAATACTATAGCATGAAGAGGAAGGAAAGACAATTAAATCAGATAAACGATCGAGAAATTCGCGAATTCCACGCACTGCGTGGTATAGTCCCAGGCCTCCAGTCCAAATATACCATATGGGATCATTTAAATAGGTATACAGGTATATGATGAGTAGGATAAGATTCTCATGTTCCCAGACTGGTATAAATGTCATGCTAAAGTGAAGGCATGTACAAAGTGTGCTATAGTAGCTAAAATAAAAAAAAATCTTTCATCACTAAGGTATTTATCAAGTTCATTCAGGCATTTTAACTCCTATGTAGCCTCAATCACGACTCAAATAGCTCACACAGTGTTACATATATGAGAAACATCACAACTTAAAGCTCAACAGTCGATTCCAGGCTTATTATAGCCCAAACGCAATCTGAGCATGGATAAATAGCCCTCTAAAAAGTCCTCAATGACTTAACCATAACCCGTACTATTATCTAGTTAACTTGGCCACACCTTCATAGTCCGCGGCCCCAAACAATTTGCTTCTGAGAACTCCCAGTCCCCAAATCCACATAACACATGAATCGATATAGACGATCCCAACTCCAACACTTGAATGACTAGCACACCCTTCATGCCCGATCATCCATTAGGAATACTTCCATAATTCTTTCGTGCCACATAACAATAATTTGAATATCAACAGTCTATCAACCGGGTGACTATCGCAATACCAATGAGCATTCGTAAGTCAAAACACAATATGCCTTCTAAAATGCGCACCATTCTCGGGATTTACCGAGTAGTTATAACATTCATCTAAGTGTCTAAAACTATCCATGTTGTCCAAAATTTGTGACCTTCCATTCAAGACTGAACTACCACCTTGTAAATGTAAGTCTTAATCTCGCACACCACACCACATATACCATGCCATCATGTGAAAGGTACGAGAATCTCATTATCAACTCTGAGTCACCAGAAAATTACATACTCGGTTAGTTAGAAACCTTCCCTTTGCTCCCTTCCAAGAGAAAATCACTATACACAACATGTTCCTCACACCGGTAGAGAATATCCGGTTCAAACCATCAAGAACACTTTGAAATCCATTCGCACATAACAAAGCTATCATAATTGAATCTTTCTAAATCGACCAAGCTAAGCGTGTCGCCAAATCTTAGAGTATTGCCACGAAACACTCGTAAGGCCTCGTTATAATACATCACTTAGAACCACACCGTCTTAAGGCCCATAAGCCGTTGTATTCCTTCTTACACACCCTATAAGTACCACCACCGAGACACCCACTCTGAAGAGGCCTTATGTGAACTTAAAATTGTTCTTTTACCTTTATTATACCGGAATGTAGAATCTATAGTCATACAGAATTACCGCAGGTCCCGACACCATCAAATGCAAATCTCAGATTCTATCCATACACAAGTCCGAATTTTTTTTCAATTGCTATATATAAATCTCGGACCCATTAGAACCTTCTCAGGAGTCACCCACTTGGCTCAAAATTGAATTGCACCGCCCAAACGGGCCAAAAGACACATGCCCCATTAGCACAACAACACTCAAAGAAATAACCCTACCTTAACACCACTGGCCAAAGTTATATTCTATGTGCACTACATTCTTCGCAATTCACAACTTAATCATTCCATGATTTTTCATATTTTCATAAGTGCATTATATCACGTATTCAGGAAATTTTCTTACTCGAGTCATCCTCGATCTTAGCCTCTGCAGTCATAACTGCTCTACCTCGGACTAAAACTTAATTTAACCTATAACCATGAAATTGAATTTTCTACATTCAATAATTCACAATACCCATATTCAATTATTGCCATAATACCATAGTGAGATTTAACTAAATTTCTTTCCAAGCTCATGCATCACAAATATATGGTACCTCAAATCGTCTACTAAGCTTGCCTTCATTCTCGTGATGGTCAGGTCAACTTTCTTCACCAATTCAAATTCAAATCCCAATATATCTGCCCTACTAGTAGAAAAGAAGATTCTCCACACAACATTATAAAGATCACACCTCTGTAGTTTATTCCGCAGGTGATAACCCGCATGTTTAGCCTCAAACTGGAATCTTTCTATACCCTTTTTACTGCCACAACTCCTACGTAATCACTTAACCTTCAAGAGTTTGAACTCATAAACAAGACACGAAAATTTAGTTTATTCCACAATTACACCACGTGAAAGATCCTTCAACACATTCATAACTCGAGACTCTACGTCAAATCGAGAGAAAAGTCAAATACCCAATAGTCCTTTTTACATATCAAGCAAATATTTTTTTTTCTCATCAGTTTCAAACCATCGAACACATCCCGCAGTCACAATATAGTCATCATATGGTCATCCAGCCATTCATCGAGCCACAAATTCCACTCATAGGGACACTACCAGACATATGAGTCCAATTGTACAAGTTCACACAACTGAAACTACCGAGCCTAAGCTGCGGTCTAAACCTGACCTCAAGTCCTCCGGACTGGCCCATCACCAAAACACAGAATACATATCTCAAACCTCGTTCATGGAATCATAAGCCGTCCACAGCTGATATCGAGCATTCACATACGAGTACGAGTAAGTGGAATGAATTCAAAGAGGTACGTTTCAAGCCGAATCAATGCCGCACGATAAGGAAAGAAATATGGGAAGTTTATACTAAAATTCCTTGTAGCCTCTCGAAGATAAGTATGGACGTCATCATACCGATATGCAAGACTCTACTAGACACTTGCTCATGACTTGTAAGACCTATGAACCTAGAGATCTGATACCACTTTATCACGACCCAAAATCTGACTAGTCGTGATGATACCTAACCCAACCCGCTAGGTAAGCCAATTATCCACTATCCAATTCCAATGTGATTTAACAAGACAATTAAGTAAAAGAAAATATCTAAATCTTATACATTCCCCAAGGACTGATAGTACAAATCATGAGCTTCTAAGAATACTGTATACAAAGCTGGTATGAAGTAATACATCATTTGTTTGAAAAGTACATAAAAACAGAGTTTTATGAATCTAAGGCTACCATGAATAAGAGGCAGCTACAACCGGAACGCAGGTACAAAATCAGATCCATCTCCCAACAAATGCAGCAACATCAACTGCCAATATCTGCACGCAAGGTGCAAAAGTGTAGTATGAGTACAACCGACCCCATGTACTCAATAATTAACAAACCTTACCTTAGGTTGAAAGTAGTGACGAGCTTGTACCAAGGTCAGAGTCCAACTTCCATAACCGACAATAGTTCATAACTATATCAAACAAGTAATACCCGAAGTAACTCAGATATAAAATGCTCAATAAAATCATGATTTATGAAAATAGTTCTACCCTTTCAAGTACATCAGTGAAAATCCAAATTGTTTACCGAAGTTGCCAAAAATATTAGTAAGTTGGAAAACAGTAATTTTCCCAAAAGTCCTTTCAATAATAAATAAGATGTCTTATTTTCTTTCCAGTTAGCCAGTGTAAAATGCATTACTATGCCCATATACCAATATATGTGAGAGATCATGAATAACGTGATACCATACAACATGAGGAAAATGCATCTCTATGCATGTATGTCAAATGTTCATGTCAATGCGATGCACTCAGTGATGAAACCATATGCATACTCTCAGAGTATCATTTTACTCAGTCCTCCCAGTCACTCAGTCCTCACAGTCAAATCAGTCCTCACAGTCACTCAGTCCTCCCAATCACTCGGCACTTGGCACTCGCACTCAGTAGGTACCTGCGCTCACTGGGGGTGTGTACAGACTTCGGAGGGGCTCTTTCAGCCCAAGCGCTATAATCTGCACGGACAACTCACGTGCTATATTATATATATCTCTATCCGCACGGACAACTCACGTGCTATAATAAGCCAATCTGGCATGCTGCGGCGTGCAGCTCGATCCCATAATAATAAAGTATATAAAGCCAATATGGCCTGTTACGGCGTGCAGACCGATCCCATAATTATCCTCACAATCAGGCCCTCAGCCTCACTCAGTCATCAATCTCTCCAGTCTCTCGGGCTCACAATGTCATGAAAATAGGCAAAAATGAAGATATGATGAATTAATAATTAGCAACAGAGACTGAATTAAACAAATAATTCAACAACAATATGACCTATGTGGGTCTCAATAATACTGGCACATAGCCTCAGCATGATTTTTAATAAGATTCTCAGCTCAATTTCTTTAACACATAAAACTACATAGAAAATGCTTATATTATTTGACTACAAAATTTCACGGAACCAATTGCGTCACAATTTCTATAGTGCACGCCCATACGCCAGTCACCTAACATGTACGTCATCTCTAAACAATTCACATAATACCTATATTCAGGATTCATACATTCGGCTCCAAGATTAGAAGAGTTACTTACCTCGAACAAGACGAATCTAATGTCGAGCAAGCTAAATAATGCTCTAGAAATCCCATTCTGCACGTATCAACTTCTGAACGGCTTCTTGTCTCCTCAATTCAATGCCAACGATCCAAAACTGAAATTCACCCCTTAATGATACTACAATGATCTACTATACTAAGCAACTTCAATCTACAATATCAACATCCATTGGGACCAACATTAGTAACCAATTCCATAGTTTAGGCCATTTAGACAATTTACCAAACACCTAGTGGGCATACATTTATACATTTCTTAACCATAGAATTAGTTATTCCAACTACCATCATTTACCAATAATTCATACCACCATCATTATTTAACAACTTATAATCCTAACATCACATGTGTGACCAACCATTCTCACCCAACCAACAAAATTCCATCAAATAATCTCCTTTCAATCGCTACAATGATTATGTATTTAAATTGAGAACTTATGGATTCCAATCACCATACCATGAGTTTCTATATTTAATTCATACTCATATTCCCATAATATATCCATACATGTAAGTCTAAGGGTGTAGGATTACCTTTAGGAAGAAATCTTGCAAAACCCTCCTTTGAGTCCTTGAAGAAATTTCTTGAAGATCTACGTATGTTTTGTGTAGATTTCATCAATATTAGTTTAGAAATAATGGAATGTCACACAAAAATAATGGGTATTGCTTACCTTGAAGAAGAGGGGAGTTGGTGGTCTTGAGAGAGTGGAGAAGAGCTCCAAAATTCATCCAAATGAAATGGGGAAAATGAACCCCGAAATTGTATTGTATTTATAGGCTCGGATTTCTGGGTTTCGGATGCTGCCCTGGATGCTTAGCATCCCCACTTCACTCCTCTTTGAAGTTCGGATTTGGACCTGGATGCTATGGCAACACTTCACTGCCAACCTTTCTTTTGGACGCGGCATCGGATGCTTTGCATCTGCAGACTCCTCCGCCAGCCTTTGGTAATTTGGTCATAACTTCTTGTAGGAATGTCCAAATGCTGAACGATTTGAAGCGTTAGAAACTAGACTCGAAGTAATTTAATTTTATAGTCCATCCATCATATAACTCCTTATATATATATGTATATATGCTCATCCAAAATTTGGTCTTGTGCGTACTCATTTGAAACTTTAGTCTATCGTGAAATTTCCAACTTGACTTGGACTTAGGGCTCTTCTTAGACCCCACATCACTTATAATATGCATCGTACACTTATTATCATATTCAATTTATATCCATTATATTAATAGTACTTTTCTGCACACAAAATAATATAATGAGCATACATCAACTTTCTTACTAGCGCTCAAGTACTTCGAAATTGTTCGGGGTATTACATGACTTTTGAGCGAAATGCTCCGTAATGGAATTTTGATGATGTCAATAGCTTCGTATGGTGATTTAATACTTAGGAATACATACGGATTTGGATTTTGAAGTCCGTAGGACAATTCGACGCATTTTGGAGAAAGTTGGAAAATAGAAGATTTTTGAAAAGTTCGACCGAAGGATGAATTTTTGATAACGAGGTCGGATTTTGATTCCAGAAATTTGGAACATCTCCATTACATCATTTATGACTTGTGTGCAGAATATGAAGTCATTCCGGATTGATTTGATACGTTTCAGCGCAAAATATAGAAGTTGGAAGATTTAAAAACTCATAATTCGATTTGATGCACGACTCGTAATTTTGACATTGTTTGATGTTATTTGAAGCCTTGACTAAGTCCGTATTATAGTTTAAGATGTGTTAGTATATTTGGTTAAGGTCCCGAGGGCCTCATATGGATTTTGAAAGGTTAACAGAATGGATTTCGAACAAAGGGAGTTGTTGGAATTGTTCTGTTGCTGAAGTTGTGCTGGGCAGTGACTGATATTTTTGCTTCTGCGGAAGATGGATCGGAGAATCGAGGAAGCTACTTGCAGAAGCGACATTGTTTCGGGCTAGGGAAGGCATCGCAGGAGCGACACACTGGGTCGCGGAAGCGACGAGCTTCGCAGGTGCGCGTTTGGCCATTGCTTCTGCGATTGCGCAGAAGCGGCATTCTCTCCGCAGGTGCGACCCTTGGCTGGACAGTGCACCTTCACAGAAGCGGAATTTATCTCGCAGAAGAGATTCTGCAAATGCGACCAATTTATCCGTAGAAGTGGAAATGGACAGAAACATTAGGCACCAAAAATTAGTGACTCTTTCCTTTCGTTTTGGAATATTTGGAGCTCGGTTCTTGGACAATTTTGAGGATTTCTTCACGATTTCAACTCAAGTAAGTTTTCTTGACTCCTTGTGATTATATTTCATGAATCTATGGTTATATTCATCATTTAGTTCGAGTTTTGATGGAAGAAATTGAGATTTTTGCAAAATCTTTCAAAAGCAAAAATTTTAGATTTGGAGGTCGATTCGTTATCAGAATTTGATAATGGTATGGTTGAAATCGTTTAAGAATGAGTGTTCTGATTTTGTAAAAATTTTTTCGAATTCCGAGTGGCGAGCCCCGCGTTGACCTTGGTTGACTTTTTAATGTGAAATTTTAAGTCGACGTTTTATTATCCGAAATTATTTCTGATGATTTTTAATGAAGTTATACAATTAATTTGGATAGATTTGAGCTGTACGAAGGTCACTTCAAGCAAGAAGGTGATTTTGGAATATCGGCTTAACTTCAAAAGGTAAGTATCTTGCCTAACCTTGTGTGGGGGAATTACCCTTTAGGCATTGAGTCTTATGTGAAAATTATGTGATTGAAAACCATGTACGCGAGATGATGAGTACGTACTTGGTTTATATGTATAAATTTTATCGGTTAAAATTCGTAGACACCCTTATGTATTAAATCTGAAAATTGTTGGAACTTATTAAATCCCTTAATTGTTATGCCTTATTCCTTGTTTGATGAGGTTGTTTTAATATGATAGTTTGGTGTGATTGCCACTTGACTTTTATCTGAACTTTGTGTTTGTTTGAGTTGCCATTTTTATGGAAAATACTTTCATTATTGATTTTCTCTACAGATAATTTAAATGGGAAATTTAGTTAATAATATGAATAAATCTATTTATTGTCTGAAGTTGTGATTTAAAAGAGGTGTTGTTCCTTGATTAATTACTTTTCAGTTCATGTTGTTGAAAACATGGTATTCAGTTATAAAGGTCGTGAATCATATTGAGGCAAAATGCCAAATTGTGAAATATTATGCATGTTGAGTTGTTCACTCCCGAACATTTTGTTAAGGTGTTGTGCACATTATGGTCGAGTCATGGGCTCCTTATTGTAGAAAATAATATTATTGTTGATTTATGTGACAAGTTGTAATATTTGAGCACTTGAGGTACAAATTGTGATAAGTTGTGATATTTGAGCACTTGTAGTGCCCCTGTTGATGCATATTTACTTTTGGGACTACGAGGCGATACCTCGGGAGATCCCATTGTCTTGTATATTTACTTTTGGGACTACTAGGCGGTACCTCGGGAGATCCCCTGTTGAGCATTTACTTTTGGGACTACGAGGCGGTACCTCGGGAGATCCCTTGCTGAACGTTTACTTTTGGGACTACGAGGCGGTACCTCAGAAGATCCCCTGTTGAGCATTTACTTTTGGGACTATGAGACAGTATCTCGTGAGTGACATTTGTTGATATTTCTCTATGGTTGCTCTTGTCTTTGGTTATTTTGTATTTCCGTGATAGGTAAATCCTTGTGTTCTTCCGTGATGTACTATTTGATTTTGTTATGTGTTTGTATTCCTTGTTGTATTGTGTTGGCTTTGGCTTTTTAGTACGAGACTCTGAAGATTTATATTTTTGATTTTTGCTGATTTTTGATGACTGGTTGTTTTAAATAAAAGAAGTTACTATTATGTTTTAAATTAATAAGTTTTACATCCAAATCAATGGATTATCTGATGCTTTAATTTAAGTGCAATGTCATTTTCTTCACTCGAACTATTTCTAAAGTAAATTGATCGTGCAGATTTTTATATATTGATATTTTTGGCACGTGAGTTGTCCGTGCAGTTGTGATAGAAATATGGGTACGAGGTGCAGTGGTAATATGAAAGTGGGCTGAGACCCTATTTTTATGATTATGAAATGAGGTTTCACAAGGTGATTTTTATTTGAAAAAAAATTGATTAGTGAGTGTCTTGACTGTACCTCGTCACTACTCTACCGAGGTTAGTCTTGATACTTACTGGGTACCAATTGTGGTGTACTCATACTACACTTCTGCACATTTTTGTGCATAGCCAGGTATTAGAGATATCGGACTCGGACAGAGTTCGAGTGTGATAACAAGGATTCAAGGTAGAGCTGCTTGGTCATCGCAGTCCCTTGGAGTCTTTCCATTTTATCGTACTGTCAATTATTGTTCGAAAAATATTGCATATTCAATTTCCTTAAAGATCATTTCATGTATTCAGTTAGAGTTCGTGACTCAGTATTACGAGTCTTGGGAGGTTGTATCATTATTTCCGCTATTGGTTTGGATTATCAATAAAAAAAATGGCTTGAATTGTTATTATGTTCGGATTACTTAGTCTCAAAACTAAGTGTCATCACGACGCCTGTGGTGGGATTTTTGGGCGTGACATAAAGAGTCAACTCTGGTATAGCGGGATTATCCTGTGTAGATGCATCTAGAGGAATCAAAATAATATTTGCTATGTCATACATTACTTGCAAATGTTAGATCAAAAGGGACGACACTGTTTGCAAGACTAATAAGTGGTGTAATAACAACGATTTTATTATGAGGTCATACAACTTATTTTAGATTTGATATACCTTTTCAAACAACTAAAATAATCATTACAAATATATCAAACTAAAGCAATGGTGCTAAATTTATATGAAAACCAAAATTGATAATATGAGATGAAGCGCTTATGGCTAAGCGTCAAATGCTTGAAACAATTGACCGGAGTTTTTGAGATACATTCGATATCAATGAACCGTTTGATGAGTTTTAGATATACAATAGATATCAATGAACCGTTTGATGAAAAATTAATAATTTGGGAGGTGATTTTTGTCAAGTACTACCAGTAGTTCCAAAATCGACGAAAGTCGAGACCGTAAAAGCTAGCTTGACCAAATTATACTTATGACCTCAAATGAAAAAGATTCAGCTGGCAAGAAATATAAAAATAAGAAAAGATCCAGCAGTCAGTGACTTCTTGCTTCGTGTCGGAAATGAAAAAGAGCATCCAATAAAAGATGATTTGGTTCTTCCAAAATATTTGGTTATCAACCCCAACACTAATAATAGTGCATCTAATAAGAAAAATATTTCCAACATTAGATTAAAATGCAATTTGTGCAAATTATATTATAAAAATTAAAGAGCTATCTTAGTTAGCAGAAATAAACATGTCGACCAACTACATAAAAGGTTAATTGCTAAGTTTTATGGTAAAAATAAAAAAAATTTTAATTTTTGACTCAACAGAAGATGATACCAATAATTACTACCAAGAAAAATACTTAATATTTTAATACCAAATGGTAGATGTTGTCAAGTTCATTATGTTTTACGTATATTAGTGTCACCGTATATAAAATAGACTAAGTTAAAATTAGTCTTCCATTGCATATAGGTTGATTTTGAAGAAAAGTATGCCTGTCATGCTACTGAAAAACATATATCTGCCGAATAGCTTATGTAATAGCACACAGATAGTGTCACGACCCAAAATCGACTATAGGTCGTGATGGCGCCTAACGCCGCGGTCAGGCAAGCCACCGGTGTATCACGACCCAAAATCCACTAGTGGTCGTGATGACGCCTAACACCGTCGTCAGGCAAGCCAACAGTGATTGATCAATTTAATTACTCAATCTAGTACCTTAAAATCATAATTTTTATTAATGAAATAGTGTGAAATAGAATTTACACGAACTACAGTAGTGAACAAGTTAGACAGCATCAACTAGGAAATATAATAAAATACACATCTGTCTCGAATACAAGTTAGACAGGAAAATACAAAATAACTCTGATGGAGACTCTGTAGGCTACGGATCGTAACATGAAATGCAGCTCACAGTAAAGTCCCCAAAATAGCCTCGCATCTGCGCCCAAAGACCACCAGACATATATGTACCTGCACAAAAAGTGCAGCAAATGTAGTGTGAGTACGTAAATCAATGCGTACCCAGTAAGTATCTAGCCTAACCCCAGAGAAGTAGTGACGAGGGGTCGACATCAACACTTACTAGTGGTCCAATAAGACAGATACAGTAGAAGTAAACATATGTGAATCAGAGAAAATAAACGAAGTAACAAGTATAATATGTGGTATAATCTTCTTCTCAACGATAGCTCAAACTCTCGGCTAGTAGATACCTCCTCAATCAGAGTGTGTGTGTGTGTGTGTGTGTATATATATATATATATATATATATATATATATATATATATATATATATATATATATATATGTATAATGGACCTTACCAGATAGGTCGTCACAATTCAATCAAGAAAAGCTCACAGATATGCTGGCTTCTTGCCAATTATTATGCACGATTTCATAAGAGTATTTTATAGAAATGCCGAGGCCTACGACCCGATCCATCATAACATTGCCAAACCATAGATACATCTATTTTTATTGCCGAGGCAAACGGCCTGCTCCCATGAGAGTGTGGTACATAAATCCTGTCGAGGCGTACGACCCAATCCATCATAGTGTATGCACTGCCGAGGGTCGAACGACACGAACCATAGATGTATCTATCCTGCCGAGGCGAACGACTTGATCCCATTAGAATAATAAACTTTGACGGGTCCCTACCCCTACTCACAAATAGACGTGTGAGTTATAAATGTTTAAGGGAAACCTTTCGGTGAGAACTCATAACGTGGGAGAAATTCGTAAGAGGAGTACAATTATTTCGTGGCTAATCATAGAGCCCATTGAATCTCTACCATATCAATTCTATCACTCTACGCAAGTCTAATCTCAAGTCGCAACATAAAATAAAGGAATTTAATAGGCAAGAGACAACTCAAATAGTACAATTATAGCATGGCGGGAACCTAAGTCTACCCGGACATAACATGAATCTAGCTACGTACGGACTCTCGTCACCTCGTGCGTACGTAGCCCCCGCAACAAGTAACACATAATAAATACATCACCTAGGGGTAGTTTCCCCTTCACAGAGTTAGACAGGAGACTTACCTCGCTCCGAAATTCCATAAACGGCTCCAAGGCCTCTCTAACACTTCAAATCAAAGCCCGTCGATCCAAAACTATTCAAACAATGTGCAAACTAGTCAAACGATACTCTAATACCCATAATTAATCAATTTAAACAAATTCTCAACTCCGGTCAAAAAGTCTATAAAGTCAACCCTCGGGCCCACGTGCCCAAAAATCAAAAATTTTCGAAGGTAAACTTTACCCATAACACCACGTACTAAAATATATAATTTATTCCAAATTCCATGTCAAATTTCATGGTCAAATTCCAAAAATACAAATTTCTAGGTTTTTTTTCAAAATCTTAAATTTCTACTAATTTCCATGTTTAAATATATACACAACCATGTATTTAACTCACAACGTGAAGGAATCACTTACCTAGTGATGGGTGATGAAGAAGCTCCTCCAAAATCGCCCCAAGATCGGCTCCCATGGAATATTTGAGATAAAATGAGCCAAAACCCATTTTTGCTAACTTATACACTGCCCAGGCGACCTTCTTCGCGAACGCGACAAGTCCCTTGCGTTTGCGAAGCACAACTAGCTTTTGCCCTCTAGTTTCCTCTATGCGAACGTGAGATAGGGCCCACGAATACAAAGCTTCACCAGCTCGCCCATCATGGATGCGGACGCCCTTTCGCGAACACGAAGACCAATCTCCCCTGCCAGCTCAGCCCCTCATACGCGAATGAGACTAGGCCTTCGCGAACGCGGAGCACAACCACCCAACCCTTCGCGAACATGACTGCCTTATCACAAAAGCGTAGAATAAAAAGGTCCCCAGCTCAATTCCTTCTCAGCGAACGCGAGAGTCGCCTCGCGTTCGAGAAAAACAAAACCAACACCAGCAAACCAGCAACAATAGCTCAGCCAAACTTGGTTCGAAACCAACCCGAAACACACCCGAGGCCCCTGTAATCCCGTCCAATCATACCAGCCAGTCCCAATACATGATGCGAACCTGCTCCAGGCCTCAAATCACATCAAACAATATGACACGAACCTGCTCCAAGCCTCAAATCACATCAAACAATACTAAAATCATGAATTGCACCCCAATTCAAGCTTAGTGAACTTTAAAACTTCAAACTTCTACATCCGATGGTGAAACCTATCAAATTAAGTCCGATTGACCTTAAATTTTGCACACACGTCATAATTGACATAATGGACCTACTCCCACTTATGGAATCAAAATCCAACCCCGATATCAAAAAGTCCAATCACGGTAAAACTTCCCAAAAATCATCCAATTACCAACTTTCGCCATTTGACGCCGAAATGACCTACGAACTTCCAAATCAACATCCGGACATGCTCCTAAGACCAAAATTACCAGACGAAACTATTCCCAGGCTCAAAATCCCAAACGGACATCGATAACATCCAAATCTAGTTTTTGGACCAAAAAATGCAAAACATTAGGAACGATCATGGCCGGGTGGTGACTTTGGTTCCCTAGGTCGTATTTGATGGCCCAAAAAATATTTAGGCGATCCGAGTCAGGGGGCATGGCCCACTCGGAAAGCGTGGGCTATAGCAGACGAAAATATGGGAATTCCCAAACTTAGGGAATTCTTAAACCTTCAAAATGCCAACCTTCCGTAATAAGTGCCAAAATATTCTTGGGCCACCCAATACTCGACCCGAACATACGTCCAAGTCCGAATTCATTATACAAACCTATTGGAACGTTCAAATCCCAATTCTGAGGTCGTTTACTCAAAAGTCACACCTTAGCAAATTTTTCCAACTTAAAGATTTCTAATTTAAAATGTTTTTCCAAATCAATCCCGAACTTCCCGAAATTGATTTCTGACCACACGTACAAGTCATAATACTTGAAGTAAAACTAATCAAGGCTTCAAACCGCCGAACGATGCCCTAGAGCTCAAAATGATCGGTCGGGTCGTTACACGATGCTTAATCATCTTGGCTACTCATTTTATTATTTTTGAAATCATGAATCCCATTAAATAAGTAGTGTAAGGTCTGGTACTCGTAGAAAACTCATGATTTGTATTTCCAACTTCTGTATAAAAATATAAATTACAAGGTAAAATGATAATAATTATGTGAACTACAATAATGAACATCCAGTAGGAACCCCCAAAATTCGGTGTCACAAGTACATGGAATGCAGCTCATCGTAAAGTCCTCGCAAAGTCGCGCCTCTACGCCCATATATATTTTATACCTGCACAAAAAGTGCAGCAAGTGTAGCATGAGTACGTAAATCAACGCATACCCAGTAAGTATCTAGTCTAACCCCGGAGAGGTAGTGACGAGGGGTCGACATCAACACTTACTAGTAGTCCAATAAATCAAGTATAACAGAAAGTAAACAAATATGAGGCATGGTAAGAAACAGTGTAAACAAATTTAAGCACGTGGTACGATCCTCCTCTGAACAGTAAATGCAAGCCCTCAATTATCGATCACCTCCTCAACTGGAGTATATATGGAAAATGTTCCCCACCAGATAGATCGTCACAACTCAAATCAAGAAAACTCACGGATACAATGGCTTCTTGCCAAATATTATGCTCGACGCTGTCGTGGCGAACGACCCGATCCTATAATAATGTGTACATTGCCGAGGGTCGAACGATACAAACCATAAATGCATCTATTATATTGTCGAGGCGAACAGACCGCTCCCATGAGAGTACGATACTGCCGAGGCGAATGACCCAATCCCATTAGAATAAGAAGCTATAACGGGTCCTTGATCCCATTCATGAATATACGTGTGAGTTAAGAAACTTAAGGAAAACTCTGCAATGAGTACGCAGAACGCGGGAGAAAGTCATAAGGGAAGCACAAATTATTCTGCAAATTATCAAGTAGCTCGTCATATATCCACAATAGCGAGTCTATCACCCTTTGCAAGTCTAGTCTCAAGTCATAACATGAAATAAGGGAATTAAATGAGCATAGATAACTTAAATAGTAAAATTATAGCATGGATTGAACCTAAGTCTACCCGGACATAATCAGGAATTCTAGCATACACACGGACACCCGTCACCTCATACGTGCGTAGATCCCACAACATGTAATACTTACAGGGTTAGACATGAGACTTACCTCGCTCCAAAGTTCCATAACCGGCTCCCACGCCTCTCTAACACCTCAAACCAATGGCCATCGATCCGAAACTAGTCAAACAATGTGAAAATCAATCAAAATATACTCCAATACGTATAATTTAACAATTTATAATGATTCTCAACTCCGTTTGAAAAGTCAACAAAGTCAACCATCGGGCCCACGTGCCCGGATTCCAAAATTTTTTTCGAAGATAAACTTTACCCATGATGCCACGAACTCAAATGTATGATTTATTTCAAATTTCATGTCTAATTTCGTGGTAAAAATCCAAAAATACCAATTTCTAGGTCTCTTTCAAAATCTCACAATTTCTACTGTTTTTCATGTTTAAATCCTTGTAGAATCCATGTAATTAGATAACAATATTTGGTAATTACATACCTTGTAATAGATGATGAAAACCTCCCCTTGAAGCTCTCCAAAAATTGCCCAAACCAAGAGAGAAATGAGCAAAATCCCGACTTAAAATAATCTGCCTAGACCCTTCCTCTTCGCGATCGTGGGAATACCTTCACGATCGCAGAATACCTTCGCGATTATGAAGGACAAATTCATCTGCCTTAGATTTCCCTGTACGCGAATGTGACAATAGCCACGCGATCACAAACCTCTGTCTGATCAGCCTACGCGAACGCGAAGGCCAACCCTTCATTCCTTAAACCAATGCCTTCAGCGATTGAGAATGTATCCCTGCCATTGCAAAGAACAACTTCGCTAGCTCCCAGTTAACACTACACAATCGCGATGAACAACTCATCTGTTGGGGCTGACTTTCATGATTCCTGAGATCCCAAGAGACTGGAGAGATTGATGACTGAGTGAGGCCGAGGGCCTGATTGTGAGATATTGATACTATAGCACGTGAGTTGTCCGTGCAACACGTGAGTTGTCTGTGCATATACAGAGATTATACTATAGCACGTAGTTGTCCGTGCGGATCCAGATATTATACTATAGCACGTGAGTTGTCCATGCGAATTATAGCGCTTGGGCTGAAGGAGCCCCTCTGGAGTCTGTACACACCCCCAGTGAGCGTAGGTACCTACTGAGTGTGAGTGCTGAGTGCTGAGAGAACAGGAGGGCTGAGTGACTGTGGCCCTAAGAGGATGCGTTTGATTTCATTATTGCTGCACTGAGCTTCCACGTATCACTGTCTTGAAATTTCTGAAAGATATTACATTCTATTTCACTTAAACTTGTCATGGAGTAACTGTTTGACCTAATTTATCGTACTTGAGAGCATGCCTACTTTCCTATGTTTAAATCACTATAATTGAACTATAGCTGTGAAGCTCGTCACTACTTTTAGTTCTTTATTTAATCTTGTTACTTACTGAGTTGGTTGTACTTATGCTACACCCTGCACCTTGTGTGCAGACCCAGGTGCTTCCGGTCACGGCTGTTGCTGAGTTGTGGAGTTCGGATTCTCGGAGACTATCGAGGTAGCTGCTTAGCATTTCGCAGACCTTGTTTCTCCTTCCCTATATTTCCATTTGTTGTATTTAGTTTCAGATTATCATAGACAGTATTTTTCAGACTTGTGATGTATACATGCTTATGTACTCTGTGACACCCCGGTGGTTGGGAACTTCTGCATTGTATTTTGGGTTTCTATCCTGTTTATGAAAACTTTTATTGTTTGAACTGCTTTAATTCGTTATCTGTTAAAAGTGTTGGAAATATTTTTAAATGTCAGTTTGCCTAGTACCATGATAGGAGCCATCACAATAGGTTAGGATTTTGGGTCAAGACAAAGTGGTATCAGAGCCTAGGTTACATAGGTCTCATGAGTCATGAGCAGATTTAGTAGAGTCTTGCGGATCGATACAGAGACGTCTGTACTTATCTTCGAGAGGCTGTTGAACCCTTAGGAAATTTCACATTCTTGTATTCTTGTCGTGCAGATTTCTTGGTTCCGGTAACTAAACTTATGTATTCTATTCTCTCATAGATGGCGAGGACATGTGCTACCGGACAGGATGGACAACCACCAATACAACTAGCTAGTGCCACGAGAGTATGAGGTCATGGTAGGGGAAGAGTTTCAGCTCGTGCAGCAGCTAGAGAAGCACCTGCATATCCACCAGTTGCTCCAGCTCAGGAGTAGGTTCTAGATATAGTTGAGCCAGTAGGGCCAGCTCAGACACCAACTGTGCCCATTGTGATTCCAGGCCTTCAGGAGGCTTTGGCCCAGATATTGACCGTTTGCACCGGCCTTGCTTAGGTGATATCGGCTTAGGCCACGCCAGCCACTTCTCAGGCCGGGGGAGGTGCTCATACCCCCACTCCCCGTACTCCAAAGCAAGCGATGCAAGGACTTCAGATACCGGTGGTACTACCAGCCCAGCCAAATACAGTTGCTTAGGCCCTGGTGGTCCCCGTTATGACTACTGATGAGCAGAGGAGACTTGAGAGATTTGGGAGACTTCGACCTCCATCATTTAGCAGTGCTGATTCAAAGGATGCATTGGGCTTCTTGGACAAGTGCCAGCAGATTCTTCGTACAACAGGTATTCTGGAGACCAGTGGGGTCTCATTCACTACTTTTCAATTTTCTGGGTCTGCCTTCAAATGGTGGGAGGATTATGAGAGGCGCAGGCCGGTCGGTGCAGCACCACTTATATGGCAGGAGTTCTCCGTTCTCTTTTTGGAGAAGTTCGTGCCACAGTCTCGCAGGGAGGAGCTGCGCAGATAGTTTGAGCAGCTTCGACAGGATGGCATGTCTGTGACCCAGTACGAGATGAGGTTTTCTGAGTTAGCTCACCACGCAGTTTGGTTGGTTCCCACTAATAGGGAGAGGATCATGAGGTTCATTGATGGACTCACGTATCAATTGAGATTGCTTATGACTAGGGAGAGGGTATTTGGTGCCACTTTTGACAAGGTGGTTGACATTGCTCAGCAGATAGAGATGGTCCGTAGCTAGGAGCGTAGTGATAGGGATGCTAAGAGGCTTCAAGGTTCGGGAGGTTTCGGTAGTGGACCTTCTGGGGGGTGTAGTCCTACCACAACAAGGGTCATCCTTATAAGCCCGCTCAGACGACTCGTCCAGCTCATCTTGGCGCATCAGCTAGCCACGGTTCTTACAGTGCTCACTCAGACCACTCTTCAATCAGTATAGTACTGGTGCAGAGTTATCACCATGCCTCGTCCGTTCAGGTTTCTACAGGTAGTTCCTTGGGTTATCAGGAGCAGCAATTTCGTCAGAGAAGGGGTTGTTTCGAGTGCGTAGACTTTGGTCATATCAAGAGAGATTGACCTAGATTGTTGAGTCGGGATCCGCAACAGAGTTCTTGGCCGATGGCACCAGCACCAGCAGTTACACCACCCACTCAGCCAGCTTGGGTGAGGCCAGACAGCTAGAGGTTGCCCTATAGAGGGAGGCCGATCGGGGGGCGGTCAGGCCCAATTCTATGTTATCCCTGCCAGACCAGATATTGTTGCCTCTGATGTAGTGATCACAAGTATTGTCTTAGTATGCCACAAGGATGCCTCTACATTATTTGACTCTAGTTCCACTTATTCGTATCTATCATCGTATTTTTCTCATTATGTGGATATGCCTCATGAGTCCTTAGTTTCATCTGTTCATGTATCTACGCCAGTGGGTGATACTATTATTGTGGAACGTGTATATCGGTCGTGGGAAGTGACTATTGGGGGATTGGAGACTTGAGTTGATCTCTTATTGTCACGCTAAGACCGTGAAATTGGTGATGCCGGGGTTGTCAAGGATCGAGTGGAAAGGTTCTCTAGACTATGTTCCCAGTATAGTGATTTCATAGTTGAAGGTCCAACGGATGGTTGAGATGGGTTGTTTATCCTATTTGGCCTTTGTGAGGGATGTTGGTGCTGATACTCTCGCTATTGATTATGCCTTGGTGGTGCGAGATTTTTCGGATGTATTTCCTGCAGACATGCCGGGCATGCCGCCTGACAGGGATATTGATTTTGGTATTGACTTGGTGCCGGGCACTCAGCCCATTTCTATTCCACCGTATCATATGGCACCAGCTGAGTTGAAGGAATTGAAGGAGCAACTTCAGAAACTTCTTGATAAGGGGTTTATTAGGCCAAGTGTATTACCTTGGGGTGCACCGGTTCTGTTTGTGAAGAGGAAGGATGGTTCTATGCGGATGTGCATTGATTATAGACAGTTGAACAAAGTTATAATCAAGAACAAGTATCCTTTGCCATGTATTGATGATCTATTCGACCAGCTTCAGGGAGCGAGGGTGTTCTCTAAGATTGACTTGAGGTCTGGGTATCGCCAGTTGAAGATTTGGGACTCGGATATTCTAAAGACAACATTCAAGACCCGTTATGTTCATTATGAGTTCCTTGTGATATCTTTTAGGCTGACCAACGCCCCAACAACATTCATGCACATGATGAACAATGTATTTTAGCCTTATCTTGACTCGTTTGTCATAGTGTTCATTGATGATATCCTAGTGTACTCGCGTAGCTAGGAGGAGCATACCTAACATTTGAGGATTGTGTTGCAGCGGTTGAGGGAGGAGAAACTTTATGCTAAGTTCTCCAAATGTGAGTTTTGGCTCAGTTCGGTGGCATTGTTAGTGCACGTAGTGTCCATTAAGGGGATTCAGGTGGATCCGAGGAAGATAGAGGCAGTTCAGAGTTGGCCGAGACCGTCCTCAGCTACGGAGATTCGGAGCTATCTTGGCTTGGACGATTACTATCGTCGCTTCATGGTGGGTTTCTCGTCTATTGCATCGCCTTTGACCAAATTGACCTAGAACGGTGCTATTTTTAGATGGTCAGATGAGTGTGAGGAGAGCTTTCAGAATATCAAGACTGCCTTGATGACCGCTGCAGTTCTAGTTCTACCTTCAGCTTCTGGCTCTTATACAATATATTGTGATGCTTCTCGGATAAGTGTTGGGTATGTCTTGATGCAAGGAGGTAGAGTGATTTCTTATTCTTTGCGTCAGTTTTGCCTCATGAGAAGAACTACCATGTCCATGATTTGGAGTTACTGCCATCGTTTAGGCATTATCTCTACGGTGTGTCTTGTGAGGTGTTTACATATCATCAGAGTCTCCAACACTTGTTCAAATAGAAGGATCTAAATTTGAGGCAGCAGAGATGGTTGGAGCTTCTAAAGGACTATGATATCACTATTCTGTATCATCCCGGGAAGGCCAATGTGGTGTCCGATGCCTTGAGTTGTAAGGCGGTGAGTACGGGTAGCCTTGCATTCATTCCTGTAGGTGAGAGACCTCTTGCAGTTGATGTTCAGGTCTTGGCCAACTGGTTCGTGAGATTAGATGTCTCGAAGCCCAGTCGAGTTCTATCTTGTGTGGTTTCTCGGTCTTTTTTATATGATCGCATCAGAGAGCGCTAGTATGATGACCCTCATTTGCTTGTCCTTAAGGACACAATTTAGCACGACGATGCCGGAGATGTTACTATTGGGGATGATGGAGTATTGAGGAAGCGGGGTCAGATTTGTGTGCCTAATGTAGATGGGCTATGTGAGTTGATTCTTGAGGAGACGCACAGTTCGCGGTATTCCATTCATCTGGGTGCCGTAAAAATGTATCAGGACTTGAGGTAGCATTATTGGTGGTGAAGAATGAAGAAGGATATTGTGGGGTTTGTAGCTCGGTGCCTCAACTGTCAGCAAGTGAAGTATGAGCATCAGAGACCCCACTTTTTGGAGTTAGCTGCCATCGTTCAGGCATTATCTCTACGGTGTGTCTTATGAGGTGTTTACAGATCATCGGAGTCTCCAACACTTGTTCAAATAGAAGGATCTAAATTTGAGGCAGCGGAGATGATTGGAGCTACTAAAGGACTATGATATCACTATTCTGTATCATCCCGGGAAGGCCAATGTGGTGGCCGATGCCTTGAGTAGAAAGGCGGTGAGTACGGGTAGCCTTGCGTTCAAGCCTGTTGGTGAGAGACCTCTTGCAGTTGATATTTAGGGCTTGGCCAACCATTTCGTGAGATTAGATGTCTCGAAGCCCACTCGGGTTCTAGCTTATGTGGTTTCTCGGTCTTCTTTATATGATCGCATCAGAGAGCACCAGTATGATGACCTTCATTTGCTTGTCCTTAAGGACATGGTTCAGCACGGCGATGCCGGAGATGTTACTATTGGGGATGATGGAGTATTGAGGATGCATGGTCGGATTTGTGTGCCTAATGTAGATAGGCTACGTGAGTTGATTCTTGAGGAGGCCCACAGTTCGCGGTATTTCATTTATCCGGGTGCCGCGAAAATGTATCAGGACTTGAGACAACATTATTGGTGGAGAAGAATAAAGAAGGATATAGTGGGGTTTGTAGCTCGGTGCCTCAACTGTTAGCAGGTGAAGTATGAGCATTAGAGACCAAGCTTACTACTTCATAGGTTAGAGATTTCAGAGTGGAAATGGGAATGGATCACCATGGATTTTGTAGTTGGGATCCCATGAGCTTCGAGGAAGTTCGATGCTATTTGGGTGATTGTGGATCGGCTGACCAAGTCCGCTCACTTTATTCTAGTTGGGACTACTTATACTTCGGAGATGTTAGCTTAGATTTACATCCAAGAGATTATTCGCCTCCACGGCATGCCAGTGTCCATCATTTCAGAACGTGGCACGCAGTTCACATCGTAGTTTTGGAGAGCCGTGCAGCGAGAGTTGGGTACCCAGGTTGAGTTGAGCACAACATTTCACCCTCAGATGGACAAACAATCCGAGCGCACTATTCAGATATTGGAGGGTTAACTACACGCATGTGTCATTGATTTTGGGGGGGTTCTTGGGATCTGTTTCTACCGCTCGCGGAGTTTGCCTACAACAACAGCTACCAGTTAAGCATTCAGATGGCTCCGTATGAGGCTTTGTATGGGAAACGATATAGATCTACAGTGGGTTGGTTTGAGCTTAGTGAGGCTAGGCAATTGAGTACTGACTTGGTCCATGATGCTTCGGATAAGGTTAATATGATTCAGGAGCGGCTTCGCACAGCGCAGTCTAGACAGAGGAGTTATGCCGACAGGAAGGTCCGTGACGTTGCTTACATGGTTGGGGAGAAGGTACTGCTCAAGGTTTCACCCATGAAGGGTGTTATGAGGTTCGGGAAGAAGGGCAAGTTGAGCCCTCGGTATATCGGGCCGTATGAGGTACTTATGAGGATTGGGGAGATGGCTTACAAGCTTGCCTTGCCACCTAGTTTGTCGAGTGTGCATCTAGTGTTTCATGTTTTTATGCTCCAAAATTATGTCGGCGATCCGTCTCATGTTTTAGATTTCAACATTGTTCACTTGGATTGTGATTTGACTTATGATGTGGAGCCGGTGGCTATTTTGGGTCATCATATTCTTAAGTTGAGGTCAAAGGACATAACTTCAGTGAAGGTGCAGTGGAGAGGTCATCCAGTTAAGTAGGCTACTTGGGAGACCGAGCGGAAGATGCAGAGCAGATATCCACACCTACTTGGGACTCCAGGTACGTTTCTAGACCTGTTCGAGGATGAACGTTTGTTTAAGAGGGGGAGGATGTAACGACCCGAGCGATTATTTTTAAGAGTTGTATCCCCATTCTTCTATTTACTGCTCATTTTGTACTTTATAGTTGTTATATGACTTGCTAGGGTAGTCGGCTCGGGTTCGGAGTAAATTTAAAATAAAATGAGACACTTCGTCTCAAGGTTAAAAACTTAGGTTGAAATGATTGACCGGATATCGATCTATGAGTAAAAGACTTCGAAATAAAGTTTTGATTGTTTCTTTTGCTCCGTTGGGTGATTTTAGACTTAGGAACTTGTGTGGATTGTGATTTGGAGGTCCATAGTGGAATTAGGCTTGAAATGACGAAAGTTGAATTTTTGGAAAGTTTGACCGGGAGTGGACTTTTTGATATCGGAGTCGGATTAAGATTCCGGAAGTTAGAGTAGGTCCGAAATGTCAAATGTGACTTATGTGAAGATGCGGTAGGAGGACCACAAAAGCGGATGTGGGAGGATGAGATGGGATCGCAGAAGCAGCTTGGATGCTCGCAGAAGCGGAGCGAGGGACCGCATGAGCGGTATGGACCGCATATGCATGGGTGATGTCGCTTCTGTGACGCCGCAGAAGTGGTTAAGTGTCCACAAAAGTAGAAAGCCTGGGCAGATTATTAAAACAAGGGTTCGCGATTTTGGCTTCATTTCAAACATTTCAAGCACGGTTTAGGCAGTTTTGATAAATTTGGTATGGTTAGACTCGTGGTTGAGTGGGCATTCGGATTTTGTGACTTTTATCGAATTTCGAGACGTAGGCCCCGGGGAGGGGGGGGGCTTTTGAGCCAATTTTTGATTTTGATTAATAGCATAGCATTTTCTTATGGAGTTGATTCCTTTACCCCGTATTGAATTTATCGCATTGTCTATGGCTAGAATCGAGGCATTCAGATGTTGTTTCGCGAGGCAAGGGTGTGTTGGGATAGTGATTTTGCTAGGATTGAGGTAAGTAACAGTTCTAAATTTGGTTCTGAGGGTACGAAACCTCGTATTATGTGTCATGTATTTGGTTTTGAGGTGACGCACATGCTGGGTGACGGACGTGTGGGCGTGCACCGTAGGAATTATGACTTGGTCAAATTCCGTGGAACCGTGCAGTTGAATAATCTGTTGTTATCTGTACATTCTCCATGTAGTAGAGAAATTGAACCACAAATCATATTAGAGATCATGTTTAGACTATGTGTTGGCACTGTAGGGACCCACAAAGGTCGTGTACATATTAAATTATCTGCTAAATTATTGTTTTGTATTCAGTCATAGTTTTACTTGTTATTATATCCCAGTCTCTATAATTCCTTGTTGACACATTATATCATTTCTGTTAGGGCTGACTTTCATGATTACTAAGATCCCGAGAGACTGGAGAGATTGGTGACTGAGTGAGGCCTAGGGCCTGATTGTGAGATATTGATACTATAGCACGTGAGTTGTTCGTGCGGATCCAGGTATTATACTATAGCACATGAGTTGTTTGTGCAACACGTGACTTGTCCATGCAAATCCGGATATTGTCCTATAGCACGTGAGTTGTCCGTACTGATTATAGCGTTTGGGCTAAAGGAGCCCCTCCGGAGTCTGTGCATACCCTAGTGAGTGCAGGTACCTACTAAGTGCGAGTGCCAAGTACCGACAGAATGGGAGGGATGTGTGACTGTGGCCCTGAGAGGATGCATTTGATTTCATTATTGCTGCACTTAGCTGCCATGTATAACTCTCTTGAAATTTCTGAATGATTTTACACTCTGTTTAACTTAAACTTGTCATGGAGTAACTGTTTGACCTAATTTATCGAACTTGAGAGCATGCCTACTTTCCTATACTGAGATCACTGTAATTGAACTATATCTGTGAAGCTCGTCACTACTTTCAGTTCTTTATTTAGTCTTGTTACTTACTGAGTTAGTTGTACTTACACTACACCCTGCACCTTGTGTGCAGACCCAGGTGCTTCCGGTCACGGCTATTGCTGAGTTGTGGAGTTCGGATTCTCTTAGACTATCGAGGTAGCTACTTGGCATTTTATAGACCTTGTTTCTCCTTCCCTATCTTTCCACTTGTTGTATTTAGTTTCAGATTATCATAGACAGTATTTTCCAGACTTGTGATGTATAAAAGCTCATGTACTATGTGACACTCGATGGTTGGGAACTTCTTGTATTTTGGGTTTCTATCTCGTTTATGAAAACTTTTATTATTTGAACTACTTTAATTCGTTTTCTATTAAAAGTGTTGGAAATATTCTTAAATGTTGGCTTGCCTAATACCACGATAGGCGTTATCACAACAAGTTAGGATTTTGGGTCGTGACAAGCAGAAAGGCGGAGAGTATGGGTAGTTTGGCATTCATTTCAGCAGAGAAGAGGCCACTAGCTTTGGACATTCAGTCCTTGTCTAATAGACTTGTAAGGTTGGATATTTCAGAGCCCAACCGAGTTCTTGCATACGTCATCGCCCAGTCTTCACTATTCGAGCAGATCAAGGCTTGTTAGTACGATGATCCGCACTTATTGGTTCTCAGAGAGACAATACTACAGGGTGGTGCCAAGGAGGTTACTATCGGTGAAAATGGTGTTCTACAACTCCAGGGTCGTCTATCTATTCCTAATGTGGATGGATTGAGGGAAAAGATTCTAGAGAAGGCACACAGTTCTCGGTATTCTATTCATCCAGGTGCTACGAAGATGTATCGCAAACTGAGACAACATTATTATTGGTGGCGGATGAAGAAGGACATGGTTGAGTGTGTAGCGAGGTGCCTAAATTGCAAGCAGGTTAAGTATGAGCATCAAAGGCTAAGTGGCCTACTCCAACAGATGGTTATACCTGAGTGGAAATGAGAGCGCGTATCTATGGACTTTGTAGTTGGGCTTCCCCGGACCTTGAGGAAGTTTGATGTAGTTTGGATCATTGTTGACAGGTTGAACAAGTCGGCACACTTCATTCCGGTTGTGACCACGTATTCTTCAGAGAGATTGGCCCAGATTTACATTCAGGAGATTGTTCGGTTGCATGGTGTGCCTGTTTTCATTATATAAGATAAAGGCCCTCAGTTTACTTCACATTTCTGAAGGGTAGTACAGAGTGAGTTGGGGACTCGGGTATAGCTCAGCACAAACTTTCATCCGCAGACCGACTGGCAGTCAGAGCGGACGATTCATATCTTGGAGGATATGCTCAGAGCATGCGTGATTGACTTTGGAGGGCAGTGGGATTGATTCTTACCTTTGGCTGAGTTTGCTTACAATAACAGTTGTCATACCAGTATCGAGATGGATCCATTTGAGGCCTTATATGGTCGGCGATGTCGTTTGCCCATCGGATGGTTTGAGCCCGACGAGGCTAAGTTATATGGTACTGATTTGGTGAAGGACTCCTTGGAAAAGGTAAAGTTATTTCAGGAATGACTTCTCATAGCACAGTCCAGACAAAAGAGTTATGCGGATTAGAAGGTGCATAATTTATCATTTATGGTGGGCGAGAAGGTTCTCTTGAAAGTCTCACCGATAAGAAGGGCAAGTTGAGCCCAAGATTTATAGGTCCATTTGAGGTGTTGAGATGAGTTGGGGAGGTTGCCTATGAGCTTGATTTGCCTCCAAGTCTATAGGGAGTTCATCCGGTATTCCATGTGTCCATGCTCCGGAAGTATCATGCCGACAGGTCGCATGTGTTAGCACGGTTCAGTTAGATGAGAGCCTGGGTTATGAGGAGGAGCCATTTTCCATTGTTGACATACAGGTTTCCAATTGAGGTCCAAGAAGATTTCTGCGGTAAAAGTTCAGTGCAGGGGTCAACCAGTCCAGGAGGCGATTGGGAGACCGAGGAGGACAAGCGGAGTATATATCCAGACTTGTTCGGCACTCCAGGTGTGATTCTAGACCCGTTCGAGGACGAACATTTGTTTAACAGGTGGAGAATGTAAAGCCCCGATCGATCAATTTGCTTTTACTGTTTTATGACTTGCCGGACGGTTAGTTCGGACTTGGAAGGATTCGGGTCTAAATCAAAGCACTTAGTTCCTTAATATTGGCTTAAAAGGGGTTAAGTTTGACTTGGGTCAATATTTGTAGTAAACAACCTCTGAACCAGAATATGACGGCCTAAATAGGTTTGTATGATGATTTTGGACTCGGGTGTATGTTCGGATCTAGTTTTGGATGACCCGGACATTTCGGTGCATAAAGTTGAAACTTGGCGCATTGAAGGTTTTAAAGCTCTTTAAATTTGTTTTAAAGTAGGTTTTGTTGATATCGAGGTTCGTTTGAGATTTCGAGCAAGGGAATAGTTTCGTATGGTGATTTAAGACTCACACGTAAAATCATGTGTCATTCCGAGCTGTTTAAGTGTGATTCAACGCGTTCATAGTAAGTTCGAAGAACTTGAAGTTCAAAAATTGATTCGATTTGGTTTGGAGTGTGATTCTTAATTTTGATGTTGTTTTTTGAGTTCCGATGGTTGGAGCGAGTCCGTTTTATGTTTACGAACTTGTTGGTATGTTTGGGCGAGGCCCCAGGGGTAGGGGTGGGCGTTCGGTACATCGGTACGATATTTAATAATTACGGTTTGGTATTTTCGGTATATCAATTGCGCATATCAAATACCATACCAAAGTAGTTCGGTATGGTTCGGTATTTTCTTATTTGGTTCGGTACGGTTTCGGTATCATACCAAAGTCTTTCAAATCTCCCAAGATTATGCTATGCCTATTGCCTAATGTCTCTTCTGACTTATCCTGAGAATTCAACCACTCAAAGGCAAACTTATAAAATAGAATCTCGATAATTATATAGAGTAAAAAATAATTCCTGGAGTGCAGTGACCTAGATTTAACAATTGCAACATTGGATTCTGAAAAAAAAATGTGAACAATGCAAAAAGACAGCAGGAGATTTATGCTCTAAGATGATATTGTACTTTTGTCAGTACCCTAAGAGAATCTGGCAAAGCTTTTCAAAGGAATGTAATGTTTGACAAATCTATCGACTCGAGCTAAAACTTTACACTGGCTAAAACCCCAAAAATAATTATTCTTTCAATGCTCAAAAACTGATTATTGTCAACATAAGAAACTTCATGAAATATAACAAGTTGAAACTAACATAAAACATAAAGAATGAAAATGTTGTGAACCTATTGAAGACTTGAAGATTGAAGAATAAATGTCAACAATGAGCAAACAAGTAGTCGCCGAGGAGAGGAGTCGCCGTTGCCGAGGTTGTGAAGTCGCCATCGTCGTCTCTGCTATTGTAGTCGTGAATTAAAGCAGCAGTTAAGCAATGTTTTTGAGAGAAATTAGGGTTACAAAATAGAAAAGGGAAGGGGTAAGCAGAAGCTAAGTTTTGCCGTCTGCTCTCTAAGTCTCTAAGCCCTAAGGGACTAACTAATGGCTAAGGGATTAGGGGTGTTGCGCTTAGGTTTATTCTTTATTGGGCTGGAAAATAGAAATAGAGGTGGCTTGGACTTAATATATTTCGATATTTCGGTATACCAAAATATCAAAAAATCAATACCGAGTATCGAACCGAATACCAAAAACCCAAAAAATCTATAACGAATAATACCGAAAAACCAAAACATCGAATACCGAAATACCAAATTAATCTAGTTCGGTTCGGAATTTGATTTTTTGGATTTTATGCCCACCCCTACCCGGGGCCCTCGGGTGCTATTCCTGTGATATGCGGATCAAATTTGGGCTTGAAAGAAAGGCTGAAGCACTAGGGTTCTGGTGCAATCGCACCTACGAAGAACCTGCAGCAGGTGCGAGCTCACAGAAATGAGCTAATTCCTGTAGAAGCGGCTTGGCGTGGGCTGGCCAGTGATCGCATAAGCGGAGAAGGAGCCACACCTGTGAACGCGCAGGTGCAAAGGAGTTGATCGCAGAATAGGGGAAGGTCGCAGGTGCGACGCGTACGCCGTAGAAGCGGGCTCGCAGAAGTGAAGGAGGCGGGCCTAGACTGGGTCCGCTCTTGCGAGATTTTTGTCTGCAAAAGCGGAGCCGCAGGTGAGTTGTCCGTGCGGATCCAGATATTATACTATAGCACGTGAGTTGTCCGTGCGAATTATAGCGCTTGGGCTGAAGGAGCCCCTCTGGAGTCTGTACACACCCCCAGTGAGCGTAGGTACCTACTGAGTGTGAGTGCTGAGTGCTGAGAGAACAGGAGGGCTGAGTGACTGTGGCCCTAAGAGGATGCGTTTGATTTCATTATTGCTGCACTGAGCTTCCATGTATCACTATCTTGAAATTTCTGAAAGATATTACATTCTATTTCACTTAAACTTGTCATGGAGTAACTGTTTGACCTAATTTATCATACTTGAGAGCATGCCTATTTTCCTATGTTTAAATCACTATAATTGAACTATAGCTGTGAAGCTCGTCACTACTTTTAGTTCTTTATTTAGTATTGTTACTTACTGAGTTGGTTGTACTCACGCTATACCCTGCACCTTGTGTGCAGACCCAGGTGCTTCCGATCACGGCTGTTGCTGAGTTGTGGAGTTCGGATTCTCGGAGACTATCGAGGTAGCTGCTTAGCATTTTGCAGACCTTGTTTCTCCTTCCCTATATTTTCATTTGTTGTATTTAGTTTCAGATTATCATAGACAGTATTTTTCAGACTTGTGATGTATAGATGCTTATGTACTTTGTGACACCCCGGTGGTTGGGAACTTCTGCATTGTATTTTGGGTTTCTATCCTGTTTATGAAAACTTTTATTGTTTGAACTGCTTTAATTCGTTATCTGTTAAAAGTGTTGGAAATATTTTTAAATGTCGGTTTGCCTAGTACCATGATAGGAGCCATCACAATAGGTTAGGATTTTGGGTCAAGACAAAGTGGTATCAGAGCCTAGGTTACATAGGTCTCACGAGTCATGAGCAGATTTAGTAGAGTCTTGCGGATCGATACAGAGATGTCTGTACTTATCTTCAAGAGGCTGTCGAACCCTTAGGAAATTTCACAGTCTTGTATTCTTGTCGTGCAGATTTCTTGGTTCCGGTAACTAAACTTATGTATTCTATTCTCTCATAGATGGCGAGGATACGTGCTACCGGACAGGATGGACAACCACCAATACAACTAGCTAGTGCCACGAGAGTATGAGGTCATGGTAGGGGAAGAGGTTCAGCTCGTGCAGCAGCTAGAGAAGCACCTGTATATCCACCAGTTGCTCCAGCTCAAGAGTAGGTTCTAGATATAGTTGAGCCAGTAGGGCCAACTCAAACACCAGCTGTGCCCATTGTGATTCCAGGCCTTCAGGAGGCTTTGGCCCAGATATTGACAGTTTGCACCGGCCTTGCTTAGGTGATATCGGCTTAGGCCACGCCAGCCACTTCTCAGGCCGGGGGAGGTACTCATACCCCCGCTGCCCGTACTCCAAAGCAAGCAATGCAAGGACTTCAGATACCGATAGTACTACCAGCCCAGCCAATTACAGTTGCTTAGGCCCTGGTGGTCCCCGTTATGACTACTGATAAGCAGAGGAGACTTGAGAGATTTGGGAGACTTCGACCTCCATCATTTAGCGGTGCTGAGTCAAAGGATGCATTGGGCTTCTTGGACAAGTGCCAGCAGATTCTTCGTACAACAGGTATTCTGGAGACCAGTGGGGTCTCATTCACTACTTTTCAATTTTTTGGGTCTGCCTTCAGATGGTGGGAGGATTATGAGAGGCGCAGGCCGGTCAGTGCAGCACCACTTACATGGCAGGAGTTCTCCGTTCTCTTCTTGGAGAAGTTCGTGCCGCAGTCTCGCAGGGAGGAGCTGCGCAGACAGTTTTAGCAGCTTCGACAGGATGGCATGTCTGTTACCCGGTACGAGATGAGGTTTTCTGAGTTAGCTCACCACGTAGTTTGGTTGGTTCCCACTAATAGGGAGAGGATCATAAGGTTCATTGATGGCCTCACGTATCAATTGAGATTGCTTATGACTAGGGAGAGGGTATTTGGTGCCACTTTTGACGAGGTAGTTGACATTGCTCAGCAGATAGAGATGGTCCGTAGCTAGGAGCATAGTGATAGGGATGCTAAGAGGCTTCAAGGTTCGGGAGGTTTCGGTAGTGGACCTTCTGGGAGGTGTAGTCCTACCACAACAAGGGTCATCCTTATAAGCCCGCTCAGACGACTTGTCCAGCTCATCTTGGCGCATCAGCTAGCCACGGTTCTTACAGTGCTCACTCAGACCTCTCTTCATTCAGTATAGTACCGGTGCAGAGTTATCACCATGCCTCGTCCGTTCAGGTTTCTACAGGTAGTTCCTTGGGTTATCAGGAGTAGCAATTTCGTCAGAGAAGGGGTTGTTTCGAGTGCGTAGACTTTGGTCATATCAAGAGAGATTGACCTAGATTGTTGAGTCGGGATCCGCAGCAGAGTTCTTGGCCGATGACACCAGCACCAGCACCAGCAGTTACACCACCCACTCAGCCAGCTTGGGTGAGGCCCAGACAGCTAGAGGTTGCCCTATAGAGGGAGGCCGATCGGGGGGCGGTCAGGCCCAATTCTATGCTATCCCTGCCAGACCAGATATTGTTGCCTCTGATGTAGTGATCACAAGTATTGTCTTAGTATGCCACAAGGATGCCTCTACATTATTTGACTCTAGTTCCACTTATTCATATGTATCATCGTATTTTGCTCATTATGTGGATATGCCTCATGAGTCCTTAGTTTCATCTGTTCATGTATCTACGCCAGTGGGTGATACTATTATTGTGGAGTGTGTATATCGGACGTGGAAAGTGACTATTGGGGGATTGGAGACTTGAGTTGATCTCTTATTGTCACGCTAAGACCGTGAAATTGGTGATGCCGGGGTTGTCAAGGATCGAGTGGAAAGGTTCTCTAGACTATGTTCCCAGCATAGTGATTTCATATTTGAAGGCCCAACGGATGGTTGAGATGGGTTGTTTATCCTATTTGGCCTTTGTGAGGGATGTTGGTGCTGATACTCTCGCTATTGATTATGCTCTGGTGGTGCGAGATTTTTCGGATATATTTCCTGCAGACATGCCGGGCATGCCGCCTGACAGGGATATTGATTTTGGTATTGACTTGGTGTCGGGAACTCAGCCCATTTCTATTCCACCGTATCATATGGCACCAGCTGAGTTGAAGGAATTGAAGGAGCAACTTCAGAAACTCCTTGATAAGGGGTTTATTAGGCCAAGTGTATTACCTTGGGGTGCACCGGTTCTGTTTGTGAAGAAGAAAGATGGTTCTATGCGGATGTGCATTGATTATAGACAGTTGAACAAAGTTATAATCAAGAACAAGTATCCTTTGCCATGCATTGATGATCTATTCGACCCGCTTCAGGGAGCGAGGGTGTTCTCTAAAATTGACTTGAGGTCTGGGTATCGCCAGTTGAAGATTCGGGACTCGGATATTCTAAAGACAACATTCAAGACCCGTTATGTTCATTATGAGTTCCTTGTGATATCTTTTAGGCTGACCAACGCCCCAACAACATTCATGCACATGATGAACAATGTATTTTAGCCTTATCTTGACTCGTTTGTCATAGTGTTCATCGATGATATCCCGGTGTACTCGCGTAGCTAGGAGGAGCAAACCCAGTATTTGAGGATTGTGTTGCAGCGGTTGAGGGAGGAGAAACTTTATGCTAAGTTCTCCAAATATGAGTTTTGGCTCAGTTCGGTGGCATTGTTAGTCCACGTAGTGTCTATTAAGGGGATTCAGGTGGATCCGAGGAAGATAGAGGCAATTCAGAGTTGGCCGAGACCGTCCTCAGCTACGGAGATTCGGAGCTATCTTGGCTTGGACGATTACTATCGTCGATTCATGGTGGGTTTCTCGTCTATTGCATCGCCTTTGACCAAATTGACCTAGAACGGTGCTATTTTTAGATGGTCGGATGAGTGTGAGGAGAGCTTTTAGAATATCAAGACTGCCTTGATGACCGCTGCAGTTCTACTTCTACCTTCAGCTTCTAGTTTTTATATAATATATTGTGATGCTTCTCGGATAGGTATTGGGTATGTCTTGATGCAAGGAGGTAGAGTGATTTCTTATTCTTTGCATCAGTTGAAGCCTCATGAGAAGAACTACCATGTCCATGATTTGGAGTTACTGCCATCGTTCAGGCATTATCTCTACGGTGTGTCTTGTGAGGTGTTTACATATCATCAGAGTCTCCAACACTTGTTCAAATAGAAGGATCTAAATTTGAGGCAGCAGAGATGGTTGGAGCTTCTAAAGGACTATGATATCACTATTCTGTATCATCCCGGGAAGGCCAATGTGGTGTCCGATGCCTTGAGTAGTAAGGCGGTGAGTACGGGTAGCCTTGCATTCATTCCTGTAGGTAAGAGACCTCTTGCAGTTGATGTTCAGGCCTTGGCCAACTGGTTCATGAGATTAGATGTCTCGAAGCCCAGTCGAGTTCTATCTTGTGTGGTTTCTCGGTCTTTTTTATATGATTGCATCAGAGAGCGCTAGTATGATGACCCTCATTTGCTTGTCCTTAAGGACACGATTCAGCACGGCGATGCCGGAGATGTTACTATTGGGGATGATGGAGTATTGAAGAAGCAGGGTTAGATTTGTGTGCCTAATGTAGATGGGCTATGTGAGTTGATTCTTGAGGAGGCCCACAGTTCGCGGTATTCCGTTCATCTAGGTGCCGCAAAAATGTATCAGGACTTGAGGTAGCATTATTGGTGGTGAAGAATGAAGAAGGATATAGTGGGGTTTGTAGCTCGGTGCCTCAACTGTCAGGAGGTGAAGTATGAGCATTAGAGACCCCACTTTTTGGAGTTAGCTGCCATCGTTCAGGCATTATCTCTATGGTTTGTCTTGTGAGGTGTTTACAGATCATCGGAGTCTCCAACACTTGTTAAAATAGAAGGATCTAAATTTGAGGCAGTGGAGATGATTGGAGCTACTAAAGGACTATGATATCATTATTCTGTATCATCCCGGGAAGGCCAATATGGTGGCCGATGCCTTGAGTAGAAAGGCGGTGAGTACGGGTAGCCTTGCGTTCAATCCTGTTGGTGAGAGACCATTTGCAGTTGATATTTAGGGCTTGGCCAACTATTTCGTGAGATTAGATGTCTCGAAGCCCACTTGGGTTCTAGCTTATGTGGTTTCTCGGTCTTCTTTATATGATCGCATCAGAGAGCACCAGTATGATGACCTTCATTTGCTTGTCCTTAAGGACATGGTTCAGCACGGCGATGCTGGAGATGTTACTATTGGGGATGATGGAGTATTGAGGATGCATGGTCGGATTTGTGTGCCTAATGTAGATAGGCTACGTGAGTTGATTCTTGAGGAGGCCCACAGTTCGCGGTATTTCATTTATCCGGGTGCCGCGAAAATGTATCAGGACTTGAGACAACATTATTGGTGGAGAAGAATGAAGAATGATATAGTGGGGTTTGTAGCTCGGTGCCTCAACTGTTAGCAGGTGAAGTATGAGCATTAGAGACCAAGCTTACTACTTTATAGGTTAGAGATTTCAGAGTGGAAATGGGAATGGATCACCATGGATTTTGTAGTTGGGCTCCCACGAGCTTCGAGGAAGTTCGATGCTATTTGGGTGATTGTAGATCGGCTGACCAAGTCCGCTCACTTTATTCTAGTTGGGACTACTTATACTTCGGAGAGGTTAGCTGAGATTTACATCCAAGAGATTATTCGCCTCCACGGCGTGCCAGTGTCCATCATTTCAGAACGTGGCACGTAGTTCACATCGTAGTTTTGGAGAGCCGTGCAGTGAGAGTTGGGTACCCAGGTTGAGTTGAGCACAACATTTCACCCTCAGATGGACGAACAATCCAAGCGCGCTATTCAGATATTGGAGGATATGCTACATGCATATGTCATTGATTTTGGGGGGTTCTTGGGATCTGTTTCTACCGCTCGCGGAGTTTGCCTACAACAACAGCTACCAGTTAAGCATTCAGATGGCTTCGTATGAGGCTTTGTATGGGAAATGATGTAGATCTATGGTGGGTTGGTTTGAGCTTGGTGAGGCTAGGTAATTGAGTACTGACTTGGTCCATGATGCTTCGGATAAGGTTAATATGATTCAGGAGCGGCTTCACACAGCGCAGTCTAGACAGAGGAGTTATGCCGATAGGAAGGTCCGTGATGTTGCTTACATGGTTGGGGAGAAGGTACTGCTCAAGGTTTCACCCATGAAGGGTGTTATGAGGTTCGGGAAGAAGGGCAAGTTGAGCCCTCGGTATATTGGGCCGTATGAGGTACTTATGAGGATTGGGGAGGTGGCTTACAAGCTTGCCTTGCCACCTATTTTGTCGAGTGTGCATCTAGTGTTTCATGTTTCTATGCTCCAAAATTATGTCGGCGATCCGTCTCATGTTTTAGATTTCAACATTGTTCACTTGGATTGTGATTTGACTTATGATGTGGAGCTGGTGGCTATTTTGGGTCATCATATTCTTAAGTTGAGGTCAAAGGACATAACTTCAGTGAAGGTGCAGTGGAGAGGTCATCCAGTTAAGTAGGCTTCTTGGGAGACCGAGCGGAAGATGCAGAGTAGATATCCACACCTACTTGGGACTCCAGGTACGTTTCTAGACCTGTTCGAGGATGAACGTTTGTTTAAGAGGGGGAGGATGTAACGACCCGAGCGATTATTTTTAAGAGTTGTAGCCCCATTCTACCATTTACTGCTCATTTTGTACTTTATAGTTGGTATATGACTTGCTAGGGTAGTCGGCTCGGGTTCGGAGTAAATTTAAAATGAAATGAGACACTTCATCTCAAGGTTAAAAATTTAGGTTGAAATGATTGACCGGATGTCGATCTATGAGTAAAATACTTCGAAATAAAGTTTTGATTGTTTCTTTTGCTCCGTTGGGTGATTTTAGACTTAGGAACATGTCTGGATTGTGATTTGGAGGTCCGTAGTGGAATTAGGCTTGAAATGACGAAAGTTGAATTTTTGGGAAGTTTGATCGGGAGTGGACTTTTTGATATCGGAGTCGGATTAAGATTCCGGAAGTTAGAGTAGGTCCGAAATGTCAAATGTGACTTGTGTGAAGATGCGGTAGGAGGACCACAAAAGCGGACGTGGGAGGATGAGATGGGATCACAGAAGCGGCTTGGATGCTCGCAGAAGCGGAGCGAGGGACAGCATGAGCGGTATGGACCGCATATGCATGGGTGATGTCGCTTCTGTGACGCCGCAGAAGTGGTTAAGTGTCCACAAAAGCAGAAAGCCTGGGCAGATTATTAAAATAAGGGTTCGCGATTTTGGCTTCATTTCAAACATTTCAAGCACGGTTTAAGTAGTTTTGATAAATTTGGTATGGTTAGACTCGTGGTTGAGTGGGCATTCGGATTTTGTGACTTTTATCGAATTTTGAGACGTAGGCCCAGGGGGCGGCTTTTGAGCCAATTTTTGATTTTGATTAATAGCTTAGCATTTTCTTATGGAGTTGATTCCTTTACCCCGTATTGAATTTATCGCATTGTCTATGGCTAGAATCGAGGCATTCAGATGTTGTTTCGCGAGGCAAGGTATTGTTGGGATAGTGATTTTGCTCGGATTGAGGTAAGTAACAGTTATAAATTTGGTTCTGAGGGTACGAAACCCCGTATTATGTGTCATGTATTTGGTTTTGAGGTGACGCACATGCTGGGTGACGGACGTGTGGGCGTGCACCGTAGGAATTGTGACTTGGTCAAATTCCGTGGAACCGTGCAGTTGAATAATCTGTTGTTATCTGTACATTCTCCATGTAGTAGAGAAATTGAACCACAAATCATGTTAGAGATCATGTTTAGACTATGTGTTGGCACTGTAGGGACCCACAAAGGTCGTGTACATATTGAATTATCTGCTAAATTATTGTTTTGTATTCAGTCATAGTTTTACTTGTTATTATATCCCAGTCTCTATAATTCCTTGTTGACACATTATATCATTTCTGTTGGGGCTGACTTTCATGATTACTAAGATCCCGAGAGACTGGAGAGATTGGTGACTGAGTGAGGCCTAGGGCCTAATTGTGAGATATTGATACTATAGCACGTGAGTTGTTCGTGCGGATCCAGGTATTATACTATAGCACATGAGTTGTTTGTGCAACACGTGACTTGTCCATGCAAATTCGGATATTGTCCTATAGCACGTGAGTTGTCTGTGTGGATTATAGCGTTTGGGCTAAAGGAGCCCCTCCGGAGTCTGTGCATACCCTAGTGAGTGCAGGTACCTACTGAGTGCGAGTGCCAAGTGCCGACAGAATGGGAGGGATGTGTGACTGTTGCCCTGAGAGGATGCATTTGATTTCATTATTGCTGCACTTAGCTGCCATGTATAACTCTCTTGAAATTTCTGAATGATTTTACACTGTTTCACTTAAACTTGTCATGGAGTAACTGTTTGACCTAATTTATCAAACTTGAGAGCATGCCTACTTTCCTATATTGAGATCACTGTAATTGAACTATATCTGTGAAGCTCGTCACTACTTTCAGTTCTTTATTTAGTCTTGTTACTTACTGAGTTAGTTGTACTTACACTACACCCTGCACCTTGTGTGCAGACCCAGGTGCTTCCGGTCACGGCTGTTGCTGAGTTGTGGAGTTCGGATTCTCGTAGACTATCGAGGTAGCTGCTTGGCATTTTATAGATCTTGTTTCTCCTTCCCTATCTTTCCACTTGTTGTATTTAGTTTCAGATTATCATAAACAGTATTTTCCAGACTTGTGATGTATAAAAGCTCATGTACTATGTGACACTCGATGGTTGGGAACTTCTTGTATTTTGGGTTTCTATCTCGTTTATGAAAACTTTTATTATTTGAACTACTTTAATTCATTTTCTATTAAAAGTGTTGGAAATATTCTTAAATGTTGGCTTGCCTAATACCACGATAGGCGTCATCACAACAGGTTAGGATTTTGGGTCGTGACAAGCAGAAAGGCGGAGAGTATGGGTAGTTTGGCATTCATTTCAGTAGAGAAGAGGCCACTAGCTTTGGACATTCAGTCCTTGGCTAGCAGACTTGTGAAGTTGGATATTTCAGAGCCCAACCGAGTTCTTGCATACGTCATCGCCCAGTCTTCACTATTCGAGCAGATCAAGGCTTGTTAGTACGATGATCCGCACTTATTGGTTCTCAGAGAGACAATACTACAGGGTGGCGCCAAGGAGGTTACTATCGGTGAAAATAGTGTTCTGCAACTCCAGTGTCGTCTATCTATTCCTAATGTGGATGGATTGAGGGAAAAGATTCTAGAGAAGGCACACAGTTCTCGGTATTTTATTCATCCAGGTGCTACGAAGATGTATCGCAACCTGAGACAACATTATTATTGGTGGCGGATGAAGAAGGACATGGTTGAGTATGTAGCGAGGTGCCTAAATTGCAAGCAGGTTAAGTATGAGCATCAAAGGCCAAGTGGCCTACTCCAACAGATGGTTATACCTGAGTGGAAATGGGAGTGCATTTATATGGACTTTGTAGTTGGGCTGCCCCGGACCTTGAGGAAGTTTGATGCAGTTTGGGTCATTGTTGACAGGTTGACCAAGTCGGCACACTTCATTCCAGTTGTGACCACGTATTCTTCAGAGAGATTGGCCCAGATTTATATTCAGGAGATTGTTCGGTTGCATGGTGTGCCTGTTTTCATTATATAAGATAGAGGCCCTCAGTTTACTTCACAATTCTGAAGGGTAGTACATAGTGAGTTGGGGACTCGGGTATAGCTCAGCACAACCTTTCATCCGCAGACCGACTGGCAGTCAGAGCGGACGATTCATATCTTGGAGGATATGCTCAGAGCATGCGTGATTGACTTTGGAGGACAGTGGGATTGATTCTTACCTTTGGCTGAGTTTGCTTACAATAACAGTTGTCATACCAGTATCGAGATGGATCCATTTGAGGCCTTATATGGTCGGCGATGTCGTTTGCCCATCGGATGGTTTGAGCCCGACGAGGCTAAGTTATATGATACTGATTTGGTGAAGGACTCCTTGGAAAAGGTAAAGTTATTTCAGGAACGACTTCGCATAGCACAGTCCAGACAAAAGAGTTATGCGGATTAGAAGGTGCATAATTTATCATTTATGGTGGGCGAGAAGGTTCTCTTGAAAGTCTCACCGATAAGAAGGGCAAGTTGAGCCCAAGGTTTATAGGTCCATTTGAGGTGTTGAGATGAGTTGGGGAGGTTGCCTATGAGCTTGATTTGCCTCCAAGTCTATAGGTAGTTCATCCGGTATTCCATGTGTCCATGCTCCGGAAGTATCATGCCGACAGGGCGCATGTGTTAGCACGGTTTAGTTAGATGAGAGCCTGGGTTATGAGGAGGAGCCATTTTCCATTGCTGACATACAGGTTTCCAATTGAGGTCCAAGAAGATTTCTGCGGCAAAAGTTCAGTGCAGGGGTCAACCAGTCCAGGAGGCGACTTGGGAGACCGAGGAGGACAAGCGGAGTAGATATTTAGACTTGTTCGGCACTCCAGGTGTGATTCTAGACCCGTTCGAGGACGAACATTTGTTTAACAGGTGGAGAATGTAAAGCCCCGATCGATCAATTTGCTTTTACTGTTTTATGACTTGCCGGACGGTTAGTTCGGGCTTGGAAGGATTCGGGTCTAAATCAAAGCACTTAGTTCCTTAATATTGGCTTAAAAGGGGTTAAGTTTGACTTGGGTCAATATTTGTAGTAAACAACCTCTGAACCAGAATATGACGGCCTAAATAGGTTTGTATGATAATTTTGGACTCGGGGGTATGTTCGGATCTGGTTTTGGATGACCCGGACGTTTTGGCGCATAAAGTTGAAACTTGGCGCATTGAAGGTTTTAAAGTTCTTTAAATTTGGTTTAAAGTAGGTTTTGTTGATATCGAGGTTCGTTTGAGATTTCGAGCAAGGGAATAGTTCTGTATGGTGATTTAAGACTGACACGCAAAATCTGGTGTCATTCCGAGCTGTTTAAGTGTGATTCAACGCGTTCATAGCAAGTTCGAAGAACTTTAAGTTCAAAAATTGATTCGATTTGGTTTGGAGTGTGATTCTTAATTTTGATGTTGTTTTTTGAGTTCCGATGGTTGGAGCGAGTCCGTTTTATGTTTACGAACTTGTTGGTATATTTGGGCGAGGCCCCAGGGGTAGGGGTTGGTGTTCGGTACTTCGGTACGGTATTTAATAATTACGGTTTGGTATTTTCGGTATATCAATTGCGCATACCAAATACCGTACCAAAGTAGTTCGGTATGGTTCGGTATTTTCTTATTTGGTTCGATACGGTTTCGGTATCATACCAAAGTCTTTCAAATCTCCCAAGATTATGCTATGCCTATTGCCTAATGTCTCTTCTGACTTATCCTGAGAATTCAACCACTCAAAGGCAAACTTATAAAATAGAATCTCGATAATTATATAGAGTAAAAAATAATTCCTGGAGTGCAGTGACCTAGATTTAACAATTGCAACATTGGATTCTGAAAAAAAAATGTGAACAATGCAAAAAGACAGCAGGAGATTTATGCTCTAAGATGATATTGTACTTTTGTCAGTACCCTAAGAGAATCTGGCAAAGCTTTTCAAAGGAATGTAATGTTTGACAAATCTATCGACTCGAGCTAAAACATTACACTAGCTAAAACCCCAAAAATAATTATTCTTTAAATGCTCAAAAACTGATTATTGTCAACAGAAGAAACTTCATGAAATATAACAAGTTGAAACTAACATAAAACATAAAGAATGAAGAAGTTGTGAACCTATTGAAGACTTGAAGATTGAAGAATAAATGTCAACAATGAGCAAACAAGTAGTCGCCGAGGAGAGGAGTCGCCGTTGCCGAGGTCGTGAAGTCGCCATCGTCGTCTCTGCTATTATAGTCGTGAATTAAAGCAGCAGTTAAGCAATGTTTTTGAGAGAAATTAGGGTTACAAAATAGATAAGGGAAGGGGTAAGCAGAAGCTAAGTTTTGCCGTCTGCTCTCTAAGTCTCTAAGCCCTAAGGGACTAACTAAGGGCTAAGGGATTAGGGGTGTTGTGCTTAGGTTTATTCTTTATTGGGCTGAAAATAGAAATAGAGGTGGCTTGGACTTAATATATTTCGGTATACCAAAATATCAAAAAATCAATACCGAGTATCGAACCGAATACCAAAAACCCGAAAAATCTATAACGAATAATACCGAAAAACCAAAACATCGAATATCAAAATACCAAATTAATTCAGTTCGGTTCGGAATTTGATTTTTCGGATTTTATGCCCACCCCTACCCGGGGCCCTCGGGTGCTATTCCTGCGATATGTGGATCAAATTTGGGCTTGAAAGAAAGGCTGAAGCACTAGGGTTCTGGTGCAATCGCACCTGCGAAGAACCTGCAGCAGGTGCGAGCTCACAGAAACGAGCTAATTCCTGTAGAAGCGGCTTGGCGTGGGCTGGCCAGTGATCGCATAAGCGGAGAAGGAGCCGCACCTACGAACGCGCAGGTGCAAAGGAGTTGATCGCAGAAGAGGGGAAGGTCGTAGGTGCGACACGTACGCCGTAGAAGCGGTCTCGCAGAAGCGAGCCGTTGTTCGCAGAAGTGAAGGAGGCAGACCTAGACTGGGTCTACTCTTGCGAGATTTTTGTCTGCAAAAGCGGAGCCGCAGGTGCGGAAGTGGCATCGCATGTATGACAAACTGATGGGCAGTGAGGTTCATTTAAGTCGGGACTTAGGCCATTTTTGACTCATTTCTTTCATCTCTTGGACAATTTTGGAGCTTCTTGGAGAGGGGTTTTCACCTAGCTATTGAAGGTAAGTAATTTCTATCCAATATAAGTTAAATACATAGATTATGGGTAGATTTTAACATGTAAAATTATGGAAATTATGGGTTTAGTTGAAAAACCTAGGTTTTGATAAAAAAAAAATGGATTTAACCACTAAAATAATTATGGAATTGGGTGAAAATTATATATTTTAGTTCGTGAGGTTATGGATAACAATTATCTTCGAAAATTTCTGAAATCCGGGTACATGGGCCCGAGATGAATTTTAGAATCTTTCAATTTGGGTTGGGTAATTACTCTAATAGCTAAATTATTAACTTATGAGCGTATATTGATTATTTTATATGGCATTGGGCTAGCTTCAGATTATTCGGCACCAAGTTGGATCCTTAGAGTAAATTTGTGGCCGGAAAGTGAGCTTTGAGATGAGGTAAGTGTCACGACCCAAACCTATGGGCCGCAACGAGCACCCGGTACCTTACTTAACCGAGTAACAACATAACATATCTTTCTTATTGTACTTCCGTTGAAAAATGGGCCAAACGGGCCGTCATGGGCTAACCAGAATAAACATAGAGGAATACTCAATATAGGATGGCCCCAACCTGATATAAAAACTTATACATGTGATATACGGGCCTATAAGGCCAACTTGATCATTTGTAAACTCAAAACATAGGCCAACAAGGCCATACAAGCATTCGTATACATGACATCTGTCTACAAGCCTCTAAGAGTATATACTTATCACAAAGGTCGGGGCAGGGTCCCGCCATACCAAACAATACACGTCTAAATCATACTGACCAAACAAGCAACTCTGGAGCAAATGGAGCGCACCAACATTTTTCGCTGATCTGATGGCCTACTTGGAGGACTCTCGACCTGTCTATCGGAACCTGCTGGCATGAAACACAGCGTCCCCGGGCAAAAGGGACGTCAGTACGAATAATGTACCGAGTATGTAAGGCACATAAATAAGTAAATAACAGACATGGAAGAAATATAGAGTAAATGACTCAACCTTTAAGTCTGGATAACTCTGTAAATCATGAAATAATTATAGTGTCATGCATATGCGTATGAATGTCATATCGTGCATAGGTACATGTTTCATAACACCATCGGCCTCTGAGGGCATCCCATCATATCATCTCGGCCACTGTGGGTAAAATCATCAATGTATACCAGCTGATCAGGTGGTGGTGCGTATATAACGCCGTAGCCTTTTTCCCATATCTCATATAAATAATATATATATATATATATATATATATATATATATATATATATATATATATATATATATATATATATATATATATACGCGTATATAACGCCATCTGGTCATGGGTCAATGTACATGTATAAATGCATTAAATGCATAAGAAATACATTAATAAGATTTTCTCGAAATGTCATAAAAATAATATACCTGTCGGATAAATTTTATCAAATACGTATTTTTCTGAGACCCATGAACAGAAGATATAATAATAATTCATGTGGAAAATCAAGAATATAGACACCCCTAATATTTCTATGAATAGAGTCATTTATGGAAGTTGTGCATTTGCTCATTTCGTTCATGTTGTATAGATCATGCCAAAAGAAAAAAGGGATAGCCTTAACATACCTGAGTCGATTCTTTTGACAATTCCTCTAACACACGTTAATTGTGACAAAACATGGAACAAATCGTATGAAAAGCTGAACGCAATCACGTTGCTCAAAGAAGATCTTGGCCGAAACCTTTCCATCCCCAAAATGACATTTCTTATGTGATTTGGATAAGAAACTCTTGGATAACGTTTCTTGGATAACGTTTCCATCCAAGAAAATCTTGGCCGAAAGTGATTTGGACAATGTTTCTTATGTGCTTGGTTGAAATTCTTTTGTGATTTTGGATAGTAATGTTTCTAAGAGATTAGAATTAGAAAGTGAATCTTGGACTAGGAATGGTATATTAAATTTTTAGGTGGCCCCACTTTGAAGACTTTGCCACCAAAATTCATACAATTTGGCCACCTTGCATTATGATTTAAGAGTCACCAATTTGCATTGATGTGCTGCCACATTTTTTGATGTAATTGTTATCCAAATATTTAATTATCCACTAATCACTTAATTAACTAGTTAATTCCCCTATTATCTAATAATTCACATAATTAATAATTATGTCAAATTACTTAAAATACAACTCACTTTTAACACACTTTATACACCTTACTACCATAAATATCGGGTATTTTATCTCGGGCCGTATTTTATCCCAACATGACAAACTTCGACGAAAATTCATTTTTTCCCGATTTGCTTACCCTCTCACCTTCACAAATTTGCTCATCCCTTGTTTGAAATAGCATAAGGTTTATAATCTCAAAATAATCTCATTCCCAAACTTACGTCGATTAACTTACGATGAAACCTTAACGTACGAAAACATGGTGTGTAACATCATTCCCCCTTTTGTAACATTCGTCCTCGAATGTTGACTGATGCAATTATCATAATCATAGCCTATAGTCCTTGTGAATACTTTAGTACTCTTCTTGCCATATTAGGCAGTTGTTCTGTGAATAAATCCAAAGTCTAGCGTATTCCCACCTGTAGGTCTCTTTCTTATACCACGGCCTGTGGTCGGGATTCTTTCAATCTCGTAACTCTTGCTACCTTCTGTCATACAATTTGTACGACTTTTTCCTTGTAAGTACGCCTATGCGACTCTTCTTACTTTTTTTTTTCCTGCAGCTTTTACCCAATCTCTAGGCTTCACTTCGTAAACATATACATAGCTTGATAAGATGTCCCTCTGGGCATCTATGGGTACACCGAAATTCTTCGTTCGGTACTTTGTTGAACTCACGAATATTACTATACCTTATTTCGTTTATCTATCTGTATGACTTTACTGCACCTGGGTAGGTCATACTATGCCATAACACTTAACTCGATTTATCGTTACTGAGGGTTGCTACCGAACTCCAGGTTACTTTCGTTGTTTATCCCATATGTATAAATCTAAGTCATTTAATGCTTCCTCATTATTGTTCATTTTAAGAATGGTGGCCTAATCTCATCTAATACTTTGTGACTTTTGTCCATCCATTGTTAATTCACCTCAATATTAATTTACAATATACCACTGATAACTTGAAACTTCTTACGTCATACCTTGCCATTAGGTCTTACGTTGCATCGATGAATATTTGAAGTGATTTTCCTGATCCACTTAGGGGTGATACTGTACTTCAATGACCATATTTTATAGCATCCCAATGTAATTCACTTACGTGGGTACTTTAATCTCGTATAATCCATGAAATCATCTTCAAATCGTTACTCACTTGAAGGCCTAAACGTCATCCTTTATCCTTCACAATTACACCCTCATTGTACTATCAGGGTAGCATTCTATCTCTTTCAAATGCTATTAGTCTTAGACTCTCTTGAGTTTATTCAGGCTATACTGAACTTGCTATAATTTAGAGAGATCATTAGCTCTTTTGTTTTCACGGGCTTAATCCCGAGAACTTACCTGTTTCTCGTCACCTCCTCGTTCGCCCTTTTTTGTCTTTATTCCTGTCTTTCTAAAACGTTGTTGCTTTACCATAATTTAGCTTGCGTCATAGATTTCCTTGTGTCATTCTGGAACATCAAGCGCGACATCACATCGTCTCTAACTCTTCTTTACTTTCTTAATTAGCCTCCTCGATACCTGGAAACCATAGGCTAGAAGACATGCCATTGACGACGTCGCGATCATTCTTGGATACTGAATCCCCGCGCTTTTATCCTTCTATCCCAAGTATGGACTATTCACAACTTCCTGCATTTGAGTATTGCGTACGTTGTTCACCTTTACCTTACTTACCTTAAAATCTTGCATCACGTCTTATATCTCTTTCATGATCTTCCTTTCACATAGGTATAATTCACATCCATAACTTGAGGCTTTATTATAATACTTGCACCTCTAGTATATACATAATCCGGTGAGAGCTTCATACTGACTTCTTATGAGGTTGGTACTTTTCTAGCCGGATTTATCGTAGGGCCGCTATAGAATATGGTTGTTGTACTATCTCTCTTGCACCTATGATATTAAGAGTGATTCTGCAATGTTCTTAATCACGATGTCCATAATTTTCTGGGTCCAATAATCAAACTCTTGATTTACTTGGGTAATGTAATTATTTAGTTTCCTTTTTCCTCTGATCAACCTTTATGTAGGCTTAAGCTATCTTCCGATTTGTGGCTCATGGTGTTAGTTATTATACTTTTAGCCTTTCGTGGGCGCTATGGAATATCCATGATACAATCTTTTAATAACTCAATCCTTTGTCTATGACCTGGGCTCAATTCATTCATTTAACTTAAATTAGAATCTTCTACGGTTGTATGATTGTCGACATATATGTTGCATGGAAAATACTCAGAACGCTTAAGTGCGTTCATAACGTAACCAGCTATGGATCATTGATCGAATAAGTCCTTTCATTCCTTCTTAGCTTTCTTTAAACGTAAGCTATTACCTTTCCTGGTCTTTCTGCCACTTTTTGCTTGAATACTTAGTTTATCTTAGTGCCCACACATATTGGAATTCCATACAACCCATATGATCTTTTATCCTTTCTCGCCTATAATTATCCATAGTTAGTTATCTCCACGTCCTTGTGCTTGTAGGGTTGCTTTTGAACTTAAATTTTGACTATTTCTAATGGCATCCTCTTTTATTTCCGTAACACTTATACGCCACCTTTAACTACCCTAACTTCTATCTGAATATTTCTCAAGGGTTCTGAGGTCATATCTGCGAGACTGAATTCCCCATGTTGGGTTCACTATGTTTATCTTGCACGATCTATTGATTTGTCTGTATCCCCTTGTCTAGCCATAACTAGGCTCTTCCTGAATTAACTACTAACTACTCGTTGGTCCATTCTCATATCCATATTCCGTATAATCTTTCTTGGGTTATTTCTTTTGTATTAACTTACTATTTATCAAAAACATCCTGGGCAGGGACCCTTACTTCCTTTCCTTGACGTCGTGTTTGCATAATGTTCTAGATTCGTAGCATATCTGTAGGCTTTGAATAAATGCAATCTCGTCCCTTTTTTTTCGCTTCTTCCTTTATCATTACATAGTTACTAGAACTACTTGTCTCTGACTTAATGCCACATCACTCCATATTCCCCCCTTTAGGGAAGTTCTAAGATTTAGTGCTATGATGAGCTACCTATAGATGTTTTACCTTTTTATCTTTGGCGTCTTCTCACATTATCGATGACCATTACTCGCATTGCGGTAATTCTCATTGCTTACTTTAGGGAAGCATTTTCCTGAATCACCATTCTATGAATTTCTCATGAACTTCTTCTGTTGTCCACTCTATTATTGCCAGAACACAATCTCTGAAATTCTCATAATACCGACTATTATCAAATCAATCAATCCCTAATTCATGTCTAGTTTACCTTGTTTACTAGCCTATACTGATTTGTATTACATTGGGGGTCTAACTTTTCCTTTTGTTCACGAACGTGTTTCTCGAAATGAGGATATGACTTTCTGGCCTATACTCTTTTGTTGTCTCAAGGCCTGTCACTTCTCATGTTTTTCTTCACTTGACTATAGACTCTATAATACTGTCATGTTTTAGCCGTTATCATCCAGGTATCACATCTTACTCATAATGCACTCTCTTCTTATTTCCTGCTAACATTTTTGTCCATCACTTTATTCTGAAAACTTTGACAAGATATTCTTTTGCTTTTAGCTCCCCTTTTCTCCATCCACTGCCTCTTCAGGTTGCTTAACATTATTTCTCTACTAGGGACGGGATCCATATTAAGATAATATTTATCCTTTCCAGGCTTCCAGTGCCTATCTTTGTAATACTCATATCTAGTTATACTATTTTAGAGCGCACCATCTGAGTGTCTCACAAGGAGATCTATCGGCACATTATCCTTCGAAAATGTCAACTAATGCAAACAATCCATCCACCATTTTGGGTCACTCTAACCCCAGCCGAATTCTGATACCCGGCATTCTCTTATACTGTATATATTAGCTCCTATAGGGCATAACTAAGATCGGTGTGGCCAATTGTACATACCTCTGTTACTATTGAAGGTAACTCAAAAGGCTTATCTTTCTATGTCTGAGTTGTAAATACTGTTATTCTTCATTAACTGGGCGCCTCGTACCCTTCTTCATCTTGCTTTTTTTTTTTGAAACTTATACCTTCTGATTCTTTCATTGCTTTTTACCATAAGAGTGGATAGGCATTCTTGCCTTAGGGATCCTTATCAAGAAGTTTACACATCTTAGTATACATGATCTGCTGAATACCTCATCTTTATCCATCATAAGCATGATGCAAAAATCGAGTTCCTCTGACTCAACTCTTCCACAGATATATCCCTTACCAATCATCTTTCTGGATGTAGGCATCATCGTATTATGAATAAGATAAAGTTTAGAAAATTGAGTTCTTACAACTGGGCTCTCCCACATGATCTAGAGTAAGAAGAAAGAGTGACAATCCTAAATGCTCTGTAGCCTCCTGCTTATAAGTGTGGTGCACGATAAACCCATAAACAAGATTCTACTAGACACGGCTTGTAGACTCTCTAGGACAGAACTGCTCTGATATCACTTTGTCACGACCCAAATCTATGGGCCGCAACAAGCACCCGGTACCTTACTTAACCGACTACCGACATAACATATCTTTCTTATTGTAATTTCGTTGGCAAATGGGCCAAACGGGCCGTCATGGGCTAACCAGAATAAACATAGAGGAATACTCAATATAGGACGACCCCAACCTGATATAAAAACTTATACATGTGATATATGGGCCTATAAGGCCAACTTGATCATTTGTAAACTCAAAACATAGGCCGTCAAGGCCATACAAGCATTCGTCTACATGACATCTGTCTACAAGCCTCTAAGAATACATACTTATCACAAAGGTCGGGTCAAGGCCCCGCCATACCAAACAATACACGTCTAAATCATACTGACCAAATAAGCAACTTCGGAGAAAATGGAGCGCACCAACATCTTCCGCTGATCTGATGGCCTACTTGGAGGACTCTCGACCTATCAATCGGAACCTGCAGGCATGAAACACAGCGTCCCCAAGAAAAAGGGACGTCAATACGAATAATGTATCGAGTATATAAGGCACATAAATAAATATATAACAGACATAGAAGAAATATAGAGTAAATGACTCAACCTGTAAGTCTGGATAACTCTGTAAATCATGAAATAATTATAGTGTCATGCATATGCGTATGAATTTCATATCGTGCATAGGTACATATTTCATAACATCATCGGCCTCTGAGGGCATCCCATCATATCATCTCGGCCACTGTGGGCAAAATCTTCAACGTATACCAGCTGATCAGGTGTTGGTGCGTATATAATGCCGTAATTTCTTTCTATATCCCATATAAATATAATATACATATATACGCGTATATAATATCATCTGGTCATGGGTCAATATACATGTATAAATGCATGAAATGCATAAGAAATACATTAATAAGATTTTTTCGGAATGTCATAAAAATAATATACCTGTCGGATAAATTTTATTAAATACATATTTTTCTGAGACCCATGAACAGAAGATATAATAATAATTCACGTGGGGAATCAAGAATATAGACACCCCTAATATTTCTATAAATAGAGTCATTTATGAAAGTTGTGCATTTGCTCATTTCGTTCGTGCCATATAGATCATGCCAAAATAAAGAAGGGACAACATTAACATACCTAAGCCGATTCTCTTGACAATTCCTCTAACACACGTTAATTGCGATAAAACATGGAACAAGTCGTATGAAAAGCTGAACGCAATCACGTTGCTCAAAGAAGATCTTGGCCGAAACCTGTCCATCCCCAAAATGACTTTTCTTATGTGATTTGGATAAGAAACTCTTGGATAACGTTTCTTGGATAACGTTTCCATCCAAGAAAATTTTGGCCCAAAGTGATTTGGACAATGCTTCTTATGTGCTTGGTTGAAATTCTTTTGTGATTTTGGATAGTAATGTTTCCAAGAGATTAGAATTAGAAAGTGGATCTTGGACTAGGAATGGTATATTAAATTTTTAGGTGGCCCCACTTTGAAGACTTTGCCACCAAAATTCATACAATTTGGTCACCTTGGATTATGATTTAAGAGTCACCAATTTGCATTGATGTGCTGTCACATTTTTAGATAAAATTGTTATCCAAATATGTGGATTAATTATCCACTAATTACTTGATTAACTAGTTAATTCCTCTATTATCCAATAATTTACATAATTAATGATTATGTCAAATTACTTAAAATACTACTCACTTTTAACACACTTTATACACCTTACTACTATGGTCATATGGTACCTTGTATGGCACTAGTCCATAAATACCGGGTAATTTAGCTCGGGCCGTATTTTATCCCAACATGACAAACTTCGACGAAAATTCATTTTTTTTCGATTTGCTTACCCTCTCACCTTCATGAATTTGCTCATCACTTGATTGAAATAGCATAAGGCTTATAATCACAAAATAATCTCATTCTCGAACTTACGTCGATTAACTTACGACGAAACTTTAACGTACGAAAATATGGGGTGTAACAATAAGTCTCTTTCCTAACCTTGTAAGAGAGAATTTAACCCATATGTGGTTTAAATTACTGTTTGATTCTATCTGTTGGGGCTACGTACGCACGAGGTGACACGAGTCCGTGCATAGCTACTAATTATGCTTAAGTCCGGGTAGTTTACGACCCAAATTAAAGCTTAGTGGTGAGCTATTTTCTGAGTCCGTTATGCAGCACCCGGAGTCTCTCTTTTGCATTTTATTTTCTGTCTACTCTATTTCAGATAATAGTTTAGTGTTATGTATATTCTACTAGTTGCTTATACACTTGTGACACCAGGTCTTGGAACATATGCTAGTCGACTTTATGGTTTTTGGAGCATTTATTTCACTGCATTTGCTCACTCATTAACTTTCGCTTTACTTTATTAAATTTTCTACTCCTTAATTTCTTAATAAATAAAATTAACTACTTGAAAATTTATTAAAAAGAACAATATACACGTGCAACGCACGTGGCGAGAAACTAGTACAAGATTAAAAAGGAAGTATGATTTTCGCCCCAAATTAAATTGAGAGAGTAAATCATTGCTTTCTAATTTGGAGATTTAAGGTGTTTTTAATTTGTAAATATTAAAATTTACATTGTTTGATGCTAATCTTAGGATGTTTGGACTTTTCTTCTGTGACTAGCTTCAAATATTATTTCAAGACATATTTTATTATAGAAATGCAAAGTAAAATTGTTAAATGCTCTTGAATTTTTTTTTTGTTTGAAGTGGAAAGTATAAGGCTCCACATTGTTCATGAGTGTGCATGTAAGTTTCATTCAGTAATAAACGGTGACTTGATTCTGTCACGACCCCAAATTCCCTCCCTAGGATGTCGTGATGGCACCTAGTCTCTAAAATTAGGTAAGCTTATCAATGCGGAATAATAATAAATATGAAATAAATAAACTACAATTCAAATAATTTCAACTCCCAAAACCCAGTAGAAATAAGTCACAAGTTTCTAATAATTTATTCTCTATACATCAGAGCCTAAAACAAATAAGGAAGACAACATAGTAAGATAGAAGGGGACTCCGGAGTCTGCGGACGCTGGCAGATATACCTCGAAGTCTCCTCGTACAGCTAGTTTACTGATGCCTGGTCTGATAAGACGTACCTGGATCTGCACAAAAAGATGTGCATAAGCGTAGTATGAGTATACCACAGCGGTACCCAGTAAGTGCCAAGCCTAACCTCGGTAGAGTAGTGACGAGGTCAGGTCAGGCCCTACTAGAGAATAAATAACAGCATGGTAAAATGTTTAAATAATATTATAATATAAAATGACAATGAAAATGACTCAAGTAGTATGTCACATTTAATTACACCAAATAATGGCAAATAAATACCTCGTGGAAACAAAACAGAATTCTTTTCAACTTTAAAAAAATCACAACAATAATCGAAGGCAACTGCGGCCATAAATCAATATCAATAAGGGCACTCCCGAGGTACCGCCTCGTAGTCCCAAATCATAAATAAATTCACAATATCTCATTTCCTTATCTCACCGCGGGAGCCTTCACAATTTATTTGAAAGAAAATATTTTTTCCGAAATAACATCCCGCGTTTTAACCATCCTTATCACACCGCATGACTTCTAGTAGTTCCCCCTACTAGCCACGCGTATCAAGCCACCATTATCTCACCGCATGCGTTTCAATACCCAGACCTTATACCACCGTATGCGTATCAATATCATAATATATCACAATTTGCACCTCAGATGCTCAAATAATTTAACTTGCCAAAATAATTCAACAACAATATTTTTCCACAATAAAGAGCTCACAGCTCATATCAAAATAATTCAACAATAATATTTTTTCACAATAAAGAGCTCACGACTCATGTCAAAATAATTCAACAATAATATGTTTCCACAATAAAGAGCTCACGGCTCATGTCAAAATAATTTAACAATAATATTTTTCCACAATAAAGAGCTCACTGCTCTATCACAATGAGCACAAAAATCTTACAAAAATATTCAGGAGTAAATAATTTAGGAAAATAATATTTAAAAATCTTTAATACGTTGCTTCAACATCAAGTTTAAAAATGTCAAATACTTCATATTAATAATATTTAATTTAAAGAAAATCAACCTTCAAATAGTGCACAGAATAAAAGAAACCAAGTTCCAACTAAATAGATAAAACAATTAGCAGGAAAAGGTCAAACAAATTTAAGGCATATATTTTAGATCAATGATGAAGAATATAACAAGATAAAATAATTTAATAAATACGCAACAATGATCTACACAATTTAAAAATATAATATTTTATATTTAGCCCGTGTACACACTTGTCACCTCGTCTACACGACTTTTAACATATTCCAATAATCACATCAATACCAATCCTAGGGGAAATTTCTCCCACACAAGGTTAGACAAGTCACTTACCTCGACTTGCTCCAATTTAACCAAGTATTATGCTTTTTTCTCAATTTTACGACTCCGATATACTCGTATCTAGTCATAATTAATTTGATACAGTCAACAAAAATTATAGAAATCAATTTAATAAGAAAATACTATATTTTTCAATAAAATCCGAAATTAGCTCAAAAATCGCCCGTGGGGCCCACGTCTCGGAATCTGGCGAAACTCACAAAATCCGACAACCCATTCAATTATGAGTCAAGTCATACTAGTTTCACTCAAATCCGACTCCGGATCGACACCGAAATCTCATAAATTCATTTATATGAGATTTCTAAAATTTTCCCAAATTTCTATCTCAAAACACTAATTAAATGGTGAAAACAATGATATATTCGTGTATATTGACCAAATCCGAGTTAGAATCACTTACCCTAATGTTTTTCCTTGAAAATATATCAAAATCACCTCTCCTCAAGCTCCAATTTGTCAAAAATGTTAAATGGGATGAAGTCCCCCATTTTTATAACTTACAGATCTGTCAGGGAGCTCGATTTTGTGAGGGAGCTCGATTTTGTGAGGGAGCTCGATTTTGTGAGGGAGCTCGATTTTGTCAGGGAGCCCAATTTGTCAAGGAGCTCGATTTTGTCAGGGAGCTCGATTTTGACAAGGAGTCCGATCTTGACAGGGAGTTCGATTTTGTCAGGGACTCCGATTTTGAGAGGGAGTCCGATTTTGACAGGAAGTCCGATTTTGTCAGGGACTCCGATTTTGACAGGGAGTCCGATTTTGACAGGGAGTCCGATTTTGTCAGGGAGCTCGATTTTGACAGGGAGTCCGATTTTGTCAGGGAGTCCGATTTTGACAGGGAGCCCGATTTTTGACAGGCAGCCCGATTTTGACAGCATTTCCAACAGAAACATTGCAGCAACTTTTGAAGTAGCTAAGTCCCACTTTTGATCCGTTAACCATCCGAAACTCACCCGAGGCCCTCGAGACCTCAACCAAATACACCAACAATTTTTAAAACATCATACTAACTTATTTGAAACCTCAAATCACATCAAACAACGCTAAAATCACGAATCATGCTCCAATTCAAGCTTAATGAAACTTAAAATTTCCAACTTCTACATTCGATGTCGAAACCTATCAAATCAAGTCCGATTGATCTCAAATTTCGCACACAAGTCATAAATGACATAACGGAGCTGTAAAAATTTTCAGAACTGGATTCCGACCCCGATATAAACAAGTCAACTCCTCGGTCAAACTTCCAAACTTAAATTCCTATTTTAGCCATTTCAAGCCTAATTTCACTACGGACTTTCAAATAAAATTCCGATCTTTCTCCTAAGTCCAAAATTACCATACGGAGCTGTTGGAATCATCAAAATTCTATTCTGGGGTCGTTTGCACATAATTCAATATCTGGTCACTATTTGAACTTAAGCTTTTAAATTTTCATCAAAATTCTATATCTCGGGCTAAGGACCTCATAATTAAATTTTGAAAATATGCCCAAGTCCCAAATCACGATACGGACCTACCGGAACAGCTAAAACACTGATCTGAGTCCGTTTTCTCAAAATGTTGACCAAAGTCAACTCAGTTGAGTTTTAAAGCTCTAATTCACATTTTAATTCATTTTTCACATAAAAAATTTTCGAAAAATTTTACGGACTGCGCACGCAAGTCGAGGAATAATAAATAGTACTTTTTGAGATTTTAGAATACATAATTAATTATTAAATTTAAAAATGACATTTTGGGTCATCACAGATTCTTAGAGTCAACATATAGATCTTATTTATATTTAGAAAGATTTCTTAGCTTGTTTAAGTATTAATTGTAAGTTTTTGTAACTATATATCAATGCTTGTGGAATCAGAAAGATCGATGTATAGAGCTAATTAACTATTGATTTAATTTTTCTAATGTCGCAAACAAGACAAGTTTGATACTTGAATACTTCCGTAAACTCAAAAACAATGATTTCACTAGTAATTGTTTACAGTAACTTAAATTTCAAAATACAGTAGAACCTCTCTAAATTAATATTGCCGGGACCATGAAATATTATTATTTTGTAGAGATATTATTTAATCGATAGATTAATATTTATTAATTTAAAGAGTGTTTTCGAGATTCAATGAAGGTTAATTTTTATTACATCTAAATCATTGTATCTTACTAATTTATGTATCATATTTATTGAATTAATATAAAAAATAAATTCATTATACATAAAGTACAATGTATGATGTACGATTCATTGTAATATTTTTTTAATTAAATGATTCATTGTAATGTTGATTGTTTAATCATTGTAATTAATAAATCATTGTAATGTTCATTAATTCTTAATAATCAAATATTATTCATTGTATTTTTACTAAAAATATTCAATGTATGACGGTGAGAGAATAAACTATATAAGAAACAGAGAAAATTTCTTCCCACTAATGGCTTCTCATCTAAAAGGTGTCACAAAATCAACAATGACAAATCAAATACGTAAAGCATTATGTGAGTACAAAAGAGATCATTCCATGTGAACTTAAAAAGATTTGCAGTTGTGGCTTGATGAAAATTTTGATTTGAAAGTTAGTCAAGGTACAATATCAAACACACTCAAACGATCAACTGAGTATCTTTCGGCTAACTTAGAAAAAGGAAGGGATATCAAGTGGCACAAGGCTCAAAATTTTCAGACATGGAGAAGGATATTTATGAGTGGTTTCTCCAATATCAAGACTGCGTGAATATAACGGTAGAGTTAATTTTGGAGAAGACGAGAGATACAATGAAACTTTTACATCCTCAGAAAGATTTTGAGCACAACGTTTCTTAAGGTTGGCTTGAGAATTTAAGCTAAGACATAGTATCAAGTCATTTCGTCATTTCGAAGAGAGTATTTCGGTTGATATACAAGATATGGAGACGAAATTGGAGTCCATAAGGGAAAAAACAAACCAGTTCCCTATGAAACTATTAGAAAAATGCCAATTTCCAACCGTCTAATCAGTCGAAAATTGTGTTTTTCCAACGAATTTTCAACAAAAGAAGGTCGGTCGGAAAACACGTGGTCGCAAAATATTTACAACCGAATCAGTCGAATTTTTTCGACAGATTCGATCGCAAACTGAAAAATAAAGGACGCATTTGAATTTAATTCATTGCAACCGAATTGGTCAGTAAATTTGCGATTGATTCGGTCGGTAAAAAAAAATAAAAATAAATAAATAAAAATTAAATATTTCAACCGATTTCGTCAGAAAATTAAATAATAAAATTAATTTTTAATTAAATATAAATTGACCAAAATAGTCGTACATATTGAGAATTAATTAATTAAAAGTTTTCAAAAATTCTCAATTTGCGACCGAATGAGTTGCAAATTTGTATAATTTCTAGTGAAATATTTGACTGATTCAGTCGCAAATCAGTTGCAAATCTGGAATATTTTTAGCAGAATTTTGCTGTATTTTTAATTACAACACCTACCAAATAAAACAGCCAACCAAACACCTAACAACCAATCAAACACCTAGTATAACAATCCAAATCCAATATTTACTATAAAATGAACAGTAATATTTATAACAATCCAATCAACTAATCAAACAACATTAATTTTGATCAAGTAATTATCAAAATACTAACTCAATTTCATAAATTAAATATGTCTCTAACTTCAACTCTAAAACATTCAAATAGCTAATCCTAGTCAGACTCAGTCTCCTCCTCAGACTCAAACTCAGACTCCATTGCAGCTTGACTACCTTTCTTGCTTTTCTTTTTTAATAATTTTTGGATCAAAGCATGAGTTGCTTCAAATTCTTGCGACATCTGATCTACTCTTTGACTCATAGCTTCCATATCTTCTTGGAAAACTGATGCACTAGTGAATAATGCTACTGCTGAACGATTGGAGGATGACTGTACTCCAATCCCGTAGACTCGGCCTTTATTTATTTTCATAAGAAATAAAAAAAAAAGTAAAAGGAGTAAGAAAACAAACACGCAACTTTCAAACTAATACCAAAATAGATAATTACATAATATCTATACCTTTATTCACGCCACCTGCCGCCTGTGTCCAAATTGCAGTCATATCCTCTAAGGTCGACTGAGTTCCTTCAGGATGAGTTTGTTGCCATGCATCAAGATCAATATGATACTTGTCCTGAAATAAAAATAATACACGTTATATAATTAAAAAAAAACCAAGAGAAAAGAATAATATAGTGTTGGAGTTGGGAACATACAAATGTCTCTGAAGCACGCAGTTCGACCCATCCTTCTCTTGTGCGTCCTTCTTCTTCTTCTTCTTCTTCTTCTTCTTCTTCTTCTTGTGGGTCTTCGCAAAGACCTCAGCATAAATCACATCCCCCCCACGTTCCTTTTTCTGAAAAGTAAAATATATATATATATATATATATATACATGTAAAACTAAGAATATTTTATAATAAAATTACCAATCTCAAACGATGGGCAGCAAAACTAATAGAACTCCAGTATGCAACGCTCCACCCTTAATAGATGTTCTGTTTAACTTTGCATGTTCACTCTTCTTCTTCCACTCAGGGGTGTTCCACTTCTCCAAGAGCTAATTCCATACATCTACATGTATCCAATCAAACCTGGTGCCACCTCTCGTAGCAACATGATATGAATCTGTTATCCTCTTATGTGCTCTCTTCTCGAAGTTAGCATTCATTAGAATTTCAAGTGTAGGCTGCTACACGCACCTAAGCTTCAAAAAGCAATAGATAATATTAGACGAATGAGGATAAATATTAATAAAAATTAATTTATTCTTACCTTAAATTATTGCCACATATTCATTCTGATTTGGTATTGTATCTGTCTCCAGGAGTTTCACGGCTCATGAAAAAAATGGCTTCATAGCTTCCATCACCATATGTGTGGTATGATACGATGGCAAAAACCTGCATTAAATTTAACATATAAAATAAACATTCATTAAATTAATTATATGCGAAATTTGTTTGAAAGATTTTAAAAGGGAATTGAAGGAAAATTCACCCGTCGCCACGGGGAATGATAATCAGCCGATGAAGATAATTGTACTGTACAATCCCTCCAGTGCTCTGTCTCCCAGTACCAGCAACTATAGAAGTACTGGCAGATGGGGATGCAACTGCGTGAGAGCGTCCAATATCCAAGTTAGATATACTTGCAGTGGATGATGATGGAGATGATAATTGAATGGGCGATGTATGAGGCACAAAAGATGAACCAACAGGCTGGCTACTATTATGGCTCGGGGATGCAATCAGTGGTGAGTCACCGAACTGACTAGCAGAATCACGTGGGAAAGAAGTTAAGAAATGAGGCATGGGTATAAAATTAATGGTGGTCGAAGCTGAGCCACCATGAGAAGGCATGGAGTAATACTAAAGCGAGCTAGACGGGGGATGGACTTTGAAAAAGTGAAATGTCTGTGAAGCTGGCATGGAAGGACGAAGAGGCATAAGAGGATGGCTCATATTTGGTATAGGTGGAGGAAGCTGACTTGTAGTAGGTAAAATGTGTTTTTTCTTCTTATATTTTTTTTATTTACCGCGAGAAGCCATCTGTGTAATGAATATAAAATATTTACATGTAAAATAATTTAACATAACAAATATAAACATAAGGTATACATAATAAATATAACAATATAAACATTAAAAAACAGAGATGTCATTAATAATATCATGTAATTTTATTACATATCACAATGAAGTATACCATAGCATATAAATACTGAACAAGTCATAAAACACACAAATAGCTTAATCCTTATCACTTGTTTCATTTTTATTTTTTTCATCATATAATTCTTCATCGCTAGTTTTATTTTCATCACATAATTCTTCATCCTCGCGTGTTTCATGTTCATCAATTGAATCTTCATCCTCATTTTCTATTGATGTTCCCTCACCATGCTCAGTCAAAATTGATCTTTGGACCGAAGGATTGAATTTTTCGTATAGGTCGTTGCTATCCTGCAATTCATCTGTTAATTCATTATCCACTATTGTTTCAACACTTGAAATGTTATTTTGGTACGCTACATCCAATGTATCCTCGACTTCAACTCTACCCACTGGCTTAGATTTTATCACTACCCGCCATGCAGACTTATTCTTGCACAAAGGATACGATACATAATACACTTGTTTCACATTTTGTTCAATAATAAATGGGTTATAGAGTCTATAGCTCCCCGTGTGCTTTATTTTAACAATTTTGTATTGAGGATGCACCTTCGTACCTCTATTTGGTGTTAAATCATACCACTTACACCGAAAGAGTACCAATATTTTCTTCAGCCAACCTACTTTATACTCAAGTTCTATGATCTCTTTAAGCACACCATAATAATCAATATCCCCATCGATTTTCACACACACACACACAACTATTATTTTTTTCTTACCCTTAGATCATTCTTATGTATAAAACTTATACCCATTGATACAATACTTAGATATCTTTCTGACTCTAGGATCAGGCCCCCAAGCTATATCTTGCAAAAATTGATCATTTACGCCATTAACTGGATTATGAACCTATAAAGGGTAAAATAATTTAGAATTACTAAATACATATAACTTATTAAAATTTACCGTTAATAAGACCATGTTAAATATTAAGTAACACTTACAAATTCTTTAAACCATTATGAAAACTTTGGATAAACAAGCTCTTGCCCATATGTATCCACAAATCAATTATCCGACAAAATAAAAAATGTCATTAGTTAAAACGATAATGAATATTTAATAGATGTCGGTAATATAAATGTATACTTACTTATAGTAAGGTTGGACCTCAGGGAAATTCAAAAGCACATGCGTTGTAGCTGACTTTAGTTCCAACTCACTCAAAAGTCATTTTGTACTACATTTTGGACCACCTTTTACCTGGTTGATTGAATATGAAAAATGGTGGATATGAAGAATCAATGCCTCCATCGTTGTCATGACCCAAAAATTCTAACATTTTCGTGATGGCACCTATCTTAGTACTAAGCAAGCCGACAATCTCAATAAACCACCATATCATCTAAATTTGAAAATATAATATTTAAATTCAGCGGAAGAAATTTTTACAAATACAAATATAAACACTCCCAAAACTCGGTGTCACTGAGTACATGAGCATCTAATATGAATACAAAGTCTGACTGATAAAACACTGTCTGAAAGTATAGAACAGTACAATAACTGAAAGAAAGAGAGTCAAGGTTAGCGGACTCCAGGCAACTACCTTGATAGTCTACAACTGATAGCACTCTGAGATCTAACGGTCGCCGTGTCCGAAAGCACCTGGATCTGCACACGAGGTGCAGAGTGTAGTATGAGTACAATCAACTCAATAAGTAACAAGACTAACCTCTGGGCTGAAAGTAGTGACGAGCTCCGCAGGCACAATCCAGTATAAATAATGGTAAAAAAATATAGGCATGCTTTCAAGTTCAACAGTTAAACTCAGTACAAGTAAAATAGATCAATATTGCATGATATGAGGAATAAGACATCTCAGTAGAAAGACCTTATGTAAATACTAGTCACAACTTATTCAGTCGCTCGGTACTGTTTATGGCCAATCCATCCCAGGAATATTCCATCCCGTATATATATACACATCGACTAACAGTCAGTCACTTAGTACCGTATAAGGCCAATCCAACCCTGGGTAATTTATCCCCAAATATAAATGATACGGACAAGATCCATGTCCATGGAAAATCCATCACAATATAAATAAGTAAGGTGAGTCCATGCCCTGGGAAGTCTATGCTAAATATATATAATCATTTACGCTCACTAGGGGTGTGTACAGACTCCAGAGGGGCTCCTTCAGCCCAAGCGTAATATAAAGCCGATATGGCCTACTGCACGCGAGCAGTCCCGATCTATATAATAAATAAGCCTATAAGGCTTGCTGCAGGCGGACAACCCCGATCCATATAATAATAATGCCTATAAAATCTGCTGCAGGCGGGAAACCCCGATCTATATAATAATAAAGCCTATAAGGCCTGCTGTGGCGTGCAACCCCGATCCAGAACAATAAAGCCTATAAGGCCTGCTGCGACGTGCAACCCGATCCCATAATAATAAAGCCTATAAGTTCTGCTGCGGCGTATAGCCCGATCCCATAATTAGTATATATAAAGCCAATATGGCATGCTGCGGCGCGCAGCTCGATCCCATAAATATCCTCACAATGGATGAATATGACTGAGTGTGAAATGTATATTTTTACAATAATTAATTCAACAGCAACACGACCTCATGGATCCCAAAATATCGGCACGTAACCTAAACATCTTCTTTAATAAGAGCCTCATCTCAATTTTTTCTAACATGTGGAGGATACACAGATAATAACATAGTTCTTTAATTTTTCAACTCCATAGAATTTATTTAAGTTATAATTTATATGGTGCATGCCCACACACTCGTCACCTAGTATGTGCGTCATCTCCAACAATTGATATAACACAACATTTAGGGATTCATACCTTCCGAATCAAGTTTAGAAATGTCACTTACCTCAGTCGTGTAATTTCTCACTCCGCTATGCCCTTGCCTCGAGAATTGGTCTCTGAAAGCCTCTTATCTAGTCACAATTAATTCGATTCGGTCAATACAAATTATTGAAATTAATTCCATAAGAAAATACTAATTTTCCAATAAAATCCGAAATTTAACTCAAAAATCGCCCATGGGGCCCACGTCTCGGAACCCGACAAAAGTTAAAAATTTGAAAACTCATTCAACCACGAGTCTAACCATATCAATTTTATCAAAATCCGACCTCAACTCGACCCTCAAATCTTCTAATTAAACCAAGAGGGTTTTCTAATTTTTCTAACTTAATTCACCCATTAAATGTTAAAAACAATCATGGATTCTAGTAATTTAACCAATATTGAACTAAGAACACTTACCCCATTATTTTTTCAGAAAATCTCCCAAAAATCACCTATATCCGAGCTCCAAATCGGTAAAAATGAAAAATGGGACGAAGTCCCATTTTTAGATCTTAAACATTCTATCCAGGTTCGCATTTGCGGACAAAAACTTCGCATTTGCGAATGAACAGTACCTCCCATGAACAGTGTTCGCAATTGTGAACTGCACAAAAATTCAAAATCATCGCAATTGCAACAAATTATTCGCAATTACGAGTGAACATTAATCTCCAATGAACAGTGTTCGCAATTGCGATAAATAGTTCACAATTGCAATAAATGATTCGCAATTGCGAATGAACAGTACCTCGCCAGAAACCAGCAAACTCAAACTTCTCCGAAATGATTCGAAACCATCCGGAACCTCCCGGACACAAACCATATACGAATTTTAATCATAAAACACGCTACGAACCTGCTCGCACACTCAAAACACTGAAAAGAGGTCGTCTTGACCCGATATTGACCATGGCCAAACTCTCAAATTTCTTAACTTTACTAGTCTCTCAACTAATAATCCAAAAATACATCCAAGCCCCTCGGGACCCGTCAAATCATACCAACAAGTCCTAAAATATCATACGAACTTAGTCAAAACGTCAAATCCTGTCAAACAACGCTAGAACCACGAATCATACATCAATTCAAGCTTAATGAAACTAAGAAATTCCAACTTCTACATTCAATGCCGAATCCTATCAAACCACGTCCGGTTGACCTCAAATTTTTTACACAAGTCATAAATGACATAACAGACCTATTCTAATTTCCAGAATCAGATTCTGACCCCAATATCTAAAAGTCAACTCCCCGGTCAAACTTCCCAAAAATTCAACTTTCGCCATTTCAAGCCTAATTCCACTACAGACCTCCAAATCACAATCCAGACATGCTCCTAAGTCCAAAATCACACAACGGAGCAAACAAAACCATAAAATTTTAAATCCGGGGGCGTTTATACATAAGTCAACATCCAGTCAACTTTTCCAACTTAAGCTTTCAATTATGAGACTAAGTGTCTCAATCCACTCTGAAATCCTTCTGTACCCGAGCCAACTAACCCGTTAAGTCATAAAATAACCGTAAAGCATAAATTGAGCAGTAAATGGGGGAACGGGGCTGAAATAATCAAAACTACCGGTCGGGTCATTACATTCTCCCCAACTTGAACATACGTTCGTCCTCGAACGTGCCAAGAGTTGTTCCTAACCTTCAAATCTCTATTCCACTTCACCACGCACATACCCGGGGGTGATCCTACATCACCCTGTTCTACATAGGCCTGACAATACAACATAACTGAAAATCATTAATTTAACCTTAACCCAAAAACCTTGGAACCTAATTTCTAACATCCAAAATTCTTACAAGACCCGAATCTCACATTCACACACCGTATAAGTCTGAACAAGCTATATCAAGCCATAACCATAATCCTAGATATAATCACATAACATACCACACAACTCGCATACTCGCAGCACCATTCCTGATCATAGTAACTACTCAAAACCAATCAAGTACTAGTATAAAACCCCGCATTCAACAGAATCTCATTCTAAAATGTTCGTACACTGCTGATAATGAAAGAAACATGCAGAATCTCATAACCACTCATCAGGTCAACATGTCATGGAGATATCTCGCCCCAACCATAATCATAATCACCTTCTAAGACGACTTTCAATATTATCTTCCTAACATACCGTAAAACAATATGATAATACCCATTATAGGTCCAATGACCATATATTATTAAACAAAACTATCCCACTGGCATGCCACACCAATGCAACTCAAGCCACAACTGCGCAACCTTGTACCCAAAATGGAAGATGTCTCAAAGTATAGAAGCGTATTGCGAGTCCAACGAGCACCACCACAACTGCAATGCTATAAGCTCATTATATATAGTAGAACCAAGACACACGAATTTAAAAACAGTAACTAGCTCTTCTAGAGCTCACATTAACATCACTAGCACGGACAACTCACGTGCTATAGTATCAATATCTGGACCCGCACAGACAACTCACGTGCCATTAATATCAGTATATGGATCCGCACGGATAACTCACGTGCCAATAATATAATTCGTTTGGCATGGTCACAGGACTCTAGTCCAGCATATCATTCGGAGCAATTAAATAAGTACACAATGTATATGATAAATGAATTAATATTCTCATGCTCATGGACTGGTATAAATAACACGCCATAGAGTAGGCAGGTACAAAGTGTGCTATCACAACTCAATTCGGTAAGTTAATGTAGAAATAACAATTACCATGTTTATTTAGGGAATTAGCCTCTTTGTAACCTCAGGTATAGCCCATGTAGTTCTCAACAAAGGTACGAATAGAAGAAACACTATAACTTTATGCTTAACATTCAACTCTAGGCATATCATAGCCTAGGCATTCTTTCGAGCATGAATAATTGCCCTGGTGCTCGTACATGGGCTCAACCCCTATACATATGCGCACTTAGAGCACCTAGCTGTCACAAATAATTAGCGCAGTTAGTGCCTCCGCTAAGATTAAATAAAACACCCACCTCAAACAGGACGCAACCCTGAAATAATATGCTTCGTAGAACTTCCAGTCTCTAAATTCATAGAACACATGAACTACCGTAACTGATCCCAACTCCAGCACTCGAATGACTAATACATTGTTCATGCACGATCATCATACATGGAATACTTTCATAATTCTTCCGTGCCACATAGAAATAATTTGATTATCAATAGTCTATCAATCACGTGAGTTCCACAATACCAATGAACATCCGTAAATCAAAACACAATGCCCTTTTTGAAATGCACACCCTTCTTAGGAATTACCGAGCAATTATAACATTCATCTAAATATATAGCACTCACTATTCTGTCCAGAATTCGTGACCTTCCCTTCAAGAATGAACTGCCACCTTGTACATGTAAATCTTAATCCCGCACAACACACCACATCTATCATGCCATCATGTGACAAGAACAAGAATTTCATTATCAACTTTGAGTCACCAGTAATTTACATACCTTGTTAGTTAGAAACTTTCCTCTTTCTTCCTTCCAGGAGGAAATCACAATACACAACACGTTCCCCACACCGATAGAAAATATCCGGTTAAAACCATAGTAGAAACCATCAAGAACACTTTGAAATCTATTTTCACCAAATCAAGCTGTCAGAACTAAATTTCTCTAATTCGACCAAGCCATGCACGTTACCAATCCAAGAACATTTCCACTAAAACATCCGTAGAGCCTCATTACTTCATAGGTACCCAAGGAACCGATCATACCATACTAGTCCAGCCTACTACCCAGTCATCGTATTTTTCTCTGAGTTTCTTCTAAATTACCCTCAAGTTAACACTTTTCCCTGTCAGAACTTCACGATCCTTACCCAAAGTTCAGTAGAAGACATCCTAACATAAAAGCACACCGCCTTAAGGCCCATAAGCCATTGTATTCTTCTTAAGTACCCCCATAAGTACCACAACTGAAATGCTCACTCTAAAAATGCCTTAGGTGAATTTCAAATTGTTCTTTTACCTTTCTTATACTAGAATATAGAATCCATAGTCATACAAAATTACCGCAAGTACCGTCACCATCAAATGAAAATCCTAGATTCTATCCATACACGAATCCGGAAAAATTCTCGATTGCTATATATAAATCTTGAACCCATTAGAACCGTCTAGAGATTCCTCCACTCTTCCCAAATCTAAATTGCACCGCCCAAACGGGCCGAAAGACACGTGTTCCCTTAGCTTGACCACACTTAAAGAAGTAACCCTACCTTAACGTCACCAATCAAATTCATACTTCGTGCGTACTACATCCAACAATAACAACTCGATCATCCCATGATTTTCATATACTCATAAAGTGTAATATAATATGTATTCAGGAATTTCTTTACTCGAGTTATCATTGATCTCAATCTTTGCAAGTCATAACCAATTCACATGTATGCATCAAACCGAAACCACTACAACACATAATAATGAAATCAAGTCGTCAATAGCAGCCCCCCCTCCCCCCACTTGGCTCAAAGCCATAGAACAAAATATTACATAACTCACAATATCCATACTCTATTACTGCCATAACACTGCAGCCAATTCAACGAAAATTCTTCACAAGCTTAGATAACATAAACCACAAAATACCTCAATTCATCCGCTAAGCTCACTTTCATTCTCGTGACAGTCAAGTCAACTTTCTCAACCATATTCAAATTCAAATCACAACACATACACTTCGCTGGTAGAAACGAAACTCTCCACTAAACATCATAAGGAACATACCTCTGTAGATTAATCTACAGAAGATAACCCACCTACTTAGTCTCATATTGACATCTTGTTATACCCTTTCGCAACCAAAATCATTTACTCTTTATGAGTCCATACTCATTAACAAGACATGAGAATTTAATTTGTCCCACAATTTAACAACGTGAAAGATCCTTCTATACACTCACAATTCAAGACTATAACTCAAATCAAGTACCCAATAGCAAACTCCTGAGTCATAAGTAATTTTATTCATCATATTCAACCCATCTGAACACATCCCTCAATCACGTCATACTTATCATATAGCCATTCAACCGGTCATCGAGCCATAATTTCCAATCATAGGGATACTACTTGACATATGAGTCCAAATGTACAAGTTTACTACCGAGCTTAAGCTGCGATCTAACCCTGGCCTCAAGTCCTCCAGACTGGCCCTTTACCAAACCACAGAATACATATCACGAATCTCGTTCATGGAAATCACAAGCCAGTGATGCACAATTGACACCGAGTGCTCACATGCACACATGAATGCGTGGAAGGAATTTAAGGAGTTATGTTTCAAGTTGAATCAATTCTGCACGATAGAATATAAGAAAGTGAAATTTTCCTAAGGGTTCGGCAGCCTCTCGAAGATAAGTAACCGATCCTCAAGATTCTTCTAAACTTGCTCATGACTCGTGAGACCTATGTAACCTAGAGCTCTGATACCAACTTGTCACAACCCAAAAATCCTTACATTGTCGTGATCGCGCATATCTCAATACTAGGTAAACCGACAATCTCAATAAACCACCATATCTTCTAAATTTGAAAACATAATATTTAAATTCAGCGGAAGAAATTCTCACAACCCGGTGTCACTGAATACATGAGCATCTAATATGAATACAAAGTCTGGCTAATAAAACACTGTCTGAAAGTATAAAACAGTACAATAACTGAAAGAAAGAGAGTCAAGGTCAGCGGACTCCAGGCAACTACCTTGATAGTCTCCAATTGATAGCACTCTGAGATCTAACGGTCGCCGTGTCCGAAAGCACCTGGATCTGCACACGAGGTGCAGAGTGTAATATGAGTACAATCAACTCAATAAGTAACAAGACTAACCTCTGGGCTGAAAGTAGTGACGAGCTCCGCAGGCACAATCCAGTATAAATAATGGTAAAAAAATGCAGGCATGGTTTCAAGTTCAACAGTTAAACTCAGTACAAGTGAAATAGATCAATATTGCATGATATAAGGAATAAGACATCTCAGTAGAAAGACCTTATGTAAATACTTGTCACAAATTATTCGATCACTCGGTACTGTTTATTGTCAATCCATCCCATAGATATTCCATCTCGTATATATATACACATCGACTAACAGTCAGTCACTCAGTACCGTATGAGCCCGATCCAGCCCTGGGTAATTTATCCCTAAATATAAATGATACAGACAAGATCCATGTCCAGGGAAAATCCATCACAATATAAATAAGTAAGGCAAGTCCATGCCCTGGGAAGTCTATTCCAAATATATATAATCATTTACGCTCACTAGGGGTGTGTACAGACTCCGGAGGGGCTCCTTCAGCCCAAGCGTAATATAAAGCCGATATGGCCTACTGCACGCGGGCAGTCTCGATCCGTATAATAAATAAGCCTATAAGGCCTGCTGCAGGCGGGCAACCCCGATCCATATAATAATAAAGCCTATAAGGTCTGCTGCAGGCGGGCAACCCTGATCCATATAATAATAAAGTCCATAAGGCATGTTGCGACATGCAACCTCGATCCAGAGCAATAAAGCCTATAAGGCCTGCTGCGGCGTGCAGCCCGATCACATAATAATAAAGCCTATAAGTCATGTTGCGGCATGCAGCCCGATCCCATAATAATAGTACATATAAAGTCAATATGACCTGCTGCGGCGAAGGCTCGATCCTATAAATATCCTCACAATGGATGAATATGGCTGAGTGTGAAATGTATATTTTTAAAATAATTAATTCAATAGCAATACGACTCCATGAGTCCCAAAATATCGGCACATAGCCTAAACATGATCTTTAATAAGAGCCTCATCTCAATTTCTCTAACACGTGGAGGATACATAGATAATAACATAGTTCTTTAATTTTTCAACTCCACAGAATTTATTTAAGTCACAATTTCTATCGTGCACACTCGCATGCTCGTCACCTAGTATGTGTGTCACCTCCAACAATTGATATAACACAACATTTAGGGATTCATACCTTCCAAACCAAGTTTAGAAATGTTACTTACCTCAACCGTGTAATTTCTTACTCCGCTATGCCCTTGCCTCGAGAATTGGTCTCTGAAAGCCCCGTATCTAGTCACAATTAATTCGTTTCAGTCAATACAAATTATTGGAATTAATTCCATAAGAAAATACTAATTTTCCAATAAAATCCAAAATTTAACTCAAACATTGCCCTTGGGGCCCACGTCTCGGAACCCGATAAAAGTTACAAAATCCGAAAATCCATTCAACCACGAGTCTAACCATACTAATTTTACCAAAATACGACCTTAACTCGACCCTCAAATATTCAAATTAAACCAAGAGGGTTTTCTAAATTTTCCAACTTAATTCACCCATTAAATGTTAAAAATAACCATGGATTCGGGTAATTTAACCAATATTGAGTTAAGAACACTTACCTCGTAGTTTTCTCTGAAAATCTCCCAAAATATCCTCTATCGAGCTCCAAATCTGTAAAAATGGAAAATGAGATCTTAAACATTCTGTCCACGTTCGCATTTGCGGACAAAAACTTCGCATTTGCGAATGAATAGTACCTCCCATGAATAGTGTTCGCAATTGCGATAAATCGTTCCCAATTGCGAACTGCACAAAAATCCAAAATCATCGCAATTGTGACAAATTGTTCGCAATTACGAGTGAACAGCAATCTCCAATGAACAGTGTTCGCAATTGCGAATGAACAGTACCTCACCAGAAACCAGCAAACTCAAACTTATCCGAAATGATTCGAAACCATCCGAAACCTCCCGGACACAAACCATATATGAATTTTAATCATAAAATACGCTACGAACCTGCTCGCACACTCAAAACACTGAAAAGAGATCATCTTGACTCGATATTGACCATGGGAAAACTCCCAAATTTCTTAACTTTACTAGTCTCTCAACCAATGATCCAAAAATACACCCAAGCCCCTCGGGACCTGTCAAATCATACCAACAAGTCCTAAAACATCATACGAAGTTAGTCAAAACTTCAAATCACGTCAAACAATGCTAGAACCATGATTCATACATCAATTCAAGATTAATGAAACTAAGAAATTCCAACTTCTACATTCAATGTTGAATCATATCAAATCACTTCCGGTTGACCTCAAATTTTGCACACAAGTCATAAATGACATAACAGACCTATTCTAATTTCCAGAATAGGATTCTGACCCCAATATCTAAAAGTCAACTCCCCGGTCAAACTTCCCAAAAATTCAACTTTCGCCATTTCAAGCCTAATTCCACTACAGACCTCCAAATCACAATCCAGACACGCTCCTAAGTCCAAAATCGCCAAATGGACTAACAAAACCATAAAATTTTAAATCCGGGGGCGTTTACACATAAGTCAACATCCAGTCAATATTTTTAACTTAAGCTTTCAATTATGAGACTAAATGTCTCAATCCACTACGAAATCTTTCCGTACCTGAACCAACTAACCCGGTAAGTCATAAAATAACCGTAAAGCATAAATTGAGCAGTAAATGGGAGAATGAGACTGAAATACTCAAAACGACCGGTCGGGTCGTTACAATCGCCATACCGATCAATTCTATTTCTCAAACATGGCACATCATTTTCAAAATAATATGAACAAAAATAAGACGTATCTCTAGCCACATATGCCTCACAAATCGATCCTTCAATCCTACATTTATTTTTGACAGTCTGCTTACATTTGCCAATAATCCTGCATATTAGCATTGTTTTTAGATGGAATAATGTGAAAATGAAACACATGAGGATTAATGATTAAAAGTCATTAATTACCTCTTAAATGGATACATCCATCTACATTGAACTGGCCCTCCAAGCCATGCCTCTTGTGCAAGGTGAATTAGAAGATGTTCTATCACGTCAAAAAAACCAAAATGGAAATTTTTTGCCAACTTGTTTAAAGTTACGCGAATGTTACTCTCCATGTAAGTTAGGTTCTCCACCTACAAGGTGCTAGAACACAACTCCGTGAAAAATAAGCTTCCCTCTATGATGGGCTTCCATATTCTATCAGGCAATGCATTAAATGCAACATGCATTAAAGATTCCATGAAAATGTGACAATCGTGAATTTTCATAAACGTCAACTTTCCTTTTTTCATGTCAACACACCTAGATAGGTTTGATGCATACCCATCAGGCATACTCAAATTATTAACCCAATAACCTATCTCTCTTCTCTCCTCCAAGGTGAAGGTAAAACTGGCCTTGGGGTTTTGAATCTTGTTGTTCAAATATGTCACGTACAACTCACTTCGCCTACAATATTCCTTTAAGTCCATCCTGGCCTTCAAGTTATTCTTTGTCTTGTTGTTGATATCCATCACAGTATTAAACAAGTTGTCAAAAATGTTCTTCTCGATATACATGACATCAAGATTATGCCGAAGAAGGTTGTGCTTCCAATAAGGTAACTCCCAGAATATACTTTGTTTAGTCCAGTTATGTGTAGCACTATAACCAGGTATCTTATTAGCCAAGGGATACTCGATTACCTTAGGTAGATCCCTAACTCCGTTCCAAATCCCTTTTGAGACAAGATGGACGGTGGCTCCTCATAATTAGTTTTATTCCTTATAAATACGCTAGTATTTCTCCTGAACTCATGATCCATTGGTAAGTAGCAGCAATGACTGTCAAACCATGTGTTCTTACCTTCATGTTTCAAAGTGAATGCCTTTATATCTTCCATATAAGTCGGGCAAGCTAACTTTCCAGCAGTCGACCACCCGGACATTATTCCATAAACAGGAAAATTATTTATAGTCCACATCAAAGTAGCACACAATCTGAAATTTTTCTTAGTTGATACATCATATGTTTCCATGCCTTAATTCCACAATAACTTCAACTCAACAATCAAAGGCTGCATGTAAACATCAATCAACTTTTTGGGATTGCGTGAATCTGAAACAATACAAGTTAGAAACAAATATGGACTTGTCATACATAACTCAGGTGGATGATTATACGATGTAACAAACACAGGCCAACATGAATATGGTGCGGCAGAGACTACAAATCGAGTGAATCCATCATCACATAATCCCAACCTAATGTTTCTTGATTCACTAGCAAAGTTCGGGAACACCCTATCGAAATGCTTCCATGCTTCTCTATCTGAAGAATGACATAAAACACCATCTAGCCTTCTATGCTCATAATGCCATCTCATATGAGGAGCGGAGCTCATTGATGCATACAACATCTTTAACCTTGGTATAAGGGGTAAGTAGTGCATCGCCTTCACCGGGATCTTCTTCTTATTATTATTATTTGTGGCATTCTTGTAACGAGACTTGTTACAAAAGTTGCGGTTCTCTAGAGATGCATCATCCTTATAGAATAACATGCAACCATTCTCACAATAATGAATCCTCTATGATGAAAGACCCAACTTGGAAACTAATTTTTTTGCAGTGTAGAAATCTTTGGGTAGGTCAATGTTACTCGGATTAAATTCATTCATAAGTCCAATGATAGAATTCATGCCCGATTGAGAAATAGAACTATCTGACTTAATATGAAGTAATCAAACAACAATAGACAACTTGGAATGCACTGAGCCTTCATACAATGGACAACTAGCTTCCTCTAACTCTTTGAAGAATTTCTTGTAATGACCCGACTTGTCATATTGAATATTTACACTCCTTTCAACTATTTGAAGTCTTGAATAGCTTCATATAATGTATTATGACGTGTGTGAATCGTCGATTTTATTTTTCAGGTATTTCAGAATATGTTCGAAAGAATGAATTCCATGTTGGAAGCCTTAAGTTGAAAGAGTTGACCAAATTTGACTTTTTAGTATTCGACCTTGGAACAGAATTTTGATGATTCCGTTATATCCATATGGGATTTTGGACTTGGGCGTATGCCCAGAATTTAATTTGGATATTTTTAGAATGTTTCGACATCGTTTCTTCAAGCAAAAATGGTACACCATTAAGAAAATGAGATCCATATTCAGTTTTTATTAAATCATTAGATCCGTATTAAAATTACGGATTCATAGAAAAAAGAATCGTCAAATTCTGACATCGTATGAGAGTGTTATGCCAATTTCCGTATCAAGAAAGATTGTTGTTTTTCTGGGGCAGAGGCAAATCGCAGGTATCAAATGCAATTTATAAGTCTCATGTGTCCAATGCGACTTGCCCGGACAGATTTTAAAATGGGGGCAGATATCTTTAACACATTTTGAGCTAGGGAGCTCGGATTGAAGCGATTTCCACCATATGGATTGGGGTAAGTGATTCTAACTCGGTTTTGGTTAAATTACACGAATCTATTGTTGTTCTTATCAATAAATTAGTGTTTTGGGTTGAAAATGGTAGAAGATTTCATAGACTTTAATTGAGGATTGGAAGGCCGAGTTGTGGTCGAATTTGAGTAATTTTGGTATGGTTGGACTCGTGGTTGAATGGGGGTTCAGATTTTGTAATTTTTGTCGGATTCCGAGATGTGGGCCCCACTATCAAATTTTGGGTGGAGTTTCGGATTTAATGGGGAAATTTAGTATTTTCATATGGAATTGATTCCTATAATTTGTATTTACTGTATCAAATTAATTGTGACTAGATTTGAGGCGTTTGGAGGCCGATTCGCGAGACAAAGGCATATTGGAATAAAGAATTGCACAGTTTGAGGTAAGTAACATTTCTAAACTTGGAGTTGATGGTATAAACCCTGAATATACGTGTTATGTGATTTTTTTAGAGGTGACGTACATGTTAGGTGATAGGCATATGGGCGTGCACCGTAAAATTTATGACGTAATTGATTCCGTGAAATTGTGCAGTCAAATAATCTTGGCATTTTCCATGTACTTTCATGTGTTAGAGAAATTGAGCTGAGAATCATGTTAAAAATTATGTTGAGGTTGTAACGACCCGACCGATGGTTTTGAGCTCTAGCACGTATTATGACTTGTGTGTGTCGTCGAAATCGAATTTCGGGAAGATCAGAGTTGATTTAGAAAGAAAATTCTAAATTCGGAAGCTTTAAGTTGGAGAATTGACTAAGGTTTGGATTTTTTGTAAACGGCCTCTAAATCAGGATTTGAAGATTTCAATAGGTTTGTATGATGATTTCAGACTTGAACGTATATTCGAGTCGAGTATCGGGTGGACCGAGAGTATTTCGGCACTTATCATGAAAGGTTAGTATTTTGAAGGTTTAATAATTTCCTAAGTTTGGGTTGAAGTGGATTTATATGTTATCGATGTCTGTTTGGGATTCCGAGCCTGGGAATAATTCTGTATGGTGATTTTGGTCTTAGGAGCGTGTCCGGATGTTGATTTGGAGGTTCGTAGGTCATTTCGGCGTCAATTGGCGAAAGTTGGAAATTTGATGATTTTGGGAAAATTTTGATCGATAGTAGACATTTTGATATAGGGGTCGGATTCCGATTCCGGAAGTGGGAGTAGGTCCGTAATGTCAATAATGACCTGTGTGCAAAATGTGAGGTCAATCTGACTTGATTTAATAGGTTTCGGCGTCGAATGTAGAAGTTTGAAGTTCTAAAGTTCATTAGGCTTGAATTGGGGTACGATTCACAGTTTTGACATTGTTCGGTGTGATTAGAAGCCACGAGCAGGTTTGTGTTATGGATTGGGACTAGTTGGTGTGATTAGACGGGGTCCTGAGGGCCTCGAGTGTGTTTTGGGGTGGTTTCAGACCAAATTTTTTTGTTGTTGTAGCTGGTTTCGGTTTTGTCCTTCGCGAACGCGAAGGGCGTCCTGCGTTCGCGAAGAAGGATATTTGGGCTGCTGATTTTAGTCATCGTGAACGCAACACAGAGGTCGCGAATGCGTAGAATGGCCTGGGGAACCTATGCGAACAAGAGAGGGCGATCGCGAACGTGTAGAAGGAAATGGGGGAGCTGGGCCTGAAGCAGTTTGGCCTTCGTGAACGCGGCTCGTGGACCACGAACGCGAAGGGTACTTGTCACAAGACTTTGCGAACGCGACGAGGAGGCCGCGAACGCGAAGGGTAAATTGGAGACTGAAATTTTTGGCCTTCGCGAACGTGATAGCCTTTCCGCGAACGCGAAGAGGAGCAGGCCTGGGCAGACTTATTTTAAAACGTTGGGTCCATTTCACCCATTTTCTACACGGCTTGGGCGATTTTTGGAAATTTCCAAGGGGGTATTTTCATCATCTAATGCAAGGTAAGTGATTCTCACCTATTGCAAGTTAAATACTTGGTTTATAAATGAATTTAAACATGAAAATTAGTGGAAATTTGGGATTTTGAAGAAAACCCTAGAAATTGGTATTTTTGGATTTTGACCACGCAATTGGACATGGAATTTGGAATAAATTATATATTTGGGTTCGTGGTGTGATGGGTAAAGTTTATCTTCGAATAATTTCAGAATCCGGGCACGTGGGCCTGAGGGTGAATTTTGTCGACTTTTCGAGCGGAGTTGGAAATTGCTTAAATTCATTAGTTATAGGTATTAGAACATATATTGATTGATTTGCACATTGTTTGCATAGTTTTGGATCGCAAATCTCGGTTTGAGGTGTTAAAGTGGCGTTGGATCCGGCTATGGAACTTCAGAGTGAGCTAAGTCTCTCGTCTAACCTTGTAAGAGGGAATTTACCCCATAGGTGATTTAAATAAATATTTGCTGCTAATTGTGGGAGCTACGTACGCACGAGGTGACGAGAGTCTGTGCGTAGCTACTAATTATGCTATGTTCGGGTAGTTTAAGACCCAAATCATGAATTACTTGTAATGTTTGCATCCATTATTAATTGAAGTACTTGAATCGTTTTGAAAATTATTAGAGGAAATAGTAAAAGACCAAAAATTCACATACTTGAATTCTTATGCTGATTACTTGACCGTTGATAGAAATTATACATCCTTATGTGTTATCCTTGTGATAGCTTCTCATTCCGGAGGTTCATAAAGTGTCCTCCTTTCTTGTGGAGCGGGTCGAACACCTCGGCAATATAGATGCATCTATGTATCGCGTTGCACGTCCCTCGATAGTGTACACGTTATTCTGGATCGCGTCGAACGACCTCAGCAGAATCGTGCGTTATCGCTAGTAGTTCGGATATTCACAAGATAAACCTTCCACTGAAGCCGTCATTTTACGGCAATTCTTACTTAATTGGTATTGACACTTGGCATTTCTCTAAGACATTGATGTAGAAGATTGAGAAACTTATGATTTAAAAGAAATAATTGGAAGATTATAAACCTTACAGATTTACCCTACTATTGATGTGTACTTCATATCTGCTCACGCTTTTATTATATTACCCTATTGGACCTTTAGTAAGTATCGATGTCGACCCCTCGTCACTACTTTTTTGATGTTAGACTTGATACTTACTGGGTATGCATTGATTTACGTACTCATACTACGCTTGTGCACATTTTGTGCAGGTGCATATATGTCTAGTGGTCTTTTGGGCGCAGAGGCGCGACTATTACGCGGACTTATAGTGAACATCATTCCATGTTACGAATCCACAGCATACAGAGTCTCCATCAGAGTTATTTATAGTTTCCTGTCTAATTTGTATTCCAGACAGAGGTTGTATTTTATCATATTTCCTAGTTGATGCATGCACTTGTGACACAGGATTTTGGGGGTTTTCTTTGGGTTAATCATTATTGTGGTTAATGTTAATATTTTATTCATTTTGTAAATTCTATGATATACTGTTAAATTAAGGGAAATTACGATTTCAAAAATACTAAGATGAGTAATTCAATTGGTAAATCACTGTTGGCTTGCCTGACGGTAGTGTTAGGCGCCATCACGACCTATAATGGATTTTTGGTCATGACAGCTTGGTATCAAAGCGTTAGGTTCATTTAGGTCTCACAAGTCATGAGTAAGTCTAGTAGAGTATTGCGGATCGGTACGGAGACGTTTGTACTCATCTTCGAGAGGCTACAAGGTTGTTAGGAGCACTTCCCTTCTTGATTCCTTTATCGTGCGGTTTGATTCCATTTAGGCTTGTGCCTTTATTTCCTTCCTACTCATTCTTATATGATGTTGAGCGCTCGTGTCAATTGGGCGCCGAGGAGTTGTAGTGGTACTACAGACGTGATGGATGCTTTTTCCTTACGTATTCAGACAGGCTATTATTGTTGCCTTGCGGAAGGATATTTTGTTGTTTTGGCTTAGTATCGGTACTTCCTATGGTTTTGAGGTTACGCACATATTGCTCTGGGGTCCATGCGTTGCTATCGCCCGGTATTGATGTACTGGTGGGTGCTTGTTTAAGCGTCAGAGCGGTAAAATGACTTGGAAAGAGGATTTCTCAGTGCATGATTTAGAGGTTCAGCGTTTAATTCCAGGAAAGGATAGGCAATTGGACAATGGATGTTCAGGTCTTGGTTGAAGGGGGTAACGGGACTTGGTATTTTCGAGCGTGGTAGAATTTTCACTGACTTGTGGAGCGGGTCGAATGCCTCGGCAGTATAGATGTATCTATGGATCGTATCGCACGTCCCTCGGCAGTTTACACATTATTCTGGATCGCGTCGAACGACCTCAGCAGAATCGTGCGTTATCGCTAGTAGTTCGGATATTCACAAGATAAACCTTCCACTGAAGCCGTCATTTTATGGCAATTCTTACTTAATTGGTATTGACACTTGGCATTTCTCTAAGACATTGATGTAGAATACAAGATCGAGAAACTTATGCTTTAAAAGAAATAATTGGAAGATTATAAACCTTACAGATTTACCCCACTATTGATGTGTACTTCATATCTGCTCACGCTTTTATTATATTTCCCTATTGGACCTTTAGTAAGTGTCGATGTCGACCCCTCGTCACTACTTTTTCGATGTTAGACTTGATACTTACTGGGTACGCATTGATTTACGTACTCATACTACGCTTGTTGCATATTTTGTGCAAGTGCATATATGTCTAGTGGTCTTTTGGGCGCAGAGGTGCGACTATTGCCGGGACTTACGGTGAGATGCATTCCATGTTACGAATCCGCAGCATACAGAGTCTCCATCAGAGTTATTTACATTTTTCTGTCTAATTTGTATTCCAGACAGAGGTTGTATTTTATCATATTTCCTAGTTGATGCTCATGCACTTGTGACACCGGGTTTTGGGGGATTTTCTTCGGGTTAATCATTATTGTGGTTCATGTTAATATTTTATTCATTTTGTAAATTCTATGATATACTGTTAAATTGAGGGAAATTACGATTTCAAAAATACTAAGATGAGTAATTCAATTGGTAAATCACCCTTAGCTTGCCTGACGGCGGCGTTAGGCTCCATCACGACCTATAATGGATTTTGGGTCATGATAGAGGCTATATGCCGGTATTATTGAGACACACAGAGGATGTATTGCTGTTGAATTATTTGTTTATATTGTAATTTCATACTCAGTCTTGTTCATTCATTTCATATCATCTCTCAGTCTCTGATGCTATTTATTGATTCATCATATCATCATTTTGGGCTAGTTTCATGACATTGTGAGCCCGAGAGACTGGAGAGATTGGTGACTGAGTGAGGCCAAGGGTCTGATTGTGAGAATATTTATGGGATCGGGTTGCACGCACAGCATGCCATATTGGCTTTATATAAGTTATTATTATATGGATCAGGACTGCACGTCACAGCAGGCCTTATAGGATTTTTTGTTATGGGATCGGGCTGCACGCCACATCAGGCCTAAATGGCTTATTATAGCGCTTGGGCTGAAGGAGCCCTCCCGGCATCTGCACCACCCACAGTAAGCGCAGATGATATTATATTTGGGATGGATTTCCAAGGGCATGGAGTTGCCTTATTTATTTATGTTTGGGATGAACTTCCGAGGGCATAGAGTTGCTTTATTTATTTATTTATTTATATTTGGGATGGATCTTACTTGGGCATAGATCTTGCCCGAATTATTTATATTTTTTGGGATGTATTTTTCCCTGGCATCGATTTTGCCTAGTTATCTATATTGAGGGATGGATCTTCCTTGGACAGGATTGGCCCATACAGTACTGAGTGACTGAGTGTCAGTTATTATGTATATATATTTGGGATGGATCTTCCCTGGGCTGGATTGGCTATATACAGTACTGAGTGACTGTGCGCTAGTTGTTATTATAATTGGTCTGGATCTGCCCGGTACAGTACCGAGTGACTGAGCTTACTGAATAGTAAGCGTGATGGGTGGAAATGCGAGACAGTGAGATTGAGTACTCTGAGAGTGTGAGTACATGAGTTCATCATTATGTTGCATTGCATTAGACATGCATACTTGATATGTAGGCATAGAGAAGTATTTTTCCTCATGCCATATGATAATAAGACTTTTTATCTGTCATTAAAAGTTTTTTAAAAAAATCACAGATTTCATACTTACTCATATTTTCGGTGATTTTTAGCAAAGGGTTTGAGTTTTACTGTCATACTTGAAAAGAAAATATTTATTCTCTGGAATTGTATACGAGCTGAGCATTTTATGGTTGAGTTATTACTTGTGCTACTTTAAATTGTATTGTTATGAGATGTTATTGGTTATTGGCGTGGACTCTAACCTTGGTACAAGCTCGTCACTACTTTCAACCTAAGGTTAGGGTTGTTACTTATTGAGTACATTGTGTCGATTGTACTCATACTACACTTCTGCACCATGTGTGCAGATTTCTGATGATGATGTTGCTGCGTACGGCGGGAGCTGGATCTGAAGATGTACCTGCGATCCAGTCATAGCTGCCTCTTGTTCTAGGTAGCTTTAGAATTTTTAAATGTATTCATATATATTTCAGATAGATGGCGTATTTTTATTTCACACCAGTTTTTTTGTAAATTCTAATCTTAGAAGCTCGTGATTTGTACTACCAGTCCTTGGGGAGTGTATTAGAGTCAGTTAAATATTAATTGAATCGGATTATTGTTATTTGGCTTACCTAGCGGGTGAGGTTAGGTGCCATCATGGCTAGTTGGATTTTGGGTCGTGACAAGTTGGTATCAGAGCTCTAGGATTATGGGTTCTACAAGTCATGAGCAAGTGTCTAGTAGAGTCTTGCAGATCAGTATGATGACGTCCACACTTATCTTCGAGAGGCTATAACGCATTTAGGATAAACTTCCCATCTTTCTTTCCTTATCGTGCGGAATTGATTCAGCTTGAAACATAACTTTTTGAATTCCTTCCACGCATTCGTGTGCGCATGTGAGTGCTCAGTATCAGTTGTGCATCATCGGCTTGTGATTCCATGAACGAGGTTCAAGAGGAGTATTCTGTGTTTTGGTGATGTGCCAGTATGGAGGACTTAAGGCCAGGGTTAGACCGCAGCTTAAGCTTAGTAGCTTCAGTTGTAATTTGTACATTTGGACTCATATGTTTTGTAATGTCCCTATGAGTGGAATTTGTGGCTCGATGAGCGGTGGAATGACTGAATAATGAGTATGATGCGACTGCGATATACGTTCAGAATGTTTGAATGTGGCGAGAAGAGTTTCTCGAGATGTCAAAAGGGCCATTGGGTGCTTGATTTTAGTCTTGATTTGATATATAATCTCGAGTTATGAGTGTGTTGAAGGATCTTTCACGTTGTTAAATTGTGGGACAAATTAAATTCTCATGTCTTGTTAATGAGTTTAGACTCGAGAAGAGTAAGTGATCGCGCAGTGATTGTGGCAGCGATAGGTAATATCAAGATGCCTATTTTAGGCTAAGCATGTGGGTTATCTCATGCGGAGTAATCTACGGAGGTCTGCTCCTTATAATGTTGAGTTAAGAGTTTCTTTTCTACCAGCGGGGTGTACGTGTTGAGATTTGAATTTGAATTTAATTGAGAAAGTTGACTTGACTGTCAAGAGAAATAAAAATGAGCTTAGCGGATGATTGACATATTTTATGGTTGGTGTTGTATGAGCTTGTGATGTATTTAGTTGAATCTCACTGTAGTATCATGGAAGTAATATGGTATGGGTATTATGAGTTATTGAATGTCATAATCTATGGCTTTGAGCCAAGTGAGGGAGCCTGCTATTGACGATTTGATTTCATGGTTATATGTTAAATTTTAGTTTTAGTCTGAGACATACTTGTGGATTAGTTATGACTTGCAGAGGTTGAGAACGAGGATGACTCGAGTAAGGAAATTCATGAATACAGGTTATATTGCACTTTATGAGTAAATGAAAATCATGTGATGAGTGAGTTGTTATTTGCGAAGTATGTAGTGCGCACGGAGTATGAATTTAATTAGTGGTATTATAGCAGGGTTACTTCTTTGAGTGTTGCTGTGCTAATGTGGCATGTGTCTTTTGGCCCGTTTGGGCAGAGCAATTTAGATTTGAGCAGAGTAGATGACTCTCAAGAAGGTTCTAAGGAGTTAAAGATTTATATGTAAGCAATTGAGAATTTTTCGGGTTTGTATATCGCTAGAATCAGTTAGATACATTGGAGGGTATCAGAACTTGCGGTAATTCTGTATGACTATGGATTCTACATTCCAGTATAAGAAAGGTAAAAAACAATTTTTAGTTCACATAAGGTCTTTTCAGAGTGGGTGTCTTAGTTGTGGTATTTGTGGGGGATAAGTATGATGTGGTGAGGCTTTACGGATATTTTGGTGGAAATATTCTTGGGTTTGGTGACCTGCGTGACATGGTCGAATTAGATGAATTCAGTTCTAATAGCCTGGTTATGTGCAAATGGATTTTAAAATGTTCTTGATGGTTTCTACCATGATTTGAACCAGATATTTTCTACCGGTGTAGGAAATATGTTGTGTATGGTGATTTTCTCCTATAAGGAAGCAAGAGGAAGGTTTCTAACTGATCGGGTATGTAATTTACGGGTACAAGATAGCAGTTCATTCTTGAAGGGAAGGTCACAAATTTTGGTTAAAATGGTCAGTTTCGAATATTTAGATAAATGTTATAACTGGTCGGTAATCCCTAAGAAGGGTGTGCATTTAAGAAGGAGCATTGTGTTCTGATTTACGAATGTTCATCGGTATTGCGGTACTCACCTGGTTGATAGACTGCTGACATTCCAATTATTGCTATGTGGTACGGAAGAATTATGGAAGTATTCCTCGTGGGATGATCGTGCATGAAAGATGTGTTAGTCATTCGAGTTCTGGAGTTGGGACCAGTTACGGTGATTCATGTGTTATATGAATTTGGTGATTGTGAGTTCTCAGAAGCATATTGTTTAAGGGTTGCGTTCAGTGGAGGCACTAGTTGCGTTAATTGTTTGTGATAGTTACGTGCTACGAGTGCGTATATATGCGAGGTTTGAGCCCATGTGCGGGCATCAGGGCAAGTATTCATACTCGGAAGAATGCTTAGGCTATGATATGCCTAGAGTTGACTGTTAAGCATAAAGTTATAACGTTTCTCGTATTCGCACCTTTGCTGAGAACTATCTGGACTATACTTGAGGTTAATAAGAGACTAATTACCTGAATAAACTGGGTAGTTACTGTTTCTGCGTTAACTTGCCAAATTTAGTTAGGATAGCATGCTTTGCACATGCCTACTCTATGGCGTGTTATTTATACCATTCCAGGAGCATGTGAATCTTTTTTCATTTATCATATACATGTGTACTTATTTGATTGCTCATGTATGATATGCTTGGACTAGAGGCCTGTGACCATGTCAGGCGGATTATGTTATTGGCACGTGAGTTGTCCGTGCGGATCCATATACTGATATTATTGGCACGTGAGTTGTCCATGCAGTTGATGTTAATGTGAGTTATAGGAGAGCTGGTTACCGTCATTTTTTTCGTGTGTCTTGGTTCTACTATATATGATGACCTCATAGCATTGCGGTTGTGGTGGTGCTTGTTGAACTTGTAATACGATTCTCTTCTTTGAGACATTTCCCATTTTGGGTACACGGATTGCGCAATTGTGGCTTGAGTTATATTGGTGTGGCATGTATATGGGATAGTTGTGTTTAATAATATAAAGTCATTGGACATAGAATGGGTACTATCAGGTTTGATTACGGTATATTCGGGAGGATAATATTGAAAGTTGGCTTAGAAAGTGATTATGGTTTTGGTTGGGGCAAGAGAGCTCCATGACTAATTGATCTGATGAGTGGTTATGAGTTCTTGAGTGTTTCGTTCATCATCGACAATGTACAAAGGGTTTGAATGAGGTTTTATCAGATATGAGGTTTATCATCGGTATCGGGTTTGTTTTTAAGCAGCTATGGTGATTAGAAATTATTGCTACGAGTATGCGAGTTGTGTCGTATATGTCACGACCCAAAATCCGACTAGTCGTAATGGCACCTAACCCAATCCGCTAGGTAGGCCAATTAACCACTAACCAATTCCAATAACAATTAATAAAGCAATTAAGTAAAGAAATATCTGAATCTAATACATTCCCCAAGAACTGGTAGTACAAATCATGAGCTTCTAAGAATAGAGTTTATAAAGCGGAAATAAAATAAATACATAGTCTGTTTGAATAGTACATAAATAGGGTTTTACAGATCCAAAGCTACCATGAACAAGAGGAAGTTACAACCAGGATGCACGTATATCTTCAAATCCAGTTCCCATCGAACACAGCAACATCAGATGCCAACATCTACACGCAAGGTGCAAAAGTGTAGTATGAGTACAACCGGCCCCATGTACTCAATAAGTAACAAATCTAACCTTATGCTGAAAGTAGTGACGAGCTAACACAAGGTCGGGTCCAATACCAATATCCCACAACATTTCATAACAACATAATACAAGTAATAAAAGATGTATCTCAGAAGTAAAATGTTCAGCTCGTTCATAGTTCCAGAAAATAGTCATGTTTTTCAAGTATCTTAGTGAAAACCCAATTATCCTTTCCACAATAAATAAGATGTTTCATTTTCTTTCCAGATAGCAAGTGTTAAATACCTCTCTATGCCCACATATCAATGTGTGTAAAAAGTCATGAATGACGTGATACCGTACAGCATGAGGAAAAATGTATCTCTATGCATGTATGTCATGTGTGCATGCCAATGCCATGTATCTCAGAGATAAATCACGTACTTGTCACGATCCAAAATCCCACCACATGCGTCGTGATGACACCTAATCTCTAAGACTAGATAAGCTGATTTCAATTACATTTTGAAGCCATTTTTTTATATATAGAAACTAACATCGGAAATAATTACAATATACAACCTTCCAAGACTGGTAGTACTGAGTCATGAACTTTAACTGAATACATGGAATGATCACGAGGACCGAATATATAATACTGTTTTATTACAAATTAATAGTACAATGAAATGAAAAGACTCCAAGGGACTGCAACGACCAAGCAGCTCTACCTTGAATCATTGCGATCACACTTTAACTTTGTCCGAGTCTGATAGCTCCAATACCTAGCTCTGCACAAAAATATGCAGAAGTGTAGTATGAGTACACCACGGTCGGTACCCACTAAGAATCAAAACTAACCTCAGTGGAGTAGAGACGAGATACAGTCAAGACACTCACTAGTCTAATAAACTGTGCAATATAATATACAAATAATAGGAAACAAATAACAATAAGGGCAATCTTAGTCCATATTCATATTTTTCGTAAACACGGGTCTCAGCCCATTTACATATTTTCATGGCACTTCGTGCCCATAATTAAATCATCATATTTTCCCGGCACCTCGTGCCCACTTTTCATATCACAACGGCACGGACAGTTCATGTGCCAATATTATTATCGTTTAATCAAAGCACCACGTGCCCACATTTCATATCACAATTGCACGGATAATTCACGTGCCAATATCTTCATTATTTACTCACGGCACCTCGTGCCCACATTTCATTTATAATCTGCTTGGCAATAGCCACATGCTCTTAATTTCAACATAAATCAGATTGTTATCAATTTACCAACAATAAGACAAATTGCACAAGGTATAAAATAAACACAAAAAAATCACAACATCACATAAAAATCACCAACACCACAACTCCACATCATCGCATATCGTCCCTCACAATAGCCACTCTTATTGCTCCTATTGCCGCACTTATCACTCCTATAGCCACCCTTATTGCTCCGCCCAGACAATATCAATAGCCACCCCTTATCGCTCCTAATACAACCCTTATCGCTTCTATAGCCACCCTTATCGCTCCGCCCAGACAATATTCCAACAAACACAACAACAATGAAATGCCACCCGTATACCCACATAATATCAAGGGTGAAATGCTACCCTTATCTCCCCAAAATAATAACTCACACAAAATAGCCTTCTCGTCACCTCGCGTACACGGCTTTTCACATTTTACAAATGGCACATAAGACTCAATGCCTAAGGGGTAATTCCCCCACTCAAGGTTAGGCAACAGACTTACAATTTTGAAGTTAGGCCGATATTCCAAAATAGTCTTCTTGCTTGAACTGACCTCCGGACAACTCAAATTTATCCAAATTAATTGAACAACTTTATTAAAAAATCATCGGAAACAATTTCGGATAATAATTCGTCGACTTAAAATTTTATTCCAAAAAGTCAACAAAAGTCAACGCGGGACTCGCCTTTCGGAACCTGAACCAGCAACCAACAGCATCAAAACACCCAAACTTGGTCCGGAACCACCCCGTCCAATCGTACCAACCAGTCCCAATACATAACATGAACCTGCTCGAGGCCTCAAATCACATCAAACCCATGAATCATACCCCAAATCAAGCCTAATGAACTTTGAAATTTTAAATTCTATATCTTGTGCCGAAACACATCAAATCAATTTGGAATGACTTCAAATTTTGTACACAAGTCATAATTGACATAACGAAGCTATTCCAATTTCTAGAATCGGATTCCGGCCCCGATATCAAAAAGTTAACCCCCCGGTCAAACTTCCCAAAAATTCATCTTTCTCCATTTCAAGCCAAATTCCTCTACAGACCTCCAAATAATTTTACGGATACGCTCCTAAGTCCATAATCACCATATAGAGCTATTGACATCATCAAAATTCCATTCCGGAGTCGTCTTCACACATTTGCGACTACGGTAAAAATTCTAAGACTTAAGCTTCCGTTTTGGGGACCAAGTGTCCCAAATCACTCCAAATCATCCGGTAACTGAATTCAACCACGCACACAAGTCAATACACATAATAAGAAGCGGCTCAGGGCCTTATGCTGCCAGACGAGGCTTAAATTCTTAAAACGACAAGTCGGGACGTTACAATACTCAACCTCTTAAACAAACGTTCGTCGTCGAACGTGCTAATAATTATTCTGCGGTTACAAAATTGATGATTTTTACTTTTACACATATACTCACGGTTGGTCCCACGGTACTGCATTGGAGGTAAGTTTGGAAATACCATCTCATTTGAGATTATTTCTTTTATCCATATTTATGAACCTTAAGACCAATTTCTTACACTTAAACATTTCAGAAAGTCCGATTTTTCATCAACGCACGGTATTAGTCTCAATTGGCTGTAGCAACTCGTGCCTACGCACACATCAACTTTCTTGATAGTGTTGAAGTACTTCAAAATCTTTCTGGGGTGTTACATTCTTCCTTGCTTAGGATCATTCGTCCTCAAACACATAACATAATTTATCTCTTCTTTCACACATATCAATCTCCCAATTTTTTTCTAACTCCCAAATTTCTCAGAAAATTTCGGCAGAGTCTCCCCTGTAAATGGGCCTATCCACCTACCAGAGTAACACCCAAAAACAATTCCTAACAATGCATCCACAACCCAACAAAATATCATAGGGTATATATCAATAACACTAATCTCGGCATCACAAACACTGCACTACCATAATGATATCAGGACATGAAGCACATCATATGTATGCTCATCACCACATCTCTGGTCTTAAAAGCTGTTCATAATTAATTCCATCATCATCAATTAATCTCATATTAACCACCACCTCATTTCGATTTTTCACAACACTGACAACGGAATGTGAGGCATGAAGACCTCGTGATTACTTACTCGGATTAATGAGACACATTTAACGTCACCTGGGGACTCATCTTATAGGTTAAAACTCAATGTTTACAGCACAAAAATGGCTGAATATGCACAGAAAATATACAAGAATTATGAGATAAGCCTAACAGGCATGACTCCCTATTAATATTATTATACAAATTATATTTCACAAAAGGGAGAATTTTAAACTCATAAATATTTCACCACAAGGGCCTCGTCCTTATATAACTTCCACCGCGACTTGTAGCCCGGTTTATATATTTCACATCATATATAAAATGCGAGGATCTCGTCCTCAACTCCGAATCACAAGTATTTTGCACATTGTGCCAAATGAAATTTCAATTTTCTTTCTTTCTTCTTTTCAATATATTTCATAAACTGTTTTCACAACACATAATAAACCCTCATACCGGTAGGGCGTATAATTCAAAAAGATTGGAATCAATTATTCAGAAACACATTAAACCCACTGTAATGAATAATAAAAATTACTTTTGGACTTATAGCCCTCAATGGTATACAAAAATAAATGACAGACACGAGCCCACACCTTCAAATCTCCCAACAGGGATAAACGTATAAGTGGGTCACAAATTTACGAAACTCACCCATAAGTAGAGCATAATAGGAGGACTCACCTCAATATTCAGAACCGAATCAAATTAAGGAAAATATCGTTTTATAATAAAAAATTAGGATCGTACCTGTAACGACACCATCTGGTGTATTAGCCTCAGCCAAATCATAGTGATTAAATCAACGGGTCGGGCCTCCACCTCTTAGGTGCCCACTACCCACCTGTCCTCCACCTCTAGCTGACTGTGCACGTGGAGTATCAACTGGAATAAAGCTTGTGGCTGGAGTGTTAAGATGAAATCCACCCCTCCCAAGTTTGGGACAATCTCTCATGATATTCCTAGTATCACCACACTCATAACAACCCATTTGATGTCGTGGCTGCTCGTACTGAATTTGTGCCGGATAATTGGAATAACCACTGTAAGAATCTCATATCGGTGGTGCACTGTAAACTAGAGCACTCTGAGTAATCTGATGTGCATACTTAGCTGACCGACTGCTCGAGCCTCCGCTATAATGAGTTCTAGCTGAAGAGTAAAACCCACTGAACCCTCCAGATCTTTGAGACCTTTTGGCCTACTTAGACTCCCTTTACTCGCCTAAAACACCCTCAATCTTCCTTGTAATCTCCACTACTTGTTGAAATGGAGTATCAGTTTGCAATTCTCGAGCCATGCATATTTTAATATCATATTCGAGCCCCTCAATGAATCTGCGGACCCTCTCTCTGATTGTAGGAACCAAGATAGGTGCATGATGGGCTAACTCACTGAACATGATATCATATTCTGACACTGTCATAGTGCCCTGACGCAACCATTCAAACTTGGTGCACCACGCATATCGGAGAGTCTGGGGAACAAATGTTTTCAAAAAAAATTCCGAAAATCGAGCCCAAGTTGGTGGTGTGGCATCGGCTGGTCTACCTTCTTCATAGATTTGGCACCACCGATATGATATGCCTGACAGTTGAAATGTAGTAAAGGCAACTCTGCTCACCTTCACAATACCCATGGTGCGGAGAATACGGTGATAATTTTCTAGAAATTCTTGGGCATCATCTGTAGTCGTGCCACTGAAAGTAGGTGGACTATACCTCTTAGACCTTTCAAGTCTCTTTTGTTCTTTTTCTGATTCCTCGGGCCTAACCTCGGGCCGAACCGGAATAACAGGTTGTACCGGTACTACACCCGAAACCTGACCAACGTGAACCTGTTGCTCTGGAGTTGAGATAGGAGTCTGAGCTACTCCCCCAATCTGCAGAATGTTTGGTGCAACAGAGATCAATCCTGCCTGAGTTAATGTACCAAACATACTACAGAACTGTTCCAAAGTCTCCTGAAGTCCGGGGGTAACAACAAGTGCTTATGGTACCTATCCACTAACTGGAGCTACTAGTGTCTCCTCAATTGTTGTTCTGACAGGTGCTCTAGTCGCAGCACGTGAGATTCCTCGACCTCTACCTCGGCCCCGGCCTCTTGCAGCCCTAGCAGTATATGCGAATACCTGCTCAGCTAACCCAGTAGCACGTGTCCTCACCATCTGTGAGAGAATGGAGATACAAAGGTTCAAATTCCAAATTCAATGAAACCCGCACGACAGGAATGAAAGAAATGGAAATTTCCTAACAGTTCTGTAGCCTCTCGAAGATAAGTACAAACGTCTCCATACCGATCCGCAAGACTCTACTAGACTCGTTTGCGACTAGTAGAACCTATGAACCTAGAGCTCTGATACCAACTTGTCACGATCCAAAATCCCACCACATGCGTCGTGATGGCACCTAGTCTGTAAGACTAGGTAAGCCGATTTCAATTACATTTTGAAGCCATTTTTTTAATATAGAAACTAACATCGAAAATAATTACAATATACAACCTCCCAAGACTGGTAGAACAGAGTCACGAACTTTAATTGAATACATGGAATGATCACGAGTACCGAATATACAGTACTGTTTGATTACAAATTAACAATACAATGAAATGAAAAGACTCCAAGGGACTGCAACGACCAAGCAGCTCTACCTTGAATCCTTGCGATCACACTTTAACTTTGTCCGAGTCTGATAGCTCCAATACCTGGCTCTGCACAAAAATGTGCAAAAGTGTAGTATGAGTACACCACGGTCGGTACCCAGTAAGTATCAAAACTAACCTCTGTGGAGTAGAGACGAGGTACAGTCAAGACACTCACTAGTCTAATAAACTATGCAATATAATATACAAATAATAGGAAACAAATAACAATAAGGGCAACATATAACAACCAGTGATATACACAGTAAGTCAATACAATCACCATTAATATCGCACAACAATTAATAAATATAATTACACCTAGTTAAATCAAGTTCTTCAATTAAATATCTTTCACATATAATTCTTACGAATAAAACTTTTTTTCAAATAAATATTTTGAATATAATTCTTTCAATTAAAAAGTCACCATGTGACACCTCATTTCATAATCATAAAAATACAGGTCTCAGCCCATTTTCATATTTTTCGTAAACACGGGTCTCAGCCCATTTTCATATTTTCACGGCACTTCGTGCCCATAATTAAATCATCATATTTTTCCGGCACCTTGTGCCCACTTTTCATATCACAACTGCACGGACAGTTCACGTGCCAATATTATTATCATTTAATCACAACACCTCGTGCCCACATTTCATATCACAAATGCACAGACAATTCATGTGCCAATATCTTCATTATTAACTCACGGCACCTCGTGCCCACATTTTATTTATAATCCTCCTGGAAATACCCACAGGCTCTCAATTTTAACATAAATCAGATTGTTATCAATTTACCAACAACAAGACAAATTGCACAAGGTATAAAATAAACACAAGAAAATCACAACATCACATGAAAATCACCAACACCACAACTCAACATCATCACATATCGTCCCTGACAATAGCCACCCTTATCGCTCTTATTGTCGCCCTTATCGCTCCTATAGCCACCCTTATCGCTGCCCAGACAATATCAATAGCCACCCCTTATCGCTCCTATTGCAACCATTATCGCTCTTATAGCCACCCTCATCGCTCCGCCCAGACAATATTCCAACAAATACAACAACAGTGAAATGCCACCCGCATACCCACATAATATCAATGGTGAAATGCCACCCTTATCTCCCCAAAATAATAACTCACACAAAACAATAATTTATACGAAAAATTAACACGGCGACATAATAAAATCAATTCATATCACAATTTTCCCAATGGCCATAACCAAATTCCAAAGATATAACAAAATTAATTAATTTCACAACAAATAGCCTAAGGTTCCACACAATGTATATAGCACCCAAAAATAATCAATAGAGATAGAAATTACTCAGCATAAAGCAAAGCCTTCATTAATCAAATTTAGATAATTATATTAACACTTCTTCTTAAACTCGCTTAAATTAATTATTTGCATAAGAATATTCATATTGGAATTAATCTCCAAGAAATATTAAACCAACAATACTCACGAAATTTCATAAATATTTCAAGTAACAATCACATCAAATTATCATATAAAAGCAATTTCAACAATAAGGATTTAGGCATGGCAAACAGATGATTTAATAATTTTTTCATAATTTCCCAATTTACTACACAATAATGCTTAAGACTTTAATTCAATGAATTTTGCACGTATAAGTCCGAGTACATACTCATCACCTAGTGTACACGGCTTTTCACATTTCCCAAATGGCACATAAGACTCAATGCCTAAGGGGTAATCCCCCCACTCGAGGTTAGGCAAGACACTTACCTTTTTGAAGTTAGGCCGATATTCCAAAACAGCCTTCTTGCTTGAATTGACCTCCGGACAGCTCAAATCTATCCAAATTAATTGAACAACTTTATTAAAATTCATCGAAAATAATTCCGGATAATAATACGTCGACTTAAAATTTTATTCCAAAAAGTCAACAAAAAAACAACGTGGGACTTGCCTCTTGGAACCCGACATAATTTTCATAAAATCCGAACACCCATTCCGATACGAGTTCAACCATACCAATTTTATCGAATTCTAATAACAAATCGACCTCCAAATCTTAAATTTAAACCAAGAGGGTTTTCTAAATGTTTCAACCCAATTCACTAATTTAGTGATAAAAATAACAATAGATCCATGTAACTTAATCAAAATCAAGTTAGGAATTCTTACTCCAATGTTTTCCTTGAAAAACTCTCGAAATATCACCTCACCCGAGCTTCTTTGGTCCAAAAATGGAAGAATGACACGAATTTGGACTTTATTATGCTACCCAGGGGTTTGTTCTTCGTGTTCGCGAGACTCCCCTTGCGTACACGATGAACAAATTCTTCAAAAGTCATTTTCAAACTCTTCTCAGACAGCCTCTATTATAATGGTCATAACTTTTTGTACAAAACTCCAAATGCTGAATGGTTTGACTTTTCGAAAACTAGACTCCAAGGACTATAATATCATGTGTTTCTCATCTCCCAATTCTTTATAGATTATGAGATATAAGATTCAAACTTCAGCCCTATGCAACAGAGATTTCCAAACTCTTCCCGGATAGCCTATAGTGTATCAACCATAACTTTTTGTACACAACTCCAAATGACAAATGGTTTACCTTTATGATAACTAGACACAAAGGGCTACAACTTTCAATTTTGGATCATCTCCAAATGCCTTATAGATTGTGAGATACGAGCCTCTAAAATCAGACGACAAACAACAAAATATTCTTCTTTGCGAACGCGAGAACCTCTTTGCGAATGCGAAGAACAAAGTCCCAACAGCAAAATCATTCTTCGCGAACGCGAGAGGCTCCTCACGAACGCGAAGAACAACACCAGAACCAGTAACCAGCAGTATCAAAACACCCAAACTTGGTCCAGAACCACCCCGAATCAAACCAAAGGCCCCCAGGACCCCGTCCAATCGTACCAACCTGTCCCAATACATAACACGAACCTGCTCGAGGCCTCAAATCACATCAAACAACATCAAACCCATGAATCATACCCCAAATCAAGCCTAATGAACTTTGAAATTTTAAATTCTATATCTTGTGCCGAAACACATCAACTCAATTTGGAATGACTTCAAATTTTGCACACAAGTCATAATTGACATAACGAAGCTATTCCAATTTCTAGAATCGGATTCCGGCCCCGATATCAAAAAGTTAACCCCCCGGTCAAACTTCCCAAAAATTCATCTTTCTCCATTTCAAGCCAAATTCCTCTACAGACCTCCAAATAATTTTACGGATACGCTCCTAAGTCCATAATTACCATACAGAGCTATTGATATCATCAAAATTCCATTCCAGAGTCGTCTTCACACATTTGCGACTACGGTAAAAATGCTAAGACTTAAGCTTCCGTTTTGGGGACCAAGTATCCCAAATCACTCAAATCATCCGGTAACTGAATTCAACCACGCACACAAGTCAATACACATAATAAGAAGCTGCTCAGGGCCTTATGCCGCCAGACGAGGCTTAAATTCTTAAAACGACAAGTCGTATCGTTACAGTACTCACACTTTCAGAGTACTCAATCTCACTATCTCATACTTTCCACTCATCATGCTTAACCACTCGATAATGTATATGGCCCATACGGCCCAGGGAAGATCCATCCCAGAATATATACATCACTGACCATCAGTCACCCAGTACCGAGGAAGACCAATCCGGGTCCATGGAGAAGATCCATCTCCAGGTATATAAATGTTTCGGACAAGATCCATCCCTCAATATAATCAACTGCGCTCATTGGGGGTGTGTATAGACTCCGGAGGGGCTCCTATAGTCCAAGCGCTATCATAAGCCAGATCCAGGAATAAATCAATATAGCATGATTCAGCATGCAGCCCGATCCCATAGTTGTCACTCATAATCAGGGTCTCGGGCTCACTCAGTCATCAATCTCTTCAGTCTCACTCACGGGCTCACAATGTCATGAAACTAGCCCTACAACAATGATATGATGAATCAATAAATAACAACTGAGACTGAGATATGATATGAATGCATGAATATGACTGAATACGAAATACCAATGAAATCTGCGAAATGACAACAAGAAACGACCACTATGGGTCCCAACAGTATCGGCATAAAGCCTAAATAGGATATCTAGCATGATTGATAGCTCAATTACTTTATCACATGGTGAAAATATGGATATCAAAAATGTAGGACCACTATACAGTGCAATAGAAACAATAGAGTCCCAATTCACATGGTGCACGCCCACACGCCCTTCACCTAGCATGTGTGTAACCTCAATACCAATCACATAACACGTATTTCGGGGTTTCATACCCTCAGCACTAAGATTAGAAGAGTTACTTACCTCGAACAAGTTAATTCCAACACCGAGCAAGCCAAGCGATGCTACAAAATACCATCTCGCGCGTTCCGACCTCTGAACGTCTCAAAAACTAACCAAAAACAACTCAAATATATCAAACAATGCTAAAGGAACCAATCTTGATCGAAAAGATCAAATCTTGAATCAAAAGCTCAAAATTGGCCAAAAGTCCAACCCGGGCCCGCATCTCGGAACCCGACAAAATTTACAAAATCCAATAACCCATTCAATTACAAGTCCAACCATACTACTTTCACTCAAATCCGACTCCAACTCGATCTTCAAAACTCAAAAATTCATATTATAAAACTTTAGGCCAAAACCCCCAATTTTCTCTTTTCATCAACTGATTGCTAAGAATGAAGATAGATTCCTGGAGTAAGATAAAAAAAAACAGGTGTATAATACTTACCCCAATCCTTGTGATAAAATTTTCTCCAAAAATCGCCTCAATCCGAGTCCCATATCTCAAAATATGATAAAAGAACCAAAAACCTCGATTTATAGGTTCTGCCCAGCGATTTCCGCATTTGCGGACAATTCGTCGCACATGTGACCACCGCTTTTGCGGAAAAAAATATCGCATCTGCGAAGAAATGGCCTTGCCCAGCAACCCCCGCACCTATGGTATTGAAGTCGCCTCTACGATAGCGCTTCTGCGCACTTGAACCGCATATGCGGTTGCGCATGTGCGTCCAAGCACCGCACCTGTGATTCTCATGCCCAACTTCCCTTCACGCTTTTGCGACGCATCTATCTCTTCTGTAACCATCACACCTGCGCAAACCAGTCGCAGGTGCGATTACACCAGAACTAGCAGCTAGCAAAAATCCAAAAATGCAATGAAATGATCTGAGCCTCGCCCGAAACTTACCTGAGCCCCTTGGGACCCCGTCAAAATATACCAAAAAGTCCCATAACATAACACGGACCTACTCGAGGCCTCAAAACACATACAACAACATCGGAATGACGAATCACAATTCAATTTGAATTCAATAAACTTTGAAACTTCAAACTTCCGTAACTGATGCCGAAACCTATTAAATCACGTCCAATTGACCTCAAATTTTGCACACAAGTCACATTTGACATTACAGACCTACTCCCACTTCTAGAATCAAAATCTGACCTTGATATCAAAAATTCCACTCCGGTCAAACTTTTTCAAAATTTCAACTTTTGCCATTTCGAGCCAAATTCAACTACGGACCTCCGAATCACAATCCAGATGCGTTCCTAAGTCTAAAATCACCTAACGGAGCTAACGAAACCGTCAAAATTCCAATCTGAGTTCACATGCTAAAAAGTCAAACTTAATCAACTCTCCCAATTTAAAGCTTCAACCATGAAATCCATTCTTCCAATTCGATTCCGAATAACCTGAAAACCAAAACTGACGATTCACATAAGTCATAATAAATCATACGGAGCTACTCACACATGAAAACTACTGAGCGAAGTGCAATTACTCAAAACGACGGGTCAGGTCGTTACAGTATATCTTGTGATTACATCTTGGGTTATGGCTATAGTATGATACAGTTTGTTCAGACTTATACAGTGTGTAGATGTGAGATTCGGGTCTTGAAAAGAAATTCTGCATGTTGGAAATTGAATTCTAAGGTTTATGAGCTAAGGTTGAATTAATAATCCTCAATTATGTTATGTTGTTAGGCTTGTATGGAATAGGGTGGAGTGAGATCACCCTCGGGTACGTGCGTGGTAAGATGTCATAGTGATATGAAGGCTTAGGAATAACTCTTGGCACGTTCTAGGATGAACGTATGTTTAAGTGGGGGAGAATGTTACGACCTGACTTGTCGTCTTGAACATTTATGCTCCTTTCAACTATTTAAAGTCTTTAATAACTTCATATGATGAATTATGACAGGTGTGAATCGTCAGTTTTATTTTCAGGTGTTTCGGAATATGTTCGGCACAATGAATTCCATGTTGGAAGCCTTAAGTTAAAAGAGTTGACCAAATTTGACTTTTTAGTATTCGACCTTGAATCAGAGTTTTGATGATTCTGTTTGATCCGGATGGTGATTTTGGACTTGGGCGTTTGCCCGAAATTTAATTTGGATATTTCTAGAATGTTTCTACGTCGTTTCTTCAAGCATAAATGGTACAACATTAAGCAAATGAGATCCAAATTCAGTTTTTCTTGAAGCATTAGATCCGTATTGAAATTATGGAGCCATACCAAAAAGAATCGTCGAATTCAGACATCGTATGAGAGAGTTTTGCTCATTTTCGTGTCAAGAAAGATTTTTCTGGGGCAGAGGCAAATCGCAGGTATCAAATGCGATTTCTAAGTCTCAGGTGTCAAATATGACTTGCCTGGACAGATTTTAAAATGGGGGTTTCAGCTATTTTTAACACATTTGGAGCTAGGGAGCTCGGATTGAAGCGATTTTTGAGACGATTTCTACCATATGGATTGGGTAAGTGATTCTAACTCGATTTTGGTTAAATTACACGAATCTATTGTTGTTTTTATCGACAAATTAGTGTTTTGGGTTGAAAATGATAGAAGATTTCATAGACTTTAATTGAGGATTTGAAGGCCGAGTTGTGGTCGAATTTGAGTAATTTTGGTATGGTTGGACTCGTGGTTGAATGGGGGTTCGAATTTTGTAATTTTGTCGGATTCTGAGACGTGGTCCCCACTGCCGATATTTGGGTGGATTTTCGGATTTAATGGGGAAATTTAGTATTTTCATATGGAATTGATTTCTATAATTTGTGTTGACTGTATCGAATTGTTTGTGACTAGATTCGAGGCGTTCGGAGGCCGATTAGTGAGACAAGGGCATATTGGAATAGAGAATTGCACAGTTTGAGGTAAGTAACATTTCTAAACTTGGAGCTGAGGGTATGAACCCTGAATATACGTGTTATGTGATTTATTTGGAGGTGACGCACATGCTAGGTGATGGGAGTGGGCGTGCACCGTAGAAATTATGACGTAATTGATTTCGTGAAATTGTGTAGTCAAATAATCTTATCATTTCCCATGTACTTTCATGTGTTAGAGAAATTGAGCTGAGAATCATGTTAAAAATCATGCTGAGGCTATATGCCGGTGTTATTGAGACCCACAAAGGTCGTATTGTTGTTGAATTATTTGTTTAAATAGTAATTTCATACTCAGACATGTTCATTCACTTCATATCATCTCTCAGTCTCTGTTGCTATTTATTGATTCATCATATCATCATTTTGGGCTAGTTTCATGACATTGTGAGCCTGAGAGACTGGAGAGATTGGTGACTGAGTGAGGCCGAGGGTCTGATTGTGAGGATATTTATGGGATCTTCCTGCACACCGCAGCAGGCCATATTGGCTTTATATATGTTATTAATATATGGATCGGGGTTGCACGTCGCAACAGGCCTTATAGGCTTTATTGTTATGGGGTCGGGTTGCATGCCGCAGCAGGCCTAAATGGCTTATTATAGCGCTTGGGCTAAAGGAGCCCCTCCGGAGTCTGCACCCCCCACAGTGAGCGTAAATGATATTATATTTGGGATGGATTTTCCAAGGTATGGAGTTGACTTATTTATTTATGTTTGGGATTGACTTCAAAGGGCATGGAGTTGCCTTATTTATTTATATTTGGGATGGATCTTCCCTGGGCATGGATCTTGCCCGAATCATTTATAGTTTTTGGGATGGATTTTCCCCTGGCATCAAACTTGCCTAATTATCTATATTGAGGGATGGATTGTCCCTGGGCTAGATTGGCCCCATATAGTACTGAGTGACTGAATGTCAGTTATTATGTATATATATTTGGGATGGATCTTCCCTGGGCTGGATTGGCCATATACAGTACTGAATGATTGTGCGCTAGTTGTTATTATATTTGGGATGGATCTGCCCCGGTACAGTGTCGAGTGACTGAGTGTACTGAATAGTGAGCGTGATGGGTGGAAATGTGAGACAGTAAGATTGAGTACTCTATGAGTGTGAATACATGAGTTCATCATTGTGCTGCATTGCATTAGACATGCATACTTGATATGTAGGCATAGAGAAGTAATTTTCCTCATGCCATATGATAATGAGACTTCTTATCTGTCGTTAAAGTTTTTTTAAAAAAAATCACAGATTTCAGACTTGCTCATATTTTCGGTGATTTTCGGCAAAGGAGTTGAGTTTTACTGTCATACTTGAAAAGAAAATGTTTATTTTCCTGAATTGTATACGAGTTGAGAATTTTATTGTTGAGTTATTACTTGTGCTGCTTTAAATTGTATTGTATGAGATGTCATTGCTTATTGGCGTGAATTTTGACCTTGTTACAAGCTCGTCACTACTTTCAACCTAAGGTTAGGATTATTCCTTATTGAGTACATGGGGTCGGTTGTACTCTTACTATACTTCTGCACCTTGCGTGCAGATTTCTGATGATGATGTTGCGTTGAAATGGCGTGGGATAGCCACTTTTTAATATGGTATTTAGTTTTTATCCAGTATTTTTAATGTTGAGCAAAAATAGCCACTACTCTATTAAAATTAATACGAAAAGACGTTTTTACCATTTCTTCATGAGTGCTATGTAAATATTAAGGACATGGTGTCCTTAACATTTACACTGCACACATGAAGTTAAGGACGCCATGTCCTTAACATTTATACTGCACATATGAAGATAAGGACATGAGTCCTAAAGTTTAACAATGAAAGGTGCAAATACAGGATATTTTGTCCTCAATATTTACACAACATTCATGAAGTTAAGGACACCATGTCCTTAATATTTGCACAACACTCATAAATTTAAGGATACTATGTCCTTAACATTTACACTGCACACATGAAGTTAAGGACACCATGTCCTTAATATTTACACTGCACATACGAAGTTAAGGGCATGAGGTCCTAAATTTTAACAATAGAAGGTGCAAATACAAGTTAAGGACGCCATGTCCTTAACATTTACACTGCACGTATGAAGTTAAAAACATGATGTCCTAAAGTTTAACAAAGAAAGGTGCAAATACAGGACACTTTGTCCTTAATATTTACATATCATTCATGAAGTTAAGGACACTATTTCCTTATATTTATACAGCACTCATGTCTAGCACACTGGTATTTTCGTTCGGGCGGGTAAAAATTTACTAAGCACTGGCTAAAGAGTAAATACATTTTAAACAATGGCTAAACAGTAAAGACATCTCTAATTAGTGGCTAACTGTGCACTTTCCTGTGATGATCCAAAATGTCATCTTTAAATGTAATAAGTAATTATGTGCTCTAAGACCTCGAAAAGCACTATTTATCATTCCCCAACTTGCGTGCACAGTCCGTAAAATTTTTCGGAAAGTTTTCATGTGAAAAATGAATTAAAATGTGAAATAGAGCTTTAAAACTCAAGTGAGTTGACTTTGGTCAACACATTTACTAAACGGACCCGAATTAGTGTTTTGAACGTTCTGGCAGCTCCATATCGTAATTTGGAACTTGGGTGTATGCCCGGAATTTAATTTGGAGGTCCCTAGCTCAAGTTATGACCATTTAACGGAACTAGCAATTTAAAGGCTAAAGATTTCCAAGTTTGACCACGGGGTTGACTTTTTGATATCAGAGACGGAATCCGATTCTGGAAATTTGAACATCTCCGTTATGTCATTTATGACTTATGTGCCAAATTTGAAGTCATTCCGGATTCATTTAATATGTTTTGGCATGAGATTTGCAAATTGAAAGTTTAAAACTCAAAGTTTGAATCGGGGTGTGAATTGTAATTTCAGCGTTGTTTGGCATGATACGAGACCCCGAGTAAGTCCGTATTATGTTATTGGACTTGTTGGTATATTCGTACGGGGTCCCGAGTACCCCGAGAGTGATACGGATTGAAATCGGATCAAGAACTAGACTTAAGCAAAATCTGTATTTTTCCTTTTGCTGTAATCGCACCTGCGGATTTTTCTCGCAGGTACGAGCTCGCAAAAGCGAGCCTTCGATCGCAGATGCGCCCGGGCGTGGCTGGGCAAAAGTCCGCAGGTGCGGACCAAATGATCGAAGAAGCGAAGGCAATGCAGGTGTGCATTGTTCCTCCGCAGGTGCAAGGCCTCGCCTGGCAGCCCCATTTCGCAGATGCGAGCTCGCATGTGCGTGCCCTGGCACCGCAGGTGCGAAAATGCCTGGGCAGTGTATATATTGAAGAGTCTAACAGTTTTACTCATTTTGGTCATTTTGAGCTCGGTTAATGCGAATCTTTGGGCGATTTTCACGGGAAACATTGGAGTAAGTGTTACTTATCCTATATTGATTATATTTCATAATTCCATACTCATTTATATCATGAATCCGTGAATTTATGAAAGAAAAATCAGAATTTTCTAAAATCTTCCAAAAACGAGAAATTTAGATTTGAAGGTCCATTTGATATCGGAATTGGACAATTTTTGTATGGTTGAACTCGTATCGGAATGAGTGTTCGGATTTCACGATTTTGCCAGGATTTGAGACGTGGGTCCCACTATCAAAAATTTAAATGAATTTTGGATTTTTATTCGAAAAATTTGTAAATTCATATGGAATTAATTCCTATGATTAGTATTGAATATATCAAATTGTTTGTGAATAGATTTGAAACTTTTAGAGACAAATTTAAAAGGAAAAGTTGTGGATGAATAATTGATTGGAATTTGCAAAGCGAGGTAAGTGTCGTGGTTAACCTTGACTTGAGGGAATAGAACCCTTAAATTATTTGTTATGTGAAATGCATGTGAACGATGTATAGGCGAGGTGACGAGTGTCTATACGTCGTCAAATTAATTATTTCTCTGCTTACTTGAAAAAAATCATAAATTATTTTAAATCATAAATTAACTATTATAATAATTATTTCTCTCATATTCTTTGTCAAATATTAATTCTTGAATTCCTGCATTAATTTTTACATGTTATTTGAATTATGTATTTTAATTATTATTTGACATTTAGCATATTAAATATTAAACTGCCTATTTTCTCCCTAATTTCCATAATAATTTGCTATTTGCCATTGTTTGTTTCATAATTAAATCATAATTATTGTATGCTTGTTGTCTTATAATTTTATATCAATTGTTGCATTTATTGGGAAAATTTTTTCTATGAGAATTGGTAAATGGATATATTGGAGGATCGGGTTGCACGCCGTAATAGACTTATTAAAAGTCCATATTGGAGGAACGGGTTGCACGCCGCAACAGACTTATTAAAAAGTCAATATTGGAGGATCGGGTTGCACGCCGCAACAGACTTATTAAAAGTCCATATTGGAGGAACGGGTTGCACGCCGCAACAGACTTATTGAAAAGTTAATATTAGAGGATCGGGTTACACACCGCAACATACTTATTAAAAAGTCCATATTGGAGTATCGGGTTGCACGCCGCAACAAACTTATTAAAAGTCAATATTGGGGGATCGGATTGTACGCTGCAACAGACTTATTAAAAAGTCTATATATACTTGATTGAAATAAATATATGACAGACTTGATTAAAATGAATATATTGGAGACGCTGCAACAGAATTGAATGTGAATATATTATGAGAGCGGGTTACACGCTGCAACAGAATTGATGGAAATGATAATTGGTTATGACTGCTGAGTTGGCTTCAATTATTATAAATGAGTTACCTGAATTATTTCTATTATTGTTATTGTTACTAATATTGCGTACAGGTTAATATAAGTGACTCGCCTTAGCCTCGTCACTACTTCGTCGAGGTTAGGCTCAGCACTTATCAGTACATGGGGTCGGTTGTACTGATACTACACTCTGCACTTCTTGTGCAGATTTCGGAGTTGGTCCCAGCGGCGTACCATAGACTTACTCGGATTTCAGCTACCAGAGGAGACTTGAAGTATAACTGCATGGCGTCCGCAGTTCTGAAGTCCACGTCTATTTTACTTTAGCTGTGTGTTTATTTCCAGACAGCTTTATTTTATTCAAACCTTTATTCGTATTTATTCTAGAAGCTCGTGCACTTGTGACACCAATTCTGGGACGGTATTTAGACACCGTTATTTTTATGGATTATTCACTATATTTCAAACTTTGCTTTCGCATTTGTTTCTTTGATGATTAATAATTTAAAAATTAGTTAATATTATTCTAACGTTGACTTGCCTAGCAAGTGAAATATTAGGTGCCATCACGGTCCGAAGGTGAGAATTTCGGGTCGTGACAGTTGGTATCAGAGCACTAGGTTACATAGGTCTCACGAGTCAGGAGCAAGCTTAGTAGAGTCTGAAGGATTGGTACGGAGACGTCTGTACTTATCTCTCAGAGGCTATGAAGTTTAGGAACAAAATCACTTCTTTCTTAATCTGTCATGCGTTTTTATTCTATCATTGATGATTGAACCATTCTACTCTTATTTTCTCGTAGATGGTGAGAACACGTAATACATCTAACGATTAGCTGGGACCAGAACCCCCGGTGGCAACTATGGCCAGGGGTAGAGGTCGAGGTCGAGGTCGTGCTAGAGGCCGAGGCAGGGGCCAAGGTAGAGCTCAGTTCAGAGCTCGAGCAGCTGCACCTATTATAGAACCTCAAGTGGACCTTCAGGAGGAGGTTCCAGTTCAGAATGTACCAGCTGGACTAGTTCAGGTCTCGGAAGGATTCATAGCCACTCCAGTGCTTCAGGACGTTCTAGTCCGATTGGTGAGTCTTATGGAGGGTGTGGCCCAGAATGGTACATTTCCAGTGGCACCAGCCGTCTCACAGGCTGGGGGAGGAGCACAAACTCCCACTACTCCTGCTCCGGAGCAGATGGCTCCCCCGAATCAGGCTCCAGCAGCCTTGCCAGTTGGGGTAGTTCAGCCAGTTGTTGCGGCACAGACCAATGATAGGCCCGCCATGTCTTTTGAGGCCTTATTGAGACTGGATAAGTTCACCAAGCTCTTTCCAATTCACTTCAGTGGTACACCTTTTGAGGACCCACAGTATTATCTTGAACGCTGCCACGAGGTGCTGCGGAACATGGGTATAGTTGAGACCAATGGGGTTGATTTTGTTGTATTTCAGATGACGGGTTCCGCCAAGAGGTGGTGGAGAGATTATCATTGACCCGACCAGTCGAAAGGAGCAGTTCTCTCAGCTATTTCTGGAGAAGTTCCTCCCTATCACACTAAGAGAGGAATTCCGCAAGCAATTTGAGTGTCTACAATAGGGCAGTATGACTGTTACTTAGTATGAGTTCCGTTTTGTGGATTTGGCCCGTCATGCTCTCTTTTTACTACCTATGGAGGGAGAGAGAGTGAGGATGGCCAAGGAGACCGAAAGTGAGATTTCTTTTCAGGTGGCTGCAAATGTCGCAAGGAGGATCGAGATGGTTCTTGCACAAAAGAGAGGGTAGAGGTCCGATAAGAGGCCTCGTCAGTTCGGTGGTTTCAGTGGTACCTCGTCTAGAGGCAGAGGTAATTTTGGTAGGGGTCATCCTCCCAGACCGTTTCATTCAGCACTTCATGTATCTCTCGGTGCTTCAGGGAGTCACGGTCCTATTATGCCTTACTCTGGGTAGCTAATATTCAGTGCACATTCAGCTCCTATCAGTGCAGCACCACTCCAGAGTTACTACAGCGGTTATCCGACCCATTTGGGCCAGCTTCAGCTTCAGCAGCCACGGCATCAGGATAGGTGTTATGAGTGTGGGAACATTGGTCATATCAGGAGGTATTGCCCTAGATTGGCGAGTAACAAATCTCAGCAAGATTCTTGTGTTATCATACCAGCACCGGTTGCTTCACCGCCTGCTCAGCCAGCTAGAGGTAGGGGTCAAGCAGCTAGAGGCAGAGGTCAGGCCATTAGAGGTGGAGGTCAGATCGTTAGAGGTGGAGGCCAACCAGTCAGAGGCCGTCCTAGGGACGCAGTTCAGAGTGGTGGGGCCCAACCACAATTTTATGCTTTTCTAGCTAGGCCTAAGGCCAAGTCATCTGATGCTGTGATCACAGGTATTATTCCAGTTTGCCATAGAGATGCTTCAGTTCTATTTGATCCAGGATCTACTTATTCCTAAGTGTCCTCATATTTTGCTTCATATTCGGTTGTGCCTTATGATTCTCTGAGTGCCTCTATGTGTATCTACACCGGTGGGATACTCTGCTGTAGTAGATCATGTCTATCATTCGTGTGTGGTTACTATTGGTATTCTTGAGACTAGTGTCGACATTCTACTTCTTGATATGGTAGATTTTGATGTCCTCTTGTGTATGGATTGGATGTCCCCTTACCATGGTATATTGGATTGTCATGCCAAGACAGTGACCCTAGCTATGCCGGGGTTAACTCAGTTAGAGTGGAAAGGAACTCCTGGTCATTCTTCCAGCAGGGTTATTTCTTATATGAAAGCTCGGCGTATGGTAGAGAAAGGGTGTCTAGCCTATTTGGCCTATATTCGCGATCCCAGTACGGATGTTCCTTCTATGGACTCAGTACTAGTTGTTCGTGACTTTCCAGAAGTATTTCCTACAAATTTGCCAGGGATTCCACCCGATAGAGATATCGACTTCTGTATTGATTTGGCTCCGGGCACTCAGCCCATTTCTATTCCACCATACCGTATGGCCCCGCCAGAGTTGAAAGAATTAAAAGAGCAGTTACAAGACTTGCTTGATCAGGGATTCATTAGACCCAGTGTCTCGCCCTGGGGTGCACCAGTATTATTTGTAAAGAAGAAAGATGGCTCTATGCGGATATGTATAGACTATCGACAGTTGAACAAAGCCACTATCAAAAACAAATATCCGCTGCCAAGAATTGATGACTTATTTGATCAGCTTCAGGGTGCCAAGGTATTTTCGAAGATCGATTTGAGGTCTGGTTACCATCAGTTGAAGATTAGGGCATCTGATGTCCCTAAAATAGCTTTTCGAACTCGATATGGGCATTACGAATTCCTAGTGATGTCATTTGGGTTGACAAATGCCCCAGCAACATTCATGGATTTGATGAATCGAGTGTTCAAGCCTTATTTGGATTCTTTTATGGTTGTATTCATTGATGATATATTGATTTACTCCAGCAGTCGAGAGGAACATGAGCAACATCTTTGAAGTGTGCTTCACACCTTGATGAATAATCAGTTATATGCCAAGTTTTCAAAATGTGAGTTTTGGTTAGACTCAGTTGCTTTTTTTGGGGGCATGTTGTATTGGCAGAAGGCATAAAGGTGGATCCTAAGAAGATTGAGGCTGTTCAGAATTGGCCTAGACCTACTTCAGTTACAGAGATCCGGAGTTTTCTGGGTTTAGCAGGTTATTATCATTGGTTCGTGGAAGGGTTTTCATCTATAGCAAGCCCATTGACCAGATTGACCCAAAAAGGTATCCCATTTAGATGGTCAGACGAGTGTGAGATGAGCTTTCAGAAGCTCAAGCCCGCTTTGACTACGACGCCAGTGTTGGTATTACCCACAGGTTCAGGATCGTATACGGTATATTGTGACGCATCTCACATTGGGCTTAGTGCAGTATTAATGCAAGATGGCAAGGTAATTTCATATGTGTCGCGACAGTTGAAAGTTCACGAGAAGAATTATCATGTTCATGACTTAGAATTGGCAGCCATTATTCATGCGCTGAAGATTTGGAGGCATTACCTCTACGGTGTCTCGTGTGAGATATTTACTGATGATCATAGCCTTCGGTATCTGTTCAAGCAAAAGGATCTTAATTTGAGGCAGATAAGATGGTTGGAGTTGTTGAAAGACTATGATATCACCATTTTGTATCACCCCGGAAAGGCCAATGTGGCGGCCGATTCTTTGAGTAGAAAGGCTGTGAGTATGGGCAGTCTTGCATATATTCCGGTTGGTGAGAGGCCATTAGTTGCAGATGTTCAGACTTTGGCTAATCAGTTCATGAGGTTAGATGTTTCAGAACCCAGTCAGGTTCTAGCTTGCAGAGCCGCTCGGACTTCTTTATATGAGCGCATCAGAGAGAGGCAGTATGATGATCCTCATTTACATGTCCTTAAGGACACGGTGTGGCACGGTGATGCCAAACAGGTTACTGTAGGGGAAGATGGAGTTCTGCGAATCCAGGGCCATATTTGTGTGCCTAATGTGGATGGGCTTCGTGAATTAATTCTTGAAGAGGCACACAGTTCCAGGTATTCTATTCATCAGGGTACCGCTAAAATGTATCAAGATTTGCGGCAACATTATTGGTGGAGGAGAATGAAAAAGGATATAGTTGCATATGTAGCTCGGTGTCTGAATTGTCAGCAAGTTAAGTACGAGCATCAGAGACCTGGTGGTTTGCTTCAGAAGTTAGAAAGTCCCGAGTGAAAGTGGGAGTGTATCACTATGGATTTTTTTGTTGGGCTCCCAAGGATGCAGAGAAAATTTGACGCAGTTTGGGTCATTGTGGACAGGTTGACCAAGTTAGCACATTTCATTCCAGTGGTAGTTACCTATTCTTCAGAGAGGTTAGCTAAAATTTACATTCGTGAGATTGTCCGCCTTCACGGTGTGCCCGTGTCTATTATTTCAGATCGAGGTATGCAGTTTACCTCACATTTCTGGAGGGCTGTACAGCGTGAGTTAGGCACGCGGATGGAGTTGAGCACAACCTTTCATCCACATACAGACGGACAGTCAGAGCGCACTATTCAGATATTGGAAGATATGCTCTGCGCTTGTGTTATAGACTTTGGAGGTTCTTGGGATCATTTCTTGCCACTTGTGGAGTTTGCTTATAATAATAGCTACCAGTCGAGCATTCAGATGGCTCCATATAAGGCATTATACGGAAGGCGATGCCGATCGCAGTTGGTTGGTTTGAATCGGGAGAGGCTTGGTTGTTGGGTACCGATTTAGTACAGGATGCCTTGTATAAGGTCAAGATTATTCAGGATCGACTTCGCACAGCTCAGTCTAGGAAAAAGAGTTATGCCGACCGTAAAGTTCGTGATATTGCATTCATGGTTGGAGAAAGAATATTGCTCCGGGTTTCACCTATGAAAGGTGTAATGAGGTTCGGAAAGAAGGGCAAGTTGAGCCCTAGGTATATCAGACCCTTTGAAATTCTTGAAAGGGTGGGTGAAGTAGCCTACAGGCTTGCATTACCACCTAGTTTATCAGCGGTTCATCCGGTGTTCCATGTGTCTATGCTCCTGAAATATCATGGTGATCTGTCCCATGTGTTAGATTTCAGCTCAGTCCAATTGGACAAAGATTTGACTTATGAGGAAGAGCCGGTGGCTATTCTAGCCCGGAAGGTCCGACAGTTGAGGTCTAAGAGTTATCCTTCAGTCCGGGTGCAATGGAGAGGTTAGCTAGTAGAGGCATCTACCTGGGAGTCCTAGTCGGATATGCGGAGTAAATATCCACACCTTTTCTCCAGCTCAGGTACTTTTTCTAACTCCATTCGAGGAAGAACGTTTATTTTAGAGGTGGAGAATGTGATGACCCAAAATGTCATCTTTAAATTTAATAAGTAATTTTATGCTTTAAGACCTCGAAAAGCACCATTTATCATTCCTCGACTTGCGTGCACAGTCCGTAAAAATTCTTGAAAAGTTTTCAAGTGAAAAATGAATTAAAATGTGAAATAGAGTTTTAAAACTCAAGTGAGTCAATTTTGGTCAATATTTTTAGCAAACGGACCCGGATCAGTATTTTAATAGTTTCGGTAGCTCCGTATCGTGATTTGGGACTTGGGCGTATGCCCGAAATTTAATTTGGAGGTCCCTAGCTCAAGTTATGACCATTTAATGGAACTAGCAATTTAAAGGCTAAAGATTTCCAAGTTTGACCACGGGGTTGACTTTTTGATATCGGAGACGGAATCCGATTCTGGAAATTTGAACAGCTCTGTTATGTCATTTATGACTTATGTTCTAAATTTGAAGTAATTCCGGATTCATTTAATATGTTTTGGCACGAGATTTGCAAATTGAAAGTTTAAAACTCAAAGTTTGAATCGGGGTGTGAATTGTAATTTCAGCATTATTTGGCGTAATACGAGACCCCGAGTAAGTCCGTATTATGTTATTGGACTTATTGGTATATTCGTACGGGGTCCCGAGTACCCCGAGAGTGATACGGATTGAAATCGGATCAAGAACTGGACTTAAGCAAAATCTGTATTTTTCCTTCTGCAGTAATCGCACCTGTGGATTTTTCTCGCACGTGCGAGCTCGCAGAAGGGAGCCTTCGAACGCAGATGCACTCGAGTGTGTCTGGGCAAAAGTCCGCAGGTGCGGAAACCTGCACGCATCCGCAGAAGAGGATCAAATGATCGCAGAAGCGAAGGCAGCGCAGGTGCGCATTTTTCCTCCGCAGCTGCGAGGCCTCGCCTGGCAGCCCTATTTTGCAGATGCGAGATTTTTCTCGCAGATGCGAGCTCACATGTGCGAGCCAAGGCACCGCAGGTGCGAAAATGCCTGGGCAGTGTATATATCGAAGAGTCCGACATGTTTACTCATTTTGGTCATTTTGAGCTCGTTTAATGCGAATGTTTGGGCGATTTTTACGGAAAATATTGGAGTAAGTGTTCCTTATCCTATATTGATTATATTTCATAATTCCATACTCGTTTATATCATGAATCCGTGAATTTATGGAAAAAAAATTAGAATTTTCTAAAATCTTCCAAAAACGAGAAATTTAGATTCGAAGGTCCATTTGATATCGGAATTGGACAATTTTTGTATGGTTGAACTCGTATCGGAACGGGTATTCGGATTTCGCGAGTTTTTCCAGGATTTGAGAAGTGGGTCCCACTGTCGAATATTTAAATGAATTTCGGATTTTTATCCGAAAAATTTGTAAATTCATATGGAATTAATTCCTATGATTAGTATTGAATATATCAAATTGTTTGTAAATAGATTTGAAGCTTTCAGAGACAAATTTAAAAGGAAAAGTTGTGGTTGAATAATTGATTGAAATTTGCAAAACGAGGTAAGTGTCGTGGTTAACCTTGACTTGAGGGAATAGAACCCTTAAATTATTTGTTATGTGAAATGCATATGAACGACGTATAGGCGAGGTGACGAGTGTCTATACGTCGTCAAATTAATTGTTTGCCTGCTTACTTGAAAAAAATCATAAATTATTTTAAATCATAAATTAATTATTATAATAATTATTTCTCTCATATTCTTTGTCAAATATTAATTCTTGAATTCATGCATTAATTGTTACATGCTATTTGAATTATCTGTTTTAATTGTTATTTGACATTTAGCATATTAAATATTAAACTGCCTATTTTCTCCTTGATTTCCATAATAATTTGCTATATGTCATTATTTTTTTCATAATTAAATCATAATTATTGTATGCTTGTTGTCTTATAATTTTATATCAATTGTTGTATTTATTGGGAAAATTTCTTCTATAAGAATTGGTAAATGGATATATTGGAGGATCGGGTTGCACGCCGCAACAGACTTATAAAAAGTCCATATTGGAGGAACGGGATGCACGCCGCAACAGACTTATTAAAAAGTCAATATTGGAGGATCGGGTTGCGCGCCACAACAGACTTATTAAAAAGTCCATATTGGAGGATCGGGTTGCACGTCGCAACAGACTTATTAAAAGTCAATATTGGGGGATCAAATTGCACGCCGCAACAGACTTATTAAAAAGTCTATATATACTTGATTGAAATAAATATATGACATACTTGATTAAAATGAAAATATTGGAGGAACGGGTTGCACGCCGCAACAGAACTGAATGTGAATATATTGTGAGAGCGGGTTGCATGCTGCAACAGAATTGAATATGAATATATTATGAGAGCGAGTTGCACGCTGCAACAGAATTGATGGAAATGATAATTGGTTATGACTGCTGAGTTGGCTTCAATTATTATAAATGAGTTACCTGAATTATTTCTATTATTGTTGTTGTTACTAATATTGCGTACAGGTTAATGTAAGTGACCCACCTTAGCCTCGTCACTACTTCATCGAGGTTAGGCTCATCACTTACCAGTACATTGGGTCGGTTGTACTGATACTACACTATGCACTTCTTGTGCAAATTTCGGAGTTGGTCCCAATGGCGTACCATAGACTTGCTCGGATTTCAGCTACCAGAGGAGACTTTAGGTATAACTGCATGGCATCCGCAGTTCTAAAGTCCCCGTCTATTTTACTTTAGCTGTGTATTTATTTCCAGACAACTTTATTTTATTCAGACCTTTATTCGTATTTATTCTAGAAGCTCGTGCACTTGTGACACCAATTTTGGGATGGTATTTAGACACCGTTATTTTTATGGATTATTCACTATATTTCAAACTTTGCTTCCGCATTTGTTTCTTTGATTATTAATAATTTAAAAATTTGTTAATATTATTCTAACATTGGCTTGCCTAGCAAGTGAAATGTTAGGCGCCATCACGGTCCGAAGGTGGGAATTCGGGTTGTGACATTTCCCTTGATGTTACTGCGTACGGCGGGAGGTGGATCTGAAGATGTACCTGCGATCTAGTCACATCTGCCTCTTATTCTAGGTAGCTTTTGAATTTTTAAATTTGTTCATGTATATTTCAGACAAATGACGTATTTTTATTTCACACCAGTTTTTGTAAATTCTAATCTTAGAAGCTCATGACTTGTACTACCAGTCCTTGGGGAGTGTATTAAAGTCAGTTAAATATTAATTGAATCAGATTGTTGTTATTTGGCTTAACTAGCGGGTGAGGTTAGGTGCCATCACGACTAGTTAGATTTTGGGTCGTAACACTTCTTAACCTCATCATTTGATTCAGCTTGAGCCCCAGGGAATATCTCAAAGGTATCCCTCATCATGTCATTGAATCTAGAATTTTTAACATTATTCTCCACTACGGGACTACCCTCATCACCACCAAAAGAATTATAAAAATCAACATCATTTACACTATCAAGATTCTCCCCATGAGCAGTCCACACAAAATATTTTTTTATAAATCCCTTTTTAAAAGATGACTATAACAACATCTTCTCCCAATAACTTAACACACTTTGCATTTCACACAAGGGCACATAATCGTTCCTTCAATACGAAAATCATCAAGTGTCCTTGCCTTAGCAATAAATCCAGCAACCCCTTCTTTAAATTCATCCCTTAACCCCACACGATTAGGATAATTTCTATTATACATTCACCTATTATGCATAAATTCCAGCTACACAAACAAAAAAACTTAAAATTTATAAGATATTTATAATTATTTAGTTTATTTAAAGTAATTAATAGGTTACACCAATTCGAAGGTTCATTTTTTAAAGTATTATATTCTTTTAAATTAAAATTCATTAACACTCGAAATCTTACATTTATCCCTATTCTATGTTATATAAATCTCTCAAAATATAGATTAAATTTAAATAGCTTCTTATATGTTCTTAAAGTCCACACATGGCCAATAATTTATCAAATCTATATTTTTTTAATGTAGTAATTATTAAGTTTTAAATTTAATATTAGTCCATTTATTAAATTAGGAAGCAATAATAAGCTTAGCTTCTTAAACTTAAAGCTAAGGCTTTAAATTATAACTACTTAATACAATTTCAAATCATTCTTTTCTAAAGTTAACAATTCCACATATACATAAACTTCACAGTTGTTAAAACCACATATAGGCACTAACCTCAATTTCAAAAGAGAATTTAGTTTCAAGCTTAAATATTAATACATCTATGAAAATTCTAAAAATAAATCTATGACAATTCTAAATAAACATCTATGAAAAATCTAAAATAGTTTCAAATTTAATTCAATTAGGAACTAAAAAGAATCTAAAACCTAGAGACAAGATTCTAAAATACAATCAAATAATTTTAAAAAATAATACAAGTCAAACAACTTAGGGAACTAATTCAATTAGGTAACATACTAAAGTATCTAAAATAATACACATATCAAACTATTTAAAAATAAAATTAAAAAATAATAAAATAATTAAGGGGAAGGGGTACGAGTGAGGGAAGGGGGGTGGGGACAGTTAGGGGGAGAAGGGGGAAATGTAGGGGTGAGGGAAGGGGGGTCGGGACAGTTAGGGGGAGAGGGGAAAAATGTAATGGTGAGGGGAGGAGGCGAATAGGGGATGGGTTTAACAAAAAGGAGGGTTGGGGAAGAAGAGAGAAGAGAGCGACGTACCTTTTCCGGCGAGTAGCGGCTGGGGTGGGGGTGGAGGTGGGGGTGGGGGTCTGGGGGTCTCAATGGAGGAAGAAGAGAGAAGAAAGAAATGGGGGCGGGGCTAGGGTTTTAAAAGAAGCGATTGTTTCAGTCGCAAATTTATAAAATAAATTGACCAAATTTTTAATCCAGTTTGCGTCCATTTCGATCGCAAATGGTCAAACCAAAAAGTTTGACTTTTAATTTCCGACTTAATCTGTCGGAATTTTTTATCCCGGATTTTTGCGCCAAACATTGCTACCAATATTGCCGGAAACGTAGTCGAAAGAATTTTAAAAAATATAACAAATATTATTTTTGAAATTATCGACTGATTCGGTTGGAAAGTTCCGATTAATTTTTTCGGTCTGGAATTTTCAGTCGCAAATATGCCATTTTTTAGTAGTGAGATATTTTTAATGTGGATGAAACTGATTTTTTTTTACAAGTTACAAGCTGATCATTCTTTTTCTACGAAACCACTTGAAGGAATAAAACGGGACAAAGAAAGGCTCACGATTGTTATTTGTTGCAATGAGAACGGATCTAAAAAAAATCCATTATGGATTATTGAAAAACATGCAAAGTCACGTTGCTTCAAGAATGTCAACATGAACAACTTGAATTATCACTATCGTGCAAACAAAAGAGCATGGATGACAAGTGTGCTTTTTTTATGAATATATTCGTTGGTTTGACCACAAAATGCATGGTAGACGAATTTTTCTTGTGGTAGATAATCGTCCAGCACATCCAAGAAATATTGAAGGACTACAAAATATTGAATTTCTTTTCTTGCCACCCAATATGACATCAAAAATTTAACCTTGTCATGCTGGGATAATAAGATCTTTCAAGATGCATTATCGCAGTAGATTTTATCGTAGGATATTAGAAGGCTATAAGCTAGGACAAACTGATCCAGGAAAAAATTAATATTTCAGATGCTATCAATCTTGCGATTGCGGCTGGGACGACAAATGTTCAGCAAGACACAATAGCAAATTGCTTTCGACACTGCAAAATTTGTTCGGGGGATGAAGCCTCAAGGAATTTAAATGAACCCACTTGTGAAAATGAAATTCATGAACTTGAGGTCATGATTATTGATCTCGGTTACCGCAATAAAAATGAATGTCAATAGCCTATTGGATTATCCGGATTAAAATGATACATGTTCAGAGGTCTAGAGCTTAGAAGAAATTGTGGATACCATCGGAGAAAATAATGTTGATGATAAAGTTGAATACGATACAATACCTTTGGAGCCAGTTACGCATAAGAAAGCACTTATCTTGTCTAACACTCTTCACAATTGTTTAGTGCGGTTCGAGAAGACAACACAAGAACTTTTGGATGCAATAAGAAAAGTTAGAGATGAGCTTCAACTAGATTTAAATTTAAGAAAAAACAAAAAAAATACTAGAATCATATTTCACTAAATTGTCTTAGATATTTTTGTAATTTTAAATAATTATTAATTTATAATATTAATGAGACCATATATTTATATAGGGGTCTTCCAAAAATATATTATCTTATCGAAATCGGTGATTTTTTTTTACTGGCCCAAGTCAGGACCGGAGAAAAATATTACTCCCTCCGTTCACTTTTACTTGGCACGTTTCGACTTTCACGCCCCTTAAGAAATAATGATTTACATGATAATTTTATCACAATAACCCTATTAATTGATACTCAATAATTAAACCTAAATTCCCATACGTATTTATAAGAGCCACTATGAAGTTCCAAGTACATTTAATTTTTATAGATATCAACATTTTACACATCCATCTGACCATCTCTTTAGTTTAAAAACCTGATTATTTTTTTTGAGCCAAACAATTGAGTAAATTTAGGAGCCAAACCATTCAGAAAATCCTTCACCCAATTTTTTGGAAGCAAACATTATTTTAATTTTTGGAGTATATGAAATTAAAATTTTCCCACCAAAACATTACACTATAAAGCATGCTTCATTGTAATGAGAGTTCAAACAACAATGGATACACGACATAATAATCAAATCTCATTGGACCAAATAGATCTAAATATTCCTGTTGAGCCTGATAATTCTTATGGTGTTACACAATATATACCTGATCTTAATATTGTTGTAGACTCATTTCCTGATCTCACTTTTAATTCAAGTGGTTCAATAGATGAGCTTTCTTCGGTAAATCAAATTTTGTTTGATCTAAAAACAGAACCACCTGGAAAAGACAATACACCATTCGAAGCAGGATCACAAAGGACACATGAAGAATCAAATATAAACAGCTGTACGCATACAATATTTTCTTTTCAAAAATTTTAATTTTTTATTTTAATTACCATACCTTTACTACAATAACTTTTGAATTTTACGTAAGTTGTTAACCATGTTTCCTACTAATTTTAGATATAAAAGAACTTTAGTTTCTTGCGTTGTTAACCGGTACTACAACACTCACGTTCTTGCTAGCTTGTACTTTAGTTATTTAGTGGACTTTTGTGTTTAACAAACGGGGATAATGAAGAGTTCTTTGTGAATTCCAATATTGAATATTGAAAAGCTACAATTGATTATTATTTATTCAAGAAATGTTGGTTAATAAAATAAAGGTAAAACATGAATAAAAAATTTATCTTCTCTTGAATGAAGTATATTAGAGAGTATTTACGGAATATTAATTTAGAAAGATTCTATTGTAATCTCAACACTAAATTTCTGACATTTAATGTCTTAAGTCATTATATGCCGGCATTTATAGGAGTTAGTGCGATACTTCTAATGTTGTAGAGTTAGTGAGGTTAACTCTGTATTGCATGTACCTACATATTTGCACTGTAATAACATGTTGTTTATCGCAAAGAATTATGGTGAAATAGATATAAATTTTTTTTTGACCTCTAACAAGAGGTTTTAGGTATGAATATTAAGAACAAAAAAATTATGATTGAGAACGTTTCCCTTAATTTGACCTTATGCGACATACACCAATTGAGAGACAACACAAATCATTTTATATTATCTTCCTTTTTCTTTATTTCCACTTTTATTTGGGGAAAGAGAGAGAAGAAGAAAAATGGAGACAAACAAAAGATATTTGGCATGGAAATGAGAGTTTTTTAAGGCACGGTGCAAGACTTCCTTAAACGGTAACCTTAAAATTCAAAAAAATAAGCCATTATTCGTCTGCCCTATTGACATGTGGACCACACTTTATTGTCTCGAATACTAGTCAATGACCTTCTCAACTGTGATCTATGTTTACTTTTATACCCCTGTCCCATTGGATAAATTACATTTCATTAGTAAAACTTGTTAATTAATTGCTCTTAATATCCCCAAAATGTAAAGATTGAATAAAGTTCGAGCCCGTTTGGACATAAAAAAAAATTTCTTTTTTTATTTTTCAAAAAATTCACTTTTTTCGAAATCAGCGTTTGCTCATAAAATTTCCAGTTTTCACTTGAAGATGCATTTTAGAAAATTTCAAAAATTTTAAAAACTCCAAAAAATTATTTTTTAAAATTTTCACTGACAAAACTTCAAAAACAACCCAAAATTATATTCATGTCCAAACACAACTCTGAATTTCAAATAACATTTTCACTTGAATTTTTTTCCCCCTATTTTGGAATTTTACAATTCTTATGTGCAAACGCTCACCAAGTATTTCAAAAGTATTACTCTCTTCGGTCCACAATAAGTAATTTTTTTGGCTGTTTTCACACAGATTAAGAAATTCAACTTTTAACATTAATTAGTAATAAAATTGACCATATTAACCTTTACTATATCTTCACATAAACACTCCTAACACATACTCCAACACTAATTACTCCGAGGGCAATGTAGGAAAAAATAATTAATTCATTCTTGAAATATGAAAAAATCACTTATTTTGGACCATAAAAAGATCAAAAAATCACTTATTTTGGACCACAAAAAGACCAAAAAACCACTTATTGTAGACTGGAGGGAGTAATAAATTATCAGATACCACCCGAAAAGAAATAAATTTGAGGAATCTTATTAGCTCAATTGGTTACTATTTTAACTTCAGTTCCCCATCTTATAATTTCCTCCACTATTTCCCTTCCCCTACTCCTTATATATAATAAATTTTTGAAAAAAAAGAGAAGAAAAACCCGTCATCCAAAATCTCTGACAAAAAAGAGTAGTATTGTAATACTAGCAAACCACGCGTCAGCAATCTATTGACGGCGGCACTTTTCCCAGCAAATTACTAAATGAAGCATTTCATTGGAACACGTGGCTTTCACGCACACAAAACCATAAGCGGTTTTTTGAAAACCCTTTCCACTCACCCATCCAAAAAACATCCTTCTTTCTTTCGCCTTTACATTGTACACTTTCCTTATATAGGCTATTCTTTTCGATCAGAAGACTTACCCAAAAACGACGACTGCCAAAACCCTCATTTTTGTCTCCATCCCTACAAATAGATTCACAAGTAAGTTTTCTCTTTTCTCCCTTTTTTTCCATTTTCTGTTACATTTTTCTCGAAAAATAAAGTAGTCAAATTCCCTCGGTTTTCTCATTACCAAACGCTAATTGCTTTTTCCTCCTCCTCCTCCTCCTAAATCCGTACATTAGAGCTGTATTTAAAATTTTGATTCAGAATATTAATTTTTACTACTTTTTGGTGCAAATTAAGTAGACTTTTGCCATAGAAAACTTTTATACATATAATATATATATATATACACACACACTTGCAAATGGTTGTAGGAATATGTGTTTCTGATTGGGTGTATATGTAGAGAGAGAAAGAAATCGAAATGGGGAGAGGAAAGATAATGATAAGAAGGATCGACAATTCAACGAGCAGGCAAGTGACGTTCTCGAAGAGGAGGAATGGATTGTTAAAGAAGGCGAAGGAGCTAGCGATCCTCTGCGACGCGGAGGTCGGTGTTATCGTCTTCTCCAGTACTAGCAAACTTTATGAATACTCAAGCACCAGGTCATTTCTCCATCTCTTCACTTTTTGCATTAACTTTAATTTCGTGTTTTGTTTGTGTAGATCGATAGGATCTTCCTGCTTAATCAGCTGTTTTATAAAAATTACCAGGTCATTATGTTTGTTATAAAAATTAATTAAAGTAGTCACTCAAGTTCAACTGAAACTACTAGTAATTAAGATGAAGTACATATAATTCGAAAAATCTTGTGATTAACATTTTCAAATTTGATGTTGTTTCATTGCACTTTTTCTGTTCGATATTTGTAGCTTAATGTCCAAGGACTATTTGAGATTTAGGTGTAGCTGATATATAATGTGCTAAGGATTGTCTCGTTTTTTGCTGTTTTGATGATATTTTGCCTTCAATGTTTTAGTTGATAGCTTACCTCTTTTAAATTTGAATAAGTGAAGAACAATACTATAAACTCACAAGCAATATTGTGGAATTGTGTAGATGGTAATAACTTATTCGGCGCCTCATGGTGTTTGTACCAACTGAATGAATACTTGACACATGTCTTCACGTACACTTTTATCACTGTTAATTAGTAATATGTATTCTCACCTTAATTTATGCTTAGCCATGGTAAATTCGTAAGTTTTTCCCATGTGTGGATAGTTGCGGTAAGCTTGAGCTGTTTCTTGTTAATTTATTGAATGTAAAAAATAACCTAAATCGTGATAGCTAAAAGATTGCGACTAATTAATGCTGATAATAAAGAAAGTAATCTAGTTATTAGTGCTTTGGTAGAGTACTAATGCAGCTAGTATTTGCTGTACGTTATATGTTTCGGGGAGCTTTGTATTTGGCTAGTCATAGTGTAGGCCAATAAAGTTGTTGTCAATGTTGATTTGACTAGTGTTAATAAAATGTTGTCAGCCAATTCTTTCGGATATCGATCTCAAGTTTGTAGGCATTTGGACATAGATGTTATTCGCATATAATAAAATATTATTTGCAAATCAATGTTTGTTCTACAGTTTTATCCATAAGTTCAACTTCAACTTGAGATAGAGAATTTGAAATTTCAAAAACAGGTCTGAGGAGTATTTCAAGGGACAATGGTTTTCACTCACTAACTTCAACTTCTTCTCTTTTTTATTTTCCAAATGGAATCCATATACGAACACATACGGACTTGAAATTCACAACCAAATTAGAGGGTGCCTTAGAATTTGAATTTCAAAGAGAATTTGAATTTCAAAGCGCTAATAATTAACTAGATTATGTACTTCATTATCCCCCCCTCTAACTAGAATTATTAGGAATTTTAAAGCTAAGTAATAATGGAGAAGAAAGAAAAAAATGCAACTGATCAAGTTATATAATCATATCACCGGGATCACACTTCATATTCAGATTGCAAGATCAGTGATGTTAGATGTTACCATCCCCTCTCTAACTACCTTCGAGCAAATGAAATAGTAATGATAAGGTCAAATTGTAATTAATACAAATTAAGGAACTTAACAGCAAATACTAAAACTACAGTTCACCCCTTCCATTTCACAAATCCATAAGCACGACTAAGCTAACATTTGGACATAGATTTGATTGAAACTTGAAAAGAGAGTATTTGAAGTTGTGTTGAAAAATTATTTTTGAAAGTTGAAGTTGTGTTTGGACATTCATTTTATTTAAAGAAACGTAGAAGTTTTCTGAGTGGAAGAAAATTGTTCACACAAAATCTACCCTAAACTAGTTTTTGGGAACTTGGAAATTTTTGAATTTTTTTCCCAAAACATGATTATATTTCATAAACAAACAACGTTTTCAATTTGTTTTTGAAAAAATAAAGCCAAAATTAATGGCCAAACGAGGGTAAGTGTAACTCAGGTAGCTCTGCGCACCACTAAACTACAATTTTAGTAGTGCATTCCAATACTAAAATTTGGCACTCAAATGAATCCTACATCCTCTCAGATAGCTTCTTCTAGTAATGGATTTGTCACTGAACAAGTATTTGGATAGCACTAGTATGTTCTTTGTAGACCATTATTGCAATGAGTTCAATCACGAGTTGTACTAACTGTAGAAATCAATGAAGGGGACACTTCGGATCCAACTTTCTTCTTGAGATAAAATACGTTGTGAATTTTAACTGAAGGAGTTACGTTCAGCTCATAAGCTATTGAAGCAACCCTTTTAGTTACTTTTTAAGAGTCAAACAACATACTTTTACAGCAAAAAAAATTAATTAATCGGTAAGGCCAAGGTCCACTAGTGAGACGATGGGGATAAGCTTCATCACGAGGGAAACAGTCCGGATCACCATCTTTAATCCCCTATATGATCGCCTAGTCATAAAGGAGGTAGGGAAGCACAGACAATCAAGAGGTTTGTCTAGAAGTAACCACCCTTGACAGAGTGCATAATAGCTTACCAGCGCTCTTACACCGAAGATGAATGGGGATAAGCGATTTGCCGAAGTTGTCGAATGTAAAAATACAATGATAGGGAAGCGTTCCGCCTTGTAAGGTTACCACTTTAGAAAGGCCAAGTCTTCTGCTTGGAACTCTCTCTCTCAAATCTCTGGCAGTATTCTAGGTCTTCATCCTACCTGAGCTTGTTTTAACATTTTTTATGGCTTATTTGAAAACAGTAGCCTCCGCCTGAGTAGCTGATACACTACTTTTATCTTTTTCTGAACCACCAAATGAAAAGTGACAAGGGTGTCATGTTCAATGCATGAAAGTTACGTTGGAAAAAATAATATCCACGACAAATAACAATAACATAAGAGAGTAACAAAGACATCAAATTTTTTAACGGGGTAAAATACAATACCAGAGCGGAATAATATAATTTCACTATAATATTACAACTTGAGACTACTACAACTTCAAAAGAAATTACACTCTTTATTTTAAAATACTTCACTATGATATTACCACCACTTACTATTTATTTCACAGACAATGATATGTGGATTACTCTCCCTGCTTTTTGTTTCTCTCATTTTGGTGTGCTAAATGAGAAGCGGAAGGGTGCTATTTACAGGAGCTCTTGTCGTAATTCAAACCAATCACAATGGTTGGTTTTGCAACTAGCAGATTGCAACTTGCAAATCTGCTCGCAAGTCCATCGATTTGGCATTTGCAAATTGTAGGCGCCCACCATTTTCAATTTCCTAATAATTTTTTTATTTTTTATTTTTATTTTAATAAGGACCCCACAAATCTTCCCTTAATTTTGATTTTTCTTCTTCATTCCAAGATTTGATCTCAATCTCATAAAATCTTCAAACTTAAGAGGTTTGGTAAAAATATCCGCAGTTTGATCATGAGACTTCACATATTTGAGCTCAACTTCCCTCTTGGCAATGCATTCTCTGATGAAGTGATACCTTGTGTCTATATGCTTGCTTCGATCATGATATACTGGATTCTTTGCGAGTGCCTGTGGGGATTATTTGTCAATACAAATCTATGTAGCTTCAATTTGTGGCAAATTGAGCTCTTTCAATAATCTTCTCAGCCAAATAGCATGACATGTACAAGTTGCTGCTATATATTCAGTTTAATCAGTCGAGAGAGTAACAATTGATTATTTCTTTGAACTCTAAGAAATAACAGAATCACCCAAGAAAAATACAAAACCAATTGTGCTTTTTCTATCATCAATATCTCCCGCATAATCACTATCACAAAATTTCATAAGGTTGAAATCACTAGAAGAAGAATAAAATAGCCCAAAGTTAATCGTACCTTTTAGGTAACGAAGAATTCTTCTAGTGACTTTCAAATGAGTGGAGGTAGGAGCTTCCATGAAGCGGCTTATTACTCTAACTACAAAGAATATATCTGGCCTGGTACAGGTCAAGTACCTCAAACTTCTCACAAAACTTTTGAAAAATGTGGGATTCACTTTTTCTCCTTCATTAAACTTGGACAATTTTGTCCCTCTCTCCATCGGTGTGTTCACGGGGTTGCAATCGAGCATGTTGAACTTCTTCAATATCTCTTTTGTATAGATTTCTTAATAGACAAACAAGCAAGATATTTCCATTAGTATGAACTTTAAGAAAAAGAGCATATTCATGAAGACAACGAGTAAACTCATTGTCTTGAAAATACTTGTCGATACAACTATTCCATGCTCGTGGGGCTTGCTCACGGGGTTGCAATCGAGCATGTTGAACTTCTTCAATATCTCTTTTGTATAGATTTCTTAATAGACAAACAAGCAAGATATCTCCATTAGTATGAACTTTAAGAAAAAGAGCATATTCATGAAGACAACGAGTAAACTCATTGTCTTGAAAATACTTGTCGATACAACTATTCCATGCTCGTGGGGCTTGCTTTAATCCATATAAAGCTTTCTTCAACCGCAACACTTTATCTTCATAGTTTTTGACCACAAAGCCCAATGGTTGTTCAACATAGATTTCTTTCTCAAGATAGCCATTCAAAAAGGCTGACTTGACATCTAGTTGATGGATCTTCTACTTCATTTGCGTCGCCAAAGAGATGAGCAAAGAAATCGTCTCCATGCGGGCAACAGGTGCATAGACTTCTTCATAGTCAATGCCCTGCCTTTGCTTGTATCCTTTAGCCACAAGTCGTGCCTTGTATGTCTTAACATCTCCATCAACATTCTTCTTTGTCTTGTATACCCATTTTACTCCAATTGCTCGATGATCCTTGGGAAGAGTTGTTAACTCCCAAGTGTTCTTCTTCTCTATTGACTCGATCTCCTCCTCCATGGCTTGTCTCCACCTTTTGTCTGTAACAACATCATCAAAGTTCATTAGTTCACTATCAGTAAAGAGATAATATAAAAAAATTAAAATTAGTAGCTTCTTTTGTGCCCTCATAGAGCTCATGAATGCTCCTCGTCCTTTCGGTTGTTCGTTTGACTTTCCTGAGAAGAGGGAGATGCAACATTGGATGCAGAATAAGGTGGATTTGTATCCTGCACAGGTTCCACGATCTCTAGTTCTTCTTCATGACCAAAGTAAGGAAGAAAATCATATGAAGTTTCTTCCTGAGCTTTCTAATTCAATGTCAATTCTTTATCAAATTCAACATCGTGACTTACCACTACCCTGCCGCTGCTTGGGTTGTATAACTCGTAGCCTTTTGAACTCATATCTTAGCCAACAAACACATGCTTGACACTTTGATCGTCAAGCTTTGCTCTTCCTTGTTGTGGCACATGAGCATAGGCTATGCTCCCAAAGATTCTCAAGTGTTTGACACTTGGCTTTCTTCCACTCCATGCTTCTTGAGGGGTTTGATCTCTAACATTTTTTGTTGGAGACCCATTGTTCAAATAAACTGCACAAGAAACAGCTTCGGCCCAAAATTCCTTGGGTATATTTTTAGCTTTCAACATACATCTAGCCAAAGAATCGTTCGATTCTTTCTCTCTGCAACTCTATTTTGTTGGGGTGAGTAAGGTACCGTTAGAGGGCGACGAATTCTATGAGATTGACAAAAGTCATTAAATTCTTTTGAAGTTAATTCGACTCCTCTATCGGACCTTAAAGCTTTTATTTCATAGTCACTTTCTTTTTTCATAAGTATTTTGAAATTTTTAAAAGCAGCAAACTTCAGATTTTTGGTTCAAGAAATAAACCCAAGTCTTTCTGCTAAATTCATCAATGAAAGCAGAAAGTATTTACCATTACCAAAGGAATGTGGATTGATTGGTCCACACACATCATTGTGAACGGGTTGGAGTGGCTTGATTGATCTTGACATGGATTCCTTCGAAAAACTCCTCCTTGCATGTTTTCCAAGAAGACAAGCTTCACATAATTGATTGGGATGGTTGATTGATGATATCCCATGCACCATATTCTTTTCACCCATTGATTTAAGCGCTTTAAATTCAAGTGCCCAAATGGCATGTGCCAATACCATGATTCATCTTTCATATTAGCCTTCAAACACTTTGCATCAATTGTCTTAAGATTCAGAGAAAATAATCTATTCTTTGCCATATGCACTTTAGCAATTAGAATTCCACTTGAATCTCTAAGCCAAAGATGCATATTTTTCATGTGGATATCATATCCCTTTTCAAGAAGTTGGCCCAGACTTAGAATATTACTTTTTAATTTTGGCACATAATAAACATCTTGAATTAACTTATGGCCACCATTTTTACAGGAGATCAGAATCGTACCTATCCCTTTGATTTGAATCTTTGAGGTATCTCCAAAGGACACATTACCTCTCACCGTTTTATTGATCTCCATAAACTTCTCTTTGCATCCACACATATGGTTACTTGCTCCATTGTCCAAATACTACGAGCTACAATCATCCCTGTTTTCTTCTTTGAGTGCCCTTAACAATGTTGACTCATCTTCTTCTTTCTTGTCGTCAACAAGGTTAACTTTTTCTTCAATATTGCTATGACATTCCCAAGAGTAATGGCCAAATTTATGACAATTATAACACTCGTCCATTATTTTCTTGGTAGTAGCCACGTCTTCTTCCTCCTCTTTGTCCACGACCACGACCTCTGAATGTTTGGTGGATTTTAACTTCATTGTTGAAGTTGTTATCATTACTTCTTCCTCTTTCATGACTGCCACGGCCTCGTCCTCGTCCATTTCCTCGATAGCTTTTTTCACCTCCATAATCCTTAAAGGATGCCTCAGTTTTAAGAAGTTGCTCTAATGGCACTTCTTGTCTCCTCTTGATCTTTTCTTTATGGGCCTGTAAAGAACCCTCCAATTGCTCCACCATCATTGAGTCTCAATCTTTAGACTCCTCAATAGTACACACCACAAAATCAAATTTAGGTGTTAAAGTGCGAAGGATCTTTTCTACCACACGGACATATTCTATGTCCTCCCCGTATCTTCTTAATTGATTTACAACAGCCTTCACTTTTGAACAATAATCCGAAATACATTCGGATTCTTTTATTTTTAAAACTTCAAAATCAGCCCTTAGAGTTTGAAGTTTTACCTTCCTCACCTTGTAAACTCCTTGAAGAGAATTTTGTAAAATTCCCCAAGCTTTTTTGAGGTGGTAGCATCTGCCACCTTCTCAAATATGGCATCATTCAAACATTGGTGGACGAGCGTGAGGGCTTTTTGATCCTTATTTCTTGTCTTTGCCAAGACATATTTTTCATTTTGAGGCAGAGTTTCCTCATTATCGAGTTTTGCATATCCTCTATCTACGATTTCTCACACATCATGGGAGCCAAGAATGGCTTCCATACGTAGATATCATTTCTCATAATTATCTTTTGTGAGACGGGGGTGCTGAAAAGACAGCGTACCATTATTCGCCATGGTTCTGATACCACGTTATTGAAAAAAATAATATCCCACCCAGGAATAATATCCACGATAAATAATAATTTTAAATCTTTTAACGGAGTAATATACAATACCAAAGCGGAGTAATATAATTTCACTATAATATTATAATTTGGTAGTATCAAGAGACTACTACAACTTTGAAAGAAATAATACTTTTTATTTTAAATACCTGACTATGATATTACTACCACTCACTATTTATCTCATAGACAACGATCTCTGGATTACTCTCACTGTTTTTTGCTTCTCTCATTTTGGTGTGCTAAATGAGAAGCCAAAGGGTGCTATTTATAGGAGCTTTTGCCGCAATTCAAACCAATCACAATGGTTGGTTTTGCAACTAGCAGATTGCAACTTACAAATCTGCTTGCAAGTCCATCGATTTGGCATTTGCACATTGTAGGCGCCCACCATTTTCAATTTCCCAATAATCTTATTTAATTATTTTATTTTATTTTAATAAGGACTCCATAAGTTACTATTCTATTAATCGAGCTCAAGAAATGACAATTATTAGTGCCAGTCCTTGGAAAGGTGATTAGCCATGCAGCTCAAATAAGAGTCCAAAAACTTATTAAACCTTTCAAGTTTCCATTACTTTGAAGATGGTTGGTAGTATGGTGGTTAAACATCGCAAGAAAACAAGTTCTACCCGCATGTTTTAACCCCAACAACAACGTATAAGTACTCGTCACTTCACATATACGTTGTACCCACATATTTAAACACGTAGCAAATAGGCAAATAAGTCCTAATCACTCAAGTAAAGGTTAACCATGATACTTACCTCACTCCGCAACCAATTCAAAGCTCAACTACGAACTTGCCTTTCGAACAAGCCTTCAAACCAACAAAATCTAGCAAATTATCAACCAAACGATTTAAAATAAGCATTAGAAACTACCCACGAATGAAAGATGTTCAATTTAGATCATTATTGAACAAGTCAACAAAAGTTAACCCCGGGCTTGCTTGGTCAAAACCTGAGGTTCAAACCAAAACTCGATCACCCATTCACCCCCGAGCCCGGTTATGTAATTCAATTCGAAATCCGTCCTCAATTCAAGGTCTAAATCCCAATTTTACAAAAATCTCTAATTCTAGCCAAATCTCTAAATTCCTACCTTGGAAATTCTAGATTTGATGTTGAAATCTTGTGAAATATAATGGGTAATTGAAAGAAAGTAGATTAGAGTCACTTACCAATGAATTTAGGAAGAAAAACTCTTGGGCAAATCGTCTCTAAGGTGTTTAGGGTTGAGAATTTGAAAGAATGAGCTAAAATTCCGTCTTTCTCAGCTTTTGACCAGGCGCAGATGTCGCAATTGCGACCTGGGGTTCGCAGTTGCGAACTCCGCAAATGCGAAAAAATCTTCGCAAATGCGAAGTTTTCACACCTCTGTTGCCATTACAAATGTGAACAATTAGTTCGGAATTGCGAACATGATACTATCGCAAAAGCGACAGAAATCTCGCAAATGCGAGAACCACAGTCCCAGCCCATGCTCACAAATGCTAAGTTTCCTTCGCAAAAGCGAGGCTCGCATTTGCGAAGTCTGCAGCTGAGCACCAGATGAAACTTGCACCAGCTATGATTCTAAGTCCAAAACCACTCCGAAGCCTATCCGAAACTCACCCGAGCCCTCGGGGCTCCAAACCAAACATGCACACAAGTCCAAAAATATCATATGAACTCGCTTGTGCGATCAAAATACCAAAATAATACCTAGAACTACGAATCGGACACCAAAATGGATGAAATTTTCAATGAAACTTAAGAACTTTCAATATTTCAACCGAACGTTCGAATTACGTCAAATCAACTCCGTTTTGCACCAAAATTTGCATACAAGTTATAAATATAGTAATGAAACTATACCATGTTACGGAACCAAAATCCGAACCCAGTAGCAACAAAGTCAAACTTCGGTCAAACTTATTAATTCTTTAAACCTTTAAGCTTCTAGTTTTTAATAAATTGTGATAATTCGAGCTATGGACTTTCGAATTTGATTCCGGGCATACGCCCAAGTCCCAAATCACGATACGGACCCATCGGGACTGTCAAACACTGATCCGGGTCCCTTTGCTCAAAACGTTGACCTAAGTCAATTCAAATAAATTTTAAGGCACGGTTTCATATTTTCGTCAATTTTTCACATAAAAATCTTCCGGAGAAAGACAAGGGTTGCGCACGCAAATCGAAAAAAGTTAAAACGGAGCTATTCGAGATTTCGAAACACATAATTTAGGGTTAAAACTATAAATGACCTATCGGGTCATCACATAAGGCAAGGTTAGGTAGGCTTAGCATAGAGGACAATGTAATAGATGTAGTTTGACCCATCAGATGTGATGCTTTCTATGACCGTAAAACAGAAAAGATATTGGATTACATGTCTATGTGGCCTGTGAAACCAGAATAATAACCCATTTGTTTGAGAAGGAAATGAGACATTTGTCACCTGACTCAACAGGAACAGTAACTAGAGCAGATTCTTTGACTGATTCCTAGTACTAAGAGAGTTTGGCATACTCGTCAGCTGAGATTGTGACAATATTCTCATAGGATGAACTAGACGCAAAAACAACAGTGGCAACCAGATTTCTTTTGTTGCGAGTCTGCAATTTCTTATAGTATCGATTTTAGTGCCAAGCTCCTTGTAGTAATAGTAGTAGTAGCAAACATGATCATTGTTTCTTCCTTTATTATTGTTCTTCCTCCATTTCCCTTCCTTTGACAACACGTACTGTCTGGCGTCTGCTGATTGGATGGAGTATCCTCTATGCCTAACACCCGACTGAAAACATCTTAGAGAGAGGTGATCTCTAAGATTTAACACACTCAAATTCAGAGGAGAGTCTAGTTAAAAGACTAATTATTACCATGTTTATCTGTAAGCCTGTTGCACCTTGATATCAATATTGAACAACGAAAACGTCAGTTGTTTTCTTGAGCTCCATAAAGTATGTTGTGATGACTAATTAACTTCTTTCTCGGCACGACAGAAATCCTCATACACTACATAAAACTTGAGATACATTGCCTTTTCCAAAATATATGAACTCTAAATAATCCATTAACTCCTTAACAAACTCAAACTCATAACCCAAACCAACAACTTTATTATCAATGGAGTTTATGGTTCGTAAGAGTAATATAATCTAGCATCATCCCTCATTCAGGCTTGTCTAGTTTTATCTGTCGAGACGTAAAGGGGTCTTGAATAAGTTTTGATCTTTTCCAACGGTATGCAAATAGTCCCTACTTTTTTTTCTAGTCTAAATAATTGGACTTATTAGTAGTGCTGCTACTACTTTGTGTAGTGCTGCAACTACTTTAGTCACGGATAATTTTACTAGTCATTGTCAAATAAAAACTCAAAATGTCCAACAAAGTCTATGTTTGTGATTTAACAAAAGGGATAAGATTACAAACTTTTTGCATAAGCTTGCAAATGTGCATAATAGATTTAATAACATTGATGGACTTGAAGTAAATGGAGAAGTTACAGAAAATCAGAAAGAGATAAAAATATGTAGTCTGTCTCAATTTCTACCAAAGGTTGTTTGCTAACTAGGAGATTTGGAGGCTAGAGTAGTTTGGGGATAACCTAACAGTGATCGCGGATGAAGAAAATGAAAGATTGTAGAGGCCTTCCACTGATTAAAAAGTGAAGGAAACTTTGGGGCTCTTTGATGGGACACATCACCAGGTTTGGATGGCACATTTTTCTCAAATAAGTTCATATATAATTGGGATTTTTACGCATATAGTCGACCATATTAATAGTTTACTTTTTCTAACCATATATATAGATTATACATTGATTATACACAATTATACATATATAATACATAAATTATACATATATTATACATACATCGACTATTTTTAGTTTAAGTGGTAGGGTGAGCGGCTATTTGGGTTAATTCTTCTATATAATTAGGGGATATATCCAGAAGAGACTGGATTCTTTCATCATGAAAGTATATTTGAAACTGTAGGGGTGGCAAATGGGTTGTTTGGCCTATATTTGGGCTGATCAAGATGGACTGCCTCATTAAATGGGTCATTGCCCAACCCTGACCAAAATTCACTTGGGTTAAGATGTGTTGGGTGAGCTAAAAAATGGGTTGTAACCCAACTTGCCCAAATTGACCCAAATCTTTGCAATATTCTCAATCTTTAAAACAAGCATATATAAATATTAACTTATGTTTTGGAATAAATATCAATTCATGCTAAATGATTTCTTTCCTCAATTTGAATTTAGAATTTTATTTGATAATTATTCGTCTTATAGTACTAACAAAGATTAGAATAATAAAAAAGTAGTAAAATTAGACCTTCCCAGCCCCCCCACCCCAACCCACCTCCCACCACCCCAACCCCCCACCCCCAACCCCACCCTACATAGAAATATTATTTAGAATACTTTCTTTTAATTTTGTAGAGATAGTATTTTCTTTTTCATTTCAACAAAATGAATATTTTCTTTTTATGATGTAGAAAGTTCTTTCATTTCAAAAAAATAAGTACTTTATTTTTATGATGTAGAAAATATATTTTATTTTTCACAATGAGTACTTTCTTTTTATGTTGTAGAAAAACTATTTTCTTTTTGTTTCAACAAAAAGAGTACTTTCTTTTCATGATATAGAAAAAAAAAAATTCATAAAATGCGTATTTTCTTTTCATGTTAGAAAAAGTATTTTCTTTTGTTTCAACTAAAGAGTATTTTCTTTTCATAATGTAGAAAATATATTTTTTTTGTTCCAACAACTTTTTATGATGTAGAAAAAGTATTTTTTTCATAAAATGAGTACTTTCTTTTCATGTTGTAAAAAAAGTATTTTCTTTTGTTTCAACAAAAAGAGTAATTTCTTTTCATGATGTAAAAAAAATATTTTCTTTACGTTGATATATATATCCTCAGAAAGAAAGTACTCATTTTATTCAAATGAAAGAAAATATTTTTTCTACAACATGAAAAGAAAATATTTTCCAGAACATGGGTCAAGGTAGAACTCTAAGATTGAACATTTTCATGGGTCAAGGTTGGACATCATCTTGGGTCCATTTGGGCTGATAATTTTTTATGGGTTAACTTGGGCTAGCTCCAAATAGCCCATTTACAAAATTATTCTAGCCCAAACCCATTAAAGCTTGGGCGGGTTGGGTAGGTCAAATGGATTTGGGTTAGTTTTGCCACCCCTATTTGAAATAGTTTTAATGCTTCATTCATTGCCCTCGCCCCAAAAAAAGGGTGCAGTAAATTTCAGGACTATAACCTTATTGGGAAACATATATAAGATCATAGCTAAGGTCATACTAAGAGATTAAAGGAAGTCATGAACAAGTTCTTATCAATTAGTCAAAATGCTTTCATTATGGGAAAACGGATTAGTGATGCAGCATTGGTGGCGAATGAATGTTTAGATCAATAATACCTAAAGAAAGGCAAACAAGGGATGATATGTCAATTGGATTTAGAGAAGGCGTATGCTCAAGCGAATTGGTTTTTCTTGCTAGACATTTTCAAGCTAATGAAACTTGAGAGTAAGCGGATTCAATGGACTAAGAGGGTGTTTGGCTAAGCTTATAAGCTGGTCAAACTAGCTTATAAGCACTTTTCGGCTTATCTACGCGTTTGGTAAAGTTAAAAGTGCTTATAAGTCACGTACTTATAAGTCAAAAATAAGCCAAAAGCCATAAGTTGGTCACCCCCAACTTATGAATTTTTAGCTTATAAGCAATTTAAGTTTGACCAAGATTTTTTACTATTTTATCCTTAAAATATTCTTCTTTAGAAAAAAAATACTTGTATCGATACTCACTGCCTCAAGTATTGTTTCAACCTAAACCCCGCCTCTTAAAGTATTGAATTCTCATTGACTATTTAAGATAAGCAAATTCTCTATTCCTTTGCATATTTGTATCTTTGTGATTATGTATTAATCTTTGAACTGTATGTAATAAATGAGGACATATTAAAAATTTTGGTGTATTACATTCTAAGTGTTGTGGTGATGAAGACAATATTTGTTTCTCTTCAAATATTTTGTCCTATTTAGATTTTTTTTTTACTGAGAAACTTTGGTCAATGTATTAACTATTATAACTTATAATTATATGCTTATCATAAAATAAATTATATTTATCATAAAAACTATCTTATCTAAGCACATTTGTATTTAAAATAAAATGACAAATAGAATATTTTGTATTTGAATCGATTTGGAATCTAAAATTTTGAAGACATTACGCCCTTATTAGTGTAAACAGTTATAAAGTTATTTAAGTCATTTTAACAGAAAAAGATCTTATCAGCATTTTTTTTATCAAATACTACAATAACTTATTATTAATTTCAGCACTTGTATCCAAACACGTAACTGCTTATTTATTAAATCAGTTTCAGCACTTAAAAGTGCTTTTTAGCACCTAATGCTTATCAGCTGCTTCAAATCAGCTAATCCAAACAGGCTCTAAAGCTTGAATATCTGTTGTTAGATTTTCTAGACTTCCATAGGCTTTTTTAAAGCTCGAAGGGGCTTATAGCAAGGTGACCCACTATCCCCTTATTTATTTGTACTGGTTATGGCACTACCAAAAAAGGGGAAAAATCGACTGTCAAAAATCGATTGAAAACCAACCGATTCGTGGCGGTCAGTAATCGTGTGAATTAATTTTTACAAACGAAAAAAAAATCTGCCGCAAAAATCGATTGAAGTCGGTCAGTATTTTTAATTATATAATAAAAAAATGCACCATCTGAAAATCGAACCGGGGTCTATAACGTGGCAGAATACTATTCTACCACTACACCATTGATGCATTTTGATTTAAGAATTTCTTTTATTTTATTTATACTCTTTAATTATATTTTCGTGCAAAAATAATCGACCAATTTCAGTCGATTTTATTAAAAAAATAAAAGTACCGACCGAAATCGGTTGGTCTTTTAAAATGACCGACCGATTTAGGTCTATTTTTTGAATATTTATTTTAATTTATTTTAAATAAAAAATTGATCAAAGTTGGTCGATTTCTTGAAAAATAAATTTCGCGGGACGCAATAGTGTTTCATGAAACCGATGTTTTGACCGACCGAAGTCGGTCGGCCGGCCGCAGCCGGTTTTGGATGAATTTCTAGTAGTTTTTAAGTAGTAAGCTGGATGCTGAGAATAACTACTCGTTTGGGGTGGATAAAGGAGTTTTGCATGCATTAACTATAATGAGGCAACAAGGCGGAGATTTCACGTGCACTACATGCTGACGATCTTCAGCCTGGTAAGGGTGATTACGCTGGCTTTTGAAGCTCTTTCCAGGCTGAAGATCAATCTGTGAAGAAGTAGTTCTTTCTTTTTTTTTTCCTGTTAATGCAGAAGATTCTATTGCTGAATTAGATGGGATTGTTGGCTGTAAAATAGAAACTTTTCCTACAACATTTGGGACTTCCTTTGGATGCAAAAGAGAAGGATATACGGGTGTGGCTAACTTAACCCCAATATCTTTCCTTTGGACAAAGAGTAATTTTCATTAATAGTGTATTGGATGGCATCCTTACAGACCTAATGTCCATGTTTCTCATGCCTAATAAAGTGGTAAATCAGAATGACAAGATTGAGGAGAAATTTTCTTTGATTGGGAATTTAAAGAAATTAATTCATTACTACAAAATCTGCAGAGTATTGAGATATATGGATCTATGGAAGATTCTCTAGTGTAGAAGCAAAATAATGATCTAATTTCCTATCAGCTCTTGTTACAAAATGCTGTAGGAAAATTCTGGTGAATCATGGGAGATAATTTAGAAGAGCAAAGCACCACCTAAAATGACATGTTTTGGTTGGTAGCACCTCACAATGTTGTTTAACTCAGGATAGGCACTTGTGTAGCAGTTTCTTTCTCTGTAGGTCCTCAGAATCAGAATCAGTAGACCATTTGCGCTTGCATAGCCATCATACATGGAAGGTGTGGAGTTTAATCTTAAATGTATTTGGGGTATCTTAGACAACTCCACAAACTTTAAGAGGTTTATTATGTAATGGAAAGCACAATATGTAAAGAGGCTAAAGAAGACATGGAAGACTATTTCTAATTGTACTGCATGTACAGTGAAAGGAAGAGGGAATTCCATTGCGTGTGCTAAATATAGATGTATTCAGAATCTAGTACTCTGGTTGGGAGAAAAGTTTGTACCTAACGTGCTAGAAACATTGTATATGTTTTGAGTCTTTTGTTGTCTAGGATTGTCATATGTCCTACTCTTGTACCGACTTGATGCAGTCTTCTGTGTTTCTGTGCGTATACAAGATATTTATACAACTATGTAAGAGACTCTAGCAAATGAAAGAAATCAAAACAGATATTTGTACAACTATATAAGAGACTCTACCAAAGTAAACAAATCAAAACTCATATGATTTTGTTAGCTATACAAGTAAGGAATATATTTCCATGCCGATTTACAGATTTTACATTTTGTAACAACATATGAATTATATATACCTAGCACTGTATGTTGTTCCTTGTTATTACACCACATTATGATTTGTGCATGTCCAAAAATGACATTGGATCACATACTTGTTCATCGGTTTCTGTTTCTCCTTGAATGATTATAGAGTTTGACCTGTCATCTAGCCATTAAGAATAGTTTAAGACAGGAATGAACATAGTTCGTCTGCAAAAAAGTATTGCTAGAAGAACTTAAACAAACAAATAATTCAACCACGACCTTAACAATCTCTCAAGAGTATAAATTAGATTGGATTCTCCACAATATAATGGGATGATTTATAAGGAGGAGGATGATATACTCTACTAAATGTTGCTAGATTTTGCTATTGACTTCTATGATATTCCCAAATTGGCAGTAGTTATGCAATTTTTAAGTGAATGTATTTGTACCTGCGTATAAGGCTTACTATCATGCTTAATGTGTTTCTCTATCTGAACCTCTTTGGGGGGGGGGGAGTCAGCAACAAGTATTCTTTTCTTAGTTGTCCTCAGTAACCATAAAGGGTTACTTTTACAACATCTTATCTGCAAAAGCAGATGAAAGTCACTATGTCACCTATACTGCAGGCAGCATAAGAGAACAAAAGTTTGTTCTGAACTGAACAGTAATCTGAAGCCATGCGTAGGTTGTGTCACCAAATCTGTTACTGTGACACTATAACTACAATTGGATGGAAGGGTTGGTAACTCAAAATCAAATCCCAAATCCTCTTGAACAGTTTTAGATCTCGTCCAGACCCATTTCTCAGCATCACTTGCTTCAACAATTACTTGAACTGTAAAGATTTAAGATTTACAACAATAAAAATCCCACATAAAGTGCAGTAATATCAGATTCTGTCTTATTTGCTCTCCAATCTGGCTACTACCTTTTGTTTGTCCCTAGCTGGCGATGTATGTAGTTCAGAATAAACGTTCCGCCTCTCTCTGACATTAGATGAAGCATAGTGCATTTGGTCAATTACAAATCTAGTCACAGAATTCATAACATACATGTACTGTTACAAACACGTGTACCCCATGTTCTACTTCTAGTTATACAGTTTGTACCAATCTACTGCTAATGTAATTGCTTTCGCAAGCATGGGGTCTATAGAAACATCTCTTCACAGAGACATACAGAGAAGTGAAAAGAAATAGACACACTATAAAAGAAGTGTGAAATAAGAGAAAAAGAAATAAAAGTTTACAGTAAGGACCCTTTCTGATGTTCTTCACATTCTGGTTCTCATTATATTTATTAGAACCTGCCTATAACTACGCTAAGCTAGAAATGCAGAGGAAACTACATAAGACGTTTGTGGCACAAAAGAGGGGAGAGTTTGAAAAGTTCTATCCTCTCTCAAGATCAAATAAAGATATTTCTTTTCCTACTTCTGCAAGGAGGTCCATGCCATGCCTTATTTGTTTCAACACGCAATACTAGTCTAGTCTTCCTGAGTCTTTCATCTATTTGTTCTTCTAAAGGTCAAAAAGCAACATAGAAAGTGTGTATAAGACTTTTCCCTTTAGATATTATAGCTACTACAAAATAATTCAAGACGAAAGCAACTCTAATTTCCTTATACTGATGAATAAGATTTGAAAACATTGTACCCGAAACAGCCCAACCCGGTATCTTATAATACTATTTGGTTTGGGAGGGGGAGGGGGGGGGGGTGTTCTTAACGGTCTTCTCTTCAGTATTCAGTTGATGCTACGTCAGTTAAAGTTTAAGGAATTCTAGAGGGAAAAAATTCTTTGGACAACATTCTAAAGCATACCATGCATTAGTGGTTTTCATTCTGCAATGGCAACATTGTTGCTCTTTTTGAAAGGCAGATAGTAGGTATTCCCATGTCTTCCATGACCATTCACCTGTTACTAGTGATTAGAAAAAAAGCACGAACAATGGCTACTTTCCTAGAGAAAATAATATGATATTAACATAACTTGCTTTCTTATAAACAATGAGAACATGCTTTCTTTAAACAAAATTGACTCACCAATTTGATCCATACTGATTGATGAATGAAAGCTAGAATAACCGGCGGAAGAAAAAAACCTATATGTAGGTCCCAATTTCAGAGCGAACTCAATAACAGAAGCCATTCACTTTGTTAAGCTTTTTCATGCAATTACTCCAAGCTCAATTAACTAGGAGAAAAAAAGAAGAAAGACTACAAGTTAAGCCATTATACATTAGTGAGAGGCTTCATGAACATTGACCGATTTAATTGTTTCTGTCCTAATTCACAAAGTAGATAATTATTAGTACGACAAGTATGGATGAAGCTGATGCGATGTAAAACTTCTAGATGTAGAATAGATTTTCCCCCTCTCTTTTTTCATGTGATGAGTGTCTGCCTAGGATAGATAATAAAGAAAACAGAGCAACGGGTAGTTCATAAAAACTTTATGATACTGCAATGATCAATGTATACGAATACCTTTCAAGTCAGTACATCAATCAGAATCTGAACCGTTTGCTATTTTGACAGCATGAAATCAGTGATTGAAAGATACAACAAAGCAAAGGAGGAGACTCATAAATTGGGAGATCCAAGTTCCGAGGTCAAGGTAGGTTTTGCTAGCTAATTTGCGGTCAACTAGTCAAAGGACAAAATGCATAATAGTTTCCTACATACTTACTTTCTCCCATTAACTGTCTATAATTTATGACATATCAAAAGGAACTTCCTTTCATGTTAAAATCCTTAGGGTTCTCTTCTCCTCCAAGTATAGTACTCCCTCCGTTCCAATTTATGTGAACCTATTTCCTTTTTAGTCCGTGTCAAAAAGAATGACCATCTTCCATATTTAGAGCGACAAGTGAGGCTTGCTCAGTTGGTAATTTGGGAGGGGTTTAAAAAAAAAAAAAACTTCCATATTTGAAAACAATTTATCTTTGTGCAATGATTTATAGCCACACAAAATATATGTGCCTTATTTTACACTACAAGTTCAAAAATCTTGTCTTTTTTCTTAAATTCCGTATCTAGTCAAATAGGTTCACATAAATTAAAATGAAGGGAGTATCTTAATTAGATACACTCTAAAAAGAAAGAAGTGATATGACCTCAGAAACAAAACCAGTCATAATATGGTCTGCTAGGGAAAACAATAGACAGACATACAGACAGCAATGCAGAAGAATAAGACTTGGCATTTGACTTTTCAGAAGATTACTAGTCGTCAGACTTGTAGGGAAAGAGTACATGACTTTCCAGCACTTTATATCCGTAGTGTTTGGGCCAACTTACGTGTACCTTGACTAATTCCACAAGCTACATGCTATATCCTACCAACACAGCTACTGGGTAACTCTGTCCACCAAAGCTTGTACAGATGAGAAAAATCACCAACTGTTTTTGCCTCACTGGGATTTGAACCTTCACAGCATATTATACTAGTATCAAGCTTTTTTGACAATGTAAAAGAATCAGGACTTTACAGCACATTCTTTCATGCATCTGCAGCTTACTTATTTGTTTTGTGCACTAAAGCATACATCTTATTACTATAGAAACCTTTTCTTCCTTGAGTGCCAAAATATTTCTATATACCTACATCTAAATTTATTTTGACGTTCTATAGCATCTAAGTTTAAGATACTCACTGTTACTGTTAGGATCGGGAACCTGGGTAGTGCGGAATTTAGCCAAACAACGTTATAATAACAATAACAAAGACAATGCAATACAGCAATTAAAGCATATAAAGAAGACACAAATTTAACGTGATTCGGTCAAAGTGACCTACGTCTACAAGCGGAGAGGAGCAATTTCACTATACCAATAAGAGTACAAAAGAGAGTACAAAATTAGAGTAAAAACTCTAATTAATCCCAAATACTCTAAGAGAATAACCTCACAAGATCACTTCAAAGAAAGGGTTCACACAAGTGCTTCCCAACACTCAACTCTCATACAAAACACTTTTAATAAAGGAGGAAAGGAGAAATAAGAAATGAAGACTCAAGTCTTGTTGGTGTGATTAAAATGAACTAATGTCCTTTCCTTTTATAGGCAAAAAATTCTTGGCCTCTTAGTTGTAAAAGAAAAGATACAACTTGTGCAAATGATATCCACCACACAATGCAATATTTTTGGGTCTCAAAGAATATTGCCAACAAAGTCTACATTTTGCAAATATGCTTATGCTTACGTGAGATGGATTCCATTTGCCAAAATATTGGCCATATTACAGTTGCATTTACCTTACAACCAGAGACGCAACCATAATTTGAAGTTTATGGGTTCTACACTTGCCATCGAGCCCATAACTCGTCTTAGTTACTGGATTCACAATTAAATATTTATACACATTTAATGAATTTCCTAATACAAATACATGGTCTAACCAAAAGCTACTAGGTTCGTCTGAACTCTAAGTGATACTCTAGCAATTTACAATAAAAGCAATAACTACGCCTCAATCCTAATGCAGTTGAGCTCGAGTATATGAATCCTCACTTCTCCATTTAAGCACAATTCATATCATCATTGTCCCAGGTAAAAAAATAAATAAATGTGATGAATAAGTTATATATATATATATATATATATATATATATGAACAACTGTAATAATATCAATACAAATAATAATAGTAATAACAATAATATTAGAAGTTCTTCAACAAGACGTAAAAAGATACTTGAATTGTTAGTAACAAGCTTAAGCAAAATAATAGGTCGTCGGTGTGAAGCCCTCCCAGGAGCACAGAAAGTCTAGAATCTATAGGCAGTATAGTAATGCTGCCAGCAGACCACTAGCATGACAAGAGAATTCTCAAGGACAATTTATACTTTCAAAATTAATAAAAATGGAATGATACCATGAACTTGGATCCCAATTCTACAGAACTTGGATGCCAGCAGCTACACAATATTCCAATTCAACCTCTCTTAGTTGTACCCGTGATCTGGATTGATTCCATGAACTTGGATCCCTGGATCGTTGGATTATGATTCTAATATTGAGGAGAAGAACATGCACATGCATGAAAGGATGCGTCAATCAATTCCACAACCAAATGGGCAGAGAGAATGGAGATCCTCATTAGCTGATACCTGTTCTACCATCTCCATTCCACCCCGGCTATTTGGAGAAATGGAGGAATGAACTAAAGATGGAACCTACGATGAATTCCATTAATGGAAAGGGCAAATATAATTCCATTAGTGTTGTGGCAATCAGAAGAAGATCTAGAAGAGCGGGAACATGCATATCTTCCACTACTGGAAGCACAACATAGCTACAGAGGTGGTGCCAAGAAGGAAGACTTTTTAATAATAAGAAGAAAGCATCCCAAATGGCTTAATGGCTCATCAAGGAAGCATATTTTATAGGGTTACTTCTGCAACTCCACTTTATTTCGGTATGGGAACTGAAACAACAACAAAAAAGCACATATGAAAAAGGCTTGCGACATCTATAAACTGGTAAGTGAAAAGAGTTGTCAAGACATTCCCTGTAAAAAAGCTCTAAACTGTTTGAAAACAAGATAATTTCATCTTTAGCGCGAAAGACTTTGGCTTTGTCATTTAGGTATACATTGTAGGGCACCTCAGAGAGGGAGTAGATATTCATGCTAGCACAGGGCAGGAAGTTTGATGAACTAATGCAGGTCTAGCAATTGGAACAAGGACTCTGGACAAATTAATTTCCTCCCACAGAAGAGATACACACACTTTAGATGCGCCAATCAAGAACCTTATGCAGTGACTGCATTTATCAATAGCATTTTGGAATCAATGGGAATATCATTTCATGACCTGTGCCCGACAAAAAGTAGCAAATGAGGAACAACACTCTTATATTGACAAGTCTATTCTTTTAGACCCATCTGCTGTCTTCATACTGCAAATCCTGGCGATGACTACACACAAATGCTAAGATAAAGAAGCTCAAACTGCTTTTAGAAACATGGAAGTTCTTGACAGTTAATAGTTCGAAGGATCAAACGACTGTCCGAGAATTTAAGAGCTTTTAAGTCATTCTGGCGCTTAGCACTTTTCCTCTAGGAACTAAAAGGCATCCGACAATATTTCGCAGCAGTTATCCTGGATTATGACCATTAGGGTCACTCCATTTCCTTAACAGTGGAATTATACTCTTATATTTACCCTCTAATCATATCCCAGCTAATCAGTTTTGAATGTGGCACTATTGATGTTGCAAGTTGAAGTCTCTAAAGAATTATCTTCTAGAACAGAAGATAGTAAAACTGAGGATGCTAAACTTTATACCAAGATGACAACAAACATGGAGCTGTTACAAACTTGGCCACTCGTTGCATTATCATAATGACATTCTGGGATAGCACTGGTTGAAGGTCTCTGGTTCAAACAACAGTATCCAGCTCTATAAGACTGTCACGAATCTTAGCTTAGTCATGTCATCTTTCCACTATTTCAAGACTAATCATCTAATCCTTCTTTGCAATTGGTGCAGGGGAAACAGAAGTCAGAAGGTGTGTGTTCTTTGGACTATGAGAAGCTGCAAGAGAATAAAAATTTCCATCAAAATATAGTTCGTTCTGCTTTACAGATTAGTATTCAATGATGCAGGTCAAAACATAGGTGAAGAAAATGTGATTAAAGGGAAAATAACAGAAACTCTGGACCTTCACATTTTTAGAAGTTACATGGCCCTGATACTACTGCCAAACTGAAGTGAGGTACCAGTCTCTTGTATAGCTGCATTAGATCTCAGCATAGCACAGAAACTCTTCCTGTGTTCAGGGGATTTTTATCTGACAGAGTGCCATAATAGTTCAGTTAGAGCAAGGAGATCTGGAAATGGTGGTTCTGTATTTTCTGGTAAGATTGATCACAAAAGCAGCTCTTGGTCCCCCTTAATCAGGTGCCTTTTAACCCAAATATGACTGCTCCGTGCTGCCATGATTTAGCATATACTGAGATTTGTCCTCAGATGCTAATGCCACCATCATGACATCCACTGCTCATGTCTATGGCACTTACTTAAAACAGTACACAAATACTCGAGCATCTCGTTAGAACTATAGCATAAGTTCCAATCAGGATTCCAAGTCCTAATTTCCTGTACTTGAAGAAAAGCAAAAAAGGTTTACTATATTATAGGAATCTAAGCGATTCAGCTAATGCAAACACCCTGAGTAAAATGATGAGGCTAGACTGACTGGCCACAATTTAGAGCTACATCTGAACCCAAGAGATATAATCCTGCATATCCTTTTCCATAATAAGTCATACCATCATTTGAACCAAATGTCAAGTACTGTCAACTCACTGAAGATGCAACAACTTCCGGAGATGCAAAAACAATTAGCCAATGGATATCCCAGCTCTCATGCTGCACACCTAGATGCACGCTAATCATGTACCTTATACTCAAATCACTTAAATTCTCAAATCACTTAAATTCCCACAATTATTTGCTTAAACCAAAGAATAGAATAGAAGCGCCCACATTCAGAAACAGGGGTAATGGGTAGGAGCTAGTGTAGAACCCTAAAGACAGGCATACACAATTAGTTAAAAGATTCCCTTTTTCTCAAACTCAACATCTTCATGCATGATAAATGTTGACCGGTTTGGACTATCATATGCACAAGAGTCGTCCATCTCATTCACTTTAACAGGTAATAACTAATTTAACAACCCCTTGCATTTCCAATTACTTTCAGTCCTCCATAAGTCTAATATATTTTCCTGTCGAGAGAAAAATTCATCTTATTTTGCTAGTAAACTACAGTAAGACAAACACAAGTCATATTTGGACATAGATTAAATCTTCACCTCAAAATTCAACTGCCTGAGATTGGAACATAAATGGTTTTATGTACATTTTTCACCTTGATACCATGATATCACATATAATGCAACCACCTACTTATAAAAACTTCTCAATACAACCTCAAAGTTACAAGGTGTAACAGAATATGAAGGAACAAGTTTTTACTGTAATTAGAAAATAGAAAAATTATGCAAAGAATCACTCTAGTACTCTTCCCAGGTACATGGCTTACATACCTGCTCAACATTCTTGGAAAACAATCAAATCGAGGGTTCAGACGAGATTCTCCATTCTTAGTCCATTTTTTACATGTCTACCTCCTTATCTCTGATGTCCAATTTATAACCTTAGATTCATTATAAATTTGCTGACCTATTAAACTGTATCTAGCCATAAAGAAATCGTAGCCTAGTGAGAAAACTAAGCACACGTGCATTTCCAATTAAGTTACACACAATGAGGGACAACTTTTTAAAATAACACATCGGCAATACCTATACTACAATTGTAACTAGTCATCGTAAAAGAATTTGAGCATCCAATCCAAAATAGCAAGGGAATGAGTGGAGTAACTTGAGACCTTATAAACCATTTTGGATGTCATAGGCTTTATATAACTCAACACCTTCCCACACATATAACCCGATTTTGGAATTCACACATGGACTTTAATATGAACTTACTAGTGAGAGAATGGATTTCTCAATATTCGCTTCGGTACTATGTTAAAAAATTTGAGTACCAGCTCAAAAATCTTAAAAGTAATATATGAATTACCCCATAACCTTTATAAACACCTATAGATGCCCTTGTATACTTGAACTAGGACATTTTATAAACTAAACACTCATTTAACAAACCAAAAAGAGGCCTTTGCCTCGTCATACTATCCCAATGCAGTGAAATTTATAGTCATCCATTCCAAGCCACAAGGGTTCTATCTTGCACCAACAGATATGGTTGCAACCTTAAGTTGTATTGGGAGGTGAATGAAAGTACTAGATGACGAACCAATAGCGTCAATTGTCATAAAAAATTTAAAATAATATAGTAAATAAAATTCAAAAATGACTGTGAAAAGGACTAAATACTTTTACAAAAACAAATAGACATATTTTATTTTTGTTTGCTTTTGAAATGGTATTTTGTTTTTTATTTGGGTTAATGATACAAATTCTAGAAAGCAACAACAGCTCATTATTTTCTTTAAACCATTTTTGAAAGGCTTGTTATGGCTTTTGATATGTGAAGCGATCTTATTAACCTTGTCCTGTACCATCATTAAAAGAGTAAAAGATATGTGTTGGAAGATTAACTTATCACTAAACTTGGGCCACCAGAGAGATGGGTCATGAAAAACAAACCTAAGTAGCATTTCCAGTTGAATGTGGCAACAAAAGTTGAGCTTGGTTTGCCAGTAATTCTGCATTACTGTAGTCATAACACAAAAAAACATTTATTGATTTCTCTCTTATTGAACAAATTTACAAATTTATATCTTTTTTGTGCAGTTTTGGCAAAGGGAAGCTGCATTGCTGAGGCAACAACTAGAGAACCTGCAAGAGAATCATCGGTAAGCTCTTTTTTCTAATTAGCATAATTTTTCATGTTGTGAGTGAATAACTTATCCAACTACCTTTGGACTAAACTTATCCAAAGGCATGTTGACCATATTGTTAAATCCATAAGGTTGGACTTATTTTGGTAACTTGATGTTCGTTGTAGTTTTATTTTATTTGGTGAATCCCAAACCAAACCCTCCACGGAGGCCAACAATGGAACTTTCCACTCTCCCGATCTCCAAACCTCTTGATTGGAATTGGAATTGGAAGGCAGCCATTATCTAATATTGGAATAGTGTTCCTCACAGAAGTCATCTCATTTAACAAACCGAAGTCTTTCCTTCTTTGAACTCTTGAAGTGTTTGAATACCTAGTCCATTTTACATGGAAAGTTTTTTGAAGAACTGTCCCCAAAACAGACATTGTTTTCTTGAAATCAAACAAAAATGGTTTCCAAAAAACAAAGCAATTTAAGGTAGTTTTTTCACAAAACTAGCACAACTATTCTTAAAAGCATATTGCTCAAAGGTAATACTAATACATAACCTTTCTCCAAATTACACAACTTTCTCAAAAACCTAACTTCCAGGAATTAAACCAAAAACAAATCAAAATGTCACCTCAGAATCTTCTATTCCATTGAGTTATCTATTAGAGCTTTTGTTGTTCCAGAAGAGATGAATTGTTCCTTCACTAAACTACTTGCTATTTAATCGATCCAAAGAAAACCTACTTGCTATTTAGCACTTAGCAATTTATCTGAAAATTTTATTGAAGTTCTTTTTTTTTATAAGGTAATGTAAATTTCATTAAAAAAGTACCAAGAAGGTACAGAAAGCATACAAAATTTCAGCACTGCCGAAAACTATTACAATCTCAAAACTTCTATAAAATCCATGTACTGATCTAAGTCTTCTGCCAAACTTCCCCTACACCAAAAGTATAAGTTATGAAGACAACTATTTCTAACACTAGCTAAATGATTCTACTGATTTTTAAAACATCTCTTATTTCTTTCCAACCAGATGGTGCAAAGATGCAAAGAGGTATGGTCCTCCAGATTCGCTTTAGATTTTTCCCGACTCTTTGATTCTGCCAACAAACCAATAGATCTTTCACCTTCTTTGGCATCACCCATTGCACAACAGTCAGAGCGAGAAACAGATTCCATATCTGGCTTGTATAATTGCAGTGCAAAAAAAGATGTTCTGCAGATTCCTGGGAATTTTCACAAAAAAAACATCTACTGCACAAAGGAGGAGTTCCCCTTCTCTGCAACATATCTTGAGCTAAACATGCATTTCTAACTACAGTCCAGCCAAAGCAAGCTACTTCAGGAGGTGCTTGTGATTTCCACAACATCTTCCACGGCCAAGTCAAATCCCAGTGACCTATTTGTTTTTGCAAAAGAGTATAACAGCTCTTTACTGAGAATTTGCCATCTTTCCCAGCTGGCCAAATCTGAGAGTCCAATGTACTAGCATCAAGTAGTACACTGTGTATTTCCTGGTTAAACTATACAATGTAGGAAATTTGTTCATCAGTTTATCATCACCTAGCCAGACATCTGTCCAGAACCTGATTCTGCTTCCATTTCCGAGCTTGAATGAGATGAATTTCTGAAATTCGAGCCATAATCTACTTATTCGCTTCCATACTCCAGTTTTTGATGGTATAGATACTGCACGAGGTGCCCAAAAGCCTTCTCTACCATATATGATGTCAATAACCTGCTTCCAGATTTTCTCTCCACCATCATTGTATCTCCACAACCATTTGAACGACAGACTCTTGTTATGGGGCTTTAAATTTTTAACTCCTAAACCACCACCTTTCTTGTCTTTAATAACTTCCTGCCACTTTACCAAATGATACTTTTTCCTCTCAGCCTTCCTTGTATCTCCACAACCATTTGAACGACAGACTCTTGTTATGGGGCTTTAAATTTTTAACTCCTAAACCACCACCTTTCTTGTCTTTAATAAGTTCCTGCCACTTTACCAAATGATACTTTTTCCTCTCAGCCTTCCCCTCCCAAAGAAACTGACTTCTCATACGATTAAATTTCTTTTCCACACTGACTGGGATGGGGAAAAGAGACATCAAATATGTAGGAATTACATCCAGCACACCATTAATTAAAGTGAGCCTCCCACCTAAGGATAGATATTGAAGTACTTTACCTCCTAAGCTATCTTTTGAGCACTTTAAGCATCCTTCTATGAAATGCAGGCCCTAACTCCATTCCATTGAATTATCCCGTAGGCTAAGGGCAAAAGTTTTCTTTGTTTTTCGTTTTCCTTTGCTTGTATTTCCCAACCTCCACAATCAATATCGCCTCCTTTCCTCTCCTTTTTCTTTTCTTTCTTCCTCCCCTCCCGCACCACCAACAAACACCCTCAGTCCGTAGCTTATTCTCCTTCTCATTTTCCTCACATATTGGTGTCAAATAAAGATGTAGAGATAAAGAAAAAGAAAAAGGAAAGCTTTGATGAATTGTTTGCTGGTAGCGGGAGAGTGTTAAAAGAAGAAGAGAAGAATAGCGGGGAAGAGATGAGCCAAGATAATAACCAGAAAGAGACTATCATGAAGGAATATAAAATGGAAAAGTCTCCTTCACTGTATGAGAAAAGGCTAAAACTCATGTAAAAAGTTGAGCAGGTAATGTTCGGGAAAGTTCTAGTACTAGATAGTTAAAGGAAACTACATGCCTTACAGTTATTTATAAGTGGTAATTCTCTCACTCTATCTTCTATCAAATTCTCCTCTTCATTAGAAGCCAGATCTAATAACTCTCCTCCCATCACCTTCAGAATCAATAAAGATACCATTTATTCCAAACTTCGCTATTGCAAGCCGGGGCATCGTTATCACTCTTTCAGCCACATAAAAAGCCAAGTAATCTCCACTTATCCTACAATCGAGCGGCCTACTAATCCTGTGTTCTAGTGGACCTCCAAAATAGGCACCAATTTTGGTGATTCATACACTCATTTTGCTACAGATATATCCCAGAAGGACATAGGGATACTGGTGGTTATATTTAATCCATCATTACAATCTTAGGGCTCATACCAGATTATTATGGAGAAAACCACTATCATATCAAATGGAGATGTAAAGACGAATAATTAGAAAATTCCACATCAAAATTGAAGCAACAGAAGATGTGCAACATCTGTCTTGTCTGCTCGAGAACATGCATACATAATAAATGTTCGCTTCAATGCATTCACTGGTGCCAGAACAGATAAAAGATTATTCATGTGTATGACCATTGAGATAGGGTTCACTGCAAAATGAAGGAACCCTGCGATAACCTTTAAGGGAGAATCTTTTTCTTTATGTCCTTTTTTTTGGGGGTGGGGGGGGGGGGGGGGGATTTACAGGAACTAAATATGATGAAAACCTCAGCTTCCAGAAAATTCCTCAGTTGCCAGAAAGTAATATACACTCATCTACTAGTATAGGTGTGTTGGAATCAATAAAATACCTACTATGTCACGAAATCTTTCCTGTTTCCTTAAAGTATCAACATGGGATAAAAAACTTTTTCCCTTTTACTTGACTATAGTACAAGAAGTTCTGAACTTAAGGTATACCCTAGTTTAGTTACTTCTTAAGACACGGATTTCTTTCCTCTATACTGCACTTCTCTCATGCTCAGGCAATTAAAGATATTTTATTTCCGAGCACAAAGAGAGAAAAAATAACAGCACACAAACTAAACTTGTGCCAACAAAGGAAACTTCAAAGGTTCTACTAGAGGTAGGTGTGCAATGTGTAGGGATGCCCCTCTATTATCTTCATGGATATTGAACACTGAAACGACCAGAATAGATAGCTTGAAACATTTTAGTTTTGAAATAAGAAGGCTCAAAAACCCAAATGTCCACTCGAAACTCTCCCGAAAGTATCAAATCTATAAGTGCTAACAGAAAGGACATTTAAGATCCCACCAGGCAGGTGGTGTTAGAAAATGAAAGGCGATCTGGAGAATAACTTTTTTAACTTTGGGAACACCTATTTATGGGGTTGAAATATATTTCTCCAACATGGGTGATGGGACAGTATAGCTTAACATTCTAGCCTGCCCCTTTAAACTCAAGGTGGAAAACCAACTTAAGTCGCTTATTTTGAATAAAACTTGGAACAGAATAAATTTGCCTGAACAAAGAATAGATTCCTGAGTGGTGGGTGAATAATTGCCAAAAAAGTGAATGGGAAGAGACACCATAAGTCCATAACCCCCACTGCACCCCCAAAACCAAAAGCCAGAGAAAGTTATGGTTAATGTGCAGCACACACAGAAGGAAACCTATCTTCAAACACAAGAAAGGAAGGTGCTATGATAATTTTCCCAGACATCACCGGTGTGGCAACCAAGTCTTAAATGGCAGCTGAACAGTAACCAAAATGGTGCCTGCGGAATATTGGCAGGAAGATGTCTGAAAATTTCTGGTAGCATGCAAGCCCAAAATAGTGGCAGGAAAGAGATGCGATGCCATGCCACTGATTACCCCAAGAACGATGATGAGAAAAATTTAAAATAGTTAAAGGAAAAACTTTGGTAAGGTGGATGTTGTTAGGGACAGACAGCTGGACGAGAAAGTGACTTAGGTCTATACTATGATCATGGAGGCTCTCATAACATACGAGAATATGAGAGATATTCTAAATAGGCATTGATATATTTAGAAGAGGATACACATACCTATGGTGCAATAAAACTAACACTAACATTCTACCAAGTGTTGCATAACAGTAAAAAAGGATGAGGCATTCCCGTGGAAATATACTTCTTGAAATACATTCACTACCATTAGTCCGATCAAGGGAAACTCAAATGACTAGCCACTATATTCCCTCGACAAGAATTATATTAAGCACAACTCACAATGAACACATAATCTTTATATTAATAAATTGTTAGCATGGACTTACCTTATACTTAATATAATATAGTACACGGTAACCTCCATTATAATAGTTACTATATAGTAAATCAGATGCAGATTTAGGAGGACTGCACATGATGTGCCTCACCAGTATAAGCTTACAAAACCAGTGAAAGTTGGATTTTTGTAATATCATACGGTATTGCGGATTTTTGTGAGCGCTCAAACTGTCAAGATTGTCATACCAAAACACCACGAATTGTGTAGCTATAGCTTTTTTGTTCTTTTTTTATAAGTAATATAGATACTTCTAGAAGAGAAACGAACACTACTAGTCTGTAGTTAAATCATGGATGTTATGTTAAAGGCCTAGATTGGCTTAAAAGATTTTTTCTCCTGCAGAAAAATGAAGGGTGAAGAGCTATCTGGATTGAATGTCAAAGATTTACAAAACTTGGAGAAGCAACTCGAAATGAGTCTTCGTGGCATCCGTATGAGAAAGGTATGAACTTTCACCTCCAAATGTGCCGTATATTATTTGTATAAATAGCACTGACAACCACTCCTTTCTGTAGGACCAAATTCTGATTGATGAGGTGCAAGAACTAAACCAAAAGGTCAACCACATAACTGCAGTCACTTCTTGTAATTATCCTATGAATTTCTCTGAGAAGCTAAACTCCCATCTGTTTATTTACAGGGAAATCTCAGCCATCAAGAAAGCATGGAACTTTATAAGAAGCTAGACCTAGTTCGTCAAGAAAATACAGAATTGTATAAGAAGGTATCGATGTATATCACTAGAAAAGATTTCACTTACGCTAGTAGATAATAATTTCCTTGTGTAATAAAAATCAAGACGAAAAACTTTAGTCATTCTGCTTCAAATATTTTTCTTCATGTTCTGCCGGAAATCAGGTTTATGGAACTAGAGATGCAAATGCAGTGAGCAGAAATGCCATGAATTCAAACAGTTTACGCGTCAATGAGGACCCTCATGCACCTCTTCATCTCCAGCTAAGCCAGCCTCAGCAACAACACTATGAAACACCAGGAACTACAAAATTGGGGTAACTTTCACGTCCATATAATTTGAAAGCACCAAACAAACTCCCCCACTATCTGGATCCTTGATTCTTGTCTTACTGGAATGCTGCAGGCTATCACTGCAGCAGTGGAGTTGATGCAGACTGTGCCATTAAGCTCTCTTCTCGATCAAGTACTCCATGCGCATGAATATATGTTTAAATTATTAAAGACTGGTATAGAACCCATAGATGTCAGGGAAAATTGGCCAATTGACCTGGTAAATGTAGCAAGTTGGCATGTAATAGGTATCCACAAAACAGCCACCCAAATCATGTTTAACTATGAATAAAGAAAATGTTAGCACAGCTAATGTTCTTCAACTGTCTTGATACTTCATGCTTGTGATGCATATGCCTATTAGTTAGGAATGCACTTAATCTGACAGATTAAAACTAAATATAAATACTATGCAGACAACAGTTGCATCTCAGATAAATTACGCGAGAAAAGCACCAGAAGCAAACAGAATAAGAGCAGACCAGAAAACTGATCAAAGAGTACACTAAGATATACCTAAAAGCTGTATCAATATGCATTGCAAAAGCATCAGCAATGAGATGCTAACTTCATATTCACATCCATGCCGACTTTCAACATCTACCTAGAAAAAAGAAAATGTAACAGTAATATTGGTAAAGTCTTACCCAGCAATGATAAAAAAACATCAGTTAATGAAATCTTATAGTGGTAGGTCACTGAAAAAGAGGAAAAAAGAATGAACAACATGAAAGACTAAATAATGGGGAAATATGCACGGCGAGAAGTAGATCAATTCAGTAAAGTACACGAGATATGCCCCGTAAAGTGATCACCACATTCTTAGCTAGTTAAAAAATATGCTGAAATCTTGCTTAAATGAAGTCATTTCTGGATTCCAAAGATCCCAATGCTAAAGACTATCGGACTAGTTTGCACAATAAATGCCATTTCAATGTACTACAAAAGCCAAAGATATCATAGAAATTTCAGTTTAGTATCACAACTTTGAGTTTTGGTTCAAAATGCCGTCTATTGAGATAATCCCCCACTCAAGTGAAATTGCATGTCAACCTAGAGTTAAACAATATCGCAAAAACTATTTTTACCCTAGCCACTTTCCCGGAAAGCTAGAGTAGACAATCACGTTTCTAATAACTTTCAGGGGCAGGGAGAGATAGCAAAAGTGATGGATGAAAAGCGGCATGGATAGAGAAGCACATGCCATTTTTTACATTTTAATTGTTTCATCACTTAACCATGCAAAATAATGAGTGGCCAGAATGGAATCCCATAAGATGCGTGACTTCATCATGTGACAAATTAACTGAAAGTTGATATGGAGATGGACACAAGATTAACATCCATATCTCAGGAAAAAACCAAAGAATTGTTTCAAGGGTACTAAGATACTACAAGAAACTGATGAAACAGCTACTATTTATTGACTTGAATATGTGTTACTGCCTCTGCCTCAAATAATTCGACATGAATTTTTTTTTTTATCAAGAATATTCGGTTAAGGCAAAAAAACGCAAAAACAAAACAGTTATCTCAAACATTTTAAACAGGACAAATATATTCTAAAACTATGTGAAAATGAATTATATGCTCACAGAAGTTTGAACTTTAAGGTGTTAGAATATGTTAAATACAAAAAAAGTCAAATTTTTTAAAAGGATATAACTATCGATTAGTATTGTATGATGCAATTAAATTTATAATCTAGTCAAAATATGACAATACGTCCAAAAAAATTCATGGCATCATGAACTATGCACACACCTTTTCACAAGAGTCCACATCTATAAAAAGCTTTCCAAAAGGAAGTATAGCAAACACAAAGGTTAGGTGTTGCTTCTTGTCCTAGTGCATGCGGTTTATACTTAAGTATAAGGTAAAATGCATTTAGTTTAATAATATGGGAGCAACATTTTCTAAGAGAAATCATAAACAGGTAATACTAATAGGATCACTAAGATTTTGCAATCTTATGTGATCCGATAACATCAAAATCTACTACAATAATGGTACCTCAGCCCTCTTTGTTTCTACCTACCAATATGAATCAATTTCCCAAATTTAGACAGTAGGATCATGTGATCGTGTGGTCAAAATCAAAATTTTAACAACATATAGTAAACTAGAACTTAAATATGGATTGGAATAGGGAGAAACACAAATTGAATGAAAAACCAAACTAAACCCACTTTCCGAAGATCTTATCCTTCTCTCGTGAATCAAACATTAATTGCAACGATTTGATAGATGACTTATTTGGATGATGTAGATGACAACCCCCCCCCCCCCCCCTAGAAACATATAAGAAGTTTTCTCCTCATACCACTCAAGAAAAATGATTGATTCGAGGTTTGGTCTCTATGGAATTCTATCTAATAAATGACAAATGGGCCCATAAATTGAATGAGAACACAAATTTTGGGCATCAAATTAGTTGCTGAGAACCAAAATTTTCCATGGTTTAATTTTAGACTTTTTTGTGTGGAGCAAGAAAGTATTTAAACAAATGAATTAACTAAACAAGATGAATTCTTACTTGCAATGAAGAAGCCTAATTTATTTATTTATTTATTTATTTTCATGATGGTGGTTTGTGGAACAACTTAGGCTATCTTGACTAGTCCGCCGGGTTTCTGTTATCTCCCACCAATATAGATATCAGATAATTCGCACAAAGAACTCACCTAGAGTCGTCTTTGCTTGAGTCATACATTGGTTCTCAATTTTTCCACTGCAGCTCTTTGACGGCAAGACCACTCCCCTTTGAAGCAAGAGAGGCCTTATTTCATTATAGCGCAAGAATAAAGAAAGACCAAAGATATGATATAATTAATATAATAATGGGACGTCTATTGGATTATGAGACCCTACATCACTAACTTGAAGGGGAAAAACCTTGCAATATGTCAAAGACTCCTAAGCAAGGGTACCTTGGCGTCGAAAAGTTTACTAGATGCGAGTTGGTATTCTAGTCCATCGTCTAGTACAGACCATTGTTGTGAAGACGTCCATGTTCTTTTAATATGTGAAGCCGCTGGAAGTTACATGGGGTCGTACCATCGGTGGATTGGATGTACATGTTGTGAGTTCTAAAAGATATATATCTAACTCTATCTATACTTATTTTCTCTCTATACTTGTTTTTAGGGGTGTACAAAGAAAACCGATAAACTCCACCAAATCGATAATCCGAGTCAAACCGGAAAAAAAAGGGATGTGGTTTGGTATTGGAAAATAAAACCCGACCATAATTGGTTTGGTTTGGTTTTAACTAAAAAAAATCAAACCGAAACCAAACCAACCCGATAGTACATTTATATAATTTTTAAAAATACTTTATGCATTTAAATATCTATTGTAATGTAATTTATAAATATTTCTTAAACTTTTTCACAGTTTTATCTTTTAACGTATTATTTCAAGTTTAGACTTAACATTCTTGAATGGTAAAAATATTTTATAGCCCATAAATGTAGTAATTCAAACAAAGTTCAAATCAATAATAATGCTAACAAGAGAAATTCAATTCAATACTAGGAATGACGATAGTGTTAGATAATTATTTTAGTTTTACATTGGTTTATAATGAAAATGCATAACTTAGTTTATCTTTTTCTTTAGTACTTAATTATGTAATTAATATTAGTACTTATCAGCTATACTTATTTTAGCATGACCTATATAGTATTTTTAGATTATGTTAATTTTCATTATGGCTTATTAATTAACAATATTTGTTTTATGTAATTTTATTATTTTATCTTTGTTATTGAATATTTTAGTATAATGCTATGACTTATCTCATATTATTGTGTTAATTTCTTGGAAAACACATTATATAGTTGTATTTTACTAAGACTTAAGAAATATTTGGAGCACAAGTTACATATTTTATGCTATGAAGACTTTACCGGAAAAAAATCCAAAAACCCGAAAAAACCTGAAAAAACCAAGAAACCCGAGATTGAAAAACCTGACTTTGTTGGTTTGGTTTGGTTTATAAATTTAAAAACCCGACACCATTGGTTTGGTTTGATAATTGAAAAATCCGAACCAACCCGACTTATATACACCTCTACTTTTTTTTCATACATACTGTCATGGGCGGCTTTCCAGCCATGCCCCATGATCCCTTGGACGCGCCCCGTGGCGTCCTGGCCAGCCTCCCAACGCCCGTCGCCACGGTCGGCCCCGTGGTCTCGGCAGCTCCAAGTGACAAGCGCGCATGTGCCTCTGTCGCCCCACCGATAGCCATCGCCAGCGCCCAGCCACAGGCAAAAGCCGACAGCGCCGCGCGCGCAGACAATGCCGCGCGCGCAGACCCTGATGCTAAAGACAAAGTTGCTGCCAACGGACTTGCTGCTGCTTTGTAGAAGACTAAGTCCTTTTCATTGTAAATATAGAGTAGTTTTGCTGCATTTTCTTTAAGTGTGATTTTCCAGCTTTCATAGGTCTAGTCATGTAACTTTGGTTTATTTTTTTAAGCATTATTAAGGGGGACCAAGCAATCAAAACTTTCAAGCAAGCAAACAATTCTCTGTACTGGTGTCTCTCCCCCCGACACCGTCTTGTTTTCTGTAATAGCTTTCATTCAATGCAATCAAGCTTTCTTTCATTCTCAATTCTCTTTTCTGCTCTCTTTCAATTGCTCATGACATTGGTTTTCCCGTACGGCACTGACAATCTAGTCTAGCGTACGGAGGGGACCTCAGTTGGCGGACAGCAACCGTACTGACATCGGTTGCCTAGCCTTACGTCGCCCTTCCAAGGAACTTCAGGAAGGCGCCGCGTAACAGTTGGTATCAGAGCCTAGGCTCGACATCGGACGAGGGATCACATTGCAATTACCACCATTTCTGACCATGGTGAATTATGGGGATCGCATCGCGACCCTTGAGGGAACGGTTGACGCATTACGGCCCATCGTGGAAATGGTGCCCGATCTAAAAACCAGCCTAGTGCAAAGGTTGGACGACCTGGACCGCAGACTCATCCAGGCCGAAGTTGACATAGAAAACATCAGCCGCGACTCTGAAGGAGACCGGCAAACAGCAGCCACAGAGGCAGCTGAAATTTTTGGTAAATTTGAGGTCCTCCAGCAGGAGCGTGCCGAGGATTTAGCCAACAGGGAACAAGAGGCAGACAGGGTGACTGCCATGCAACAAACCATTGACAACTTGACAGGCCAGCTCAATGTTGTCAATGCTGCTTTACAAGGCCTACTTCGAGGAGGCGGAAACCAATTTGGGGGTGGTGTGAACCTCGCCCCCATGGCACAAAAGCTGAAAATTCCTGAGCCAAAGCCATACAGTGGAGCTCGAAATGCCAAAGAAGTGGAAAATTTCATTTTCGACATCGAGCAATACTTCGATGCCGTGGGAAGCCTGGAAGAAGCTAAGAAGGTAGCAACTGCTGCCATGTATCTTCAGGGTGATGCCAAACTCTGGTGGCGGGTGAAGTACGAAGCCATCAAGGCAGGTGAAGATGCCCTCGACACATGGGCGGAACTGAAGGCAGCCATACGCCTACAGTTCTTCCCCGAAAATGTTGAGTACAATGCCAGGAGAAAGTTGCGGGAGCTCCGCCAGACCAAATCAGTGCGAGATTACGTGCGGGAATTCTCCGCGCTCATGCTGAACATCCGGGACATGGGGGACAAAGACAAACTCTTCACCTTCCTGGAAGGGTTGAAACCTTATGCCCGGATGGAGTTGCAGAGACAAAGGGTAGACACGTTGCCTAAGGCAATCCAAGCAGCAGAGTGCCTTGGGGATTACCAAGTGGAAGCCCGGAAGGATAGGCCTCAACAGCCTATCCGAGGAGGATACAAAGGGGGCCAACCAAACACTAGTGGCCCTAGCAGAAGTGGAGGAGACCGGAGTGCACCCAAATCCAAGACTCCCTCTTCCGGCAGTACTAGTGCTGCATCTAACAACAATGATCGGGGGAGGAAGCCCCCCTCAGGATGTCGCCATTGCGGCGGACCACATTGGAATAATGAATGTCCACATGCACAGATGAATGCCCATCAAGCTTTTGAGGATGGGACGGATGACGACGCCGATGATGCGGACCAGACCGAGCCAGTAGGTGCATTCAATGCAATTGTTGGCTCCATTTCTGAGCCCTTAGCGGGTACCAGTGCCGGTATCCGCAAGAAGAAGGACCCCTGTCCAATTGCCAGGAAAGGAAATAAGAAGGCGAATTTGAGGACTCCTCCTCATCAAGAGAGGACCCTAATGTTCGTTGACATGAAGGTAAATGGCAAGCCCATTCGGGCAATGATAGACACAGGTGCCACCCACAACTACTTAGCCTCGACTCAGGTGGAGCGTCTTGGACTAGTCGTAGGAAAGGGCAAAGGTCGTGTGAAGGCTATCAACTCACCACCTCAACCAGTGGGTGGAATAGCCAAAGAAGTACCAGTGAAGCTTGGCCCTTATGAAGGAAAGTTCAACCTGCGCGTAGTGATCATAGATGACTTTGAGTTAATCGTGGGGTTGGAATTCCTGAGACAGACCAATACCATGCCCGCACCGTATGCAGACATGCTGCTGATGATGGGGGCAAATGGGGCCAAGCCCTGCATTATTCCGTGCATTCCCATGAAGATGGCAGCCGAGAACATCTCGGCCTTGCAGTTGAAGAAGGGGGTAAAAAGACATGAACCCACGTTCCTGGCTACCCTCTGCATGGAAGATATAGAACGCTCCTCGGGTCCCATTCCTGCACCCGTGAAGGAGTTACTTCTGGAATTTGAAGACATCATGCCACAAGACATGCCAAAGCGTCTTCCGCCTAGGCGAACTGTGGACCATGAGATTGAGTTGGTGCCGGGTGCGAAGCCACCTGCCCGGGCGCCATACAGAATGTCACAACCCGAACTCGCCGAGCTTCGGAGACAATTGACGGAAATGCTAGACACAGGGATCATTGTGCCCTCTAAGTCCCCATACGGGTCCCCTGTGCTATTCCAAAAGAAACATGATGGTAGTTTGCGACTCTGCGTGGATTACCGGGCTCTAAACAAAATCACCGTGAAAAACAAGTACCCTATTCCGCTAATGGCAGACTTGTTTGATAGACTGGGTGGTGCGACGGTATTCACCAAAATAGACCTGAGGACAGGTTATTGGCAAGTTCGGATTGCCGATGGTGATGAGCACAAGACGACCTGTGTGACAAGATATGGGTCGTACGACTTCCTGGTTATGCCCTTTGGCCTGACTAACGCGCCAGCCACATTTTGCACCTTGATGAACCAAGTCTTCCGAGAATACATTGACGAATTCGTCGTGGTTTATTTGGATGACATTGTGGTATATAGCCAGACACTAGAAGAACACCTGGAGCATTTGCGGAAGGTCCTAGCCCGATTGCGGGAGCACGAACTATATGCGAAGCTATCCAAGTGCTCCTTTGCTCAGAAACAAATTGACTTCCTCGGACATGTCATCGAGGAAGGGAGGATCAAGATGGACCAGCAGAAGATTCAGGCCATTACAGAATGGCCGCCTCCTAAGGATATACATGCCTTGAGGTCGTTCCTTGGCCTATGCAACTTCTATCGGCGGTTTGTGAAAAGTTACTCCCTCATTGCAGTGCCGCTGACAGAACTTCTCAAGAAGGCCACCCCGTGGGATTGGGGCCCCAAGCGGGCAAAGGCCTTCGACGCATTGAAGATGGCTATGTCCAGTAGCCCAGTCTTGGCCCTCCCTGACTTGGCCAAGCCATTCGAAGTGCAAACGGATGCCTCCGACTATGCACTTGGTGGAGTATTGCTACAAGAAGGGCATCCCGTAGCGTACGAGAGCCGGAAACTGAAGGATGCAGAGCGACGCTATGCCGCCCATGAGAAAGAATTATTGGCTGTCGTTCATTGCTTACGCCTTTGGAGGCATTATCTACTGGGAGCCCCATTCGTGGTCAAGACAGACAATACAGCCGTTAGCCATTTCATGACCCAGCCAAAGCTGAATGGACGACAGGCTAGGTGGCAGGAACTCCTAGCGGAATTTCACTTCAACCTGGAGTACCGAAGTGGAAAGACCAATCATGTTGCTGATGCACTCAGTCGGAGAGCTGATCTAGCATCGATGTGTGTTCTCGCCGCCCTAAAGGGAAGCGAAGTAACCACCACCATAAAAGACCAGATACAGGATCTACTCATCAAGGATCCTGCTGCACAGTATTTGGTTGATTTGGTAGGACAGGGCAAGACTCGCCAGTTCTACACCGAAGATGGGTTCCTGAAGGTGAAAGGGAACCGACTTTATGTTCCTAAAGGAGGAGATCTGCGACGGACTCTTCTTGCAGAATGCCACGATACTTTGTGGGCCGGTCATCCCGGCGAGGAACGCACCATGGCATTGCTTCGCCGTGCATATTATTGGCCTCAAATGGTCGATGACGTCGCTCAGTATGTGAAGACTTGTCTAGTATGCCAAAAAGATAAGTCAGACCGCTTGACGCAGGCAGGGCTCTTGGAACCACTAGCTGTACCAAAAAGACCTTGGGAAAGCGTTTCCCTGGACTTCATCACCGGATTGCCCAAGGTCGGAGATCTCACAACTATCTTGGTTGTGGTGGATCGGTTTTCCAAGTATGCTACCTTTATAGCAGCCCCACAATATATATCAGCAGAAGATACAGCTCGACTATTCTTCTCTCATGTCGTCAAGTATTGGGGCTTACCTAAAGACATTGTTAGTGATCGCGACTCACGCTTCACTAGCAATTTTTGGACCCAACTCTTTAAGTGCCTCGGGTCAAAATTGAGTCATAGCTCAAGTTTTCATCCGCAATCTGATGGCCAGACGGAGCGATTCAATGGCATGCTAGAGGAATATCTCCGGCACTTTGTGACCGGATCGCAGAAGAATTGGGTGAAGCTTCTGGATGCTGCTCAACTGTGTTTCAATTCACAAAAGAGCTCAAGTACCAACAAAAGCGCTTTTGAAATTGTTACCGGACAGCAACCGCTACTCCCACACACAGTGAACGCACCAAACATGTCAAAATCTCCTCGGGCTGCCAGCTTCTCAAAAGAATGGAAGCAAAATTTGGAGATAGTGCGGAGCTATCTTGTCAAAGCCCAAAAGCGGATGAAGAGGCATGCTGATCAGAATCGCCGCTTTGTGGAATACCAGGTGGGAGACAAAGTGATGGTCAAAATCCCAAAGCGGTACTTGTTTGCAGGGGTCCATGACCCTCGCCTATTGCAAAAATATATTGGACCCTTGTCCATTGAAAGGCGCATTGGGAAAGTTGCATACCGGGTGGATACCCCAGCTTGGTGGAAAATCCATCCTGTTTTCCATGTCAGTCTCCTGAAACCTTTTCGGGAAGATGTGGAGGATCCTTCACGAAGCCAACTCACAATACCAAGTATTCGAGGCCCCAATTCAACCGGAAAAAGGCGTGCTGAAGCTATTCTTGATGATCGAGTGATTCACGCCTCAAGAAAAGATCACCAGGAGTTCTTGGTGAAATGGCAGGGATGTGATGCAGAGGAGAATACTTGGGAGAGGGGAACAAACCTCAAAGCCTACAAGAGCCTGATTGATGATTACCTTGCAAGGAAGGCGCCGAGGACGTCGCCAACTCAGGTGGGGGAGAATGTCATGGGCGGCTTTCCAGCCATGCCCCATGATCCCTTGGACGCGCCCCGTGGCGTCCTGGCCAGCCTCCCAACGCCCGTCGCCACGGTCGGCCCCGTGGTCTCGGCAGCTCCAAGTGACAAGCGCGCATGTGCCTCTGTCGCCCCACCGATAGCCATCGCCAGCGCCCAGCCACAGGCAAAAGCCGACAGCGCCGCGCGCGCAGACAATGCCGCGCGCGCAGACCCTGATGCTAAAGACAAAGTTGCTGCCAACGGACTTGCTGCTGCTTTGTAGAAGACTAAGTCCTTTTCATTGTAAATATAGAGTAGTTTTGCTGCATTTTCTTTAAGTGTGATTTTCCAGCTTTCATAGGTCTAGTCATGTAACTTTGGTTTATTTTTTTAAGCATTATTAAGGGGGACCAAGCAATCAAAACTTTCAAGCAAGCAAACAATTCTCTGTACTGGTGTCTCTCCCCCCCGACACCGTCTTGTTTTCTGTAATAGCTTTCATTCAATGCAATCAAGCTTTCTTTCATTCTCAATTCTCTTTTCTGCTCTCTTTCAATTGCTCATGACATTGGTTTTCCCGTACGGCACTGACAATCTAGTCTAGCGTACGGAGGGGACCTCAGTTGGCGGACAGCAACCGTACTGACATCGGTTGCCTAGCCTTACGTCGCCCTTCCAAGGAACTTCAGGAAGGCGCCGCGTAACAGTAAGTATGAACAAATTCAGACTGTGAAACTGCGAATGGCTCATTAAATCAGTTATAGTTTGTTTGATGGTATCTACTACTCGGATAACCGTAGTAATTCTAGAGCTAATACGTGCAACAAACCCCGACTTCTGGAAGGGATGCATTTATTAGATAAAAGGTCGACGCGGGCTCTGCCCGTTGCTGCGATGATTCATGATAACTCGACGGATCGCACGGCCATCGTGCCGGCGACGCATCATTCAAATTTTCAACAAGCTGGAGTACCACTAGCAAAACTAGTACTCCAGTACTCCTAAAGCTTAACATCAAATACGAAAAGGATGCTTTTTAGCGTCCTTAAAGAAATGAAATTCCAATAACTCTGAGCACAAGTGGATCCAACATAGGGGAAGTGAAAACACACTGCCTCGGGTATATGTTAGACCGTATACTCATTGATTTTAAATCCTGAACCAACATATGCGACAAAGCTAGATACGAGCAAAAAGTAACAAAACTAAGTAATGCGTGCTACAAAAGAAAATTATTTGATCGACTACAATACAATGAAAGAAGCGACATAACGGACCTGAAAAACGAAGCGATGGCTTTTCCATAATTGCTAAGATCGTGATTACAAATGATTATAATTGCCAACTTAAGATCTTCAAAAGTTCAAAAAAGAAGCAAAACGTTAAAACAATTAAAACGGATACAAACTAACAAGTGGTAAAGAAATTACGTTACTATCAAAAGAATGTAAAAAGCATAAAGATATTGAATTTAGCTGGCCCGGACCCGACCGTTATCAAACAGAAAAAGATATTGAATTTCGCGTGTCAGTGTTCTCTTGCGGCCTTTCTCAGGAAAGAAACAGCAAAAGCTGAATTGAATCACGCCAATTAACATGCATTACGATTCATGTAGTGATCGATTGAACGGAAAAAGAAAAACTTTTAACAAAAATTGCAATCGCGTACCAAAATCAAACAATTTGATTAGAGGATGTACGGAATTTTGAAGAAAGAGAAGGATTTCGATTGCATTTTGCTTCTGAAAGGAATTTTGAAGAGTTGAGTTCATACCTAACAGTAAAAGAGGTTTGATAGAGATGGAGAGAGCGGTCAGAGAAGCGCAACTGAACGGACTTATATCAGAGCAGAGCAGAGAGAGAGAGAGAGACGTTAATAAATATCTGGAGAAAGGGCTTATATAGGGAAGAACACCTGAGAGGGTACCAGTGCGGGTAGGTGTGGGGTAGGAAGAACACCTGTACAATGCCTTTCGATCTCCGTATGTGAAACAAGAGATTAAAGTTCATCCTAAATATGGAGCATTTGCATTTATTTTAAGTGATGTAATGAACTGCCACAAGCTTTAATTAACATGGTCATTAGCACGAGGTCTAAAATGAATGTAGGTTGTTTAAAGATTTCATTCCTCTAGGCTTACTAGTAATAGAAAAGCAATCCATTTTAGTTAAATTTTCACAGTGATTGTTGGTATGCTTTTGATAATATTTTCTAAGTATGTACAATATAGACTTGGTAATATGGGCCACTTTTGATTATAATATGGAGTCAACTGTATTTTCTAATATTGTTTTCTACTTTTTATAATTGATGTTTGGATTAATTTATATGTACCTCGAGGTCGATTATTTCATAAGTACTTATTATTTTTATTAACACATAAGTATGTAATAAGATGAGAAGTAATTATCACCTACCATTCTTTCTATCTCCATTGAAATATAAATGCTGATCTTTCATAAAGTTCCATCCCACTGCATTCATCGTTAAGTGTATGAATTATGATTTGTCTTTTATATAAATTTCATTATTTATCTATTGTTAACTAATATATACTCCATTTATTTATTTTATTTTGTTTGATGCATGCATTTAGTTCTCAGTTCTACCTAATTTTCCATAGAATTAGCTAGGACTGCCGCCACAAGTACAACCACGAGATTAGGACGTACCAAGATGGTTATATATTCGGATGCTTGTGGTCTTTGATTCGAGGAGACCAGCTTCTTTTGATTTTCTTGAGGATTGTTGTTTCATGCAACTTGGCCAACTTGGGATTTATTCTAATTGTACAACTTGGCTAGCTTGTTAGGTTTTTGAGCATTTTATTACTCGGCTCGAGGTTAATGTGTCAAAATCCCACCACAGGTGTCGTGATCACACTTAATCTCTAAGATTAGATAAACCGATTATAATAATAATTCAAGCCATTTTTTTAAACATATAATTTAATACAAGTATCAAAACCAACAGCGAAAATATTCAAACAACCTCCCAAGACTGGTAATACTGAGTCACGAACTCTAACTGAATACATGGAATAATCTCGAGGACCGAATATACAATATTATTCTAATAAGAAATTAACAGTACAATAAAAATGGAAAGACTCTAAGGGACTGCGACGAACAAGTAGCTCTACCTTAAGTCCTTGCGATCACACTCTAACTTTGTCTGAGTCCGATATCTTCAATATCTGGCTCTGCACAAAAATGTGCAAAAGTGTAGTATGAGTACACCACAGTCGGTACCCAGTAAGTATCAAGACTAACCTCGGTGGAGTAGTGACGAGGTACAATCAAGACACTCACTAGTCTAATAACCTGTGCAATATAGTATATAAAAGTAATAGAAAACAAATAGCAGTGATAGCAATAATAATCAACTAGTGATGTAAACAACAAAGCAACAAGAACTCCATAAATATTGCTCAAACAGATAATGAATATAAGTACAACCAATAATCAAGCCCTTCAAAATATACACCTTTCATCTATAAGTTTTTCAATAAAAATCTCTAGAATATAATCATTTCCAATAAATATATTTCGAATATACTTCCTTCAAATAAATATCTTTCAAATATAATTCTTTCAAATAGATATCTTTCGAATACAATTCTTTCAAATAAATATCTTTCGAATATAACATTCTTTCAAATAAAAGTTACCATGTGGCACTTCATTTCATAATCATAAAATACGGGCCTCAACTCACTTTCATATTTTTCGTAACACGGGTCTCATCCCACTTTCATATTTCCACGGCACCTCGTGCCCATATTTAAATCATCATCTGCACGGACAGTTCACGTGCCAATAATAAAAACCATCATATTTTCCCCTGACACCTCGTGCCCACATTTCATATTTATTGTAGCGTACAACCAGATCCCATATAACATTAATCATATCTATTGCGGCGTGCAACCCAATCCCATATAACATTATCTGCCCGGCCATAACCACAGGCTCACGATTTGATCAACATAGATCAGACTATTATCAAGTTCACTGAAACAACAAGACAAGTTGCATAAGATATAAGGATAAACACAAGGAAAATCACAACATCACATAAAAATCACTAACACAATAATCTCACATCATCACATATCATCCCTGGCAATAGTCACCCTTATCTCTCCTATAGTCGCCCTTATTGCTCTGTATAATAGCCAGCCTTATCACTCCGCCCAGATAATATCCCAGCACATATAACCACAGTGAAATGTCACCCTTATACCCACATAATATTAACAGTGGAATGCCACCCTTATATCCTCATAATAATAACTCAAATCACACAACAATTTACATGAACTATTATCACGACAACACAACACAATCAATTCAAATCACAATTTGTCCAATGACCACAACCAATTCCAAAGATATAACAAATCAATAAATTTCTCAACAAATAGCCCAAGGCTCCACACAACGTATATAAAACCTCAAAACAACAATAGAGATGGAAAAGTAACTCAGCATAGGACAACGCCTTCATTAATCCAAATTTTAATAAATATAAATTAATGCCTCATTTTAAACTTATTTAATAATTATTTACAGATAAGGATTCCATAATGAATTTAATTCCAAGAAAAATATCAAATCAACAACACACGAAATTCACATAAAACTTCAAGTGACAATAATACCAAATTATCATATAAAATACAAATTCGACAAACAAGGAATGGGGCATGACAATTCAAGGACTTACTAAGTTCCAACAATTTTCCAATTTAATACATAAGGGCGTCTACGAATTTCAACCGATATAATTTACACATATAAACCAAGTACGTACTCGCCACCTCGCGTACACGGCTTCCAATCATACAATACCCACATAAGACTGAATGCCTAAGGGATAATTCCCCCACTCAAGGTTAGGCAAGATACTTACCTTTTTTAAGTTAGGCCGATATTTCAAAATTGCCTTCTTGCTTGAATTGACCTCCGGACAACTCAAATCTATAAAAATTAATTCTATAACTTCATTAAAATTCATCAAAAATAATTCTGGATATTAAAATGTCGACTTAGAATTTCACATTTAAAAAGTCAACCAAAGTCAACGCGAGGCTTGCATCTAGGAACCCGATAGAATTTTTACGAAATTCGAACACCCATTCCGATACGAGTTCAACCATACCAATTTTATCAAATTCCGATAATAACTCGGCCTCCAAATCTAAATTTTCCATTTTTGAAAGATTTTGCAAAAATCCCAATTTCTTCCATTTAAATTCGAATTAAATGATGAATATAACCATGGATTTTATGAAATATAATAATTTTTAGATATAGCACACTTACCCAAGTTGAAGTCTTGAAAAATCCTCAAAATCGCCCAAAAACCGTGCTCCAAAAATCGAAAACGAAATGAAGAAAATGATCATTTTTTGTCCTTAAGTTTTTGCCCAATAAAAACACTATTTCGGTGGCTAAAAGTCCGATTCTCGTCGCTAAAAGTGCCAAATATGGTCGCTAAAGGTGCGCACCAGAACTGTTTACACCATCAGTTTATGTTTTACTAGAAAGGCTCTAACTCCTTCATACGAACTCGAAATTCGATGATTCTGTTACAACCCATGTTTTCGTACGTACGAGTCGTCGTAAGTCTATTGATGTAAGCTCAGAAATGAAATCATATTTGAAAAGTTTAGAAAGTAAGTTAATCATATTACCTCGGAGGTTATAAATATTGAAGATCATGAACAACAAGTACAAAGATGGTTGGAAGATTCAAAAGCTAAAGGAATTGAAAAACATAATGTTTCGTCGAAAATCGACAAATTGAGAATGTTATAGCATGTACTTTTGGAGTGATACCAGGGTGTTTAACATGATAAGGAGGTTATGTTATGAGTTATTTTAGTCGTATGATAGTCGTGTGTTATATTTTGAAGTCAAGCGAGTGGTGGAACAAAAGTCGATGAAAGTCATCACAAGTTACGTTCATAAGTTTTACTGAAACTTTGGGTCCAATGTAACTGACATTTTCTCCCAATATATGTAGAGTTATGGGGTGTTCCACCCATCAAATTAAAGATATATGAGTCTATTTTCCAACGCATTAAACCGTTTATCAATACAACATCGGAGTAGAGAGATATGGGAGTTTTTCCGAGACTGCGCAGACTGTCACCTACTTGCTTAAACGAAAATCCAAAAATGGGCCTCTTCGGGTCGTCCAAAAATAGGCCAGTTCGGGTCATTCAAAGAGGAATTTTTAAAGTCTTATCCCCTTCATATATTAGGTTGATAATATGGAAAAATAACCATACTTAATCTCTGCAAAACTCCTCCCAAAAATTTCCCCCAAACCCCAATTGATTTTTTCTCCCTTTCAAGTTCTAATTGGAGGTAAAGCCTAGAGTTTGAAGAACCAAGATAGGAGCCGAGTTATCCAACAAATAAGGTAAGTTTACTGCTCTCTTTCATCTATTTTTTCTGCTGTATATGCATAGTAAGTCGTTCTATATTTGTAAGAACTCACGGGACGGTGATCGGAAGCCTTGAGTTTGAGTTATTCACTTATAGCGGACTGTTTTGTGGACTGTTTTATGGACTATTTTGTGTTGCTGTTGGGCAGCGTGTTTTACTACTGTTGTGTGAGAGTTTTGGAGGAGGAAGGGTGTGGAGAAACACCACATAAATGCAGGATATTGGGCTGGTCGTTCATCGTAACAATTTCGGGTTGTTGATACTACTACGGTGGTCGTTTTGTGTATGAAGAGATTGGGGTGTGTTGGGCTATTTTGTAGTATTGTGTGGTATGCATAAGGTTGGAAACTAATGTACATATGTTGTTATTGTTGTTTTTGGTGTTGTGGTGTTATCTTGAATTTGGAGGAAGTAAGGATTATAGGGGAGATGCTGTCCGTTTTAATACAAAATAAGCTTGTCGTTCGTTGTGCGTTAGTTGTACCTTTCGTAACTTAATGATAGTATTATTATCGTTGTTGTAGATTAAGGTGAGAAGAGGCGAGTTCAAGTTGGTGATTGGAAAGATTGTGATAAGGTATGTTAAGGCTAAACCTTTCTTCATTTTGGCATGATCTCGTAACTACATGAGTTTGATAACGAGGCATAAAGAGAAGTTCGTATTCCTGAATTTATTCACATTATCCTAGTCTCAGAAGTTACAGTATTCTCCCTTATCGGGACTTCATATTCAGTTTAGTATTGTCTTATTTCATCTAAGAGAGCAGAGAGTGTATATATATACAGTGTTACAGTATTTTTTACCACCATCGAGCTATAATCGGTGGGCAGGCCCCTATTGGGCAACCTCTGATCAGATGGTAAGTTATATACCAAGCCTACTGTGGCCGAGCGCCTATGAGCGAGCCCAGAATGGCCGAGATAGAGAGCCTAGTATGGCCGAGCGCCTATGAGCGAGCCTACTACGGCAGGGCAGTTACACATACCGAGCCTTATAGGGCCGGACAACTATTTTACATACAATATGGAGAGAGTTGAGTCAGTAACAGCAGGTAAGCATATCTTCAGATTATTTTTGACTCCCAGTTACATTCCGTTATTATATCATCAATTCAGTTTCATCTTTCAGTTATTTTGTTGCCTTACATACTCAGTACATTATTTGTACTGACGTCCCTTTGCTGGGGATGCTGCATTTCATGCCTGCAGGTCCTGATAGACAGCTGGATAGACCTTCCCAGTAGACAGATCCAAATATCAGCTTGGTTGGTAAGCTCCACTTCCCCGGAGTTACCATTTCTAGACCTTGGAGTCTGTTTTATATATACAGGTTTGATGGGTAGGTCGAGGCCCTGTCCCGACCATGATACAATTCAACTATCTCTAGAGGCTTGTAGACAAGTCCTGTATAGTTTGTATAAAAGTAGATGTTCACGGCGGCCTCGTCAGTCTCTCTCTCTCTCTCTCTCTCTCTCTCTCTCTCTCTCTATATATATATATATATATATATATATATATATATATGAGTTTTTGGGTATGTTTACCCCTTAGATGAGACAGACGATATTTTTAGATAATTCAGAATATGGCCTCATCGGCCTAGGTTGAGGGTTATTCCTCTAGAGTTCACAATTACAGAGTGGTACGCTCGGGCCGAGTATGGTACCGGGTACCGGCCACGTCCCTTCAGGTTTGGGGCATGACAGATTCTTATTCCTATAAGTCAATAATAATAATAATATAAACTTACTCGTTCAATCGAAACTCAATTCGGAGCTCATCTGCTCAATGTACCAATTTTGCTTGTTAAATAATTAACTCACGTTTCGCGCTAAAACCCAATCGCGACTTGATAAAATTAGACCAAACATTTCAGATCATTCCTATAGTTCATTAGCAAACTCCTGAAAGTCTCGAAATCGATTTTCGATCTCTAGAACAAAAAATGAACCTTTGGATCATTACATGCTTATGCTTAAAATACCAAATTCTTCCAAAAACTCTTTCCAGATAGCGTATAGTGTATCAACCATAACTTTTTGTACCCAACTCCAACTGTCAAACGGTTTATATTATGAAAACTAGATACAAAGCCCTACAACTTTTATTTTTAGATCATCGTCAAATTCCTTATAGATTATGAGATATAAGCTTCCAAAGTCAGCCATGTGCAACAGAAATTTCTGCGATGCACACTGTCAGGCAAAACAATTGCAGTACCAGGCTTCGGTTAATCAATCATAACTTTCTGTATAAATGTCCAAATAATTAGTCGTTTATATTTCTGAAAACTAGATTCAAAGGGCTATAACTTTTATTTTTGGATCATCTCCAAATTTCTTACAGATTATGAGATATAAGATTCCAAAATCAGTCCTGTGTAGCAAAAATTTCTGCGATGTACACTGCTGTAGCCAAAAACCAGCAGTTAAAAATGGTCTATAATGGTCCGAAACCACTTCGAACTCACCCGAGCCCCGCGGGAACCTGTCCGAACATACTAACAAGTCTCAAAAATTATTACGGACTTAGTCGAGGTCTCAAATCATATCAAACAATGCTAAAAGCACGAATCATACCCCCAATTCAAGCCTAATGAAACTAACAAATTCCAACTTCTACATTCGATGCTGAAACCTATCAAATCGAGTCCGATTGACCTCAAATTTTTCACACAAGTCATAAATGACATAACGGACCTATCAAAATTTTTAAAACTAGATTCCGACCCCGATATCAAAAAGTCAACTCCCCGGTCAAACTTTCTAAAAATCTTCTATTTTCCAACTTTCACCAAAATACGTTGAATTGTCCTACTGACTTCCAAATCCAAATCCGGACATACGCCTAAGTCCTAAATCACCATACGAAACTATTGACATTATCAAATTTCCATTCCGAAGTCATTTTGCTCAAAAGTCAAACTGCGGTCAACTCTTTTCATTTAAACTTCAAAAATAAGAATTGCTCTTTCAATTAAATTCTGAATCTTCCGAAAACCAAACTCGACCACACACGCAAGTCATAATGCACATTACAAAGCTGCTCGGGACCTTAAGTCACTGAACAGAACGTAAATTCTCAAAACGACAAGTCGGGTCGTTACATGATGACTCATAGCCTGTTTGGCCAAGCTTCTTTTGAGGCAAAAGTTTTTTTTTTTTTTGGGTCAAAAGTGTTCTTTTTCTAAAATTAAGATGTTTGACCAAGTTTTTGAAAGGATAAAAAAGTGCTTTTGAGGAGAAGTAGAAGTAGTTTTTGAGAAACAGAAAAAATAACTTATCTCCAAAAGCACTTTTTAAAAAAGTACTTTTGAAAAAAATACACTTAGAAGCACTTTTTAAAAGTTTGGCCAAACACTAATTGCTATTCAAAAGTATTTTTCAAATTAAATAGTCAAACACAAACTACTTCTCACAAAAGTACTTTTTAAAAAAAACACCTTTGAAAAAAGCACTTCTCAAAATAAGCTGATTTTAAAAGCTTAGCCAAACAGGCTATCAGTCTTCTCTTGCTAAACCTTGCCGACAAATTTAGGAAGATTAAATTTTAAAAATCTAATTATTTTTTTCTTTTACGAATCTTTTCCGAAGTTAAAGGAGTAAAATACCAAAATAATCCCTCAAGAGCTGCTAAAAGTTTGCCACAGGCGGCAGTGAGGGATCCTTTAAATAGTTAATTCCACACATTTACACATTTTAAAAGACGAACTGAACAATGATATTCATTCGCTAAAGACTCACATACTCACGGTATTTTATATTTAGCAATTATAAAGTAAGAATAGATATCATTTTACCCCGAAGAAGCAATAAAGATGTGTATAAAATATACACGTCTTACATATATTAGTTTGATGCTAATACAATCAATTTGTATCCATTCACATGGAAGAACTTAGACCATTTAAAAACTTATTGATAAGTTATTTAAGTTCCTAAGGAAGCAATAATGAAAACTTTTAGAGCAAAATACAAAATTTTGGAAGCTGCTAATAATATATATTTCTCAAAAGTTTTACCAACTTGAAATTTGTTGCCTGTAATATTACTATATAGAAAAAGGTTCACATTGATTTTGACTGACGATTTTGTTAACTAACAAAATTTATTTGATTATGCTGGTTTATAAACGAGAAAGAACTAATTCCATGTACTATTATTTCTCCAACTTCTGTTCATCATGTTGCCTACTTCGGAAGTTCTATATAAAGCCAAGTGATTATAGAACAGGAAAAAATAACAAAAGCTATATACTTCTAAAATATGGAAACATTAGTAATTATGTAATTAAACAATAAAGAAGAATATTGCAGAGAAAAGTAGAGAGAGAATTCTTATTGTTTTGGGATCAATTACAATGGAATAGAACCCCTCTATTTATAGGGGAAAAAGTGACTTAGCCACCAAGTAACAAACCCTAAAATCTTTTTAAAATATAGACATTCACCATAAGTAAAATACATTTCTAACACTCCCACTTGAATGTCTATTCAACAGATAATGTGTCTCGTTAAAACCTTAACTAAAATACAACCCAGTGGGAAAAAATTCTAGTGAAAGAAAAAGAGTACACATATTTAACAATACCCCTTTTGGTTGCCTCGTTAAAAACCTTGCAGGGAAAATCCAGTGGGACAAAATCTTGTAAGGGAAAAAGAGTACAACGCGTATTCACTCTCCCTGACGAGAGTATCAATTCACATCTTTGAGTTTTCGCATCCCAATCTTGTATACTATCTTCAAAAGATCATTGATAGAGATTTGATAAATAAATCAGCCATATTAACTTGAATGAATATGTTGCACCTTGAAATCATTATTCTTGATAGATATGTAATGTCTTCATATAATGTTGTGGAGTGGTCTTTTCAATATCTCCATAAATGTAAAAATTTCAGTTATCACATTATCATGCTTATAGTTATAGTAAGATACATATGTGCACAAATTATACTTATGATATGGTACTTCAGGACTAAGAATTATATATACTTTAAGTGGTTTAAATCTTTCAGGGATTGTCATATAAGTTAAGTCGTATAAGCCATATAAATAGACTTTAGATGCATACCAAGTTTTCATGTCATTCTTGACATATAAGATAGATAAAATTAATTGCATACATCATTGACTTTATACTTTTAAGTGTTTGAACCGCAGGTCCAAAACTACATGCCTTTCATATGAAATCAATTCTATTCGAATTTTGTCTCTTCCGTTTGGCCAATATTTTTATCTCTGTACTCGACAAACTTAAAATCTTCATCTATACTTAGCGCTATCATAGATGTCGTCGACGAACATTTTATATCGGTTCCAGTCCCTTTTTTTTCATAAAAATATGACATAGAGATCTCTTTATTCATATTTTCAGGTAACTGAACCTCTCCTGAGACTTTATGGAAGTGTTATGTCATGTGATCTTCTAGATCACTTGCCTCCTTACTATGATCATTTAGATCATTTTCTCATCTTCTTTATCAAGAATTTTATTTGAAACTGATTTGTCTATACGCTTTAAGCGTACCATAAACTTTGTCCTTCTAGGACTTATTCTAATAGGAGTATTTATAGTGAGAAATGAGGGTTTGTGAAAAATGAGAAAAATCCCGTTTTTGGTTCTTTTTAAGTCACAGGGGTCAGGCCTTCTTCGCGTTCGCGAAGGGCCTGTCGCGTTCGCGATGAGTAGCAGCCCGTGGCTTTCGCGTTCGCGTGTCCTCCTTCGCGTTCGCGTGTCCTCCTTCGCGTTCGCGAAGGTTCCCCCCGGCCTTCGCGTTCGCAAGGCATAGCTCGCGTTCGCGCTGAAAGAATGATCGACCCTCCCCCAGGTGTGCCTAACACTACGCGTTCGCGAGGAGATGGTCGCGTTCGCGAAGGGTAATGCCCCCATCGCTTCGCGTTCGCAACCAAGCCTTCGCGTTCGTGAAGAAGAAAAATCCAGCTGCCCAATTTACTCTTCGCGTTCGTGAGAGTACCTTCGCGAACGCGAAGAAGAACATGCCAGAACATCTGCTGCAGCAAAATACCAGATTTTCAAAGTCCAGAACATCCCCTAGCCTATCCGAAACTTACCCGAGCCCTCGGGGCTCCAAACCAAACATGCACACAGGTTTTAAAATATCATACGAACTTGCTCGCGCGATCGAATCACCAAAATAACACCTAGAACTACGAATCAGATACCAAATCAAAGGAAGTTTTCAAGAAAACTTTAAAACTTATATTTTTACAACCGGACGTCCGAATCACGTCAAATCAACTCCGATTCTCACCAAATTCGGCAGACAAGTCATAAATATTATAGTGGACCTATACCGGCTCCGGAACCAAAATACGGACCCGAGGTCAATAAATCCAACATCAGTAATTTCTTAGAAATTATTAAGCTTTCAAGCTTTTAATTTTTCATCAAAATTCCATATCTCGAGCTAGGGACCTCGGAATTCGATTCCGGGCATACGCCCAAGTCCCAAATCACGATACGGACCTACTAAAATTTTCAAAATACTGATCTGGATCCGTTTGCTCAAAATGTTGACCAAAGTCAACTTAGTTGAGTTTTAAAGCTCTATTTCCCATTTTAATCTATTTTTTTCACATAAAAACTTTTCGGAAAATTATACGGACTACGCACGCAAGTCGAGAAATGATAAATGGTGATTTTCAAGGTCTTAGAACACATAATTAATTATTAAATTTAAAGATGATATTTTTGGGTCATCACATTCTCCACATCTAAAACAAACGTTCGTCCTCGAACGGAGTTAGAAAAAGTACCGGAGCTGGAGAAGAGGTGTGGATATTTACTCCGCATGTCCGACTCGGACTCCCAGGTAGATGCCTCTACCAGCTGACCTCTCCATTACACCCGAACTGAAGGATAACTCTTAGACCTCAACTGTCGAACCTGTCAGGCTAGAATAGCCACCAGCCCCCCCTCGTAAGTCAAATCTTTGTCCAATTGGACTGAGTTGAAATCTAACACATGGGACGGATCACCATGATATTTTCGGAGCATAGACACATGGAACACCGGATGAACCGCTGATAAACTAGGTGGTAATGCAAGCCTGTAGGCTACTTCACCCACCCTTTCAAGAATTTCAAAGGGTCCGATATACCTAGGGCTCAACTTGCCCTTCTTTTCGAACCTCATTACACCTTTCATAGGTAAAACCCGGAACAATATTTGTTCTCCAACCATGAATGCAATATCACGAACTTTACGGTCGGCATAACTCTTTTGCCTAGACTGAGCTATGCAAAGTCGATCCTGAATAATCTTGACCTTATCCAAGGCACCCTGTACCAAATCGGTACCCAACAACTGAGCCTCTCCCGGTTCAAACCAACCAACTGGCGATCGGCATCGCCTTCTATATAATGCCTCACATGGAGCCATCTGAATGCTCGACTGGTAGCTATTATTATAAGCAAACTCCGCAAGTGGCAAGAAATGATCCCAAGAACCTCCAAAGTCTATAACACAAGAGGGAAGCATATCTTCCAATATCTGAATAATGCGCTCTAACTGTCCGTGTGTCTGTGGATGAAATGTTGTACTCAACTCCAACCGCGTGCCTAACTCACGTTGTACAAACCTCTAGAAATATGAGGTAAACTGCGTAACTCGATCCGAAATAATAGACACGGGCACACCGTGAAGCCGGACAATCTCACGAATGTAATTTTCAGCTAACCTCTCTGAAGAATAGGCAACTGCCACTGGAATGAAATGTGCTGACTTGTTCAACCTGTCTACAATGACCCAAACTATGTCAAATTTTCTCTGAGTCCGTGGGAGCCCAACAACAAAATCCATAGTGATACGCTCCCACGTCCACTCAGGAATTTCTAACTTCTGAAGCAAACCACCAGGTCTCTGATGCTCGTACTTAACTTCCTGACAATTCAGACACCGAGCTACATATGCAATTATATCCTTTTTCATTCTACTCCACCAATAATGTTGCCGCAAATCTTGATACATTTTGGCGGTACCTGGATGAATAGAATACCTGGAACTGTGTGCTTCTTCAAGAATTAATTCACAAAGCCCATCCACATTAGGCACACAAATACGGCCCTGCATTCGCAGAACACCATCTTCCCCTACAACAACCTCTTTTGCATCACCGTGCCATACTGTGTCCTTAAGGACAAGTAAATGAGGATCATCATACTGCCTCTCTCTAATGCGCTCATATAAAGAAGACCGAGCGACTGTGCAAGCTAGAATCCAGATGGGTTCTGAAACATCTAACCTCACGAACTGATTAGCCAAAGTCTGAACATCTGCAGCTAATGGTCTCTTACCTACCAAAATATACACAAGACTACCCATACTCACAGCCTTTCTACTCATGGCATCGGCTATCACATTGGCCTTTCCAGGGTGATACAAAATTGTGATATCATAGTCTTTCAACAAATCCATCCATCTTCTCTGCCTCAAATTAAGATCTTTTTATTTGAACAGATACTGAAGGCTACGATGATCAGTAAATACCTCACACGAGATACCGTAGAGGTAATGCCTCCAAATCTTCAGCGCATGAACAATGGCTGCCAATTCTAAGTCATGAACAGGATAATTCTTCTCGTGAACTTTCAACTGCCGCGATGCATATGCAATCACCTTGTCATCTTGCATTAATATTTCACCAAGCCCAATGTGAGATGCGTCATAATATACCGTATACGATCCTGAACCTGTGGGTAATACCAATACTGGCACCGTAGTCAAAGCAGTCTTGAGCTTCTGGGTCAATATGGTCAATGGGCTTGCTATAGATGAAAATCCTTCCTCGAACCGACAATAATAACCTGCCAAACCCAGGAAACTCCAGATCTCTATAACTGAAGTAGGTCTAGGCTAATTCTGAACAACCTCAATCTTCTTAGGATCCACCTTTATGCCTTCTGCCGATACAACATGCCCCAAAAAGGCAACTGAGTCTAACCAAAACTCGCATTTTGAAAATTTGGCATATAATTGATTATTCTTCAAGGTGTGGAGCACACTTCGAAGATGCTGCTTATGCTCCTCTCGACTACTAGGGTAAATCAAGATATCATCAATGAATACAACCATAAAAGAATCCAAATAAGGCTTGAACACCCGATTCATCAAATCCATAAATGTTGCTGGAGCTTTTGTCAACCCGAATGACATCACTAGGAACTCTTAATGCCCATACCGAGTCTGAAAAGTTGTCTTAGGGACATCAGATGCCCTAATATTCAACTGATGGTAACCAGATCTCAAATCAATCTTCAAAAATACCTTGGCACCCAGAAGCTGATCAAATAAGTCATCAATTCTTGGCAACGGATATTTGTTCTTAATAGTTGTTCATGATCAATTACCGAACTGCAAATTAACCTCATGTTAAAACAAATCTCGTTGCAAACCTTCACAATACTGATAACAAGATGCGAGACATGAAGACCTCATAATTATTTATCCGAATTAATGAATAACATTTAACGCCACCTGGGCGAGCATATACTTCGTAGGTTAATATTTAATAAAGGAAGTTTTCAAGAAAACTTTAAAACTTATATTTTTTCAACCGGACGTCCGAATCACGTCAAATCAACTCCGATTCTCACCAAATTCGGCAAACAAGTCATAAATATTATAGTGGACCTATACCGGGCTCCGGAACCAAAATACGGACCCGAGGTCAATAAATCCTACATCAGTAATTTCTTAGAAATCATTAAGCTTTCAAGCTTTTAATTTTTCATCAAAATTCCATATCTCGAGCTAAGAGAGTTTGGGGAGTTTCACATATCTTCTAGCAGCAGAGAGACCTTTGGCATTGGATGTTCAGGCCTTAGCAGGCCAACTTGTCAGATTGGATATTTCGGAGCCTAGTCGGGTATTGGCTTGTGTGGTCTCCAGGTCTTCTCTTTATGACCGTATCAGGGAGCGTCAGTATGATGACCCCCACTTGCTCGTTCTTCAGGATAGGGTTCGGAGAGGTGATGCTAGGGATGTGACTATTGGTGATGACGGCGTGCTGAGAATGCAGGGCCGGATATGTGTGCCTAATGTAGATGGGCTTCCAGAGTTGATTCTTGAGGAGGCCCACAGCTCGCGATATTCCATCCATCCGGGTGCCATAAAAATGTACCAGGATTTGAGGCAGCACTATTGGTGGAGGCGGATGAAGAAGGATATAGTTGGGTTTGTGGCTCGGTGTCTCAACTGTCAGAAAGCTGTGTGCATGTTTGGTTTGGAGCCCCGAGGGCTCGGGTGAGTTTCGGATAGGTTATGAGATGTTTTGGACTTTGAAAATCTGGTATTTTGCTGCAGCAGGTGTTCTGGCATATTCTTCTTCGCGTTCGCGAAGGTACTCTCGTGAACACGAAGAGTAAACTGGTTAGCTGGATTTTTCTTCTTCGCGAACGCAAAGGCTTGGTCACGAACACGAAGCGATGGGGACATTACCCTTCGCAAACGCGACCATCTCCTCACGAACGCGTAGTGTTAGGCACACCTAGGGGAGGAACCTTCGCGAATGCGAAGGAGGACTAGCGAATGCAAAACCCACGGGCTGCTACTCATCGCGGACGCGACAAGCCCTTCGCGAACGCGAAGAAGGCCTGACCCCTGTGACTTAAAACAGAACTAAAAACGGGATTTTTTCCATTTTTCACAAACCCTCAATTATAACTCGGCTTAGGGGCGATTTCAAAGGGGTTTTTCATGATTTCGAACTGGGTAAGTGTTATTTATCATATAATGATTGTATTTCACATATCCATGTCTATATTCATCATTTATTTCGGATTTAGATGGAAGAAATTGGAATTTTTGTAAAACTTTCCAAAAAGGAAAAATTAAGATTTGAAGGTCCATTTGATATCGGAATTGGATAAATTTGGTATGGTTGAACTCGTACCGGAATGGGTGTTTGGATTTCGTGAGTTTTTTCGGGATTTGAGATGTGGGTCCCACTGCCGAATATTTTAATAAATTTTGAATTTTTATCCGAAAAATTTGTAAATTTATATGAAATTAATTCCTATGATTAGTATTGAATATATTGAATTATTTGTGAATAGATTTGAAGCTTTCGGAGGCAAATTTAAAAGGAAAAGTTGTGGTTGAATAATTGATTGGAATTTGCAAAGCGAGATCAGTGTCGGGGATAACCTTGACTTGAGGGAATAGAACCCTTAAATTGTTTGTTATGTGAATTGCATGTAAACGACGTATAGGTGAGGTGACGAGTATCTATACATCCTCAAATTATTTCTTTGCCTGCTTACTTGAAAAATCATAAATTATTTTTAATCATAAATTAATTATTATAATAATTATTTCTCTCTTATTCTTTGCAAATATAAATTCTTGAATTCATGCATTAATTGTTACATGCTATTTGAATTATGTGCCTTAATTGTTATTTGACATTTAGCATAATAAATATTAAACTGCCTATTTGCTCTCTGATTTCCATAATAATTTACTATTTGTCATTGTTTGCTTCATAATTAAACCATAATTATTGTATGCTTGTTGTCTCGTAATTTTATATTAATTGTTACATTTATTGAGAAAATTTCTTCTATAAGAATTGATAAATGAAAATGTTGGAGGAGCGGGTTGCACGCCGCAACAAGATTGATTATAATGAATATATTGGAGGATCGGGTTGCACGCCGCAACAGACTTATTAAAAGTCAATACTGGAGGATCGGGTTGCACGCCGCAACAGACTTATTAAAAAGTCCATATTGGAGGATCGGGTTGCACGCCGCAACAGACTTATTAAAAGTCAATATTGGAGGATCGGTTTGCATGCCGCAACAGGCTTATTAAAAAATCCATATTGGAGGATCGGGTTGCACGCCGCAACAGACTTATTAAAAGTCAATATTGGAGGATTGGGTAGCACGCCGCAACAGACTTATTAAAAGTCAATATTGGAGGATCGGGTTGCACGCCGCAATAGACTTGATTAAAGTGAATATATTGTGAGAGCGGGTTGCACGCTGCAACAGAATTGAATGTAAATATATTGTGAGAGCGGGTTGCACGCTGCAACTGAATTGATGGAAATGATAATTGGTTATGACTGCTGAGTTGGCTTCGATTATTATAAATGAGTTACTTGATTTATTTCTATTATTGTTGTTGTTTCTAATATTGCGTACAGGTAATGTAAGTGACCCGCCTTATCCTCGTCACTACTTCGTCGAGGTTAGGCTCAACACTTACCAGTACATGGGGTCGGTTGTACTAATACTACACTCTGCACTTCTTGTGCAGATTTTGGAGTCGGTCCCAGCGGCGTACCATAGTTTTGCTCGGATTTCAGTTATTCAGAGGAGACTTGAGGTATAACTGCATGGCGTCCGCAGTTCTGAAGTCCCCGTCTATTTTACTTTGGCTATGTGTTTATTTCCAGACAGCTTTATTTTATTCAGACCTTTATTTGTATTTATTCTAGAGGCTCGTGCACTTGTGACACCAATTCTGGGATGGTATCTAGACACCATTGTTTGATGGATTTTTTCACTATATTTCAAACTTTGCTTTTGCATTTGTTTCCTTGTTATTAATAAATTTAAAATTATTTTAAAAATGGATAATATTATTCTAACGTTGGCTTGCCTAGCAAGTGAAATATTAGGCGCCATCACGGTCCGAAGTTGGGAATTTCGGGTCTTGATAGTTGGTATCAGAGCACTAGGTTACATAGGTCTCACGAGTCACGAGCAAGCTTAGTAGAGTATGGAGGATCGGTACGGAGACGTCTGTGCTTATCTTTCAGAGGCTATGAAGTTTAGGAACAAGTTTCACTTCTAATCTACTATGTCGTGCGATTTATTTTTATCATTGACGATTGAACTCTTCTATTCTTGTCCTCTCACAAATGGCGAGAACACGCACTGCGTCTACAATTGGATAGGAGCCAGAGCGGACCTCGAAATTCGATTCCGGGCATATGCCCAAGTCCCAAATCACGATACGGACCTACCGAAATTTTCAAAACACTGATCCGGATTCATTTGCTCAAAATGTTGACCAAAGTCAACTTAGTTAAGTTTTAAAGCTCTATTTCCCATTTTAATCCATTTTTTTCACATAAAAACTTTTCGAAAAATTATACGGACTACGCACGCAAGTCGAGGAATGATAAATGGTGATTTTCAAGGTCTTAGAATACATAATTAATTATTAAATTTAAAGATGACATTTTTGGGTCATCACATTCTCCACCTCTAAAACAAACGTTCGTCCTCGAACGGAGTTAGAAAAAGTACCGGAGCTAGAGAAGAGGTGTGGATATTTACTCCGCATGTCCGACTCAGACTCCCAGGTAGATGCCTCTACCAGCTGACCTCTCCACTGCACCCGAACTGAAGGATAACTCTTAGACCTCAACTGTCGGACCTGCCAGGCTAGAATAGCCACCAGCCCCTCCTCGTAAGTCAAATCTTTGTCCAATTGGACTGAGTTGAAATCTAACACATGGGACGGATCACCATGATATTTTCGGAGCATAGACACATGGAACACCGGATGAACCGTTGATAAACTAGGTGGTAATGCAAGCCTGTAGGCTACTTCACCCACCCTTTCAAGAATTTCAAAGGGTCCGATATACCTAGGGCTCAACTTGCCCTTCTTTCCGAACCTCATTACACCTTTCATAGGTAAAACCCAGAGCAATATTTGTTCTCCAACCATGAATGCAATATCACGAACTTTACGGTCGGCATAACTCTTTTGCCTAGACTGAGCTGTGCGAAGTCGATCCTGAATAATCTTGACCTTATCCAAGGCACCCTGTACCAAATCGGTACCCAACAACCGAGCCTCTCCCGGTTCAAACCAACTAACTGGCGATCGGCATCGCCTTCCGTATAATACCTCATATGGAGCCATCTGAATGCTCAACTGGTAGCTATTATTATAAGCAAACTCCGCAAGTGGCAAGAAATTATCCCAAGAATCTCCAAAGTCTATAACACAAGCGCGGAGCAAATCTTCCAATATCTGAATAATGCGCTCTGACTCTCCGTTTGTCTGTGGATGAAATATAGTACTCAACTCCACCCGCGTGCCTAACTCATGCTGTACAGGCCTCCAGAAATGTGAGGTAAACTGCGTACCTCAATCCGAAATAATAGACACGGGCACACCGTGAAGGCGGACAATCTCATGAATGTAATTTTCAGCTAACCTCTCTGAAGAAAAGGCAACTGCCACTGGAATGAAATGTGCTGACTTGGTCAACCTGTCCACAATGACGCAAACTGAGTCAAATTTTCTCTGAGTCTGTGGGAGCCCAACAACAAAATCCATAGTGAACGCTCCCACTTCCACTCAGGAATTTCTAACTTCTGAAGCAAACCACCAAGTCTCTGATGCTCGTACTTAACTTGCTAACAATTCAGACACCGAGCTACATATGCAACTATATCCTTTTTCATTCTAATCCACCAATAATGTTGCCGCAAATCTTGATACATTTTGGCGGTACCTGGATGAATAGAATACCTGGAACTGTGTGCTTCTTCAAGAATTAATTCACGAAGCCCATCCACATTAGGCACACAAATACGGCCCTGCATTCGCAGAACACCATCTTCCCCTACAACAACCTCTTTGGCATCACCGTGCCACACCGTGTCCTTAAGGACAAGTAAATGAGGATCATCATACTACCTCTCTCTAATGCGCTCATATAAAGAAGACCGAGCGACTGTGCAAGCTAGAACCCGACTGGGTTCTGAAACATCTAACCTCATGAATTGATTAGCCAAAGTCTGAACATCTGCAGCTAATGGTCTCTCACCAACCGGAATATACGCAAGACTACCCATACTGATAGCCTTTCTACTCAACGCATCGGCCACCACATTGGCCTTTCCGGGGTGATACAAAATGTTGATATCATAGTCTTTCAACAACTCCATCCATCTTCTCTGCATCAAATTAAGATCTTTTTGTTTGAACAGATACTGAAGGCTAAGTAAATACCTCACACGAGACACCGTAGAGGTAATGCCTCCAAATCTTCAGCGCATGAACAATGGCTTGCCAATTCTAAGTCATGAACAGGATAATTCTTCTCGTGAACTTTCAACTGCCGCGATGCATATGCAATTACCTTGCCATCTTGCATTAATACTGCACCAAGCCCAATGTGAGATGCGTCACAATATACCGTATATGATCCTGAACCTGTGGGTAATACCAATACTGGCGTCGTAGTCAAAGGTCTAGGCCAATTCTGAACAACCTCAATCTTCTTAGGATCCACCTTTATGCCTTCTGCCGATACAACATGCCCCAAAAAGGCAACTGAGTCTAACCAAAACTCGTATTTTGAAAATTTGGCATATAATTGATTATTCTTCAAGGTGTGGAGCACACTTCGAAGATGCTGCTTATACTCCTCTTTACTGCTGGAGTAAATCAAGATATCATCAATGAATACAACCACAAAAGAATCCAAATAAGGCTTGAACACCCGATTCATCAAATCCATAAATGTTGCTGGAGCTTTTGTCAACCCAAATGGCATCACTAGGAACTCGTAATGCCCATACCGAGTCTGAAAAGTTGTCTTAGGGACATCAGATGCCCTAATATTCAACTGATGGTAACTAGATCTCATATCAATCTTCAAAAATACCTTGGCACCCAGAAGCTAATCAAATAAGTCATCAATTCTTGGCAACGTATATTTGTTCTTAATAGTTGTTCATGATCAATTACCGAACTGCAAATTAACCTCATGTTAAAACAAATCTTGTTGCAAACCTTCACAATACTGATAACAAGATGCGAGACATGAAGACCTCATAATTATTTACCCGAATTAACGAGTAACATTTAACGCCACCTAGGCGAGCACATACTTCGTAGGTTAATATTCAATAATTACAAACACAAATTTTGGCAAATGTGCACAGAGAATTTCATACAAGAATTCTCAAATAAGCCTAACAAGCATGACTCCCTATTAGTACTATAGTACAAATTTAATTTCACAAGGGAGAGCTTAAACACAAGATTTTCATCATAAGGATCTCGTCCTTATATAACTTCCACCGTAGCTCGTAGCCCGGTTTAAACATATCAATTTATTTTTTTTAAAAGGGAGGATCTCGTCCTCAATTCTAAATCACAAGTAATATGCATATCGTGCCAATCAAAAATTTTCATTTTTCTCCTTTTAAATAATTCCAGTTACACAAAATCACAACAAATAATGAACCCCACACCGATAGGGCATATAATTCATAATTTATAATTAATTATCCGTAAGTCACATCAAAACTTACCGAAATGAGTAACAGAAAGCCACATTTAGCCTCACATCTCTTATTAGTGACCAACATGGAATGATAGGCGTAGTTATCTCCATAGAATCTCCCAAAAGGAGTAAACACATAAGTAGATTATAGAATTACGAAGCTTTCACATACGTGGAGCACAATAGGAGGACTCGTCTTGACACTCAGAATCGAATCAAGTTAAGGAAATTATTCCTATATTTTAAATTGAGGTCGTACCCATAACGACACCATCTGATGTAACGACCTCCGCCATACCATAAAACAAATATAACAACGGCTGGGTCTCCACCTCTAGGACGCCTTCTACCCGCTTGTCCTCCACCTCTAATGGTCTGACCTCCACCTCTAGGTACCTGACCCCTGGCATAAGTACCCCTGCCTCCAGACGAGGCACCACCGAACTGCCAAGGCCTCTAATCAGACCTCTGTCCTCTCTCCAGTGCAAGAACCATCTCGATCTTTCTCGCGACATTAGCAGTCGCCTGAAATGAAATATCACTCCCGGTCTCCTTGGCCATCTTAAGTTTGATAGGATGAGTGAGTCCCTTCATAAACTTTCTCAGTCTCTCTCCCTCAGTAGGTAGTAAAAGGAGATCATGACGAGCCAAATCCACTAAACGGGACTCATACTGAGTAACAATCATACTGCCCTGCTGTAGACGCTCAAATTGCTTTCGGTAATCCTCCCTCATTGTGATAGGAAGGAACTTCTCCAGAAATAGCTGAGAGAACTGCTCCCAAGTAAGTGCAGGCGATCCAACTGGTCTAGTCAATGTATAATCCCTCCACCACCACTTGGCGGAACCCGTCATTTGAAATACAGCAAAATCAACCCCATTGGTCTCAACTATACCCATGTTTCGCAGCACCTCATGGCAGCGTTCTAGATACTCATGTGGGTCCTCGGAAGGTGTACCACTGAAGTGAACTGGAAAGAGCTTGGTAAACTTATCCAGTCTTAATAAGGCCTCAAAGACATGGCAGCCTATCACTGGTCTGTGCCGCAACAACTGGCTGAACTACCCCAACTGGCAGGGCTGCTGGAGTGGCTATGAACCTTCCGGGACATGAACTGGTCCAATTGGTACATTTTTAACTGCAACCTCCTCCTGAAGATCCACCTAAGGTACTACAACAGGTGCGGATGCTCGAGCTCTGGACTGAGCTCTACCTCTGCTTCTACCTCGGCCTCTGGCGTGACTTCAGCCTCGGCCTTTGCCCCTAATCCTAGCTATCACTGGGGGCTCTGGCTCCTGTCCAATTATAGACGCAATGCGTGTTCTCGCCATTTGCGAGAGGACAAGAAAAGAAGAGTTCAATCGTCAATGATAGAAATAAATCACACGACAGAGTAGATTAGAAGTGAAACTTGTTCCTAAACTTCATAGCCTCTGGAAGATAAGCACGGACGTCTCCGTACCGATCCTCCAGACTCTACTAAGCTTGCTCGTGACTCGTGAGACCTATGTAACCTAGTGCTCTGATACCAACTGTCACGACCCAAAATTCCCACCTTCGGACCGTGATGGCGCCTAACATTTCACTTACTAGGCAAGCCAACGTTAGAATAATATTATCCATTTTTAAAACAATTTTAAATTTATTAATAACAAGAAAACAAATGCGGAAGCAAAGTTTGAAATATAGTGAAATAATCCATCAAACAACGGTGTCTAGATACCATTCCAGAATTGGTGTCACAAGTGCACGAGCTTTTAGAATAAATACAAATAAAGGTCTGAATAAAATAAAGCTGTATGGAAATAAACACACAGCCAAAGTAAAATAGACGGGGACTTCAGAACTGCGGACGCCATGCAGTTATACCTCAAGTCTCCTCTGAATAACTGAAATCCGTGCAAAACTATGGTACGCCGCTGGGACCAACTCCAAAATCTGCACAAGAAGTGCAGAGTGTAGTATCAGTACAACCGCCCCCATGTACTGGTAAGTGCTGAGCCTAACCTCGACGAAGTAGTGACGAGGCTAAGGCGGGTCACTTATATTACCTGTACGCAATATTAGAAATAACAACAACAATAGAAATAAATCAAGTAACTCATTTATAATAATCGAAGCCAACTCACCAGTCATAACCAATTATCATTTTCATCAATTCAGTTGCAGCGTGCAACCCGCTCTCACAATATATTCACATTCAATTCTGTTGCAGCGTGCAACCCGCTCTCACAATATATTCATTTTAATCAAGTCTGTTGCGGCATGCGACCCGATCCTCCCAATATTGACTTTTAATAAGTCTGCTGCGGCGTACAACCCAATCCTCAAATATTGACTTTTAATAAATTTGTTGGGGCGTGTAACCCGATCCTCCAATATGGACTTTTTAATAAGTCTGTTGCGGCGTGAAACCCGATCCTCCAATATTGACTTTTAATAAGTCTGTTGCGGCGTGTAACCCGATCCTCCAATATGGACTTTTTAATAAGTCTGTTGCAGCGTGCAACCCGATCCTCCAATATTGACTTTTAATAAGTCTGTTGCGGCGTGTAACCCGATCCTCCAATATATTCATTATAATCAATCCTGTTGTGGCGTGCAACCCGCTCCTCCAACATTTTCATTTACCAATTCTTATAGAAGAAATTTTAGCAATAAATGTAACAATTAATATAAAATTACGAGACAACAAGCATACAATAATTATGGTTTAATTATGAAGCAAACAATGATAAATAGCAAATTATTATGGAAATCAGGGAGCAAATAGGTAGTTTAATATTTATTATGCTAAATGTCAAATAACAATTAATGCACATAATTCAAATAGCATGTAACAATTAATGCAGGAATTCAAGAATTTATATTTGCAAAGAATAAGAGAGAAATAATTATTATAATAATTAATTTATGATTAAAAATAATTTATGATTTTTCAAGTAAGCAGGCAAACAATTAATTTGACGACGTATAGACACTCGTCACCTCGCCTATATGTCGTTTATATGCAATTCATATAACAAATAATTTAAGGGTTCTATTCCCTCAAGTCAAGGTTAACCCCGACACTTATCTCGCTTTGCAAATTCCAATCAATTATTCAACCACAACTTTTCCTTTTAAATTTGCCTCCGAAAGCTTCAGATCTATTCACAAACAATTCAATATATTCTAATCATAGGAATTAATTCCATATGAATTTACAAATTTTTCGGATAAAAATCCGAAATTCATTAAAATATTCGGCAGTAAGACCCACGTCTCAAATCGTGGAAAAACTCGCGAAATCCGAAAACCCGTTCTGATACGAGTTCAACCATACCAAATTTGTCTAATTCCGATATCAAATGGACCTTCAAATCTTAATTTTTCGTTTTTGGAAAGTTTTACAAAAATTCCAATTTCTTCCATCTAAATCCGAAATAAATGATAAATATAAACATGAATTTGTGAAATACAATCACTATATGATAAAGAACACTTACCCAGTTCGAAAGCATGAAAAACCCCCTTTGAAATTGCCCCTAAGCCGAGTTATAATTGAGGGTTTGTGAAAAATTGGAAAAATTCCGTTTTTGGTTCTGTTTTAAGTCATAGGGGTCAGGCCTTCTTCGCGTTCGCGATGAGTAGCAGCCCGTGGCTTTCGCGTTCGCGAGTCCTCCTTTGTGTTCGTGAAGGTTCCCCCTGGCCTTCGCGTTCGCGAGGCATAGCTCGCGTTCGCACTGAAAGAATGATCGACCCTCCCCCATGTGTGCCTAACACTACGCGTTCGCGAGGAGATGGTCGCGTTCGCGAAGGGTAATGCCCCCATCGCTTCGCGTTCGCGACCAAGCCTTCGCGTTCGCGAAGAAAAAAAATCCAGCTGCCCAGTTTACTCTTCGCGTTCGCGAGAGTACCTTCGTGAACGCGAAGAAGAACATGCCAGAACATCTGCTCCAGCAAAATACCAGATTTTCAAAGTCCAAAACATCCCGTAGCCTATCCGAAACTCACCCGAGCCCTCGGGGCTCCAAACCAAACATGCACACAGGTTCTAAAACATCATACGAACTTGCTCGCATGATCGAATCGCCAAAATAACACCTAAAACTACGAATCGAACACCAAATCAAACGAAGTTTTCAAGAAAACTTTAAAACTTATATTTTTACAACCGGACGTCCGAATCACGTCAAATCAACTCCGATTCTCACCAAATTCGGCAGACAAGTCATAAATATTATAGTGGACCTATACCGGGCTCTGAAACTAAAATACGGACCCGAGGTCAATAAATCCAACATCAATAATTTCTTAGAAATCATTAAGCTTTCAAGCTTTTAATTTTTCATCAAAATTCCATATCTCGAGCTAGGGACCTCGGAATTCGATTTCGGGCATACGCCCAAGTCTCAAATCACGATACAGACCTACCAAAATTTTCAAAATACTGATCTGGATCCGTTTGCTCAAAATGTTGATCAAAGTCAACTTAGTTGAGTTTTAAAGCTCTATTTCCCATTTTAATCCATTTTTTCACATAACAACTTTCCGGAAAATTGTACGGACTGTACACGCAGGTCGAGGAATAATAAATAGTACTTTTCGAGGTCTTAGAATACAGAATTAATTATTAAATTTAAAGATGATATTTTTGGATCATCACATAGTGACATTATTTTCTTATTTCCTCTCAAACCTCCTTCTAGAGGTGAGTCTGGTATATTCACTACCACTAGCATATTTTTATTCTTTCAAGAATAAATATGTATTCATAAATCACATGTTGTCACATTCACACCATGAATGAACCATAATTATCTATATGTGCTTTATAAAATTTCATGTCAAATCGATAACAAATATTACTTTCACAGAATGAAGGATATTTTGAGAATTCTTATTATTCTCATTACCACAATGATGAAGATTATAGTTTCTTCTATTTCCATGTCTATATCCATTGATATATTCATGGTAATAATTTTATCTTCTTTCAGACTTATCACATACTACTATCACATTCTCTTAAGGGAATGAGAATTAATCAAATTCAATGGGACGTGTTTCTACTTCTGTAATGACCCAACCGATCGTTTCGAGCATTTGCACTTCGCTCGATAGTTTGAGGATATGAGTAGCTCTGTATGATGTATTATGACTTATGTGAATCGTCGATTTTGGTTTTCAGGTTATTCGGAATCGATTTGGAAGAATGAATTTCAAGATTTAAGCTTTAAGTTGGAAGAGTTGACTAAGTTTGACTTTTGTGAATTTGACCCCGAAATGAAGTTTTGAGAGATCCGTTAGGTTCGAATGGTGATTTTGGAGTTGGGCATATGTCCGGATTTGCATTTGGATATTTCTAGAAGGATTCGGCGCTAATTGGCGAAAGTTGGAAATTTGAATATTTGGAAAGTTTATAAGTTTGACCGAGAGTTGACTTTGTGGATATCGGGTTCGGATTGTGGTTCCGAGAATTTGAATAGCTTTGTTATGTTATTTGGGACTTGTGTGCAAAATTTGAGTTCATTCCGAGTTGATTTGATATGTTTCGGCGCGAGTTTTTGAAGTTGAAAGTTCAAAGTTCATTTAAGTTTGAATTGAGGTGAGATTCATCGTTTCGATGTTGTTATGTGTGATTTGAGACCTCGAGTAAGTCCGTGTTTTGTTACGGGACTTACTAGTATATTCGGACGAGATCCAGAGTGCCTCGGGTGAGTTTCGGATGGGGTTCAGATCGATTGAAGCCTTGTTGAAGCTGCTGGAATTTTTGGGTTGCTGATGCAACCGCTTCCGCGGAAGCTTGGTCGCAGAAGCGACTCCGCAAAAGCGAGCAACCCTTCGCAAAGCAGACTGGGTAGCTGGGCGTGAAGGCCGCAGAAGCGGGATTTGTTCCGCACCCGCGATATCGCAGAAGCGGATGGCTAGGTCGTAGAAGCGCGAAGCAGTGATAGTACCTGCGTATGCGCAGAAGCGGCTATATTTCCGCAGGTGCGATGGATGAATTTCAGTAGGTTTTCGTAGAAGCGCATTTGTGGTCGCAAAAAAGACGCCGCAAAAGCGGCTATTTTCTTTGCAGGTGCGAACAGTGCTGGGCAGAACCTATATATTCGAGGGTTGGTCATTTTATCCTAATTTTTGAGACTTGGAGCTCGGTTTTGGGCGACTCTGAGGAGGAATTTCATCACAAGGATTGGGGTAAGTGTTTTATACTCGGTTATGATTATATTTAGTGATTCTATCTTCGTTTTTGTTAATTAGATTATGAATTTTAAAGAGAAATTGGGGGTTTTAGCCTAAAGTTTCATAAAGTGAGTTTTTGAGTTTTGAACATCGATTCGGAGTCGGATTTGGGTGAAACTAGTATAGTTGGACTCGTAATTGAATGGATTATCGAATTTTATAAGTTTCGTCGAGTTCCAAGGCGTGGTCTCGGGTTGGACTTTTGGGTTGATTTTTGGGTTGATTTTTGGCTTTTGATTAAAGATTCGACCTTTATCAATTGGGTTTGTTTACTTTGACATTAATTGATGTATTTGAGTTGCTTTTGGCTAGTTTCGAGCCGTTGGGAGGTCGGTACACGCGGGATGGCATTTTTGGAGCATCGCTTGGCTTCCCCGACATTGGATTTGGCTTGTTCAAGGTAAGTAACAATTCTAAACTTGGTGCTAAGGGTATGAAATCTCGAATTACGTGTTATGTGTTTGGTGTTGAGGTGACACACATGCTAGTGACGGGCGTGTAGGCGTGCACCATGTGAAATGTGACTCCGCTATTTCTGTGGTATTGTGTAGTTACCTAATCTTATCTGTAACCATGAAATCTCTACGTACTAGAGCTTTTGAGCTATGATTCATGTTAGAAACCATGTCTAGGCCACATGCTTATTCTGTTGGGACCCACCGAGGTCATTTCTGTTGTTGAGTTATTTTCTTACATTGCAATTACATACTCAGTCATACGATTTCATTTGCATATCATATCTTAGTCTCTGTTACCATTTATTGATACATCACATCATCATTTTGGGCTGATTTTCATGACATTGTGAGCCCAAGAGACTTGAGAGATTGATGACGGAGTGAGGCCGAGGGCATGATTGTGAGGATATTGATTTATGATTGGAGCGGGCTGCACGACACAACAGATGTTATTGATTCATGCCATGATTGACTTATTATAGCGATTGGGCTGAAGGAGCCCCTCCAGAGTCTATACACAACCCCAGTGAGTGCAGGTACCTATTGAGTGCGAGTGTCGAATACGTGTGCGAGTGCCGAGTGATTGGGAGGACTGAGTGACTGTGAGGACTGAGTGACTGGGAGGACTGAGTGAATTGATACTCTGAGAGTATGCATATGGTTTTATCACTGAGTTGCATTGCATTCGACATGTACACATTGACATGTAGGCATAGAGATGTACTTTCCTAATGCCATTTGAAAATGAAACATTTAGCTGTTGAAAGTTTTGGAAAATATCACAGTTTTATAAACGTACTCATATTTTGGTGATTTCGGTAAAAGCTTTGGGTTTCCACTGACATACTTGAAAAGTATGCCTATTTTCCGAAACTGTGAACGAGTTGATCTCTAAATTACTTGTTTTATCACTTTTATTATATTGTTATGAACTGTTGTTGGCTATTGGTGTTGGACTCCGACCTATGTTCCAGCTCGTCACTACTTTCAACCTAAGGTTAGGTTTGTTACTTATTGAGTACATGGGGTCGGTTGTACTTCTGCACCTTGTGTACAGATGTTGGATACTGATGTTGATGTGCACGACGGGAGTTGGATTTGAAGATGTACATGTGTTTTGGTCATAGCTGCCTCTTGATCTTGGTAGCTTTAGAATTTTAATCTGTTCATGTATATTTCAAACAGATGATGTACTTTAATTCATACCAACTTTATAAATTCTAAATCTTAGAAGCTCATGATTTGTACTACCAGTCCTTGGGAATTCTTGTATAAAAGCAGTTTTATTATCATTTCTTTCTTGAAAAATCTCATTAATTTGGATAGTTGTTAATTGGCTTACCTAGCGAGTTGAGTTAGGTGCCATCACGACTAGTTAGATTTTGGGTCGTGACAAGTTGGTATCAGAGCTCTAAGTTCATAAGTTCTATAAGTCATGAGCAAGTGTCTATTAGAGTCTTGTGGATCGGTATGATGATGTCCATACCTATCTTCGAGAAGCTACAAGGCATTTAGGATGAATTTTCCATCTTTCTTTCCTTATCGTGCGACATTGATTCAGCTTGAAGTGTAACTCTTTGAATTCTTTCCACGCATTCGTACGCGCATGTGAGCGCTCATTATCAGCTGTGCATCGCCGGCTTGTGATTCCATGGATCAAGTGCGAGATATGATTTTTGTGTGCTGATGTTGAGCCAGTCTGGAGGACTTGAGGCCGGGTTATGACTGCAGCTTGAGCATGGGGATTTCGGTTATGTGAGCACGTGCTTTTGGGATTATATGTCCGGTAGCGTCCCTATGAGTGGAATTTGTGACTCGATGAGTGGCTGGATGGCTATGTTTAAGTGGGGGAGGATTTAACGACCCGACCGATCGTTTCGAGCATTTGCACTTCGCTCGGTAGTTTGAGGGCATGAGTAGCTCCATATGATATATTATGACTTATGTAAATCGTCGGTTTTGGTTTTCAGGTTATTCGGAATCGATTTGAAAGAATGAATTTCATGATTTAAGCTTTAAGTGATTTAAGTTGGAAGAGTTGACTAAATTTGACTTTTGTGAATTTGACCCCGTAACGAAGTTTTGAGGGCTCCGTTAAGTATGGATGGTGAGTTTTGACTTAGTCGTATGCCCAGATTTGCATTTGGATATTTCTAGAAGGATTCAACGCTAATTGGCGAAAGTTAGAAATTTGAAGGTTTGGACAGTTCATAAGTTTGACCGAGAGTTGACTTTATGGATATCGGGTTCGGATTGTGGTTCCTGGAATTTGAATAGCTTCGTTATGTCATTTGGGACTTATGTCAAAATCTGAGTTCATTCTGAGTTGATATGTTTCGGCGCGAGTTTTGGAAGTTGAAAGTTCAAAGTTCATTCAAGTTTGAATTGAGGTGTGATTCATTGTTTCGATGTTGTTATGTGTGATTTGAGACCTCGAGTAAGTCCGTGTTATATTACAGGACTTATTGGTATATTCGAACGAGGTATCGAGTGGCTCGGGTGAGTTTCGAACAAGCATCTGATCGATTGAAGCCTTGTTGAAGCTGCTGGAATTTTTGGGTTACTGGTGCAACCGCTTCTGCGGAAGCGACTCCACAGAAGCGGACTGGGCAACTGGGCGTGAAGGCCGTAGAAACGGGATTTGTTTCGCACCCGCGATATCGCAGAAGCGGATGGCCATGTTGTAGAAGTGCGAACCGTCGCAGCAACGAAAGCAGTGGTCGCACATGCGTGTGCGCAGAAGCGGATATATTTCTGCAGGTGCGATGGATGAATTTCAGTGGGTTTTCGCAGAAGCGCGTTTGTGGTCGCAAAAGCGACGCCGCAGAAGCGGCTATTTTCTTCGCAGGTGCGAACAGTGTTAGGCAGAACCTATATTTTCGAGGGTTGGTCATTTTATCCTCATTTGTGAGACTTGGAGATCGATTTTGGGTGACTTTGAGGAGGAATTTCATCACAAGGATTGGGGTAAGTGTTTTATACTCGGTTATGATTATATTTCGTGATTCTATCTTCGTTTTTGTTATTTGGATTATGAATTTTAAAGAGAAATTGGGAGTTTTAACCTAAAGTTTCATAAAGTGAGTTTTTGAGTTTTGAACATCGAATCGGAGTCGAATTTTGGTAAAACTAGTATGGTTGGACTTGTAATTGAATGGGTTGTCGGATTTTATAAGTTTCATCGAGTTCCGAGGCGCGGACCTGGGTTGGACTTTTGGGTTGATTTTTGGCTTTTGATTAAAAATTTAACTTTTATCGATTGAGTTTGTTTCCTTTGGCATTAATTGATGTATTTGAGTTGATTTTGGCTAGTTTCGAGCCGTTGGAGGTCGGTACGCGCGGGATGGCATTTTTTGAGCATCGCTTGGCTTGCCCGACATTGGATTTGACTTGTTCAAGGTAAGTAACACTTCTAAACTTAGTGCTGAGGGTATGAAATCCCGAATTACGTATTATGTGTTAGGTGTTATGTCGACACACATGCTAGGTGACGGGCGTATGGGTGTGCACCATGTGAAATGTGACTCCGTTATTTTTGTGGTACTGTGTAGTTACCTAATCTTATCTGTAACCATGAAATCTCTACGTACTAGAGCTTTTGAGCTGTAATTCATGTTAGAAACCATGTCTAGGCCACATGCTTATTCTGTTGGGACCCACCGAGGTCATTTATGTTGTTGAATTATTTGCTTACATTGCAATTACATACTCAGTCATACGCTTTTATTTTCATATCATATCTCAGTCTCTGTTACCATTTATTGATACATCACATCATCATTTTGGGCTGATTTTTATGACATTGTGAGCCCGAGAGACTTGAGAGATTGATGACTGAGTGAGGCCGAGAGTCTGATTGTGAGGATATTAATTTTTGATGGGAGCGGGCTGCACGCCGCAACAAATGTTATTGATGCATGCCATGATTGACTTATTATAGCGATTGGGCTGAAGGAACCCCTCCGGAATCTGTACACAACCCCAGTGAGCGTAGGTACCTATTGAGTGCGAGTGCCGAATGTGAGTATGAGTGCCGAGTGATTGGGAGGACTGAGTGACTGTGAGGACTGAGTGACTGGGAGGACTGAGTGAATTAATACTCTGAGAGTATGCATATGGTTTTATCACCGAGTTGCATTGCATTCGACATGTACACATTGACACGTAGGCATAGAGATGTACTTTCCTCATGCCATTTGAAAATAAAACATTTACTTGTTGAAAGTTTTGGAAAATATCACAGTTTTATAAACGTACTCATATTTTTGTGATTTCGGTAAAAGCTTTGGGTTTCCACTGACATACTTGAAAAGCATGTCTATTTTCCGGAACTGTGAATGAGTTGAACACTATATCTCTAAGTTACTTCTTTTATCACTTTTATTATGTTGTTACGAACTGTTGTTGGCTATTAGTGTTGGACTCCGACCTATGTTCTAGCTCGTTACTAATTTTAACCTAAGGTTAGGTTTGTTACTTATTGAGTACATAAGGTCAGTTGTACTTCTGCACCTTGCGTGCAAATATTGGATGCTGATGTTGCTGTGCACGGCGGGAATTGGATTTGAAGATGTACCTGCGTTCTGGTCATAGCTGCCTCTTGATCTTGGTAGCTTTAGAATTTTAATCTGTTCATGTATATTTCAAACATATGATGTACTTTATTTCATACCAGCTTTGTAAATTATAAATCTTAGAAGCTCATGATTTGTACTGCGAGTCTTTGGGAATTCTTGTATAAAAGCAGTTTATTATCATTTCTTTCTTGAAAAATCTCATTAATTTGGATAGTTGTTAATTGACTTACCTAGCGGGTTAGGTTAGGTGCCATCACGACTAGTTGGATTTTTGGTCGTGACAACTTCTTATACTCATAATCACACATGAATTTGATCATGGAAAGACATAGAAATTTTACCACTTCGGATGATTATAATTTCTTACAAACTCTACTAGAGTTATAAGCAAAATTTATTGTCTTTGCTTGTATTTAAAATCAAATTATAAAATTTTTAAATTTTAAAAGAGACAAATAAAGTAAAATACTTACCTTAAATTTAGAATTTATTCCTGAAGGAAGTTAATGGAACAATTGAGAATCATTATGCTCAATATTATGTATAAGTTGGCACCATGCACGTATCCCAAAGCCTCTACTCAATTGGTTAGAGTCTCGTACTGATAACGTGTAATGAAACAATAAAGAAGAATATTGTAGAGAAAAGTAGAGAGAGAATTCTTATTGATTTAGGATCAATTACAATGGAATAGAACCCCTCTATTTATAGGGGAAAAATGACTTAGCCACCAAGTAATAAACCCTAAAATCTCTCTAAAATATAGACATTCACCATAAGTAAAATACATTTATAACAAATTGAATAATCTAGTCCATACATCAAACTAAAACTTCAATGAACATTTAAAAAAAGAAATTAAGAATCACATGTGTGGGGATTAAGTCAATCCCTGCCTTATTGCGAGATAATATTTACAAGATTTGGTTACTTGAGAACCTAAAATTACATAATTTATGTGTAATCTTTCTAAAAACATGGTTATGTACAAACATACTTTTAAAGCCGACAACAATAATAACAATAGTGAAATCCTCAGTGACGTTGATTTAACCAGTCCAAAAGGCATGACAAGTCTAAAACGGACACGACCGTTGTAGTGAAATCAACGCAAAGGACATCCTTCAACAACTATGCCCTTGGTAGTAGGACAAGTAGCCAAATCACAATATTCTCCCCCAGTTCCCCACCAAGAAAACTTAACATCACCGAGACAGAAATATATAAACACTCCCATAAAAGCCAAACCAGCATCCAATGCAGCTGAAAGAACATAATTATACTTCTGCCACCATTTCTTTCTGTATCTGAAAATGAAGAAATTGAACAATATACCAAAGAAAATCCAGCTATTGAAGTTCAAAGGTGTTGCTGGAGGCATAGCAGCTGTTGCCCCTAGAAGTACTGGAATATTAATCAATTTAATCCAACTTTGACTTGGGAATGCTTTGTGTAACAACCACACTAAAAGTGGTCCAATTGCACCACCAAGAAAGAACCAGTTCTGTGCACTGTAATTTCCAAGTGAACCAAACATTCTTTTAGGTCCTACTAAACCCCAGATTACTGATGCATCGAAGAAGACGCGATTCCCTGGACATGTCCACGGACTATTTGTAGGTAGCAGTTGATCTTGGCATATATGATCAATGTTTGTAAGCAGCCACCACGCGACACTCATATTTATTGTACCAGCAATGAGAGTTCCGAGTAGCTGTTTTGGGAACAAAAATAAAAGTTTCAGCCAAGGTCAGCAACAGAATATTGGACCGAGACAGGTCTAAATGAAGCGACATTCATACTGAGAATTCATATATTTAACCCCAACTTGCTGGGGATTTAGGCGTATCTATAGTTGTTATAGAAACTTTTAGTTTTTCCCAAATTCCAATTGGGAAATTGAGGAATAGAGGTTTGATTATTTTCTCCACCAGAAAGCTAATGCCAATAGGACCAAAATTGTCGTGATGTTATTCATTTATCATGCAACTTGTGTCACAGATATATTATAAGGACCAAGTAAGCCTAACACATGAAGTAATTTAGAGATCTTCTGGATTAAGAACTCAAGTTGTAAATAAAGAAAAATAATTGATGTCTCATAAGCCGTAACTTTAAATAGAATTACTTGTCTAATATAATATGTATCAATCAGGGTGAATTGGGACGATCAAGAATTAAAGAATTAAGATGGTTGATTAGTATTACGACATGAATATAGTCAGTTTTCTTTTACCGAATGAAATAAAAACAGGCAAAAGAGGAAGAAGATAAGTAATTAATACCTGAACAATGAACATTGATCTTGGAGGAATCTTCATATAATGGCCAAGCTTAAAATCCGAGAGAAATGAAACTGCCTGTGACATACTTATATACCCAAATGTTTTAAAGCAAACATTGGCTATTGGTTTCCCTGGAATTATTAGACCGATAATATACTCTGTGATCACATTTAGTCCTGGTGTCTGTTATCAGAACCAAAGGTTTGTTTAGTCAAGAAACTTCATTAATGCACCCAAAAAACAAATGTATCTATTTATATACATTGGTGAGTAAAAACTTTTTGTACTATCAATGCAATTTAACCTTTATGTTATCTTTTAGGTGACCTGATATTTACAAAATTCTTTTATATTGTGCGTGTAAAGGAGTTCAATTCAAAAATATTTCACAATACATAAGCTCACAATCTAATTACCATGTTTGTCGTGGCTGTAATGATGCTTATAGGGAGAGTGAAAATCAAGGCAATGGCAGCTGCAAAAAGAAGCCCCCACCACGGAAGTTGAACTTGATCTTCCCAGACGATGCATAGTACAAGTGACAAAGCCAATGAAAGTACAAGCATGCCGTGAAACCACCAGCTAGGGATGTCTGCGTATTTCTTCATTAGTCTTGTGTGGATATCAGGTTTTCCTGAGTTTATAGCTCGGAATCGCTCATATATTTCCCTGTTCAATCAACTCATCAGCATAAGTAGTTTTGTGACGTTCGTGATACTTAGGCAAAGTTGAGTAGCTTTTTCGTTACTAAAAATAGTTTAGTAACATTGATGAAATTTGAGTGACCATACAAAATTAAAAAGTGTACTTACTTTCCATTGAATAGAGCAACTTGCGCGAGAGTAGCCACAACAGCAGCGAAATTCAGGCCATAAGTGAGAGCAAAGAAAGTGCTTATATTTATACGTCCTTGTTTTGCATATGCCACCTCATCTAACTCAAACTTGTCATTAACAATGGCTGTAATATCATATGTTTGTCCTTGAGCATTAAACAAATGCGAAGACAACAGAGGAAAAGTCCTGGCGTCGTAGATGTTGAATCCCCAATAGGATATTGGAATGAGTATATAGACCACAACAACATATCCCACTATGACATTGATAATGGCAAATAAGGGACAGACGAGAGGGCTACCAAGATATGATGCTACAACTGACCAATCAAAAGTGAATGACAAAATTCCAAGGCCTTTCATTCCTGAACCAATTTGTTGGGCTAGTACTGATTTTGGATAGAATAAGCAGAGTAAAGATATGTTTGATAATGTTGGGAAGAGAAATCCAGGGACAATGTACCAAATGAAGCTGCAAGCTAATACAACTAAGAAGAATTTTCCTCTTGAGCTTTTGCCATCTGCATCTTTTTCATGGAGAGCCCTGCCAAAATTCATGAGAAAACGAGTAAAGAAATTTCGTATACGGGTTTTCAGTATTAGAAAGGTTGGGTGATTGCAGTATATTTTGGCCTGTAGTTAGCTCCACTTAAAGCAGTGAAGTGAGCCATTTGCTCAAAATTAGAAAGAATATAAATAAAGGCGCATACGCGGAACTTAAAGTTGTTATATGGTGATTATGCAGCAAGGATCTCTTAGAAAATGTTGAAGAAATGAGTAATAATTAAATTGTTGTTCTAGTTCAATTCTTAGAAGTTATAGTTTAATAATCTAATAGTTTATAACTTAGGAAATATCTTCCAAACTGGGCAGAGAGTTAAAGGAAATTACTCCGTCCGTTTCAAAAGGAAAGAGGAATTCAAACTTTCTAATTTTAGGACAGCGAATTCTTAATCTTTTTAAAACAAAATTTTCATCATTAAAAACTAGATAAAAAGTAGTACTATGAGGTTATAACTTTTTAAATTAAAGAATACTATTTAACAGTATATATGAGAAATTAAAGTTGTGTTTAGATATTTTGAAAACAACTTAACTTTCCAAATAGTATTAGTGTCATATAAAATAAAACGGAGAAAGTAATAAATTGTCTATTAGGATGAGCAATAAAAGAGAAGAAGCGCCAACCCAAGGAGCAAAAATGGATATTCTAGGCTAATATGCTAGAGAAAAGTTGCAAGTTTGAGAAATTACCTGAAAAGAGAGACTAGAACCATATTACCAGGCCACCACATTTCTGCAGGGTCTACCACATACTTTCTCATAATCCCTGCCCATCCATATCCCAGAACCTGATCCAAAGATGCCATATTAGCTTATGTACAGTTGATAAGCTTAAACTCAAATGAGATGATCATACAATTTAACAATATAGACAGTCGAGGCGCAAACTCATCCTCGACGCCCACTATTCCACCAATAATAGACTAGGACAACGTCCTCCAAACGAAGATTGTGATTTCAGGATTTATTATCAGATTTAATATTGAGTAGGTACATAAATATACACACACACAACACATTTTTTAATACAGTGTGATTTTACTTATATACGTGGTACGGGTTGAAAGCAGGTATCCGTTACCAAAGGCTAGATTTCTCATGCAATTGGATTATTCATAAGGAGTTCTTTTTCCTAATTTGTGATGTAATGCATGTAGAAAAAAAGTAAGTATAATTTAAGGAGGAAAATTACCTGAGTAGTAACAACAAGAATCCAACCAGCCACGAAGGAGATGTTCCTGAGATAGAATGCCTTAATAATAGTAACAATTGAAACAGCATATGCTGTCCCAGAACCACAATTTGCAAATATCGAAATCAAGACATGTTCTTTCATATTAAATGGTCCTGGATTAAACGAAAACTCCCACGATCCTATCTTAAATTTCCTCGTAGGCAACACTCTAGCCATGATCTTGCCGAGTGGCAATGCTGCTATCTGGACAGTTATCATACTAATGCTAAGTGGCTGTGTTCGATAACTGAAGAAAGTGTTGAGAAATGCCAGAATTCCACACGACAAGATTCCGAGGAACCACATCCGAAATGTCCATACTGGTAGACTAGGGTCGTCCTGATTTGATACTGTCAACCTTGTCGAGACATAATATAATTAAATAATTACAAGTGTCCAAACATAATAATATAGCAGTTTCAACTTTTAGATGAAATAGCGATGCAATTCAACATACCTGACTTGTTCTATCGGGGACTCTTCATCTTCAGGAATTTCTTCTTCAAATTCCTTTTCTGTTCTGTTTTTCTCTGACATGTCGAACTCCATGGTTTGGGTGACAATAGAATGATGTTAGATGCAAAAGGAAAGAGAATTTTAAGGGTACCGTTAACTTTTAAACTGCTGCTAATTAGTTTTCTATTTTATTTTATTTTGGTTTTTGGGAGATTGTATTTACAAAGGAGATGAAAATTTCCCTGGTGTAAGGAAACTTTCCGAATTTGAATTATTCTAATCTGTTAAAGAATGGTTCATTAAATAAACTGCATGGATGATTATCTCATACGGTAATTCTGTTAATTTCTACCAATACATGAACTTGGAAAACCTCTCTGTATTTTCAACTTAGAAATTTTTACCATCACCCCTCCAACCCCCTCACACGATATATATCGTGGATTTACAAAGATTTTGATTGTGCTGCAATTCTCTGAATTCTTTTCTGTTTTCCCTTTTTGAGGGATGTGGGGTGAGGAAGATTGAAATGGTTTAACGAAAATATAGTTGTGATTGTCAATATATAGGGTTATAGTGTAAACATAAAGCAAAATCATTATTTAAGCAAAAATAGTGAAATCACGTACGAAAGAGAGGAAAAACAGGAAAAAGTAGTTGTGAAGATTGAGAGATCAAGAAATTTTTCTATGGTGAAATACAAAATAATACTCCATTGATTATGTACTACTGAATTAGAGGATGACATAGAATATGTTTGTGTATTTTGTTAGTGCATGTAGCAGTGGTTGTGTTCAAAATTCATGTAACAAATGTAGAGTACCAAGATTATGGGAAAAATGGAAAAAGAGAAAGCAGGAAAAGAATGAAAAAAAGAAACATGGGAAAAGAGGAAAAGACTTTTTTTTAAAAATAAGCATAAGATGTATGCTTGGTTGGGACCGCCAGTAAATTAAAATGAAATAGAGATAGAGCGATGTACATCAACGACGGATTCCGAATTTAAATTTTATGGGTCCAAGTATAATATTCTTCACATTTCATTTGATTAACTAGGTTCGAAATTAATTATTATATTTATTTAGTGAATTATTTAACACATATAGTCGTGACAAAGCCATCCATAATTGCCCTCTACTTCCACCCGTTATACATATTGTAATAATAAGAATCTACACTTATAAATTATAATCTCCATCAAGGGCAGTTCGGTGCACTAAGCTCCCGTTATGCGCGGGGTCCGGGGAAGGGCCGGACCATAAGGGTCTATTGTACGCAACTTTACCTTGCATTTCTGTAAGAGGTTGTTTTCACGACTCGAACCCGTGATCTTCTGGTCACATGAAAGTAACTTTACCAATTACGCAAAGGTTCCTCTTCAAAATTATAATCTCCATCAACTATTGAAATGCAGGAGAAATTTAGACTTATTCGAATTAAGGCAATATGAGGTATAAAAGGAACTGAAGTTAGACTACTTATTGACATTCATGATAAATGTCATGGGCTGCTTTTCGGCCTTGTCCTATGACTCCTTGGTTGCGCCCCATGGTGCCCTGATAAGCTTTTCGTCGCCAAGTGTCATGGACGGCCCCGTGATTTTGGCTGCGCCAAGCAACAAGTGCGCATGTGCCTATATTGCCCACCCGATAGCCAGCGCCCGCGCAAACAACAGTAGGCGGTGCTTAAAAGCGCCTATTAGCAGGCAGGGCCCGCGCGCTCATGCCCCACGCACAACGGGCATTGATTGATGCTATCGACAAGGACTCCGCCCTGACAAGTGTCGTCCACTGGACAAGCTTTTCCTTTGTATAATCCTAGGTCCCTTTCCACGTAAATATATAGTAGTTTTACTTCTTGTATTTGCATTATACTTTTCTGGTTTATTTATGTCTACTCCTGTAACTTTGGTTTTTATTTTTAAGACATATATAAGGGGTATAGTCATTGAAGTTTTCTGCAAGCAATCAAATCTTTGTATTGGTGTCTCCTCTCCCGGCACTGTTATTCAATCTGTATTACTATAATGAATAATGAAACAGTAAACTTTCTGAAACAGAAAACAAAAACAGAAAGTTAGCAGCAACAGAATATCGAAATAATATTTGAAAATAATTTCAGAATAAATTGAGCCCACTGAATGCACAGTGTGCCCTTAAGAAAATTATTCCCCTCAAGTATCCGAGGTGCTGGAATATTATCCTCCCAGGATAGAACGATTTAACTCACCAGTGTATTAGTACCAAAAACTCTGATGAACTTCGAACTACTCAATGCTTGTAAAACACACTAGAAAATTTTGTGCAGAAGAAGAAGAAGAAGAAGAAGATTAGAAATTTTCGTAAGGAAAGATTATGGGATCAAGGCATATTTATAGCCATTTTCAGGCACTATTTCTGAAAAGGTTTGCAACGTTTCAGAAACAGCCATGGTTGTTGGAATAGGTGGGAACATTTTCCGTTTGAAATATTCCGGGAAAAAAGATTTAAAATAATATGGGAAAAAAACGGACCAGGTCGCGTCGTGGGTCCTAGGTTATTCTTGTTTTCAATTTTTGTTAATTAATTAATTAAATAATTGAAAGAAATTTTGTCCAAAAAGATTAATCAATCAATTGATCTTTGACCAAATCTTTATCTGAATCCGAAGCCGAGCCGAGCGAGCGACAGCGACAACACGAGGTTTACTCTCTTTCCAACCTATTTAACACCAAGAGAAGTGCTTTCTCAATATAAGCACATTCACTTTTCTTTCCACCACCAATAAGGGACACTTGCTCTTTCCAAAGCAAAATGGAGCTCATTTCCCCCCGCTTTCTTCCCTCCATTTCCCATTCACCAATCTTTTAATCCCAACAATCCCCCACATGAATGAGGAATGGTTATAAGAAAAAGGAATGCACAGACGAGTGTGTGATTTACATGCAAGGATTAATTACACTTGGATAACTAGGTTTCCCTTTGAACTTTTCGTAGTGAACTTATATCGGATATACTCGGTCAGTAACTTTGATATCTTTAAACTGTCAAGATTTGTTGTATACCTAGACAACATAAGTCACACAATCAACCCTTAACCATCTATGAGTTCTTAGAGAATGGACCTTTACTTTCATTTCCCTTGAAGTGACTTACACTTCACACTCACATAGGTGATTTCCAAACGTGTAATCCTATAGACACACTATCTGGTCATTTCTTGCCAGACTTAGCAAATTATCAAAAAGCTTTAAGCTTTATTAACTTATCAAAAAGCCTTAATTCTTTACCCTGATTTATGAACATTGTCTTCATCACGAGAATGGGTTGAGTTATTTGACAATGTTGAATCATCATTCATAACTTTGTTTGATGTCTTTGAACCTAGCTCTTAGGATCTTCAGTCTGCTAGGTAGAGTTACCGCCATGATGACTTGTCCCAGGCCTTAATCACATTCCCTTTGATGATCTTTCAACTACCTCTCTAGATAGGCCTTTTGTAAGTGGATCTGACACATTATCTCTTGACTTTACGTAGTCAATTGTGATAATACCACTAGAGAGTAGTTTTCTAACGGTATTGTGTCTTCGTCGTATGTGACAAGATTTTCCGTTATACATAATGCTCCCTGCCCTGCCTATTGCCTCTTGACTATCACAATGTATACATATATGTGCCAAAGGTTTGGGCCAAAATGAAATATCTTTCAAGAAATTTTGGAGCCATTCTGCTTCTTCACAGACCTTATCTAAAGCTATGAATTCAGATTCTATTGTAAAACGGGCGATGCACATTTGTTTAGATGATTTCCAAGACACTGCTCCACCCCCAATTGTGATAACATATCCACTCTTGCATTTAACTTCAGATAATCCGGTGATCCAATTTGCATCACTATATCCCTCGATCACGGAGGGATATTTGTTATAATGCAAAGCATAATTCTGGGTATGTTTCATATACCCCAAAACTCATTTCATTGCCATCCAATGTATTTGATTGGGATTACTTGTAAACCGACTCAGTTTGCTAATAGCACATGCTATATTTGGTCGCGTACAATTCATGATATACATCAAACTTTCCAGTACTTTTGCATAGTCTAGTTGTGAGTCACTTGCACCTTCATTTTTTTGAAGTGCATAAATCACGTCAATTAGAGTCTTGGCAATCTTGAAATCCAAATACTTGGACTTGTCAAGTACTTTTTCAATGTAGTGAGACTGTGATCACATCAGCAACTCCTAAGTCTTTCATGTCGAATTTGCTAGCCAACATGCGCTTAGTAGCAATTATATCTACTATATTTTTGCTCATTATCAATATATCATCAACATATAAATAAACAATAACTTCATGACGTGGAGTATTTTTAATGTAAATACATTTGTCACACTCGTTGATATTAAACCCACTTGCCAACATTGTTTGGTCAAATTTGGCATGCCATTGTTTGAGTGCTTGTTTAAGTCCATAAAGCGACTTAACCAGTTTGCACACTTTTTTTTCTTTACCCGTAACCACAAAACCCTCAGGTTATTCCATGTAAATCTCTTCCTCTAATTATCCATTTAAGAAAGCTGTTTTAACATCCATTTGATGGATTTCAAGACCATACATGGCCACCAGTGCCACTAACACCCTAATAGATGTTATCCTCGTTACTGGCGAGTAAGTATCAAAGTAATCAAGGCCTTCCTTTTGTGTAAAACCTTTGACAACAAGTCTTGCCTTATATTTGTCAATAGTGCCATCAGCTTTCATTTTCCGTTTAAAGATCCATTTTGAACCTAAAGGCTTGCTTCCTGGAGGAAGATCAACCAATTCCCATGTATGGTTATCCAAAATTAATTGAATTTCACTATTGACTGCCTCTTTCCAAAATGCTGAATAAGAAGATGACATAGCTGCTTTGAAAGTTTGAGGCTCATTTTCGATCAAGAATGTCACAAAATCTGGTCCAAAGGAAGTAGATGTTCTTTGACGTTTGCTACGCCTTGGATCTTCTTCACTTTGAGTATTTTCCTTTGGTTCTTCCCGTGGTCATTTAGGTCTTTCACTTAACGACTCGCATTCAGTTTTACGGATAGATGCTTTCAAAGAATTCAACATTATCTGATTCAATTACCGTATTAATATGAATTTCAGGATTATTAGATTTATGAACCAAAAACCAACATTCTTTACTATTTGTAGCATATCCAATGAAAACACAATCCAAAGTTTTTGGTATAATTTTTACCCTTTTGGGTAAAGGTACTGATACCTTTGCTAGACACCCCCACACTTTAAAATATTTCAAGTTGGGTTTTCATCCTTTCCATGTTTCACATGGAATAGATTGTGTTTTGTTGTGGGGTACTATGTTGAGTATTCGGTTAGCTGTAAGGATAACTTCTCCCCACAAAATCTGCGATAATATGAAACTTATTAATAAATAATTCATCATATTCTTTAATGTCCGGTTTTTTCTTTTCGCAATTCCATTGGATTGAGGTGTGTAGGGGGCAGTAGTTTGATGGATAATTCCATATTTCAAACATATTTCTGCAAACGGAGATTCATATTCTCCACCCATATCACTTCAATCATTTTGATCTTTTTATTCAATTGATTCTCCACTTCATTCTTGTATTGTTTAAATGCTTCAATTGCTTCATTTTTACTATTAAGCAAATAAACATAACAATATCAAGTACAATTGATATTCGGCCAAAAATGCATATATTTACCCATTGTTGCCTCATGTTCTAATATTTTTAATCATCTTTTGAGTGTTAACTATATTACTTTATGCTTAATATTATATTTTAACTGTGTAGGAATAAAGCGGTATGAAGATGAAGAAATTTGGAGCAAAAAATTGAATAAAATACAGAAGAAAAAGAAAGGAAAATAAACGAATATAAAAAGGTAAAAAATGGGGAGGACACCCTTTGGTGTTTGTCCCCCCAATTTGAAGACAAACACATAGGATACAATTGGAATCAAATAGTTAAAGAAGGCAAAAACTTACCGGGCAACAAATTCCGTCACTGCTTCTAGCGCTAAGGCCAGCACCTCGCGTTGGCCAGGACCCTGCGTTGCTTGATTTTTCCTATTTCGTCCGGGACAAGGTTATTTCGGTCCTACATGGTTCCAACTCGTATAAAAGCAAGTCTAAACCTGATTTGGAGGATATATAACATACTTTGAAAGAGAATTGACATGGAGGAACACGCACCACGCTTGGAGGAGGCTTCTAACTAGTTTTTCTTCTCTTCTCTTCTTTTAGTTGCATAGTTTATTAGTTCTAAAGTTTTGGATGCTACATGAACGTTGTAGTTTGAATTGTTCTTATTATTTTATCATATTGGTTCATTTATTTAATCTTGCACTTAATTATTTGATTGCTTGATCACCAATTGAATATTATTTACGAATCTAGGATTGAACTCAGAAGAGGGAATTCTAGATTGCATATAAGATTGAGTAGAGAAAGATCTTGAACTCGAGCATCCGGAACAGATTTGTGGTTTGGATAGGAATATACCTAATCTCCTTGCTTGGTTATTATACGAAAATTATTAATGCGTTCTTGTTAATCCTAATTTCATAGGAATATAGATGTTAGGTTAGCTTGAATAGGCAAGTAGTACTTTGGGAGAAGACTACGTGCAATTTTAACTATGTCAATCAATAAACCAGATAAATTAATTAGAAAATTTAAGTAAAAGACTCAACGGGATTGTTAGCTAACCCATAGCTCTAGAATATCAGCTCTCATTGAATTCGTCTCTAATATTCGCCAAATTGTTTCCTTTAATCTCTTAGTTTGGTACTCTAGATTAGTTGTAGTTAATAATCTTTAGAAAATCGCTTGAATAGATTAATTGTCTTAGTTTTATTTAGTTGATAGTTAATCACAAGTCCATATGGGTATGATATCTGGACTTACAATCCTATATTACTTGTCGATCACGTATACTTGCGTGTGCATTTGGGAGCAACAAGTTTTTGGCGCCATTTCCGGGGACTTAGAAATTAACTATTTTACTAGATTAGATTTTTACTTTTTATATATTTAATTTTTTAATTTTAGTTTAGTGTAGTTTGTATTAGATGTTTTTTACATGGCATCTTTGAACGAAAAGTGTTAGGAAAGTAAGTATTCTTGTTTTTGTGATCCTTGTCCATATTGTAAAGGACCCCACTTGTGGCAATATTGTAAAAATATTCCCAGTACCGAGTTGTGTGCACCATCTTAATCCTGTACTATTTGTGGTGGAAATTAAAATAATTGTCCTACGTGTTGTTATCCTACTCCAATCCCTTCTTATGTTGATTTTAATAATTCTTGTGAGTTTGACAGGAGTAATGAATTGGATGATATAGAACATGATGTTCGCATTTGATAAACACATGAAATTATTAGAGGATTGCTCTCGCTCCGCTCGCTCCCACCTGTCTTCTTCCCACTATAGTGCTGGGCGACTTTCCTTTTAATCGATCGTGAGGGGTAATTGAATGAAATTGTAATGGGTATGAATTGACGTAGATGCTTTTATTTTATTGGACCACTATCAATTCTTTATTCGTCGAACGTCAACCAGATCTTTACTTAAGTTGTTTTTTGTTGCTCTCTTTTGTTCCAACGAATGTCGTATCTTGCTTCTCTTGTGCCCTCTCTTTCTATCGCAGCCCCTTTCTTCTTTTTAACTTGAACTGTGGTACACGACCCTGCAGGGCCCAATCATACTCAAAAGAAGAGTTTGATCCTGGCTCAGAAGGAAGGTATGAAGTTAAGCGAATCTTACTATCTGAAGGAGCCTCCCGCCCCCAAAAGCGGAGACCGAAGAACCGCCAGTTTGTCGAGGACACGTCTGAAGAGGAGGCGGGCGCCCTCTAAGTTGACAGTGACCTCGTACGATCGTGTCGGGTGAGCAACAGCCTCGAAAGCAAGAAGCAAGGGCGCAGCAGCTACAACCTTCTTTTTTGATGTCAAAGACCAGAAGCTACGCGCAAATTCTCATTGGATCTCGGTTGTTCTTAACAGCGATGGCTATTCATTTAAGTCTTCGGGTAGCACCACTAGATCTTCAACAAGGTGGAAATTCTCGTACCAACCTTTAGTCAATAGGAGCCCTACTTCCCTCTTTCCGACCTCATCACTTCAATTCAAGGGCAAACCCATTTCCTAGTCACCGGGCTGAGCGCACGCAGTCGAAAGAGCGGCAAACTGGGATAAAGTTGAGCCAAAAGATCTCGATTCAAGATAAATTTTCCCGTTAGTCCATAAGGGTCGGACACCCATATTCCGGGACCATACAAGCAAACTTATATTTCTCATTCACAAATCCATCTTTGTTTATGCTACTAACTCTCAGTTTGCTCGAGAGACCTCGAGCGTAATATACGCTACCATCGGGTGGTTTTGCTAGAATAGGAAATAATGAGATCACTTACGGGGTGGAGATGATGGGGGTATGGAGGTTTCCGTGAGAAAATTACGAATGAGATGCAACACTTTATAGAAGGAAGAGCTGAACTGGAACAAGAGATCGACCAATTTGGCAAATCTATTTGCGACTTGGAGGCTCAATTGAGTGCAAAGGTTGATTCCCAACAATTTAGTGATGAGTTGTGTGAAGTTAAAAAAGATCTTCTAGGCCAAATTGAGGAGCTAAAATGAGAGTACCAATCACTAGACCATGTTCTTGTGGATGATGCTAAGGTTGAGGAAGTATATATTATCGAGGATGTCAAAAATAATGCAGTTTTGGAGTTGGGGCGTGTTGGTCCTCATTCTAAATATTTTTCTACATTATGTTTGGATGGAGACATGGAGATCGAGCCTTTGGAGAGATGTATAGATGAAGAACAAGACCCTTATATTCTAAAATTTACCACACCAAAAAGACAAAACAACATACCTCACTTAAAGGCCAAGAAGTTCAAGATGCGATATCTATTGCTTGGTTTCTTTATTTTTATACCACCGCTACAGGAACATGATAGAAAAATTGATGCAAAATTGGGGGCGCAATTCATATCCTCAAAGTGAAAGAAAAAGTGATGAAAGTGATGACGTCGTTCCGCAATGTTAAATCAAGCGCTTGTTGGGAGGCAACCCAATTATATTTTTCTTTTTACTTTTGTTTATTTTTTAAATTGTGTTATCTTTGTAGTGTTATTTTTGTATTTTGTAGGAGTAGGAGCATGGAATCAAGGCCAATAGGCCTGTGAAAAATCGAGCAAGTGATTGGAACTAAGTGTGAAATACCTACACAAAGGACCATCCTTGGGAGAAGTCTGAGTATCCCATGAGCTGCTAATACTTCGGCCTTTGGCCTATCAGGGAGTGTCTTTTACCTTCTTGTTATTTATTGTATGCATTAAGGACATTGCACTATTTTAAGTGTGGGGTGAGGAGATTGTCTGAGTAATTTTTCGTGCTACCGTAGCTTAGTTCTAATATTCTTTCTTAGTGTAGTGATTTTTGAAGAAAAAAAAAATGAAAACAAAAAAAAACATTTAGAAACTTGGACTTTTTCCGACGATGGATTTGTGGACAGCTTTCTTGAGGGATTAAGGTCTAATGAAAAAAAAATCTAAAAATATTTTTTGTTTTAGTTAGTTTTCGTTAGATAATAATCCCCCTTGTTTTTTCTTTTTGCATCGGTTCTTCTCTAGGGGAAGTAACTTGAACCGGGTAATCTTTTTTTTTTTTTAGGATTAGATTTTTTTTAGGAGTAGAAAAAGAGGGAGAAGAAAAACCTTTGTGACTTGTTTGGTACTAGCATATTTAGGTATGATCTTGAGTAGTACTTTCCTTTGAGTGCGTGAGTAATGAATAAAATAGAGACTTTCTGACACCTAAGCTCATGGTTGTGACTCTGTATATAACTTATTCTTATTTTGTCATTCGTTATGATCATGTCTGTCTTAGAGTAGAATTGATCCATCTTGATTGATACTTGTGCCATGTGGGGTGAGGATTCCTTACATATATTCCATGTTTTGCATCTTAGTCTAGAACTTGCCCTGCATGTTATTGAAGTGAAATAAAAGTGTTGCTCCGTTTAGAAGATGCTAATAGGCTTTCTTTGATATGTCTTGTGAAGTTTAGCCTTTTCAGATATTGTACCACTAGTTAGCCCTTTGAGCCTGTAGCCTTTTATTTGGAAGCCGTATTTTTGCCTTGATTCTTTTGTTGAATCCCTTGTTTCTGCACCCTGCTTCCTTGAACACTATTGTGTAGACTATGATATTAATTGATAAATTTGAAGAAAAGGATGATTAAATGAAAAATGGTGACCAACAATAGCTGAATAGTGATGAAAAGTCCCTCTTGAAAAGACCGTGACATGAAAAAAAATTGCTTTTAAAAAAATAAAACATTCTTGATATGAGGGAAATACTTGTGAAACAATTGATGAAGAGAGAACTGAAATATAAAGTGAAGAGCAGAAATTAATGGGTGATGAAATCTAAAAGTGCAAAGTGATGAGGGAAGTATGAGTCACTATTATATAGTTCTCTTACCCGTCCCTTAGCCAACATTACAACCCATTAAAGTCCTATTTGATTCTATTTGAGCATACGTAATTAGTAGAAATGTACATAATAGGCAAGCTTATGGTTCTTTGTGCATACATGTGAATTTGTTTGTGAGTGCGAGAGTTGTTATTTGATGCTAAGTCCTTAAATTATGTTCATTCTTTGCTTTGAGTGCATGGACTATTTATTCTTGTGAGGACACTTGTTTCATGATAGATAGGAGATGTTATTAGCTTCTTTGACAGAGTAGGTGAGCGAGCTTAAATTTGGTAAGTTAGAGTCCGTCTATGAGGTTAGGAGGTTAAACGTTTGTTGTTTGTTTATGACTTATATGTCTTGCACGATGATGAGGAGTTGTATATATGATAATTTGAGTTGCTATAGGGCCTAATTGTTAGTATCAACCGAAGTGGTGGTGTTTCTAGGCTTGATTTATTGATAGTGGTTCTAATGCTTACTCGAGGACGAGCAAGAGTTTAAGTGTGGGGTTGTGATATTCGGCCAAAAATGCATATATTTACCCATTGTTGCCTCATGTTCTACTAATTTTAACCGTGTTTTGAGTGTTAATTATATTACTTTATGCTTAATATTATATTTTAATTATGTCGGAATAAAGTGGTGTGAAGATGAAGAAATTTAGAGCAAACAATTGAATAAAAGGCGAAAGAAAAAAAAAGGAAAATAAACGAATATAAAAAGGAGAAAAATGGGGGGACACCCTTTGGTGTTTGTCCCCCCAATTTGAAGACAAGCATATAGGATACAATTGAAATCAATAGTTAAAGAAGGCAAAAACTTACCGGGCAACAAATTCCGTCACTGCTTCTAGCGCCAGGGCCAGCGCCTCGCGCTGGCCAGGACCCTGCGTTGCGTGATTTTTCCTATTTCGTCCAGGACAAGGTTATTTCGGTTCTACATGGTTCCAACTCGTATAAAAGCAAGTTTAAACCTAATTTGGAGGATATATAACATACTTTGAAAGAGAATTTACGTGGAAGAACACGCACCACGCTTGGAGGAGGCTTCTAACTAGTTTTTCTTCTCTTCTCTTCTTTTAGTTGCGTAGTTTATTAGTTCTAAAGTTTTGGATGCTACATGAACGTTGTAGTTTGAATTGTTCTTATTATTTTATCATATTGGTTTATTTATTTAATCTTGCACTTAATTATTTGATTGCTTGATCACCAATTGAATACTATTTACGAATCTAGGATTGAACTCGGGAGAGGGAATTCTAGATTGAACATAAGATTGAGTAGAGAATGATCTTGAACTCAAGCATCCGGAACGGATTTGCGGTTAGGATAGGAATATACCTAATCTCCTTGCTTGGTTATTATACGGGAATTATTAATACGTTCTTGTTAATCCTAATTCCATAGGAATATAGATGTTAGGTTAGCTTGAATAGGCAACTAGTACTTTGGGAGAAGACTATGAGAAATATTAACCATGTCAATCAATAAGCCATATAAATTAATTAGACTATTTACGTGGAAGACTCAACGGGATTGTCAGCTAACCCATAGCTCTAGAATATCAGCTCTCATTGAATTTGTCTCTAATATTCGCCAAATTATTTCCTTTAATCTCGTCAATAAAAGTTACAAATACTTTTTCCCAACTCGAGATGGTATCGACTTCATATCACAAATGGTAGTATGAATTAAGTCTAAAGGATTTGAATTCCTTTCAACAGACTTATAAGGATGTTTTTCAAACTTAAATTCAACACATATTTGACATTTTGATTTATTACACTCGAATTTAGGCAATACTTCTAAATTAATTAACTTCCACAAGGTTTTGTAGTTGACATGTCCTAAATGAATATGCCATAAATCATTTGACTCCAATAAATAAGAAGAAGCTGATAATTTATTAATATTGTCGTCAACCATTACATTGAATTTGAAAAGGCCCTATGTGAGGTAGCCCTTTCCAACATATATTTCATTCTTGCTTACAACAACTTTGTCATATACAAATACACATTTGAATCAATTCTTAACAAGTAAATAAGTTGAATCTAAATTCTTCCTAATAGTAGGAACATGAAGAACGTTGTTGAGCGTTAACACTTTGCCGGAAGTCATCTTCAGGAATATCTTCCCATAACCCTCAATCTTGGTTGCTGCAGTATTTCCCATGGAAAGCTCTTCTTTGGGACCAGCAGTAGAGTAAGTCGCAAATGCTTCTTTGACAGCACAAACATGTCGAGTGGGTCCAGAGTCAATCCACCACTCATTCAGATTTCCAACTAGGTTGCATTCCAAAAGCATTGCACACACATCATCGATGTCATCATTCTTCTCCACTATGTTGGCATGTCCTTTTTTTCTTATCCTTTTTCAGGAGATGACAATCAGGGTCTTTGTGACCAGCTTTTCCACAATTGTAGTAGTTGCCCTTGAATTTCTTTTTGTTCTGCTCCTTAGTCTTTCCAGAAGACCTCTTCATCTTCTTACTTTTTAGAACAGTCTTTTCAACAATATTAGCTCCCATAATCGTTGAATTTCCACGAGACTACTTCTCGGCTGTTTTGTTATCTTCCTCAATCTTGAGACGAATCACAAGAGTTTCCAACTTTATTTCTTTGGGCTTGTGCTTAAGATAGTTTTTTAAATCTGTCCACGAAGTGTGATGATCCGATAAGTCATCTTATGTTTTAGAACCTAATTCTACTCTTTGAAGCCTTAAATACCTCATTTTTAGCTTCCTCAATTTGCGTGCACAGTCCGGGTATTTTTTCGAAAAGCTTTTATGTTAAAAACTAAGAAATATATGAAAATATTTGCCTTAAAATCTATTTAAGTTGACTTCGGTCAACATTTTAAGCAAATAGACCCGAATTTATGTTTTGACGGTCCCGGTGGATCCGTATCGTGATTTGGGACTTTGGGCGTATGCCCGGAATCGAATTCAGAAGTCCCTAGCCCGAGTTATCGCACTTTGTTGGAATTTGAAAGTTAAAAGCTTAATGACTTTGAAATGTTTGACCAATGTTTGACTTTTTGGATATCGAGTCCGTACTTTAGTTCCGGAACCCAGTATTAGTCCAATAATATATTTATGACTTGTCTGTCAAATTTGGTGAGAAACAGAGTTGGTTTGACATGATTCGGACGTTCAGTTGTGGAAAGAGAAGTTTCAAAGTTTTCTTGAAAAATTCATTTGATTTGGTGTTCAATTCGTAATTTTAGGTGTTATTTTGGCGATTTGTTCATGCGAGGAAGTTCGTATGATGATTTTAGACTTATGTGCATGTTTGGTTTGGAGCCCCGAAGGCTAGGGTGAGTTTTGGATAGGCTACAGAGTGATTTGGACTTAGAAAACTCAGCTGGTTCTGCAATTTTGGGTGACTAATGTCTGATCTCGCAATTGCGAGATCAGTGTTCGCATTTGCGAACATTCCCCAATCCTGACAGGCTCGCATTTGCGAAGAGTACCTGGGTCAGCATGAGTTCGCATTTGCGATCAAGAGGTAGCAATTGCGTGGAGGCTTAGAGTTCGCATTTGCGAACAATACTTTGCATTTGCGAAGTGGGGCTGGGACAGGCTTGGTCGCACTTGCGATCAATTTGGTTGCAAATGCAGAAGATCAATGTTCGCAATTGCGAACAAGTCATCGCAATTGCGATGAAAGCAGAGATGTGAAGGTCTTCGCATTTGCGAACCCCATGTCGCAAATGCGACATCTGCAAGTGATCAAAATGGGACTTAGACGGGATTTTGGTTCATTCTCTCAAAATTTCAAAACAAGAAACCCTATAGGCGATTTTTCAAGGAACCTTTCTTCCCCAAATCATTGGTAAGTGATTCTAAACTAGTTTCTTTCAATATTTCACTACCTTTCCTAAGATTTCAACCAAAAATCTTATGTTTTCATGGTGAAAATTGGGGATTTTGAGAAGAATTAGGGATTTTTGTAAAATGGGGATTTAGACCTCAAATTGAGGTCGGATTCTAAAACAAATTACATAACGGGGCTCGTGAGTGAATGTGTGTTCATATTTTGTGACTTTTACCCGGTTCCGAGATGTGGGCCCGGGGAGGCTTTTGGGGCGATTTTCTAATTTCTTGCTTTATCTTTGATTTCACTAATTAGATTAGTTTCTTATAGTTGTATTTTATGGTATGTAATTGATTCTGGCTAGATTTGGGCCATTTGGAATCGGATATTCGTGGAAAAGACATTGTTACCGATTGATTGAGCTTGGTTCGAGGTAAGTGGCTTGCCTAACCTTATGTGGGGGGAAATCCCCTTAGAATTTGGTACTGTTGTGATATGTGAGCGCCGTGTACATGAGGTGACGAGTACATACACTGGCTATTTGTTGTAAAATCGGATTTATTTTACTGAGTAGCAACCTGTTTTTCCTTTAATTTGAGTTATACCGTTTAAATGAGTATTAGTCTGTTTTCATTCTTAATTGAGCAATTTCAATATGCGTAGTTATCATGTTTAGTCTAATATCACATGTTTACGTGCTTTAAGTACTTATTTGAACTCTGTGAAGTATGCCTAGTTGATTTCCTAATTTTCCTTGTTCCTTATCAGTATAACTGTAGAAATCTTGATATTACTATTGTATTTATCGGTTTGAGCTATGTGTTTACTTTTGAGACTACGAGGCGGTTCCTCGGGATTTCTCCCTGCATATTTACTTTTGAGACTATGAGGCGGTCCCTCGGGAGTTCTCCCTACCTATTTATTTTTGAGACTATGAGGCAGTTCCTCGGGAGTTCTCCCTGCACATTTACTTTTGAGACTACGAGGCGGTACCTCGTGAGTTCTCCCTGCACATTTACTTTTGAGACTACGAGACGGTACCTCGAGAGATATCCTTGCTTATTTACCTTGGGACTACGAGACGGTATCTCGGGAGATCCCCTGCTATTTACCGTGTGTTGTACTGTTGCTTTGTTGTGTTTCCTTTTGCGAAATTCTAGTCTCTTATTATACTGTATATTTTCCTGCCTTATTTATTATTTACCAGTAGGCCTGACCTCGTCACTACTCTGAAAGTACAAGAGGGGGGGGGAGGGGTGAATTATTCATTTTTATATTTTTATAGCTACTAGTTGACTAGTTTTGTAGACTAGATGTAATAACCTGATAATAAGAAGAGCAGAAATGAAGTGCAGGAATTAAAGACACCCGAATTTTTATACTGGTTCGGATTCAATGTGAATCCTAGTCCAGTCCCCTTGGGTTGCAAGGGAGTTCTCTTTCAGTGAATGAGTTTCTGGAGTACAATCGTGAATGGTGTGGTTTACACCAATGGCTCAGTTTCTATGTCACTCCTTTCTTTTTGATACAATGCCTTACCAATATTTTTCTCTCTTTCTTCTCTAACTTGTTACACAACAGATCTAATAGAGCTACAATGTTTGTTTGCAGTAGAACAAAGAAAGGGTATTTGGTTCGATCAAAGTATATTTTTTTTAGGCTTAAGGATGTGTATAAATACTTTGTAAGAGACCGTTGCTGAAGAGATTTGCCAACCCAAGAGATTTGATCCTTGGAAAGAGATTGATTCTTTCCAAGAATAAGGTTATTTGTCGTTGCTCTTCCTTGATGAAAGGACTTTAATAGCTTTCCTTTTACAGGTCTTGATAGTGCCGGATTTACTCCTTGATTTTTGGTCCTTCTAGTAATAGCAACTTGATTGATCATCTTGCAAGATCTTCGATACTTCTTTTCCGCTTCAATCAATCTCGGATTGATTTCTTTGTCTTTGATTGATTCGTTCAATCTTGGAAGCTTTCCTTGAGTTATTTTAATTGATTCCTCCAATCTTGGATGCTTTCCTTGAGTCCCTATACCAAGAGCAATCATATTATTTTCATAAATTAAACTAAAACCTAACGATCTCCCCCTTTTTGATGATGTTAAAATAATATATGTAAACATCAGTTGACTTCCCTGTATTTTACTCCCCCTCAATGAGTGCAGTTGACTTTGCTTTTGAGACTACTTCCTTTAGTCGACTTCTTTTGCAGGATCTATGACTCCCCCTCAAGAGGTGCCACGTGTACCTCTAGTCGACTTCCCTGCATGTACCTACACGACTATATATATCCTTTATCCCCTTTTTTGGCATCAGCATAACAACAGATAACAACGTACTATATACTAAAACATGATTTATAGCATGATATGCTTGCAGAGTTATGGCAAAACAAAACAAAACATCATCCAACGACTGGTTATCCGGCCCAAAACAGCAAATCAAAAAATATTGTCTAAAACTTCCACATTACAGACGCAAGAAATAGGTAAGAGTGTTGCAAATCGCCTCTTTCAGTTGATCAAAGTTGGCACTGGCTAAGACAGTCACTCCATCAAGCCTGTTGTGTACCTCCTTGAATGCCTTGACTGCGTTTTCCCTAACTTTGAGAACTGCAACTCTTATCTTTGACACATCAGACCCTGTTTCTTTAGAGATTGCATGAATGCCTCCAACAGTGGACTGGGTAGCAGCAAGAAGATCTTTGATGGTGGACAGCTGATTGTTAATGGCAGCAAGTTTCTCAACAAGGTCAGAGTCACTAGGACTATGATGGGAAACAGAGGGTTTGGATTTTGATTCAGGTTGAACAAGTTTGACCTCACCTTCTTGCTTCTTAACCCATGAGCCCTTCACACACACATACCCCATACTCGCAAACGCTCTAGAATTGTAAGATTTTGAAACAGAGATGAATGGATATTCAGAGATGGAGATATTATGAGCTTCCAGAATGTGAGTGATGGCCATGCCATAGGGCAGACTAGTGGGATCATCAGCACTTTCAATCATAAAATTGATGACCCAGGAGGATAATTTGATCTTGAGTTTTGTCACAAGGAAATAGACAAGAAAAGTATCTCTTTGAGAGAAGGTTGAGAAAGAACCAATACGAGGAATCAGAGTAGTTGCAACAATGTGAGCTAAAACAAGAGTTTCAAAACTAACATCATTGGACCTAACTGGTTTGGGAGAGATTCAAATAGACACTCGGCAATCAACATTTTGCTTGATCAAAAGAGATTCAAAATCATCAGGTCAGGAATTTTTAAAAAGCATGGGAAAACCAGAACACTTACATTGGAAAATTGAGTCAAACATGGCACAATAAAGAACAATGCGCTTCCCTAACACTAAGGATTCCAACTTGTCAGACTTACTAGAGCGAATATTTGCATAAAACATTTTTACTAGGGATTCATAAACTTTAGGAAGGGGAACAAAAAAGAATTTTGACCAGCCTTAATAGATGAACAGATCTTTTACCTTACAATTTAGGGCTTCCATGTCATCAAGGTTGACTACCCTCCTATGAGAAATTGGCTTGTCTTTCAAAGCGATGAAAAAATCCCTGTTTGGAAAATCCCAGAAATTTAGGTCAGACTCTAAAGAGCTGGAGAGATCTATTTTCGACTTTTTTGGAGTAAAGGATTCAGGGGGTTCTTCCATAGGTCTTTTTCCCAAGGCTTTTTCTCCTAAAATATGAGAATGATCTGAGAGGTCCGCCTGAGAGAAGGCAAAGCCTTCTAAATGGTATCTACTTGTTTTGGATGCTGAGAAGGGGGTTTTGCTCTGGAGCGAGTACTCTTCCTGGTAGAGGCAGAGGGATATTTAGAGTGTTTTTGGCCATGGAAAAACTTTGGTTGAGGAAAGTTTTTGGAGAGGGTTTCTAGGCGATAGAGACAATGGAGATTAAAAAGGGGTTTCAGGTATTAAAAGAAGGGTTTCTGACGGTTGAGTACAAAAAAGGAAGGGGTGTCAGTGATCAGACGTGATGATTGGTTTTCCTTCTTTGAACTCTACAACTGATGTGAAAAGAGAGGAAAAGAGAGGGAATTCAGAGGCGCAATTAATGATTAAAAAATGAGCATTAGCCATATAGTAACACATAGGTCCTAATATTAATGATTAATGCAAATAATATCAAGTAATTCTCTTAAAAAGCATAATCTATCCTCTAGTAAATGCTTAGTAAAAAAATCCGCTAATTGATTAATTGTTCCAACAAAAGATAGTTCTATATTTCCCTTAAGGACACGATCTTTAATAAAATGATACTTGATGTCTATATGCTTTGCCCTAGAATGATGCAGAGGATTTTTTGAAAGACATATAGCACTAGAGTTATCACATAAAATTGGTATAGGTTTAAAGAATAATTCATAGTCACCCAATTGATGAGACATCCATAGTAATTGTGCACAACATTGTCCAATGGCGATATACTCAGGCTCAGTTGTGGATAATGCGACTGATCCTTGATTTTTACTGTTCCAAGATATCAGTACCTTTCCAAGTAGTTGGTATGTTTCACTGGTACTTTTTCTGTCTTCTTTATCACCTGCAAGATCAACATCTGAAAAACCTTCTAGTTTAAAATTGTTAGAGCGTGGATACCACAATCTATGAGAGACAGTTCCAATAAGATATCGAATAATTCTCTTTACTGCAGTCAGATGTGATTCTTTAGGAGCTGACTGAAACCTGACACATTTACAGACACTAAACATAATATCTGGTCGACTAGCAGTTAGATAAAAAAGTGAGCCAATCATTCCACGATACTTAGTTTCATCAACAGGGTTTCCTTGTTCATCTTTGTCAAGACTGGTTGAAGGACTCATTGGTGTGCCAATAACTTTAGCATTGCTCATACCGAACTTTTGAATTAACTCATTTGTATATTTTGTCTGACATATGAACGTTCCTTCTTCAGATTGTTGAATTTGAAGTCCAAGAAAGAACGTTAGCTCCCTCATCATACTCATTTCAAACTCGCTTTGCATAAGATTTGAAAATTCCTTGCACAAAAGAGGATTAGCACTACCAAAAATAATATCATCAACGAAAACTTGAATAATGAGATTATCTTCTGATGATCTTTTAATAAATATGGGTAGTATCTACTTTACCTCTTGTAAATCCGTGATTAATAAGAAATGAGCTAAGTCTTTCGTACCGTACTCGTGGAGCTTGTTTCAGTCCATACAGCGCTTTGTTCAGTTTGTACACATGGTAGGGAAACTTTGAATCTTCAAATCCAGGAGGTTGTTTCACGTATACCTCCTCTTCAATGAAACCATTCAAAAAGGCACTTTTAACATCCATCTGGAACAACCTGAATCTTTTAAAGGATGCATATGCAATAAGAATTCGTATAGATTCCAGTCGAGCTACTGGAGCAAAGGTTTCATCATAGTCGACTCCTTCTTGTTGAGAGTATCCTTGAGCAACTAATCTGTCTTTGTTTCTCACAACGTTTCCATCCTCATTCAGCTTATTTTTGAAGACCCATTTTGTTCCAATTACGGGAGCATTTTCAGGCTTAGGCATCAGTTTCCATACTTGATTTTGTCAAATTGATCTAGCTCTTCCTGCATTGCTTGCAGCCAGCTTGAATCTTTCAAAGCTTCCTCTATTTGCTTTGGCTCAATCTGGGAAATCAGTGCTATGTTAGCTTTCTTCTTGAGAGCTCCCCTGGTTTTCATTCCTTCGCTTGGATCCCCTATGATGAACTTTTGAGGATATTCCGGTTCACTTCTCCATTCATTTGGACGAACTGTATGAGTAGTTAACTCCTCTGGAGGTTTTGATTGACTATTGCTAATCTCATTAGTTGACCCTACCACACTGTCAGGTTTATTAGTCGACTCTTGAGATTTGCTTGTCTCCTGAATTACCTGTGTTTGATCTTCATCACCTGCAGTAATTTCTTTCTCGACCAAAGTGTTATTCTCATCAAAGATAACATGTATTGACTCTTCTACACACAATGTGCGTTTATTATAAACTGTAAAAGATCTACTATTCAATGAATAACCAAGAAAAATACCTTCGTCACTTCTTGGATCGAATTTTCCAAGGTTGTCCTTACTATTATTATGAATGAAACACTTGCTTCCAAAAGGATGAAAGTAATTTATATTGGGTCGTTTACCTTTCCATAGTTCATAAGGAGTCTTCCTCAGGATGGGCCTTATGAGACATCGATTGAGGATGTGACAAGCTGTACTTACTCCTTCTGCCCAGAAGTGACTTGGTAGTGAATATTCTAGTATCATAGTTCTTGCCATATCCTATAAAGTCCTATTTTTCCTTTCAACAACTCCATTTTGTTGGGGTGACCTTGGAGCAGAGAAGTTGTGAGTGTATCCTTGATCGTTGCAAAAATCTTCAAATGCTCTGCTTTCAAATTCTCCTCCGTGATCACTTTGAATAGTTGTAATAAGATATCCCTTTTCTCTTTTGACCTTTTTACAAAAGATCTCGAAATTTTTCAAAGCTTCATCTTTGTGAGATAGAAAAATCACCCAAGTAAAACATGAGTAATCATCAACAATAACAAATGCATATCGTTTTCCTCCTATGCTAGCAGTTCTAGTAGGTCCAAATAAGTCCATATGAAGCAATTGCAAGGGTTTTGAAGTGGATACAATATCTTTGTTTTTGAAAGAATTTCTAGTTTGTTTACCAATCTGACATGCATCACATACATGATTTCTAGAAAAATTGAGTTTGGGTAAACCAATAATTAAATCATGCTTGGAAAGGTTTTTTATCAAATGCATGCTTGCATGACCAAGTTTCTTATGCCATAACCATGGATCATCAAATATGGATGTTAAGCAAATATGACCATCTATATTTTCAAGACCATCAAGAATATAGATATTTCCATACCTTTTACCCGGGAGGATTATTTTACCTGTCTCATCTTCAATAGCACAACTTGTTTTCTTGAACTTTACTTCATAACCTGAGTCGCATAGCTGACTTATACTCAGAAGGTTGTAGTTAAGTCTGTCAACAAAATAAACTTCAGTGATATCACAGTTATTATTGAAAGGAACTGTTCCGGTACCGACTATCTTTTCTTTTGAGTCATCACCAAATTTGACATTTCCTCTATCTATTTTTGTAACTTCTTTAAACAGATTTTTATCACCTGTCATGTGACTGGAACACGTACTATAAAAGAACCATTTTCCTTTGCGACTCCTTCTGTGGTGTTCCTGCAAAACATAATTATCACTTCCTTTTAGGTACCCAAGCTTGCTTGGGTCCTTGTTGGTTAGTATTACTAGATTCATGATTGTCTTTGGGTTTTCAAATCCATCCTGAGACATTTGACTTACGAAATCGACAAAAAGAATATTTGTGTCTATTTTTATTACAGTAGTGACACGTAGAACTTGATCCATTTTTGGTTCTCCAATTTGTGTCGGTACTAGTGGACTCTGTTTTGTCTAGTCCTTTTCCATTTGACTTGTAAGTTGCCTAGTTCGACTTTACAAAACTATGACTGGTGGATTTGCTCATGCCATTGAATTACATTTGCAATTCATCAACTTCATCTTGAAGTACTTCTTTTTCAATTTCGCATACTTCAAGCTTGAGTTTCCAGTCTTTTATTTCTCTGTTGAGTCTCTTTATTTAATTTATCATCTTTTGAGATTCTTCCAAACTAAGGTCAAGAATATCCTGCAATTCATTACATCTTTCACAGTAAAAAGGTGTTACCTCACTTGTTTCACCTCGTGTCATGAAACAATTCTCGTTGTCATCTTTGCAATCATCATCTGAGATGTCCTCGTCTGTCGAGCACCCTGAGAGCTTGTTCATGTCGTTTTCCAAATTTGTCATGAAGCATAGATTTGCTATCTCTTCATGTTTAGAACTGTCTTCATCACTCCAGCTTCCAAATGATTTGTTCTTGTTAAACCCTCTGGAGACCTTTCTTTTAAGCTCAGGACATTCAGCTTGAACATGCCCAAATCTTCCACATTCATAGCATTTGCCATCATTTTTGTCTTGTTCATTGTATTGCCTAGTTCGCCTGGGTGGTATTCTGCCTCTTTTTGTATTCCTGTATCTCCTCATTAAACCATCCATGTTCCTTGATACCATGGCAATTTCTTCTTGAAGAGCTTCAGGGTCGTCATCAATATCATTGTATGTTCTTTCAGTTGTAGCCTTGAAAGCAACTGTTTTCTTCTTCTCTTCTTGATTTATTTTCTTGAGATGAGTTTTCTCGAAAGCTATAAGTTCTTCTCGAAGTTCATCATATGATAATTTGTTCAAATCCTGTGACTCAAGAGTAACTACCTATGTCTGCCAAGTAGTGGGCAGACTTCTCAGAATTTTCCTAACTTGATCACCACTTGAGTAGGGTTTGCCAAAAGATTTTAGATCACTGATGATTTTGCTAAATCTGGCAAATATTTCTTCAATAGATTCACCTTCTTTCATCTGGAAAAGTTCGTAGTCATGAACCAACATGTTGATATGGGTTTCTTTCACTTTACCGGTTCCTTCATAAGCGACTTCAAGTTTATCCCACATCTCTTTGGTTGTATCACAACTGGAGATTTTCTCATATTCCTCACCACTTATAGCATTATAAAGCAGATTCCTTGCTTTAGCATTAACTTGCACAACCTCCATTTGTTCATCAGTATATTCAACTATATCTTCAGGATCAACGGGTGGTTGAGCAGTAGCCGGTAGTGGGTAATTCCCCTTTTTGATAACTCTCCAAACCTTGACATCATAAGATTTTGCACATATTTCCATACGCACCTTTCAGTGAGAGAAATGTTGTCCATTAAAGTATGGTGGCCTCACTTGCGATGTTCCTTCCTAAAAGAGTGCTCCGACAATAACTTGATTTGCCATGATCTTTTCTCACAAGCTGTTAAGCAAAATAAAAAGTGTAAGACTTGCTCTAATACCAATTGAAAGTACAAAAAGGGGGTGACTAGTTTTCTAATTAGTCGACTAGATGTAATAACCAGATAATAAGAAGAGCAGAAGTTAAGATGCAGAAATAAAGTGCAGGAATTAAAGACACCAGAATTTTTATACTAGTTCAGATTCAATGTGAATCCTAGTCCAGTCTCCTTGGGTTGCAAGGGAGTTCTATTTCAATGAATGAATTTCTGGAGTACGATCGTGAATAGTGTGGTTTACACCAATGGCTCAGTTTCTATGTCACTCGTTTCTTTTTGATACAATGCCTCACCAGTATTTTTCTCTCTTTCTTCTCTAACTTGTTACACAGCAGATCTAATAGAGCTACAATGTTTGTTTGCAGTAGAACAAAGAGAGGGTATTGGGTTCGATTAAAGTATATTTTTCTAAGGCTTAAGGATGTGTATAAATACTTTGTAAGAGGCCGTTGCTGAAGAGATTTGCCAACCCAAGAGATTTGATCCTTGGAAAGAGATTGATTCTTTCCAAGAATAAGGTTATTTGTCGTTGCTCATCCTTGATGAAAGGACTTTAATAGCTTTCCTTTTACAGGTCTTGATAGCGCTAGATTTACTCCTTGATTTTTGGTCCTTTCAGTAATAGCAACTTGATCATCTTGCAAGATCTTCGATACTTCTTTTCCGCTTTAATCAATCCCGGATTTATTTCCTTGTCTTTGATTGATCCTTAAATGCTTTCCTTGAGTTCCTTTAATTGATTCCTCCAATCTTGGTTGCTTTCCTTGAGTCCCTATACCAAGAGAAATTATATTATTTTCATCATTAAAACTAAAACCTAACATACTCGACCGAGGTTAGGCTTGGCACTTACTGGGTACCGTTGTGGTGTACTCATGCTACTCTTCTGCACATATTTTGTGTGCAGATCTAGGTACTTCTTATCAGCCCCACTATTAGCTGAGAGTGCTTGTTGATATAAGGAGACTTCAAGGTACACCTGCCGCATCCACAGACCTCGGAGTCCCCTTCTATTCTCTTATGTGTCATTTATCTTCCGTACTTCATTTATTAGACTCTGGTGTATAGAGATACTAGTTTTCTTCTGTAGCTTATGACGTATGATGTTTCAAAGTTTTGGAAATACTGTCTATTACTGGAGTGATGGCTATTGGACATGCCAAGCGGCATTGTTACCAGTTATTTAGTTACATGTTGCAGTTAGTTGTTAAGTTTTACTTCCATTTTGTTATTTTCGCATTTTGTTAGGCTTACCTAGTCGTAGAGACTAGGTGTCATCACGACGTCTTTCGGAGGGAGAATTAGGTTGTGACAAGTTGGTATCAGAGCATCTAGGTTCGTAGGTGTCGTGAGTCACAATCCGGTCTATTAGAGTCTCGCGGATCGGTACAGAGACGTTTGTACTTATCTTTGGGAGTCTATGGAACTGTTAGGAAAAATTACGCTCATTGATTCCCTGTCGTGCAAAACTTTTTGACATCAAAAATTCTAAACTTCTGTATTTTATTCTCTCACAGATGGTGAGGACACATACATGCGGATCTGATGACCAGGCACCCGCGCCCCCTGCTAGAGCCGCGAGCGGTCAGTGCCGGGGTAGAAGCCGAGGACTTTCACGCGGTGCAGCCAGAGCACCCGCATGAGCTGCCACAAAAGAGCCCCCAGTAGCTCCAGCTGGAGGGCAGACACCTGAGATACCTGTTGCTGCACCAGCCCTCCAGGAGACTCTAGCCCAGTTTCTGAGCATGTTCAGCACCTTAGCTCAGGCTGGATTGATTCCACTTGCTCCTGACACATCTCAGGCCGGGGGAGGAGCACAGACTCCCATCGCCGGTACTCTAGAGCAGTGGGTTCAGGTCGACCAGGTTTCGGAGATTATACCAATACAGCAGTAGCTCTAGCTCAGCCCGAGGATAGGGCAACAGTTTCTGAGGCGGAGCAGCTTAGACTTGAGAGGTAAAAGAAGTACCACCCTCCTACCTTCAGTGGATTGGCGTTAGAGGATGCCCAGGGTTTTCTGGAGGAATGTCACCGTATTCTCCGTACTATGGGTGTAGTGGAGTCGGGTGAGGTTTCTTTTACTACATTCCAGCTTAGAGGAGCTGCTTATTAGTGGTGGCGTGCTTATGAGTTGAGTAGTCCTGCTGAGGCAGCTTCACTTACATGGACTCAGTTCTCGGACATGTTTTTGAGAGAGTATGTCCCTTAGAGCCTCAGGGATGCATAGCGCGCAAAGTTTGAGCAGCTGCGCCAGGATTCTATGACTGTATCAGAGTATGCAGTTCATTTCAGTGTATTGGCCCGACATGCACCATGCTTGGTTGCCACAATTCGAGAGAGGGTTCAACGGTTTATTGAGAGACTCCACCCCAATATCAGGCTAAACATGGCCCGAGAGATGGATATTTCTTACCAGCAGGTTATGAGTATTGCTAGGAAATTATAGGGCATGCTCGCTCGGGATAGAGAGGAGAGGGAGGGCAAGAGGTCTCAAGAGTCTGGCACTTATAGTGGTACTCGTGCCCCAGTTGCAGTTCACCATGGTAGGGGTTATGTGAGTCACCCCGTTCATTCAGCTCTTCCAGCCGCCAATGGTATTCTGGCCCCTTCTAGGCCTTAGGAGCCTTATTATGCACTGCCTGTGTCTAGTGTGCCTCCTGCACGGGGTGCTTTTAGCGGTAAGTCCAGCAGACCTGGCCCAAGCCAGTCACAGCAGCCACACTCTCCGAGAGCTTGTTTTGAGTATGGCGACACTCGCCATATGGTGAGTGATTGCCCCAGACTTAGGAGGGGTGCACCTCCACAGACTTCTCAGCTACCGCGTGCAGTCCAGCAGACCTGGCCCAAGCCAGTCACAGCAGCCACACTCTCCGAGAGCTTGTTTTGAGTATGGCGACACTCGCCATATGGTGAGTGATTGCCCCAGACTTAGGAGGGGTGCACCTCCACAGACTTCTCAGCTACCGCGTGCTCCATGGGTCCTCAGTCTATGATTCCAGCACCAGCTACCGCCCCACCTGCTCAGCCAGCTTGAGGTGGAGGTCGGGGAGGTCGAGGTCGCCCTAAAGGGGGGAGTCCAAGCCAGATATTATGCTCTTCCGGCTCGTACAGAGGCAGTTGCTTCTGACTCTGTCATTACTGGTATTGTTCTGGTCTGTCATAGAGATGCGCCGGTCTTATTTGATCCAGGCTCTACATATTCCTATGTGTCCTCTTATTTTGCCTTGTATTTGGGCATATCTCGGGATTCCTTGAGTTCCCCTGTTTATGTGTCTACTCCTGTGGGAGATTCTCTTGTTGTGGACCGCGTGTATCAGTCGTGTTTGATTGCTCTTAGTGGTTTTGAGACCAAAGCCAATTTATTATTGCTCAGTATGGTAGACTTTGATGTTATTTTGGGGATGGACTGGTTGTCGCCCCATTATGCTATTCTTGATTGTCACGCTAAGACCGTTACGCTGGCTATGCCAGGATTATCGCGATTAGAGTGGAGAGGTACCTTAGAGTATACTCCCAGCAGAGTTATTTCATTTCTTAAAGCTCAACGAATAGTTGAGAAGGGATGTGAAGCGTATCTAGCTTATGTGAGAGATGCAAGTATTGTTACCCCTGCAGTTGAGTCGGTCCCAGTAGTGAGGGATTTTCCATATGTATTTCCAGCTGATCTACCGGGCATGCCGCCCGATAGAGATATTGATTTTGGCATTGATTTGTTGCCGAGCACTCAACCCATCTCTATTCCTCCGTATCGTATGGCTCCTCCTGAGTTGAAGGAATTGAAGGAGCAGTTACAGGAGTTGCTTAATAAGGGCTTCGTTCGGCCTAGTATGTCACCTTGGGGTGCTCCTGTCTTGTTTGTGGAGAAAAATGATGGTTCTATGCATATGTGCATTGATTATCGCCAGTTGAACTAAGTTACAGTGAAGAACATGTATCCATTGCCTCATATTGATGACTTATTTGATCAGTTACAGGGTGCCAGAGTGTTCTCCAAGATTGACCTACGTTCAGGCTATCATCAGTTGAAGATTCGAGAACCAGATATCCCAAAGACTTCTTTCAGGACTCGGTATGGTCACTACGAGTTCTTTGTGATGTCCTTTGGGTTGACCAATGCCCCAACAGCTTTTATGCACTTGATGCACAGTGTGCTCCGGCCCTATCTTGACTCTTTCGTCATTGTGCTTATATACGACATTCTGGTGTACTCTCGGACTCGGGAGGATCATGAGCAGAACCTGAGGACTGTGCTTCAAACCTTGAGAGAAAAGAAATTATATGCAAAACTTTCAAAGTATAAGTTTTGGCGAGACTCAGTGGCATTCTTAGGTCATGTAGTATCGAGTGATGGGATCAAGGTGGATTCGAAGAAGGTGGAAACAGTGCAGAGTTGGCCTAGACCGTCCTCAGCTACGGAGATCCGGAGTTTTCTTGGTTTGGCTGGGTATTACCGTCGATTTGTAGAGGGTTTCTCATCTATTGCAGCACCTATGACCAGGCTGACCCAGAAGGGTGCTCCGTTCAGGTGGACAAAGGAGTGTGAGGAAAGCTTTTAGAATCTCAATACGGCTTTGACTACATCCCTAGTATTGGTATTGCCTACAGGTTCGGGGTCTTATACTGTATATTATGATGCGTCGTGGCTCGATCTCGATGCGGTGTTGATGCAGGACGGTAGGGTGATTGCCTACGCGTCCAGACAGCTGAAGGTGCATGAGAAGAACTATCTTGTCCACAACCTTGAGTTAGCAGCTATTGTTCATGCCTTGAAAATTTGGCGGCACTATTTGTACGGTGTCCCTTGTGAGATTTACACCGATCATCGGAGTTTGCAGTATCTGTTCAAGCAAAAGGATCTTAACTTACGTTAGCGGAGGTGGTTGGAGCTACTTAAGGACTATGATATCACCATTTTATACCATCCGGGGAAGGCCAATATGGTGGCCGATGCTTTAAGTCACCAGGCGGAGAGTTTGGGGAGTTTAGCATATCTACCAGCAGTAGAGAGGCCATTGCCGTTGGATGTTCAGGCCTTAGCCAACTAGTTTGTTAGATTAGATATTTTTCAGCCGAGTCTAATATTGGCTTGTGTGGTCTCTTGGTTTTCTCTTTAGGATCGTATTAGGGAGCGTCAGTATGATGACCCCCATCTGCTTGTCCTCAAGGACACGGTCTTGCACGATGACGCTAAGGAGGTTACCATTGTGGATGATGGTGCATTGAGGATGTAGGACAGGCTATGTGTGCCCAATGTAGATGAGTTGCGTGAGTTGATTCTCCAGGAAGATCACAGCTCGCGGTACTCTATTCATCCGGGTGCCGCGAAGATGTATCAGGGCTTCAGGCAGCATTACTGGTGGAGGAGGATAATGAAGGACATAGTGGAGTATGTAGCTCAATGTTTAAATTGCCAGCAGGTGAAGTATGAGCATCAGCGGCCAAATGGGTTGCTTCAGAAGTTAGAGATTCCGGAGTAGAAATGGGAGCGGATCACTATGGATTTCGTTGTTGGGCTTCCAAGGACTCAGCGGAAGTTTGATGCAGTTTTGGTGATTGTGGATAGGCTAACCAAATTAGCTCATTTCATTCCTGTGATGACTACTATTCCTCCGAGCATGTGGCTCGAGTTTATATCTGCAAGATTGTTAGGATTCATGGCGTACCGGTATCTATCATCTCTGACTGGGGTACACAATTTACATCACGGTTCTGGAGGGCCGTACAGCATGAGTTGGGTACTCGAGTGGAGCTGAGCATAACATTTCACCCTCAGACGGACGGACAGTCCGAGCGCACTATTCAGATATAAGAGAATATGCTCCGTGTGTGTGTGATGGAGTTTGGAGGTTCGTGGGATCAGTTCTTGCCACTTGCGGAGTTCGCCTACAACAACAGTAATCAGTCGAGCATCCAGATGGCACCGTATGAGGTTCTGTATGGTAGGTGGTGTCGGTCTTCAGTGGGTTTGGTCAAATCGGGCGAGGCTAGATTATTGGGTACATACTTGGTTCAGGATGCCCTGGAGAAGGTTAAGGTGATTCAGGATCGACTTCGCTCAGCCCAGTCCAGACAGAAGAGTTATGCGGATCGAAAGGTTTGCGATGCAGCATTCATGGTTGGAGAGCGGGTCCTGCTCCGGTTGTTACCCATGAAGGGTTTTATGAGATTCGGAAAGAAGGGCAAGCTGAACCCGAGGTTTATTGGTCCCCTTGAGGTGTTGCAACGTGTTGGGGAGGTTGCTTATGAGCTTTCCTTGCCTCCCAGTCTTGCAGGGGTTCATCCAGTATTCCATGTTTCTATACTCCGGAAGTATCACGACGATGCGTCTCACGTGTTAGATTTCAGCTCTGTCCAGTTGAACAAGGAATTGACTTACGAGGAGGACCCGGTCGCTATTCTAGCCCGGCAGGTTCTTCAGTTGAGGTCGAAGAGTTATCTTTCAGTCTGAGTGCAGTGGAGAGGTCAGCCCATCGAGGAAGCTACTTGGGAGTCCGAGACGGACATGCAGAGTAGATATCCCCAATATTTCACCAGCCCAGGTACTTTTCTATGTCCGTTCGAGGACGAACGATTATTTTAGAGGTGGAGAATGTGATGATCCGATAGGTCATCTTATGTTTTAGAACCTAATTATGCGCTTTGAAGCCTTAAATACCTCATTTTTAACTTCCTCGATTTGCGTACGCAGTCCGGGTGTTTGTCCGAAAAGCTTTTTTGTTAACAACTGAGAAAAATATGAAATATTTTGCCTTAAAATCCATTAGAGCTGACTTCGGTCAACGGTTTGAGCAAACGGATCCGTATTCATATTTTGACGGTGTCAGTGGATCCGTATCGTGATTTTGGACTTAGACGTATACCCGAAATCGAATTCGGAAGTCCCTAGCTCGAGTTATCGCACTTTGGTTGAATTTGAAAGTTAAAAGCTTAATGACTTTGAAATGTTTGACCAGTGTTTGACTTTTTGGATATCGGGTCTGTACTTTGGTTTCGGAACTCGGTATAGGTCCAATACTATATTTATGAATTGTCTGTCAAATTTGGTGAGAAACGGAGTTGGTTTGACGCGATTCGGACGTCCGGTTGTGAAAATAGAAGTTTTAAAGTTTTCTTAAAAATTTCATTTGATTTGGTGTTCAATTCGTAGTTCTTAGTGTTATTTTGGCGATTTGATCGTGCAACCAAGTTCGTATGATGATTTTAGACTTGTGTGCATGTTTGGTTTGGAGCCTCGAGGGCTCGGGTGAGTTTCGGATAGGCTACGGAGTGGTTTGGACTTAGAAAACTCAGTTGGTTCTGCAATTTTTGGTGACTGGTGTCTGATCTCGCAAGTGTTTGCATTTGCGAACATTCCCCAATCCTGACAGGCTCACATTTTCGAGCAAATTCTTCGCATTTGCGAAGAGTACCTGGGTCAGCATGAGTTCGCATTTGCGATCAAGAGGTCGCAATTGCGGGGAGGCCAGAGTTCGCATTTGCGAACAATACTTCGTATTTGCGAAGTGGGGCTGGGGCAGGCTTGGTTGCACTTGCGATCAATTTGGTCACAAATGTGGAAGATCAATGTTCGCAATTGCGATTAAAGCAGAGATGTGAAGGTCTTCGCATTTGCGATTGATTCTTCGCATTTGCATGGGTTCGCATTTGCGAACCCCAGGTGGCTAATGCAATACCTGCAACTGATCAAAATGGGACTTAGACAAGATTTTGGTTCATTCTCTAAAAATTTCAAAAAAAGAAACCCTATAGGCGATTTTTCAAGGAACCTTTCTTCCCCAAATCATTGGTAAGTGATTCTAAACTAGTTTCTTTCAATCTTTCACTATCTTTACTAAGATTTCAACCAAAAATCTTGTGTTTTCATGATGAAAATTAGGGTTTTTGGTAGAATTAGGGATTTTTGCAAAATGGAGTTTTAGACCTCAAATTGAGGTCGGATTCCAAAATAAATTACATAACTGGGCTCGTGAGTGAATGGGTGTTCATATTTTGTGACTTTTACCCGATTTCGAGACATGGGCTCGAGGAGGCTTTTGGGGCGATTTTCTAATTTCGCGTTTTAGCTTTGATTTCATTAATTAGATTAGTTTCTTATTGTTATATTTATGGTATGTAATTGATTCTAGCTAGATTTGGGCCATTCAGAGTCGGATATTTGAGGAAAAGGCATTGTTACCGATTGATTGAGCTTGGTTCGAGGTAAGTGGCTTACCTAACCTTGTGTGGGGGAAATTCCCTTAGGATTTGGTACTGCTGTGATATGTGAGCGCGGTGTACGTGAGGTGACGAGTACGTACACGGGCTATTTGTTGTAAAACTCGATTTATGTTACTGAGTAGCAACTTGTTTTCCCTTTAGTCTGAGTTATACCGTTTAAATGAGTATTAGTCTATTTTCATTCTTAATTGAGTTATTCCAATATGTGTAGTTATCCTATTTAATCTAATATCGCATGTCTACATGCTGTAACTGCTTATTTGAACTCTGTGAAGATGCGTAGTTGATTTCCTACTTTTCCTTGTTCCTTATCAATATAACTGTAGAAATCTTGTTGTTACTGTTGTATGTATCGGTTTGAGCTGTGTGTTTACTTTTGAGACTACGAGGCGGTTTCTCGGGATTTCTCCCTGCATATTTACTTTTGAGACTACGAGGCGGTCCCTCGGGAGTTCTCCCTGCATATTTACTTTTGAGACTACGAGGCGGTTCCTCGGGAGTTGTTCTCCTTGCACATTTACTTTTGAGACTACGAGGCGGTACCTCGGGAGTTCTCCCTACACATTTACTTTTGAGACTACTAGGCGGTACCTCGGGAGATCTCTTTGCTTATTTACCTTGGGATTACGAGACGGTATCTCAGGAGATCTCCTGCTGTTTACCCGTGTGTTGTACTGTTGCTTTGTTGTGTTTCCTTTTGCGAAATTCTAGTCTCTTATTATACTGTATATTCTCCTGTCTTATTTAATATTTACCAGTGGGCCTGACCTAACCTCGTCACTACTCGACCGAGGTTAAGCTTGGCACTTACTGTGTACTATTGTGGTGTACTCATGCTACTCTTCTGCACATGTTTTGTGTGTAGATCCAGGTATTTCCTATCAGCCCCGCTATTAGCTGAGAGTGCTTGTTGTTGTACGGAGACTTCAAGATACACATGCCGCGTCTGCAGACCTCGGAGTCCCCTTCTATTCTCTCCTGGGTCATTTACCTTCCGTACTTCTTTTATTAGACTTTGGTGTATAGAGATACTAGTTTCCTTCTGTAGCTTGTGACTTATGATGTTTCGGGTTTTGGGAATACTGTGTATTACTGGAGTGATGGCTATTGTACATGCCAGGCGGCATTGTTACCAGTTATTTAGTTACCTATTGCAGTTAGTTGTTAAGTTTTACTTTTATTTTGTTATTTTCGCATTTTGTTAGGCTTACCTAGTCATAGAGACTAGGTACCGTCAGGACGTCTTACGGAGGGAGAATTGGGTCGTTACACGAAGGCGGTAATTTTTCAATCATTGCAAACACTTGAAATGCTTCATTTACTACCATACCTTCATCAATAAGGTCGTGAAAAATGAGTTGAAGATCTTGAACTTGGGTTCCAACAATTTTGCTGTCTATCATTTTATAGTCTAGAAACTTGGCAACCACAAACTTTTTCAAGCATGCATCTTCAGTCTTGTATTTCTTCTTAAGTGCATCCCATAATTCTTTCGAAGTTTTCATAGCACTGTAGACATTGTACAAGTCATCTTCCAAAGCACTTAGGATGTAGCCTTTGTAAAGAAAGTCTGTCTATTTCGACGCATCAACAATCATAAACTTCTCATTATCCGGCATGTCGGCGGCAGGCACTGGAGGGTCTTCATTGGTGAACTTCTATATACCAAGCGTGGTAAGCCAGAAAAACACCCTTTCTTGCCATCCTTTGAAGTTGGCTCCAGAAAATTTCTTCGGTTTCTTGGCCGGTGGCACAACAGTTCGGCTTGACGAGGCTATCGTCGTTGCCAAAACAGTCGCAGAAGGATGTCCATTATCAATTGCCATTTCTCACTTTCAACAATAGAAAATTTCAATTAATGGCAAAAAATAGAACAGTAAACAATACTATAATTAATGATAAACAGTACATTCAATAAATAAAAACCGAAGTTTTTATATATTGTTTCACATAAAACAACGAAGTTTTTATGTTCTTCAAATTATTTCTGAATTTTAATACTCCGATGAAGTTTTTATATCTTCAAATCAGAATAAAAAATTCAGAAGGAGTAGAAAACCACATAGGTTTTAATCTCTAAAAACAGAATACAGATTACAATATAAAAAATAATTTTCTTAAGATTGTTATTCAATATGTATTACTATAATGAATAATGAAACAGTAAAATTTCTGAAACAGAAAACAGAAACAGAAAGTTAGCAGCAACAGAATGTCAAAATAAAATTTGAAAATAATTTCGGAATAAATCGAGTTCACTGAATGCACAGTGTGTTCTTAAAAAAATTATTCCCCTCAAGTATCTGAGGTGCTGGAATATTATCCTCCCAAGATAGAACGATTTAACTCACCAGTGTATTGGTACCAAAAACTCTGAAGAACTTTGAACCACTCAATGGTAGTAAAACACACTGGAAAATTTTGTGCAGAAGAAGAAGAAGATCAGAAATTTTCGTAAGGAAATATTTTGGGATCAAGGCATATTTATAGCCATTTTCTGGCATTGTTTATGAAAAGATTTACAACCTTTCAGAAATAACCATGGCTGTTGGAACAGGTGGGAACATTTTCCGTTTGAAATATTCCGGGAAAATGGGTTTAAAATAATCCGGAAAATAAATGGACCGGGTCGCGTCTGCGGGTCCTGGGTTATTTTGGGTTGCATTTTTATTAATTAATTAATTAATTAAATTAATTAATTAAATAATTGAAAGAAATTTTGTCACAAAAAGATTAATCAATCAATCTTTTGACCAAATCCGAAGCCGAAGCCGAAGCCAAGCGAGCGACGTGGACGTGGACGTGGACGCGAGGTTTACTTTCTTTCCAACCCATTTAACACCAAGAGAAGTGTTTTCTCAATATAAGCACATTCACTTTCTTTCCACCACCAATGAGGGATACTTTTTCTCTTTCCAAAGCAAAAGGGAACTTATTTTTCCTCCACTTTCTTCCCTCCATTTTCCATTCACCAATCATTTGATCCCAACAGGCACCACATTGGCTTTCTTGTAATCATTATTTTATGTTAATACAAGTGTCACGACCCAATTTTCCCTCCGCATGACGTCGTGACGGCACCTAGTCTCTATGACTAGGTAAGCCTAACATTTGTGGAATAATGAAATGAAAACATGAATTAAACAACTAACTGTTCAAAATACAAAGTAATCCAAAAACGCGGAACATCGTAAGTCACAAGCTATAGAAGGAAACTAGTATCTCTATACACCGGAGTCTAATAACAGAAGTAAAGAAGGTAAATGACATAGGAGGGAATAGAAGAGGACTTGGAGGTCTGTGGATGCGGCAGATATACCTTGAAGTATCCGTACAACAGCAAGCACTCTCAGCTAGTAGCGGGACTGATAAAAAGTACATGGATCTGCACACAAAACATGTGTAGAAGAGTAGCATGAGTATACCACAATCGGTACCCAGTAAGTGCCAAGCCTAACCTCGGTAGAGTAGTGATGAGGTCAGGTCCGGGAGGTACTGGAATATGATAATAAAGCAAGGCAAAAATGAAATATCGCAGTAAAATAAAGACTAAAATTTAACAAGAAAGAATTTATAGAAGGTAACAGTTCAATACACAGAAATACAACATGGAATCTCCCGAGATACCGTCTCGTAGTCCCAAACGTAAATGTATAGGGGGATCTCCCGGAATACCGTTCCATAGTCCCAAAGTAAATATGCAAGACAGGGAATCTCCCGGAATACCGTTCCGTAGTCCCAAAGTAAATATGCAATACAGGGGAATCTCCCGGAATACCGTTCCGTAGTCCCAAAGTAAATTTGCAGCGCAAACAATAGAAATACAACTACATCACGAAATCTTACGATTTAGACTAAGTACCAGTCAAGGAAGAAGCAGGAAATTCACTAAGCATGTTACACAGAGTTCACATAAGCAGTTAAGATACGTAGACATGTTGTATTAGACTAAACATGATAGCTATACATATTGGAATAACTCAATTACGAATGAAAATAGATTAATACTCATTAAAATGGTATAACTCAAAATAAAAGGAAAACATGTTGCTGCTCAGTAAGAAAATCGAATTTTTTTTCCACAACTAGCCCGTGTACGTACTCGTCACCTTACGTACACGGCGCTCACATATCACAATAGTTCCAAATCTTAAGGGGATTTCCCCCACGCAAAGTTAGGCAAGCCACTTACCTCGAACCAAGCTCAATCAATCGGTCAGAATGCCTTTCCCACGAATATCTGGCTCTCAATGACCCAAATCTAGCCAAAACCAATTACATATCATAAATACAACAATAATAGACTCATCTAATTAATGAAATCAATACTTTAACAAAAATTTCGAAATTCGTCCTAAAATCTGGAATCGGACCCACGTCTCAGAATCAGGTAAAAGTCACAAAATTCGAAAGCCCATTCACTCACGAGTCTAACCATATCAAATTTACTAAAATCCGACACCAAATGGACCTTCAAATCCACAAATCAAACTTTCCAAATCCCTAGCCTCAAACTCTCAAATTTTACCTTAAATACACATTAACTAGGTAAAAAAACTAATGGAGAAGCAAGATTATTGATCAAAAATAAGCACAAGGGACTTACCTCAAGAAATACCTCGAAAATGCTCTCAAAAATCGCCCTAAACCGAGTTTGCAAAGTCAAAAATAACAAAAATCATGAAACCCTTCGGTTTTAAACACTGCCCAGGCATTTTCGCACCTACGGAGCCTGGGCTCGCACCTGCGCGCCCGCTGGTGCGAAAATGTTGCCGCACCTGCGAAAACGACTAACCTTGGCTGCCTCCGCTTCTGCGACCACTTGTCTGTATCTGCGCTATCGCAGGTGCGGAGAAACCATCGCACCTGCTACCTCTGCTGATCTCCACCCCTTCCGCACATGCGCTCAACCTTCTACACATGCGGCCTCGCACCTGCGGCTAATACCCTCGCAGGTGCGATCATACCAGCAAAAGACAAAACTTCAGAAATTTCTCAACTTCCATTCCAAGTCCGTTAACTACTCGAAACTCACCTGAGGCCCGGGGGGACTTCAACCAAACATACCAACCAATCCTAAAATACCATACGAACTTAGTCAAGCCCTGAAACCACATCAAATAATGCTAAAATCACAAATCATCCTCTGATTCAAACATAAAAAACTTGAAACTTCTAAATTCGACAACCGATACTGAAACTAACCAAACCACGTCCGATTGACCCCAAATTTTGCATACAAGTCATATTCAACATTACGGACTTATTCCAACTTTCGGAATCGGAATCCAACCCCGATATCAAAAAGTCCACTACCAGTCAAAATTTCCAAAAATTCGACTTTCGCCATTTCAAGCCTACATAAGCTACGGACCTCCAAAACACAATCCGGACACACCCCTAAGTCCAAAATCACCTAACGGAGCCAACGGAGCCGACGGAATTCCATTCCGGAGTCGTGTTCATACAGTTCCGACTACGGTCCAAATCCTAAGGGGATCGGGGCTATTACTCTCAAAATGTCCGGTCGGGTCGTTACAACAAGCAAGCTTTCATTCAATTCTCTTTTCAATTCTCTCGTGGCAAATTTTGATCTTGATATTGACTTTTCTGCACGACACTGACAGTCTAATCCAACGTGCAGAGGAGGCCTTTGGTTGGCGAGAAGTAATCACATGGAAGTCGGTCGCTTTGCCTTACGTCGCCCTCCCAAGACATCTCAGAAAGGCGCCGCATATATAACATAAAGCATCATATTAACAACTTAGAAATATAAATCGAATAAATAGACAAATATGTTTGTGGCTAATAATTCAATAAATCTAGTTCGTATGTTTTAATTTTTAGGTTGAAATTGCATGCCCCCGTAAAAAGAAATATTCTTAATTATTTTATTACCATTGCTTTACTAAATTAGTGAAAATTTATTGATTATATATGGGCCTCGGTTGGATAATTAGATTACTTATTGTAGTTCCACGTTGGATTATGACTAGGATTAGCAGATTTTTCTGAGATATTAAAATTCACCAATTATAGTGAAAATGGTACAATTCAATCCATACAATGGTGGTATTTTTTATTGTCTCGTTGGTTTGATTTTAAGGCCTAACTTTCGTTGACCCCGATTCGGGTAAAGCTTCAATTACTTGCTGCAAATTTATTTTCTAATATCGACAGACGAAATTATTGTTGGTAATGATTTAATATTTATCACGAAGAAGACTAGCATGACTCTTGCTCAAGGATGACAAACACGAATCAGAAAAATGCTTCAAATATTAGAGAAAGAAAAATAGAAATTATCACGAAAGAATTGTCCAAAGACATGTTGATAACATTCTGAATCAACTTAACCTTGATAAATTAAACTACTTTACAATTCAACAAAGAATTAATGTCCTAATACAATATTGGAATCTCTCGAAAAATGTACCTAGAATGGGGTATTCAGAATGAAATCAGAAGTTAAACCACCATAAACAGCACCAATGTTACCAATTATAGAGATCAATACATATTCTTTCTTATTGAAGGATCCAGGATTCAAAGCAAACTCCAATCCAATTGGACGTAAATAGATCTTCCTTTTAGGGAGTTTCTTGGCCATTATTAGACCAATGGGATATACAACTAACATAGCCCACATCATTGACATGAGACATTCTGCTGTCTCACGTAGGTAATATTTGGTAATAATTATCAAGAAAATGAAGGATAAAAAACCCAGAAACAAGACACGAAATGTCCAGACAGGTTCAATGTTATCTTCGTCGTCGTCGATTTCTTCCTTGGATTTGCTGGCTTCTTGTTCATTTTGTGATCTTGTTTCATATCTAGAATTCAATATTTCATCTTGTGGTATTGCTGCATATTCATCGTTTGGTTTGGTAATTCTTGGCTTCGCTCGAGATACACGGGACGACATTGTTGTAGGGGGTAAAATGAAGAGCTGTTGAGAGTTTTTTTTTAATTGTTTAATTTGAGATCTGGACTCATTCACCATGTTACAAGCTACGGGATTTGTTACTCTTTCTTCTTTTTTCAGATGGATTTCTTTTACATTTTAAACATACAGATTATTATTTTTTCACTAGAACCATGAGATAATAATAATAATAATAATAATAATAATAATAATAATAATAATAATATAAGATAAAGTACAGTATAGAGTCCAGATTAGTTTTTTTGCCACATTTACAATGGGGTGGAGGATGTGGTGTGTGTTCCTTTTTTTAATTTTACCATAGGGTCTGGGCAGTTAATTTGTTTGTTTTTGTTCTCTCATAATGGCGGTTGAAATTTACTTTAACATGTAAAACTTCGAATTGACGCACCAATACAAGAATGCAAAGCGTTATTTTTACGCACATATATAAGACACGATATACAACAAGAAGCTGAACAAATTCCACCTTGCTACAATTGTTATAGTGTATAAAATTTCTATTCTGTAAAATAATTAATCTATTTTTCCAAAAGATGATCCAAACAAAACTGTAACAATGATATTGGGAACTTCCTAGAGATTTTTGTTGTCATTGAAATAAGTGGAAATCGTTCTATGATTCATGATTGTGATTGTGATTGACTTATGTATGGGCTTATTTGGCAGGCCGAAATTAGCCCAATTGTACATATATTGCACCCTTAAGAATTGGGATGAAATATATATATCTTCCAATGCGTAACTTGCCCTACATTAATACTCTTTGAACTTGATTCAATGTACATCTAAACTAGGAATTGTCTTAATTATTCCAAGATTTTGACATTTTAGCCCCCCCCCCCCCCCCCCAAGCAGCTGACGTGGTTAGAAACATGATTAAAACCTCTTCTAGGTGCCTAGGACTAGGAGTGAAGAAGAAACGAATTAAAACTTAACTTTTAGATGGTGAATTTCCCAATCGTTATTGTACCAAGAAGCCCCTTGAAACATGCATCTCGGTTTTTTCCAACGTGCCCTTCTTTTATGTGGTGAAGATACGTTTCTCATGCGAAATAGTCTAACTATTTTTTCCTAAATTTAAAAGTCAAATCTGCGCAGGATTTGAAAGTTAATATCTTAATAAAATATTTATCGCAAAAACTCAATCCTAAACAACTCATAATAGCTCGATCTGTATTCAAGTTATATAACTTTGAGATTTAAAATATTTGAATATAAATACTCCATTTAAATGTAGTTTTGTAACTTTCTTTAACCTATGTGTGATTTATCCTTTTTAAATAGCTTGTGACTCCATGTGTTCGTTTCTTGGTTCATCACATGTATAGCATTATCATCCTTTTATATTGAAAAAGTTAGTTAATTAGTTCAATAACAAATTAAACAAGCAAGAAATAACAGATCGTATAAGCCTATCATTAATAAATGAGCCATTGGTTTTCTGCCAATATTGTGGGATGGAAAACTAGGGTAGTCCACAGTTTTCTTCCAAACAAACACTTTGATATTTGTATGCTAGGTTTAAAATTGATAGACTCTATTGTAGTGCAAATGGGGAAAACGACAATAACCCCAATTATTTATATATATCGAAAAGCTGTGGATTCTTTCTTCCACATAATTAAGATTGTTGCTTTTATGCTTAAGTAAGTATTTTTCAAGTAAATCTTATTCATTATCGATTTACAATCAACATGTGATAATCCCAGTGGTTTCATTCTTGGAGTCATTATAAATAGAACATATACAAATGCAAGTGGCACCTCTTAACCTTCGTAATTACTGTCATGACTCATGCGATCAATACTATGGATTTATTTGTGCGAATGGCTGATTTGCATTAGGTAGTATTTGAGGGTATAAATTGGCTTCTAATCCAACTTGTATTAATCATCTAATAATCAACTATGCGCTAAATTACGTACATAATTTGGGGGATGATTTTAGCGAAATTTTCAACACTATATATCCTAACACAAAACTTTGCACTCACGTAATCATATTTTTCAGGTTACACATAGCCAATATTTTTTGCAACAATGTTTATACACTCTTATATACTATTTATATAATTATATAAATAATATCATAGGCGACCCAACCTCATCGGAGGCATAAAGCAAAATTTTAATAAGAGGCCTTAATATATATATATATATATATATATATATATATATATATATATATATATATTAAGGCCTCTTATTAAAATTTTGCTTTAGGCCTCCGATGAGGTTGGGCCGCCCCTAACTCTGGGGATCCTGTGTAGAGACAAGAAGGTCTGTCACAGATATATATATACTATTATTTAATGAACATTATTTTTAAAAAAATTAGACAAGTGAGGATGTAGAATAAAAAAAAATGAGAACTTAGTTTTATAAAATATAGAAAATTAAATGAATTTAACGTTGATTGCATCACAACTGAAATGGGAGAACCCAGAAAACATAAGTGACTCCTCTTTTTTAGTAAGTACCTTTCTATATTTGGTAACAATTCAACTTTAGATTTTTCTTTTTACCATTAATGAGATGATTTCTAGCCCAAAAACTTCTATGATTTATTTAAGATTATAAGTTTCAAAAGCCTTCTTTTATTTCATAAAATCCATGTCCAGTCAAATACTTTCATATAAATTGGGACGGAGAGAGTATAATTTATGTAAGGAAAATAAATAATAAATTAGATTATTAGATATAGTTACGTGGCCAACTAATGAATAGAGAAATATAATTAAGTAAAAAAGTAAAATAAGATTGACAGAAAACTATTTTAGTTATATTAATTAGAGAAGAAATCGAGTTATTAAAAATTAATATGACAATAAATAAATAAATTTATCAATAATAAAAGATAATTATATAAATAATATACTACTGTATATAGAGAATACTAGTAATTTTGGGGCCCTTAAATTTTTGGGGTCTAAAGCAAATATTTCACTTGCTTTATGGTTGGGCCGCCCCTGAATAGTATATCTACCTTGTATAAAGTGTATAAAAATATATAACAATGTATAAAAATATATAATAGCGCATATAACACGTCGCTAGCTACATAGCCGAACTTCTTCATGCGATTTTCTATTGCAATTCTTATTCAAACTCAATCCAAATCTCTACCAAATGATGACTTCAAATGTTTTTGATAACCTCCGTATATTATTTTCAACTAGTTTAAATAATACCCACCCCAATTTTTCATAAAAATTGGATTCGAAAAGTCACAACCTATTTCTTCAAGTTTGTTCAATAATGGTATATTACCTTACCAATGTTACATCATGAACAATTATAATTAGTATGTAACTTGAGGAAAACTAGGGTTTTCAAAGAAATCACAGTTGGTGATTAATTAATTAGAAAAAAAACTATAGATCAAGTTTGAGAGAAAAGAGGAAACCTTAATTCTCGGTACATTTCTAGGTCAAACGGCAAACCTAATAAATACACTACAACTAGGGTTTGATTAGCTTTATAGGCCACAATAATGGTGATTATGATTGAATAATAAAGTATCTAGTGGTCCTTGGAAAAATGGCAAATACAAAAAATGGATGATTGTTTGGAATTTGGATATAACCTAATAATAGAAAGCAATAATGATCTTACATATATTGGCTTTTGGTCTCCTAAGAGACAATTTCTATTCGCATATGTATTTTGACAAAATCCAATTCCCAACTACCTATGATCTTTTCAGAAATAATGATGCATAAGTGTTGAAAATTAGGTTGTTAGCTGTTGCATAGTCTCACTACAATGAAATCTAACCATAATCCCTCCAAAGACAACACAACTAATTGATTGAATAGTACTTGATTCTCAAAACACATGACTAAAAGAATACAAGATAGTGTTCAAGATTTGATAGATTTTTGAAGAAACTTCACTATATAACAAAAAGAAACTTCCCGATGGTTATATTCTCTTTCTGTTTCAATTTATGTGAATGAGTTTGATTCAATAGAGAGTTTAACATAGTAATAAAGAAAGAAAAACTTTGAACTTGTAGTATTAAATCTATAATAATATTTTTGTGACTATAAAAGCAAGTTATTAAAAGTAAAATGAGAAACCTAAAGTAAAATTATTTCCAAATGCAGATATATATTATTCTTTTTTGAAATATTGCCACTTAAAATGGAATAGAATTATGACAACTCTTAAATATGAATGTCCAAAAAATAATGGAGGTGGTTGAAAGTTCCTCAAGCTGGAGACAACAAGGGTTTAGTATAATGATGAAATCATGCAATTTGCACCATCATACGATCTTCTAGTCTAACTGAAAATAAATAATTTTTTTTGGCTCTATTCACAAGATAATTGGAAACCTTAGCATTTTCCTCCCACAATGTCCTTTGACTGCGTGCATAGTTGTATTTCACTGGTGAGAGCATCTTCAAGCAATCACATTACACTAATATAAAGTCCTAGTGGGGACGTTGTGAAGTTGAAATGAATAGTAACTCGAATACAAAATCGACATTAATTATGAGTTGATTAAGGATTCAGTTCTCCGCAAAGAAATTTGTTAGGATTTGAAGTTTCAACTCCTTAACAGATTTGATTCTTCTAGAAATTTTAAAGTTGTGGGGAGAAGAAAGAAAAAAATTAGATTAATTCTGAAAGCATATGGAGAAACGTTTCTTTACCACATAAATGATTGAAATGAGAAAAGAAGAAGAATTACAGGTTTCAGGCTCCGGGCCGATATTTGTGCTGGTGAGAGATAGCAGGTACCAGGGGCGGATATAGTATATTAATGACGGGTTCAATTGAACTCATAACTTTCGATACAGAGTAAAAATTTTATATGTAAATATTGGTTAAAATTGCAAAAATTGGTAAATATGATCTCATAACTTTAAAAATATAATGGGTTCAATGCTAGAACCTTAAAAGTTGAACCCATACAGTTTAAATTCTGGATCCGCCTCTTGCAGATACGCCATATAATTAATTGAGGTGTGCGTAAACTGGTTCAAATACCACGATTATCAAGAAAAAAGATGCAAGTTTCGGGGTACTTCTTAGTAGATTTTATGCGGATATACCCTACGGAGTTAGGGTTTTATTTTCAAGATGCTAAGTTTATTTTGGCAGTACACTGATTTGTTCTTGCGATGGAAAAACTTTCACTTACCAGTTGGAAAACAATTAGCAAAGTAATTCTCAGTGCGGAAGATTTTAATATCCCTTTGTAATTTTTTTGAAAAAAATTCAGTTGTATGAAATACAAGAAGCGCCTATATATCTCTGACCTTGGACACAAGTGATGAAGAGGTAAAATTTACCTGCAACGGGTGTTAACACCATCGTATTAATTTATCATGATCAAGTATAAATTAAGATAAAATATGCATTAATTAATTACTTATTTAGTTATATATAAAAGTATATAAAGACATGTATCATGTATTCAATAGATTATTACAGACATATGCGGATAAGTTTGCACATAACGAAGAACTTCTACTTTCCAATAAAAAGATTAATCATTCACATGACAATTCATAAAGTTTATCATAAAGTTTCAAGACCATTGCCTATACATCACACAGTTGATTAAACATTTTCCGATATTTATAATAGGAAAAAATTAGTGTACGAATTATTCTGTATAAAAATAGTGTAGCAAATTATGAAAAATAAATGAAGTCTAAAGACCACCTTTTGGAATAGTCATTACCTTTGATATGATTTTTCATACGATAATACTGATTGTTTATGATCTCAAAAAACCAGCTGGAGACATCGTCAAATTAAATATTAATTGATGCCATTTTATTCTAAGGAAAAACCTTTGGAGCTTAGACAGTAAAAGCGAGATTATCGGCAATGATTAGTAAAATTTATAAGCAACTATGCATACAAAAATAAATATAACTGTTAAAGCGTGTGGTGGTGAAGCCTCCTCTACTCATTGTTTGTACGGAAAATTGTCAAGCTATATATGTTTCTACATGAAAGATTCTTGCTACATGGCCTAGGGTTATGCTTTATGATATTTTAATGTAAGATTATCTTCCTACTTCTAACAATCCTTGTGTAACAATAAAAAGAAACGAACAAACTCAAAGGTGAGCTGATATGATACAAAAACTAGTATGGTTACATATCCAAACGTTGGAATAGATATATTGCAATTTGTTGGACTATCTCTACCCGGTAAAAACTTATTCATACCAGATTGTTTACGCCAATTAAATAAATTTACCATGAATACGTGATTTAATAAGTGAAATTATATAATAATTGAATTTGATTAAGTAAAAAAAGTGTATGTGCAAACACATATTATACATATATTGATCTAGTATAAACACTCGATACGGGAAAGTTTTTATCGTCCCTATCTTCCCGAGGACTTCAAATTGAATCCGTGTACATCTTGGATCTCCTAGATCGAAGCTATCCTTTTATATGTAAACTTACATTGTAGATCCATGCAAGACTTAGTACTATAAATATCACATTGTATATGTGTATAGGTCAAAATTCGTCCCTAGGAAATTTAGCATAAATATAACATTAAGGAAAGAGTCGGTCGAGCTCGCCCAAGATGCAGCAGAGTCATTGGCTGAGGTGCCGACATGAGCCATAATCGAGATGTCGACAGGAGTCATAGTCGAGATGTCAACAAAGGTCGAGGTCGAGATTGGCTATTGATGGTAAGACTTGTAACGACTAATTTGTCAGGATATGATATTAAGAGGGAATATTCTAGTGGATATTTCCTTCATTTGTACTATCATAGTTTCCTAGGAAAAGGTCTTATATATATATATATATATATATATATATATATATATAAAGAAGAGACAATGATAGGGGCATGTAATATTCATTTTGATAAGAAAACTTTTGAGAAGAAGATTCTCTCTCGCTCTTGCAAGAATCCAAAGACTACCTTTTGATAAAGATTCTTGTTCATATTATTCCCCACCTTTCCACCAGATTCGAGGGTTGTTCATACGAATCTTGGACCTATAGGTCACTCATCATTTTCAGGAGAAACATTCATTCAACCCATCCATTATTGGGTGAATCATTCTCCTTATTTACTTAAATACCATTTATTGTTAGTTATATCTCCATCAATGTTCATGCTTTAAGAATATTCTGTACTGGTTGTCATCAACTATTTACGGGATCTGTCCCCACCTACTGCATGATTTAGAAATTAGTATCTAGAGTTATTATCCTTAACTAGATTTAACCCCGTATTATATAAATTAAATAGTTTAACCGAAAATTATACTTTTTGGTCGAACAATTTGGCACCGTTTGTGAGAATTTTCTAGCTAAGTCTTTTAGTTTCTTCTAGATCTACAACTGGCACTAGTTACTCATAAAAAAATAAAATAAGAAGAAGAACCTTCTTCTCTCTACATGCATAGATCTAACATGACAGGTAACAGAGAAGAAAGAACGAGAATAATGAGTGACCTCCCAACCAACCTCATGGACATCATCCACGAAAGCTCTGAAGTAGTGGACGAGGACACAACGCCCAATGCCTCTCCTAGGCGAGGTGGATCACCCCTCCCTACTACAGCATCACAAAATCCCTTGGCAAGACAGCCTCCACATCCGTGGGAGAGGAGACACCATCAACGATAAAGAAGCTCCTTGAGGCTTGGCTAACCGATACACTAACCAGCGTCCTCCATAAGCCCATTCAGGACGCGGCCGCAGCAAAGGCGAGAACCTGTGCTGCATCACCAGTGGACGAGCAAACATGATCAGCCTCCTCCTCCACCTACGACGATAGGTATTACTCACAATGTTGTTAACAATGCAGGCAACGACGCTCTCACAGCCATTCTGAAAAGGATGGAGGAAATGGAAAACGAGAATAAAACATTTCGGGACCAAATGAGAAAGTACCAAGAAAGGGTCGATAAAATATCGTGCGCTCCTAAGTTATTGTCGAAGAGAGATGCTGGTCGGTTCGTCGAGCAGCCATACAGTGATAGCGCTGCCCCACATGTCATCCCAAAGACCTTTAAAATGCTGCCTTATCTGAAAATATACGATGGCACGACTGACCCCGAGGATCATGTGACCCATTACGTCACCGCCGTGAAAGGCAATGACCTTGCCAAAGAACAAGTATCCTCCATCTGCTAAAATAATTCGGCACCTCATGGGAGGTGCATTAACCTGGTACTCGCAACTGCCAGCACGTGCATTCGAAACCTTTGAGGAAATAGCCGATAGGTTTGTGATGGCCCATGCCAGGGCCAAGAAAGCCGAGGCAAGAGTGAATGACATCTTTTATATCAAATAGTCCCCGGGAGAAGGACTGAGAGACTTCATCCCCCGTTTCAACCGAGTAAGAATGACCTTACCCAATGTATCAGAAGGAATGGCGGTAGCTACTTTTCAAAACGGGCTGAACCGAAATGGTTTAAGGGTGACAAGAAAATTATTAAGCCGGCTTATGAAATATCCCCCAATGACTTCGGACGAAATACATAATGCGTATTGTGCCGAAGTCCAAGCAGACGAAGACGACCTCAATGGGCCGACTCATCGACTGACCTCAGTACAAACGGAATCCAGAAAAGATCGGAGAAGTGATATCATAAGTGATCAAGCGGCCTCACGACCAAACCGGGAACGACATCTCCCATATGTCAGAACTACCGTTGTATCCTTATCTCGCCATGAAGAAGGCCTACCTCGATCAAGAACAGGGACTCACCGGAATGACAGAGGTATGCCCCCTTTACTATCCGCTCATATTTTTGTGTGTCACCTACAAAGATCGTCTACGCCTTGGAGAAGCTCGGACCAAAGGTAAAGTGGCCACAAAAGATGAGGTCGGACCCGAATACCAGAAAATCAGACGCCCTCTACGAGTTCCACCAAGAGCGAGGACACAAAACCGAAGATTGCATCACCTTAAGACTGGAGGTCGTAAACATTCTACGACAGGGACACCTCAAATAATTGCTGAGCGATCGGGGAAGGACCAACATTGCCAAGGAACGCGAACAACATCAAGGGCCACCGAAGCCGCCCTCGCCAGCCCGCACCATCCACATGATCATCGGTGGTATTTGATAAGTCAGATACCAACGGTTTGGAATTCCCTCACTATGACGCTCTCGTTATTACGTTACGTATTTTAGATACCGACGTGAGACGAATTATGGTAGATGATGGGAGCGGCGCGTGTATTATCCATCCTCGAGTACTCACACAAATAAAACTCAAGGACAAGATAGTACCATGCCGCATCACACTACCAAGATTTAACAATGCAGTTGAATAAATATCCGGCGAGATCCCACTCCCCGTCCTTGCGTGTGGCATCACTCTGGAGACCACATTCAACATCATGGACCAGGACATGACATACAACGCCATAATAGGGTGACCATGGATACATACCATAAGAGTTATACCTTCCATCTTGTACCAAGTTATCAAATTCCCAACTCCATGGGGCATCTTCAGCATACGCAGGGAGAAACGCACATCCCAAGAATGCTACCGCATCGCCCTAGACTGCACGGCCACCCAACAAATGAGAGATAAAGAGAAAGAGGCATAATAATCAACAGGGTCGAGGTCGGTAAGTGAAGACATCATCAAAGACCCCGACTCGGTCGAGGCTGCAGGATCGACCGTAGATGAACTCGACCCCGTCCAATTAGACGGCAACGACCACAACAAGAAAGCTTACATCGGCTGCAAACTTCAAGAACCGGGTACGTTTCATGATTTTCTAACTGCTAACGTGGACTTGTTTGCTTTTAGCCATGCAGATATGCCAGGTATCTCAAAGGAGATCGCCACACCCCAAATTAAACGTCGATCCACTCTACCCCTCGGTGAGGCAGGTTTGACAAAAGTTCAACTCCGCAATCAATGACACAATGCGCAAAGAAGTGGAAAAATTATTGGAAAATGGTTCCGTCAGGGAGTCGAAGTACCCCCAATAGGACGCCAACGTGGTCATAGTGAAAAAGAAGAACGGCAAATGGAGAATGTGTGTAGATTTCACCGACCTAAACAAAGCTTTTCCCAAGTATTCGTTCCCATTACCTCATATCGACCAGCTCATCGACACGATAACCGGGCATGAGCTGCTAAGTTTCTTGGATGCCTACTCGGGCTACAACCATATCCTTATAGAGGAAGAGGACCAGGAAAATACCACCTTCATCACCCACCAGGGGACGTACTGCTACAGGGTCATGCCTTTCGGATTGAAAAATGCGGGGGCAACTTACCAAAGGCTGGTGACGAAGATGTTCAAAGAACAACTCGGAAAACTGATGGAGGTATACATGATGACAAGCTGGTCAAATCCAGAAGGGAAGAAGATCACATCGACCACTTAAGAGAAGCCTTCATTATACTCAAGCAATACACCATGAAACAGAACCCCAAAAAATGTGCATTCGGCGTGGCGTCAGGGAAATTCTTGGACTTCCTAGTGTCGCAGCAGGGTATCGAGGTCAATCCCAACCAAATCAAGGCCATCGACGGGATACCAGAGCACTTGACCACCAAAAAGCAGGTCTAGAAGCTGACTGGCCATATCGCCATCATTTTGAGGTTCATCTCACAATCCTCTGATAGGTGCAACAAGTTCTTCAGCGTACTCAAAAAGGACAACGGCCTCCAATGGACCCCTAAGTGCGTCCAAGTTTTGAAGGAGTTAAAGGTGTACTTGTCCTCGCCACCATTGCTCTCAAAATCGGAACCGGGACAGTCCCTCCTCGTCTACCTCATCGTGTTCGAAGTAGTTGTGAGCGTAGTCTTAGTCCAAGAAAATAAAGGTACGCAATCTCCCCATCTATTACATTAGCAAGACACTAGTCGACGCCGAGACCAGGTACCCCCATCTTGAAAAATAGGCTCTAGCCTTAATCGTAGCTTCACGAAATCTTAGACTGTATTTCCAATGCCATCCCATCTCGGTCGTCACGACTTTCCCCTTAAGAAGCATTTCACACAAACCCGAACTATCGGGCAGATTGGCCAAATGGGCCATCGAACTAAGCGAGCATGATATTACCTATCGACCGCGAACGACGATAAAGTCACAGGTCCTCACCAACTTCGTCGCCGACTTCAATGCGCAAATAATGCCCGAAGTCGAAAAGGAAGCCGTCCACGCTTCTTCCCAAACACAAGACCTCTGGGTCCTGTACACTGACGGCGCATCTAACGCTTCAGGGTCCGGGCTGGGACTCGTACTCCAAGTTCTAACATGTGAAGTGATTCGCCAATCCATAAGGTGCCCATACATGACTAACAACGAGGCCAAGTATGAGGCCATAATTGCAGGATTAAGACTAGCACTCAAATACGGGGCGAAGCGGCTAAGGTTGCGCTGCGATTCTCAACTCGTGGTCAACCAATTCATAGGGACTTTCCAAATCAAGGAGCAGAGGTTACAAAAATACCAGACCGAAATCTGCAAACTACTACCCGAGTTCGACGAATGTCAGCTCGACCAGATTCCCCGAGCACAGAATATCGAGGCGGACGACCTCGCCAAATTAGCAGCAGCCACCAAAAACATTACAACCAGAGAACAAAATGTGGCCCACCTCCTCAACTCGTTGATAGACCAAATTGAGGTAAGAACCATAAATCTGACTTGGGACTGGCGCAACCGTATTATTACATATTTGCAGGACGATGTACTCCCCAACGATAAAAAAAATGCCAAGAAGCTGCCAATGCAAGCGGCCAGATACAACATCATTCACAACGACTTGTACAAAAGGACATATAGCGGCCCTGTGGCGAAATGCTTAGGCCCAAATCGGACACGGTGCGTCCTTGAGGAAGTACACGAAGGCCACTGTGGAGCTCACTCCAGCAATCGTGATATGGTCAGGTGCCTCATACGAGTGTGGTATTACTGGCCTACCATGAAAAAGGAGGCTGTGGATTTCGTAAAACAATGTGAGCAATACCAGAAGTACGCCTTAATGATCCACCAAGCAGGCAAACACCTACACTCAGTAACTTCTCCTTGGCCGTTCATCAAATGAGGAATGGATATCGTGGGCCCCCTCCCGGCAGGACGAGGTAACGTGCGATTTCTCTTGGTTTTAACTGACTACTTCTCTAAATGGGTGGAAGCAGGAGCATTCGCCCAAATACGCGAACTGGAAGTGATCACCTATATATGAAAAAACATCATATGTCGTTTCGGTCTCCCGAAAGAAATCAGCTGCGACAACGGACCTCAATTTGCAGGAAAGAAGGTCACCAACTTTTTTGAAAAATGGCACATCAAAAGAATATTGTCAACGCCTTACCACCTCGCGGGCAACGGGCAAGAGGAGTCCTCCAACAAGTCAATACTGAACATCATGAAGAAGAAGCTCGAAAATGCCAAGGGGTTGTGGCCGGAAATATTACCAAAAGTACTCTGGGCCTACCGAACAATGCCAAAAATGAGCACGGGGGAAACGCCATACTCGTTAGTCTATGGGACTAATGCAGTAATACCAGTTGAGGTCGGGGAGCCCATCCTAAGATACTTCCGTGAAAGCGGACCCCAGAACGATGACAGTAGAAGGCAGAAACTCGACAAAGAGATATGGCCTACGTGAGAATGGTCGCCCAAAAGCAACAAACAGAACGCTACTATAACAAAAGAGCAAAGATCAGGCCACTTAAAGTCGCAATCTTTTTCCCTCACTCGAGTTTTGTCCCAATTGGGTTTTCTCGAGGAGGTTTTTAACGAGGCTATGACGGGGATACTTCAGGATTGAAGTGCACACAGACGAAGACACTGGACGACTAGTTCATTGTTCGATCTCTCACTATTTTTCCAGTTTGACGAATGAAGGGACTAGATAGACCGGGACTAGATAGACCGGGACTGGGACTGAACTACCAGCCAGCGCCCGTAAAATATGTAAATCTCTCCAAGAATATGAATAAAGCACAAGTACATGAAGTTTATTTCTTCAAGAATATGAACAAAGCACAAGTACATGAACAAAGCCCACGTCCTCAACTAATTAAAGGTTACATTCGACCTCATTTGAATTAACACCTACTCGGCCCACGACCTCAACTAATTAAAGGTTACATTCGACCTCCTTCAAATTAACACCTACTCGGCCCATAGCCTCAAATAATTAAAGGTTACATTCGACCTCGTTCGAATTGGCACCTACTCGGCCCACGGTCTTAACTAAATGAAGGTTACATTCGACCTCATTCAAATTAACACCTAATCGGCCCACGACCTTAACTAAATATGCGACGTGTTCGACCTCAAACAAAAACCTACTGGACCTCGGCCAAAATCAAACCTAGGCTTCATTTCAACCTCATTCAACCTACTCAAACAAATTTATTATGACAAAGGCAACCAAGCAACAAAATCAAAAAAGCGCACAAACCCAAACAAAGAAAAGGAATCGTGTACGAATAATAAAACTAACACTTCATACTTAGAATATTTTTTACAAAGGCTCGAATACACGCCTACAAAAAGTACACACAAGCCTACGGCTAAACAAAAAAAAAGAAAAACAACTAATCACCACCTGGCATAGCACCATCACCAGCTTGATTGTCCAGATAATCTCCACCTACCTCATCGCCATCGCCAGCGGGATATTCATCCTCGTACCAGGAATCCTATTCAATCTGATCCACGCTCGCACCCTTCTCATCGTCGCCGGCTTCCGGTGTGGCGGGATCATAGCCGCAAGCAAACTGAGCTTTACGTGCCTTAGCACGAGCATCCTCGAAGTCGAATTCTGAAACAGCCCCCGCCCCTATCAGATCCCTGAATATATCCAGCTGGGCCTCGGCGTGAATCCATTCCTCGTACAAATCCCACAGAACATCAGGAAAAGCAGAAGTACGGGAAGAGGATGACTGAGCCAACAAATGCGCCTTCTCGGTCTCGAGAACAGCAACTCGATCATTAAGGCTCAAAGCCTCTTTCTCTAGCTCCCCTATCCGCTCATCAAGCCGCTCCTCTATGAGCCTGGCCATCTCCAATGCACTCTCCCGCTTAGAACGAAGAACGCGAGTCACAATTGTAAAAGCCTCCTCTCTCCTCACAGCCGACAACTGAGCCAACTCTGCTTTCTCTAAGCCCGCCGCCTTATCAGCACCCTCTCCACTCAGAGCGTCCACTTTGATTTAACACTCATCGAGCTTGAATATCGGCGCATTGGGCCATCACCCCTTCCTCACCTCAAGTTCTTCTTCTTTGTCCCTCAACGCCCCTTCGAGGATGCTGCATTTTCTGATGACCCTCACCAACTCATCATCCTTTTCCTTCAGCTCGTCTCGGAGAGCCCGAAAATTACCGTTCCCACTGAACCGCCTGCAAATCTCATGGTGCTTATTACAGTATTCACGATATTTTTGCTCCATCTTCTGTAAAATGGTTTTACGCCTCTCCTCCCGTCGGGCGCTCTTGATCTCCAAAATCATGGTCTGAAAGATAGACAGAGAATGAGGAGTAAGAACGAAACTCTCAGCTCAACGTAAAAAAAATGGAGAGATTAGAAGGCTTATCCTAAGAGCGAGGCCGGCTATACTCCTCGATAAAGTGGCGTTCTTTAGCTTCTCAAGGGTTTTACCCTCCACATCATAACAGTGGGGACAAAGAGGATCGCAATAGTCCGCGTATTTACCAGCAAATCTCGATCCAAGGGGATCGCAATAGTCCGCGTGGTCCCCTCCAATCTCACCTCAAGTCGGGTAGTCCTTCCCCCATCATCCCCACTTCCTCGGCATCCATAACGGAGCCCGTCTCGTAACATTCTTCGGCTATATTTTTTCCTTTTGTGTCGACCCTAGAAGAAGGATCCTCGGCTGGTAGCGAGGCTGATAGCTCATCCTGCCGTAAGATGTCAGGAACTCTCGCCGACAGCCCTTCAAAATTCATCACGGCCTCAGGGAGAGACATACCCTCCTTGGCTCCCGACGACGGTGGAATCGTGGGCGGTAACTCGGCATTATCTCCAAGTTCTATGGTCACCGTTTCTCGGATGACGAAATCCTCCATCACTGAACTCCCTGCATGTCTACAAAGCTCCTTCACCGACGTCTACAGATCGCCTCTTATGGGGAAGCAATTTATCACCATTCGGAGATGATTCCTCCTCATCGTCCTGATCTACTAGACGATACAGAGGGGAAGTCGAGAGTCCTGCTGCAGGTGTAGTTGATAACTGAGAAGACCTCACCGCGGCAGAAGGAACAAAAGTCATTTTCCTTTTGCGGAATGCTAGAGCACGAGCCCTCGGCCTTCTCGAAGATCCTCGGGCTGAAAAAGAAAAATTAGAAGACTGTCACTTCCTATACAAAACCGTAACGAGCAGGCGACCATGAGGTCAAAACGGTATGGATAAAAGATAATATATGTATAGATAAATACATATAGATGAATTCACCGATCACTGAAGGCACATGCCCGAATTTCTTGATAAAAGTCGGCCATTCATGAATCCCCACCGTGTGAGGCAAAACCTGGCTGACCCAGTCATGAATGTCCCCGGCCAAAGGAGGGGGCGAAGTCTCGGCTGCGCGAAGAAGGGACAGAATGTTAGACTACGACTAAAACAAGCCAAACAAATGTGTGGCAAAAAGATACTTACGGGCGTAATTCCAAGCCTCGGGGAATCCGCTCGCGTTGACCACCACGTCCTCAATCTTCACGAAGAAATAGTTGAGCCAAAACTGACGATTTGCCTTATCGTTCATCTTCACCGCCAAACTTTTATTTCCTCGGTGGCGAAGGTGCAACATCGTCCCCCTATAGAAAATAGGGGCGAAGAGATGTATGGGGTGGAGAAGTGAGACCCCACAGCCAGCCAACTCCGCATATTTCGTCAACATACGGATAAACTTGTAGATGTAAGGAGAGAGTTGGGTCGGGCAGACACCGTAGTAGCGGTAGAATTCCTCCACCAAGGGGAGAAGAGGAAAGGAATAGCCTACATAGAACGGATATGCATAGAACGCGCAATATCCTGGGCGATGTATCTGCACCACATCGCGCCCCGTTGGAATCAGATTGATGTGAGCCAGAATTTTGAACTTTGCCCTAAATTCAGCGAGGTCGACCTCGTTCATCATCGACTCTGAGGCCTCAGGATCATCTTCAGGAAACTTCGAAAAGTCAGATCTACTCTTTTCACTACGAGGAATTATTTCCTCCACCGTAGGAAACCTCTCATCTTCAAGAGCAACAAAAACACAGTCGCCGTTAGGAGGCATACGTACCGCCAAGGGGGTAGGGTCAGCCGCCATACCGGAACCAGAAGGTACGTGAACCATATTCTCGAGAAAAGATGTTTTAAGCACAGAAGGGTTGAAAGCAGTAAGAATCACTAAAACCACTAAGGAGTTTCAAACAATGGAGGAAGAAGAAGATGTAGAGTTTGCTGGGTACAAGAAGTTTCGTAAATGTTAAGACGTTACCCACACGCTCCTATTTATAAAGATGTAGCATCAAAACCAAGAAATTGACCATCATTGTGTGACACTGTAACCGAAGCAGCAGGCTATATCAGGAGGCGTGCGTGAAATGAAGCAGCGTCTCAGGAAATTATGCCATAACGATGTCAGCCTCCATGACGTCACTTTGATTCGCGGGATTTGCGACCCCAGAACTTACGGTTTACAATGGGAAACGCCGCTTACTCTTCCCTAATCACTATGACTCATCCATCTTATATAAACACTTCGGTCACGTTATACAGAGTCCGCTCATCAAGGCCTTCTGACGTCGGCCTTAATAAGTGGAGGAACTAACTGTATAGGCTAAAATTCGTCCCAGGGAAATTTAGCGTAAATATGGCATTAAGGAAAGAGTCGGTCGAGCTCGCCCAATATACAGCAAAGTCATTGGATGAGGTACCGACATGAGCCATAATCGAGATGTCGATAGGAGTCGTAGTCAAAATATCAACAAGGGTCGAGGTCGAGATTGGCTATTGATGATATGACTTGTAACAGCTAATTTTTCAGGATATGATATTAAGAGAAAATATTCTAGTGGATATTCCCTTCATTTGTACTATCAGAGTTTCCTAGGAAAAGGTCTTATATATATATATAGAAAGAAGAGACAATGATAGGGGCATATAATATTCATTTTGATAAGAACACTTTTGAGAAGAAGATTCTCTCTCTCTCTCTTGCAAGAATACAAAGACTACCTTTTGATAAAGATTCTTGTTCATATTATTCTCCACCTTTTCACCAGATCCGAGGATTGTTCATACGAATCTTGGACCTACAGGTCACTCATCATTGTCAGGAGAAACATTCATTCAACCCATCTATTATTGGGTAAATCATTCTCCTTATTTACTTAAATGTCATTTATTGCCATTTACTGTTAGTTATATCTCCATCAATGTTCATGCTTTAAGAATATTCTGTACTGGTTGTCATCAACTATTTACGGGATTTGTCCCCACCTACTACATATTTTAGAGATTAGTATCTAGAGTTATTATCCTTAACTAGATTTAACCCGTATTATATAAATTAAATAGTTTAACCGAAAATTATACTTTTTGGTCAAACAATATGCTAAATAAAATTCATGGTTTCCAACTGAATGTTCTTCACTTGAAATTATATAGAGAAAAACAAATGTTAATTCACTGGATTTCAATCGTACAGTTCGAGGAAGGAAGCCGATCTGTTTTGTAGGCTATACGATGGAGAAGTCCTTGTGGACTTCAAACTCTCAAAAGATATCAATCTGATACAATTTTAAAACTATACAAATATTTATTGGATAAGCTACGTAATATACTCATTTGTAAAACTCACTTTCATGATATATTTAAGTTTTAGAATTACATCAAATATTCCAAAAATATTACACGCTATACCTCCATATACTGTAAAACATATCATGATATTCTACTTTGGAATACAATCCAAACCTAACTTACCCACGATATTCTAATTTGGAATACAATATTCTAACTAAATAGAACATAATATTTTAATTTGGAATACCATATTCAAATTAAACATACCACAGTATTCTAATTTAAAAGTTTCAAACCTAGATTACCACAATATTCTAATGAAGAGTACAATATCCAAACTAAACATACCATAATATTCTAATTTTTATACCATAATATTCTAATTTGGACTATAATATTCAAACTAAATATACCACAATATTTTAATTCAAAAAATTCGAACCTAGCTTACCATAATTAATATTCTAATAAAGAGTACAATATCAAACTTGAAATAAAACAATAAAGGATTGCAGAGAGAAAAGAGAGAGATTTCTTATTGATTTTGAGATATTCTACAATAGAATAGGATCCCTCGATTTATAGGAAAAAAGTAACTTAGTCACCAAGTAACAAACCCTAAGATCTCTCTAAAATATAGACATTCACCTTAAATACAGTTCTATTTATAACTCTCCCCCTTGAATGTCTATTCAACAAATAATGTGCCTCGTTAAAACCTTAACTAAAAGAAAACCCAATGGGAAAAAATTCGAGTGAAGGAAAAAGAGTATACATGTTTAGAAATACGCTTTTTGGTTGCCTCATTAAAAATCTTGCAAGAAAAACCCAGTGGGACAAAACCTTGTAAGGGAAAAAGAGTATAACGCGTATTAACTCACCCTGATGAGAGCATCAATTCACATCCTTGAGCCTTCGCATCCCAATCTTGTACACTAGTTTGTTGAAGGTTGACGTTAGTAGAGATTTGCTGAACAAATCAGCCATATTATCACTTGAACGAATCTGTTGCACATTGATATCACCATTCTTTTGAAGATCATGTGTGAAAAATAACTTTGGTGAAATGTGTTTTGTCCTATCTCCTTTTATGAATCCTTCCTTCAATTGGGCTATGAATGTTACATTGTTTTCATACAAAATTGTGGGTAGTTTGTTACACTTCAAATTACATTTTTCTCGAATAAGATGTATTGCAAACCTAAACCACACATATTCTCGACTTGCTTCATGAACAACAATTATCTCAGCATGATTATATGAAGTAGCCACTATTGATTGCTTAGTCGATCGCTAAGATATGATAGTGCCTCCACATGTAAACGCATAGCCTGTTTGAGATCGAGCCTTGTGTGGATCAGATAAATACCCAGTATCGGCATAACCAACAAGATCGGGACTGCAATCATTGCCATAAAATAAGTCCATATCGGTAGTCCCCTTTAGATACCACAATATGTGTTTGATTCCATTCCAATGTCTCCTTGTAGGAGTAGAGCTATATATTGCTAAGATATTAACTGAAAAAGTTATGTCAGGCCTTGTAGTATTAGCAAGATACAAGATACATTAGTGCACCAACTGCACTAAAATATGGTACTTCAAGACCAATCAGCTCTTTATTATTTTCTTGAGGTCGGAACAGATCCTTATTCACATCAAGTGATCGAACAACCATTGGAGTATTTAACGGATGTACTCCATCCATGTAAAACTGTTTCAATACCTTTTCTGTGTAGGCAAATTGATGAACAAAAATCTCATTTTCCAAATGTTCAATTTACAAACCGAGACATAATTTTTCGAGATCTTTCATCTCGAATTCTTCCTTTAAATAATCAATTGTCTTTTGGAGTTCTATAGGAGTTCCAATAAGATTATGTCATCATCATATACGACAAGTACAATAAATTTCAATGTTATTTTCTTTATAAAAACACATAGACAAATGGCATCATTTATATAACCTTCATTTAATAAATACTCACTAAGGCGGTTATACCACATTCTTCCTGATTGCTTTAGACTATACAAAGATCTTTGCAATTTGATTGAAAATATTTTTCGGGACTTTGAATTATGTGCGTCGGGAATTTTAAATCCTTCGGAAATTTTTCTGTATATCTCATTATCAAGTGAGCCATAAAGGTAGGTTGTAACCACATCCATTAAATGCATGTTAAGCTTTTTATGGATAGCAAAACTAATGAGATAACGGAACATTATAACATCTATAACAGGAGAATACGTCTCTTCATAATCGACACCAGGCCTTTGTGAAAATCCTTGTGCAACAAGGTGTGTCTTATATGTTTGTACCTCATTTTTCTCATTCCTTTTACGTACAAAGACCCATTTATAGCCAACAGGCTTAACACTATTAGGGTTTTAGACTACAAGCACAAAAACTTCACCTTTCGCAAGTGAATCCAACTCGGATTGGATTGCTTCTTGCCATTTTGGCCAATCACGCTTTTGTCGACATTCTCTAAAAGATTGAGGTTCAAGATCCTCACTATGTTGCATAATGCTAGATGCAATATTATATGTAAAGACATAATCTACCACTATATCATATCGATTCAGATTCACCTCATATCGATTGGGTTTATTGATAGCTCCTTATTTTCTTGAGTCTCAGGCTCTGTGATTTCCTCATGAATCTCAGGATTGGTTAAATCATGAATTTATTCCTGAGACTCTTTCGTAGCATCATCTTGATCATTTGTTTTTCTTTTTCTAGGATTTTAATCCTCAGAACCCAATAGTCTTCCACGCTTTAGGAGTGCTTTTGACTCATTAGCTATGACACTAGAAGATTGTTCCAACAGGGACATCAATACGGATTGGAACATTCTCTGTAGGGTTATGTGATTTTGTTATCCTTTTCAGATCCGTAAATACGTCTGGCATTTGATTTGCTATTTTCTGTAAATGGATAATCTTTTGCACCTTTTTTTCCCAAATAGAGGCGCATAGATCAAGATGAGACAATGATGAATTTTTTCACAAAATTTCCCGTTTGGTTTTACCAATTTCTCCCCCTAATTTTGGGAAAAGTGTCTCATCGAATCGAAAATTTGCAAATCGATCACTAAACAAATTTTCTGTTAATGTTTCGAGGTAGCGAATAATAGAGGGCTATTCAAACCCAACATATATTCCTAACCTTCTTTGAGGACCTATCTTGGTTCGATATGGATGTGCTACAGATACATATACTGTGCACCCAAAAATTCTTCATGACCCAAAACTAATTGCAATGGGAAATATTTATGATAATTTATCGGTCTGAGACGAATTAGCATTGTTGCATGCAAAATGGCATGACCCCAAACAGAAGTGGCCGACCTCGTTTTCATGAGTAACGGTCTTACTATCAATTGCAGACGTTTAATCAAAGACTCTGCAAGGCCATTTTGAGTGTGAACATGAGCTACAAAATATTTCACTTTTATCCCAATTGATAAGAAATAATCATTAAATGCTTGGGATGAAAACTCAACAGCATTATCAAGTCGAATAAACTTAATTGGATTATCGGGAAACTGTGCCTGTAATCGAATTATTTGTGCCATTAATTCTGCAAACGCCAGGTTGCGAGATGACAATAGGCACACATGAGACCGTCTAGAAGATGCATCTATTAAGACCATAAAATATCTAAACGATCCACTAGGTGGATAAAAATAAGTCCACAAATGTCCCCTTGTATACGTTCCAAAAAAGTAGGGGATTCAATCCCAACCTTTGTTGGTGATAGTCTAATAATTAACTTGTCTTGATAACAAGAAGTGCCATAAAATTCATTATTTAAAAAAATCTTTAAATTCTTTAATGGATGCCCATTTGAGTTTTGTATAATTCGTCTCATCATAATTGATTCAGGATGTCCCAATCGATCATGCCAGAGTACAAAAGTATTGGAATCAGTAACCTTTTGGTTTACAATAGAATGTGCCTTAATTGCACTCATTTTTGTCCAATACAGGCCACAAGACAAAGATGGGAACTTCTCAATAACCCTTTTTTGGCTAGAGACATTCTTGATAACGATTAAATATTCAAGATTATTCTCATCTATTATCTCAAATATGATATATATCCATTTTGACGGATATCTTTAAAACTCAACAAGTTCCTTCTGTATTTGGAGGAGAATATTGCATTCTCTATGATAAGTATTGTTCCCCTAGGCATAGTTATAGTAGCTTTTCCGCAGCCTTCTATTAAATTACTACTATCAGAAATTGTAGTAACATCTGCCTTACACATATTTAAATGATAGAAATATTACTTCTCTTTGAATATTATATGTGTCGTACATGAATCAATTAAACAAATATTTTTATAATTGAACTTTGATCCAAGTTTGATTTGATTGATATCCATATTTGCTTCTCATGGTTTGACATACAAAATATACGAATAAACATTAGTATTTTCAAAGAAAAAGAAAAGAAATAAAGTTAAAGTCAATGATTCAATAATAACCTTTAAAGCAATTTCGAGCAAACTCTGATAGGTCGCAAAAATAATGCAATCATATACTACTAAAATTTTGTTAAGCAACGCTTCATTCGATCTAGATGGCTCGTAAACAGTAATACATTTAAAAGGTCTAATTACTGGATGTGTTTTTGAATTATCCACAGTTTAATTTTCAAAGTTCATGTTAATAGATAGTGACCGAAAATTACAAATTTAATGATTGTCAAAAAGAAATAAAAACGTGTACTTCCCTGGGGTATGTCACACTTCACTGCCACTCTTTCGAAAATTTTCATTCAATTTCTTTCTAGTTAACAATTCTCCCTCTATCCCAAAATCAGTAGAAGACAGTAAACGCTCGCCCTTTCAGTAACGAGATTTTATCGAAAAGCAATTATTTATGAAATCGAATGAATGTATGTGCATTTGGCGGCTAGATTTATAAAATAAATAATACTTATTGATACTAATGACTACCACTCATGTAAAGAACTATGATTAGATAATGTTTATTCACTAGCTACTATGAATAGACAAAAATAAAAACTAAACTACTCAATCATCTTTAACCACGGATCCATCATCGATCAAGTGGTCTATTTTTCCATTAGGGTGCTCAAAGAAGTCTGCCACATCCAAGTGGGTAATATCAAATTCATTGTCAGAGACAAAATTAGGGGCTTTTATTCTTTAGAGATACTGGATAAAGCACAATCAAATGTCTTGGTGTACGATAAATATTTGCCTAATGCCATTTTCTACCGCAACGATAACATTCAATTTCTGAACCCTTTGCCTTTGGCTTATCATCTTTCCCTTTCCACTTTTGGTGGTTATTTTTCTGTGGGGATGATTAATACCAGGAAAATTTCTTGGCCACGACCACGAACAGGGCCACGATCTTTTCCACGCTTAGTATAATGGGAATACACCTCATTCATGTCGGGCAATGGTGTTGACCCAGTGGGTCGATTATCGTGATTTTTCATGAGCAAGTCATTATTTCGTTCAGCCACAAGGAGAAGAGAAATCAACTCAGAGTACTTCTTGAAACCTTTCTTTCGGTACTGCTGTTGCAGGACTATATTGGAGGTATGAAACGTCGTGAACGATTTTTCATGCATATCATAGTTAGTGATACTATTTTCTTAGAGTTTCAATTTAGAAGTAATTCTGAACATCGCCGAATTGTATTCAGAAATAGACTTAAAGTCTTGGAGCCTCAGATGTGCTCAATCATGTCGTGATTGTGGAAGTGTGACCAACTTTAAGTTGTCATATCTTTCATTTAAGTCATTCCACAAAACAAGTGGATGATATTCTATTTTCAACCCTTTATCAAGGTGATGGTGCAAGAAAATCAAGGTGTTAGCACAGTCTTGGGTAGATACTTTATTTTTATCTTTAATGGCATCTCCAAGACCCATTGCATCTAAATGGATTTCAGCATCCAACACCCATAACATATAGTTCTTCCCCGAAATTTCAAGGGCAACAAACTTTCTTTTCATAATATCAGTCATAATTAAAAAAGGAGAAAAATTATACCTTAGTCTTCTCAAAGAGCTTCTTGAGACGGTAGAGTCTCTTGCTGATAACGTGAAATAAAACAATAAAAGATTGCAGAGAGAAAAGAGAGAGATTTCTTATTGATTTTGAGATGAATTACAATGGCGACGGACCCCTCTATTTATAGGAAAAAAGTAACTTAGCCACCAAGTAACAAATGCTAAGATCTCTCTAAAATATAGACATTCACCTTAAATACAGTTTTATTTATAACAAAACTAAACGTATCACATTATTCTAATAAAGAATACAATATTTAAATTAAAAAAATACTGTAATACTCTACTTTGGAATACATTATTCAAATTGAACATCCATGATATTCTATTTTGGAATACAATATCCAAACGGAACATATCATAATATTCTAATTTGTAATATACTCCCTCTGTTTCAATTTAGATGACAAATTTTCCTTATTAGTCCGTTTTAAAAAGAATGACATATTTCTACAATTGGAAATAATTCAACTTTAAACTATTCATTTTACTCATTTTACCTTTAATGAGAAGCTTTTATAACCACACAAATGTCATGGTCCCACAAAACTTTTACCTCTTAAGGTTTTAAGATCACAAGTTTCAAAAGTTTTTTTTTCTTAAACTCCGTCCAGAGTCAAACTACATCATCTAAATTGAAATGGATGGAGTAATATTCAAACCAAACATGCCACAATATTCCAACAAACATACTGCAGTATTCTAATTTGGAATATAAAATTCAAACCAAATATACTATAACATTTTAATTTGGAATATAATATCCAAACCAAACATACGATAATTTTTTTATTTGGAATACTATATTCAAACTAAACATGCTACGTATTCTAATTTAGAATATATAATATTATATTTTAGAATACAGTAGGTATATATGGTAAAATAAAATTATAAAGACAGAGTAAAATAAATATTTTAATTGTATACGATGTTAACTGATGTTTTCCATGGGTATATCGCGTGGGGTCAAACTTCTCAGACTGCAACCTAAAGTAAATTAATTAATTCTGTTTTTTAATTAACTCAGTTTCAAAAACCAGATTGCGGTGAAAAAGACATGAAATCATGTCGCCCACAGATAAACTGAGCTCAAGGTTTATTTTAGTGATAAAATACGTTTACCACAAATAAAACAAGTTGGAGTTTTAAATTACATGAAAGATAAGGTTAAACATTGCTGATTCTGCAAAGGGTCTTGAATGTTTCTAATGTTAAACCTTTTCTTTTACAATCTAAAGAAGAATTTGCAAAAACTTTACGACGTAAATTCAACTGAGATTATACATTTTTTTAATGTTTAATTCATTTGACTTTATTCTTAAAAACTTGTTTTGTTCACTTTTTTTAAAATCATAAAGGAAATATTAAATATACCTAATGTGTGTCATTACAAAAATGAAGTGCTATTGGTAGCAATTTGGTGTCCCATATACAATTGTCCGTAATTAACCTTACAAACAAAGCTCCTAATTTGTCTGCTTCCAAAGCCTGTAAAATTTACATTTACTATTTGAACAAAACCTTTTGATTCTCAGTTAAATATATAAGTATTAGGTTCTAATTGATATAAATATTCGAAAAGGTGGGTTGAGAATAGAAAACATTCCGTGCAAAATTGATATAATTATCTCCTTTAGTGGGCAAACTCGGCGTGAATTTAAACTGGTCGGGTCAATGACTTCCAATGTCGAATTGTTAAACTAAAAAATATGATCTGAATATTTTCTGAATTTGAAAATTTTGATTGGTACAAATGACAAATCAATGACACTAACATTACCCAAATGAGGTCCGAAATACTATTCTCCAAATAAAAATTATAAGCTAATGATTTTATTTTATCATCAAAGCGATATGGTACGACGAATTAAATCTCTCGACTCTTAATCAGAAATTTCTAACTTCGAATTTTGAGAATAAAAAAATCTATAGCAGGAAAACTCCTCCTTTAGTAACCCCAAGCGGGACAAATCTAAATTAGTGAGACTGCTGACTAGCGAGTATGATTAAACCAAAAAAAAAATCTCTTTTAAAAAAACCCAACTTCTATTTCTAAAAGCGGAGCTGATTCCATTTGTCTAACACTCTAGGTAATAATTAATGCATCATAGTAGACACTAATATCCCGTGACATCCCTCATTATTTTTCCATAAATATGCTCTCATTTGCTGCAATTTTTGTCAAGGTTTATTAGCCTCCTAAAAATCCCTTTTCAAGAAAAAGGGTGGAAAAAGAAATAGAAAGAGACATGGAATATTACAGTGATAATGGCTTCTTATTAGATGAATTACTAACTCTAAGAAGTGACTCATGGGAAACATATTCTCTTCCTATGGAAATTAATGATTTATACAACAATGGTTGGAATTATGAATGTTTTGGTGAAAATCCTGTTGCCATTCCTCTTTCTTGTACTACTCCTACAAGTACAACTACTACTACCTCTTCCTTTGAAGAATACTCTAATTTTCCATTTGACCAAAGCCTAAGCAATTCATTAGTCAGTGAATTTTGCAGCACACAACTAGGAGATGAATTATCTCCTCTAGAGCTCACTAATTCTTCAAACAACTGGCTTGACACTCCTTTCACTTCCCATTTACAAGATTTGGAGGTGGGAAATTTTGGTTGTAAATTGGAGAGAACTGAATCAGCAGTAACAGCCCCTACTTTCAACATTATCGGCGGCTTGTGCCCTGAGAAAAAGGTCAATAAAAAGAAGCTAAACGGGCAGCCTTCAAAGAATTTAATGGCTGAGAGAAGGCGAAGGAAACGACTCAATGATCGTCTTTCCATGCTTAGATCAGTTGTTCCCAAGATTAGCAAGGTAAAAATAAAAAATAGTTTTTCACTTCTTTTTCTATTTGCAATAAATACCATGCATATAGAATCAAGAATTCGGATATCATGCATCTTTTTAATTTCTGAAGTTTATTTACATGTTGTCATATATATATATATATTTGACCCTTAGCTTACAGATGGACAGAACGTCAATCGTTGGAGACACCATCGACTACACGAAGGAGCTTCTTGAGAAAATCAACAATTTGCAAGAAGAAATGGAACTAGGGCCAAATCAACTAAGCTTGACGAGCATTTTCAAGAATGAAAAACCCATCGAAATATTTATCCGAAATTCACCTAAGGTGAGATTCCATTTGCTACAAAATCCCCTTTCCTCACTCTCTACTCTTTCGAGCTTAGATTGATTTAAGACTAGTTTTGTAAACTGAACTGAACTCATTACTCTCAGTTCGATGTATTTATTTAAATTATAGTACTCATCCCTCTGACTCTCAATCATGTATTATGCTTTATTGCAGTTTGATGTGGAAAGGAGGAATATTGATACAAGGGTTGAGATTACTTGTGCAGGGAAGTCTGATCTTTTGCTATCAACATTGACCACACTAGACGCCTTAGGTCTAGAGACTCAACAGTGTGTTATCAGCTGTTTCAGTGATTTTGCAATGCAAGCTTCTTGCTCTCAGGTATACAATTTAAATATTACCTATTTTTAACTTTAATTTTTTTTTTTTTAAAAAGAAATCTTTAAACATAGATGAGTTCTCTATGATTCTTCATCATTCTTATCTCTTGAGAGTTAAAGTTGAAAAAGTGTACTTACAAATAAGTTGTGTTGGACACAAGTTTCACGTAGAAAAAAAGTTTAAGATTTATCGGTAAAAACCATCTTTTGGATTAAAATATTAATCAAACAATTTTTTTTTTAAATATTTCACCAGTATTACAGATATTGATAAATAGTACCTACAAAATAACATGCCCTACACGTATTTGTTATGTGAAAAGAAGAAATTTTCTTATCTTGAAGAAATAATTTAATTTGGTGATGTGATGTATTTTTTAAAATGTTTGCTTTTTAAAATTAAACCAAAATGGTTTTGGTGATGGTGATAGGAAATGGAGCAGAGAGGACTTACAAATGCAGAAGATATAAAGCAGGCACTATTCAGAAATGCTGGATATGCAGGAAAATGTCTCTAGTTTTGACCAAATTTGTTTGGAGGGAAATACAAAATGGGGAAATGTGTTAAATGAGTTTTGTTAAAGAATAGTTTATTTATTTTTGTTACTTCAATATAGGTTATATTCTTGAATCTGCAATTCTGCATATTGTGTTTTCGTCAAGTTTGGAGCTCTCTCGTTAAAGGCTGCAGTGATCTTTTTGTTCTTTTGTCATCCATAATTTGTGGTTTCTACTAATGCAAATTTAATTGATTTTCTTCTATTGTACGTAGCCAAACATTATAATTTCCTTCGGTTACATCTTTTTTCTTGTAAATACTTATCTGTACGGAATGTCTATATTAGGAATTTATCTTAATTTTCTTGTTTTATTTGGATTTATTCTTTTACGAAAGAGTAGAATATTAACTGTAAGCACGTAATTTTTGATCCGCGCAACGTTTAAAAGTAGTATTTACTTATTTTCATTTTAATAGGATTTTAGTCAACTTTTAATTTTAATTTCAAAAACATAAGTTTAAAAATACAAAAAAAATAATTTTATAATACTTCTTCTCATTTTAATTAGTATATTTTGGTAGTATTTTTATTTTTTATTTTTTGTTCAATGAGAAAGAATTGAATTTGGGCCAATTGAGAGCTCATTTTCCGATTTTAGTGGCCCAGCAAGATAAATACTCATTCTTCTCAACTCATTAGCCCATTCTCCACTTAAATACAAGATTTAATCTTAGCCATCGATTTTTCTCCAATCTAATGGCCCATGTCAATTTTTAACTAATATTTAAATCCAATTATAATCGAACCATAGCCTACCTTTGAATTTCCAAAATTCATAGACCCCTAAGAAACGGCAGCCACACCCTAAGAAAATAGAGAGAGCAATGGAGTTAAATAAAAGAATTCTTAGCTTGAATAATCCATCGTTGAAACTCCCTCTTCATTCTCAAGTAGCTGCAACAAAAACCATGAAAGGGAGCTGAATCAACTCAAAAACAACAGTCCCGAAAATCAGATTTAGACAATTAGACTTTAGAACTCTAGGTTACAACTCCTTTTCTTCAAAGAAAACGTTGCCAGCAGAAGCTTACGAAATCATTTTCCTTTTCACCTTAGTTTAGCCATAGCTCACCACCCATTTCCTCCATTAAAGATGCTCCAAAACCATCCAAAACAACTTCAAAATAGCCATTAGTCACTTCAAAAATCGAGTTGTCGGCGAGGTTTTAGCGCCGCTGCATTTTCTGTTCGGATTCAGGCGGGTTTTCACTGTTGGAGTTGATTTGGCGTCGATTCAGCTGTTGTAATTCCACCGGAGGTGTTTGTTAATAGAAGAAAGATTTTTATTACTAAAGGTCCAACCTTTTACCTTAAATCTTTATTATTTGCGTGTCTGTTTGTGGTCCTGCTTAGATATGGATTTGATTTCATTTTGATAAAATTAATCTAGCTTCTCAATGTTATACTGTATTAATTGTTGATGCCCCTTATGTCAACCGAAGTTTTGCTTTCCTGCAAAATATTTTATTCTTGATCCATGAAACTTTTCAATTCATTTATGTTATTATCTTCGGGCCGCGATTTCGTGGCCTAAGGAGAAATCATATTGAGAGGCCTTAGATTTATTCTACAAAATATTTATACTAATAACAATATTTGCTTTTTAAATAACAAATTAATCATTTAAGACAAAAAAACAAATTTCAAAAAAAAAAATGAAGAAGAGCACACAAAAATAAAGTGGTGGACTATCGGATGTTGAGGTCCAGAAATCAAAGTGAAAATCTTGATTTGGCTATCATCACAAACAAAAAAAAGAAATAAACGTACATGACGTAACAACGTAAGTTTTGAGCATTGACGGTGCCAAAAATATTTACTCCTTCTGATCAATTTAAACGATAATTGTAGTTCATTATATTAAGTAACACTTTTTAGTGAATATCTAAAATAAATTATAAATAACCTAATATAATATGTCGAATTACACTAAAAGAAAACCGGTGCATGAATACTTTTGTGTTCATGCAATTTAGGAGTATATTGTAAAAGAAATTTATTATGTTAACGATATATATATATAATTTAATTCCTATATAAAAAGAAAAAAATTAAAATTAAAGAGTGAAGCAAATTTACTAATTAATGAGGGGGGAAATTATTATATTTTATAAATTTATTGGTATAAAATAACCTCAATCAAGTGACAAAATAATATATTGTAACACTTTTTTTATACTAATTATTTATATAAATTATTAGTATATAGTAATAATAATAAAAAAAATTTAAAATAAATTTGGGAATGGCCTCACCGCCAAAAACATTAGAACCGCCCTGATTATCTTTATTGGCAAAATTATGTACTAATTTTTGGTTTCTTGATAACTGAAGTGCTTAGTTTATTTATTGTACTTTTTGTTCGTTTTAGATTTCAATCTCATATAGGTACGTAGCTGATGTTTATCCGTGTTTGGAAACTTAGATGGTATAATGCTAAAGAAATTCATCTTCGATCATTTTTAAACTGAAAAAACGTATATACTTTGGACTACAAAATGTGTATGGATTAGCTAGTGCATCTTTTTTTTAAAGAACTTTAACACTTTTACTAAGCTATGAACACTTCCAATAATTTAGATATATCATTGATGAATTCTATAAATTCTTGGTCTTACAATAATCTCAAATTAGCTTTAGAAAAATAATTCATGAACAATCGTAACTTGCTTTAGGCGCGATTAATAATAAATCATCGTGACTATGGGTACGGTTCCCGTGGCATAGTCATGATACGTAATCCCAAGTCGAGTGTGTATTTCACATGACTCGACCATCACTTCAAATAATTGTAATAATAAACATGTTGTAAATCGCGGGTGCGTTTCACGTGGTGCGATTCACAATATGTAGAAAAATGAGTGTGCGACATCGCGACTTGTTCAAATATATTCCATAAATATTAAAAGCGGTTAAAAGGGTAAAAAAAATATACAATAGGTTTGAAACATGTAATAAATCAAGTAATTAAGCCAATTATTAACAGTTGAGCGACCGTGCTAAAACCACAGAATCCGGGAATGCCTAACACCTTCTCTCGGATTAACAGAATTCCTTACCCGGTTTTCTGTGTTCGCAGACCATATATAAGAGTTAATTTCCTCTATTTGGGATTTAAAATAAACCGGTGACTTGGGATACCATAAATTATTCCAAGTGGCGACTCTGATATAAATAAATAATCTCATTTCGATTAATGTCACTTTAATTGGAAAAACTCCATATCTCCCTCGAAAAAAAAGGAGGTGTGACATTAACTATAATTGTTTTACTTTCTCTTAAAGGATAATATATATCTCTTCTATATTTGATAGATTTCTTTGGAGGAAAAAGGTTGTGGCCTCTATAAATTGAGAGATTTTCTTTCACACAGCAACACAATAACATCCACAGTGTAATCATTATGAGAATTTTGTTTAGAGGGTGAATTTATTCTCTCATAAAGTTTTTTTCTCTTTTATATTAGTAAATCATGTGTAGGTCACTTGACCAAACCATATTAATATAGTATGCTTCTTTAATTTACTTTTTTCTTGTCTAATTTATCATCACAAAGGTTTGCTTTATTAGCTTTCATCACGCCTTGTTATTTTCGATCCCAACAGTTTATACCAAATTAATTTTCAACTTACCATGGTTAGGAAATTTAATGAATTGAATATATTAATTAATTAACACTTTGATCTCCTCTTGTGTACAATCTTAATTTTGCGGGAGAACTTCTTTGTCCTGTACAATATCCATTCCAGGAAAAATAGAATTAAGTTTACATTTTATAATGTCTAGAAAATAGTACTCGGATCTTTTTTACTTCATTTTCCTTAGCAAGGTGGAGAGCTTAATTCGTTATTACCTCCACCTTGGCTTTACGTCCAAATGAAGCAAATTATGTAAAATAATTAACTAGGGAAGCGCCACAAAAATGATTTCATCTGATTATAACAGAAAATGAATCAACCTCGCAGTTCATAAACCTTGCAGTTTAAATTCTTTAATAGATTACTTTATACCATCCTCAGTAAGTTTTTCTTTTCTTCTTTTTTCCCCTTTTTTTAGTTAGTTAAGCTCTCCCATTTTTCTTCATATACTAAAAATCTCTTTATATCCTTACAAAAGCAAATTTATATCCCTTTTGACAAGAAGATTTTGGTTGATCAAGGGAGCAGTTTCGTGTTGTTTAATATTACTATTATATTTTTTAATAGAACGTTAGCACTTAGCAGGCAAATTTCCGGTGACAAAATGAGAAAAGATCAGAAGGCGCATTTTATTTTAAGAGACCTTAGATCATGCTGATTAGTATCATTTGAAATACTTTTAAAAAAATAGGTTTTTAACTTCAAATTCTCTATTCAAGCTGAAGTTGGAATAATCCAAACAAACACTAAGTTGAATTTTAATATCAAATAATACTACACACATATGTCCAAACGCCTTAATTTGATTGGAAAATTGATATCGGGTGACAAAATATAGTAGGAATTGACAAATATTTTATCTTAAATTATGTTTGACAAAGGCAGCCCAAAAAAGAATTAGCATTGTATAACCAAATCTCAAAAAAAAAAAAATCCCTATTTATTCTATCTCCCCTTACTCCTTTTCCACTTCTCGTTGCCATCTCTTTCTGATATCTCTTCTTTGATCTCTCATATGATTTCAACACGAATAAGGATCAATAACCCAACATCCTCAATTCTTTTCGCCCAAACGATTTTCTCTATCTTCAGACATGGAAAATCTCCACCAATTTTTCATACAAACCACATATAAAATATAAATTCCAAGGACGGAAAACCTCAACAAACAACCTAGAACTTGACGGCACCTGGAGCTTGGAACGAAAACCTCGACTGGAAGATAGAAGCTATGGTTATTGGAGGTTTTGAGCTAATTTTTATGGAGTTTCCTGCTAATTTTTGAGTAATTTTAAGGCTAGTTTTAGTTTTTTTTTTTTTTTTTTTTTAATTTTAATGGAAGACTCAATCGAAAGAAAAAGAGAAGAAGATGTAGTTCGTGATTACAGGAGAAGGGGGCTAAGATACGTGGGGAAGAGGGGATCGCTGAGAGAAGTGGGGAAAAGGGTGTTATCAGGGGTTGAGGATATCTTACCAAATTAAATGTCTATAATTAGGAATTCTCATTTAATACCAATTTGTATATAATTTATAAATTGATATATTAAAAATAATTAACTAATAATTTCTCTACTGGGGTAAATAAGTTTATAATCTAAGTAAAAATCTCATTTTGATATACACAAAAAAAAAAAAAAAAAGTTTCAGTATATATTTTGATATACACTTTATTATTATATTATGCACGGTATATACAAACAATACAATTACTTTTGTGTTATACACTTGAATATACAAGACATTAATCAGATATACAGTAAAATATACACTGTTATATTCATACAGATGACTCCCTCTTTGATGAAGATTTCTTTTCCATCTTCTACCAAGTTTCATCTAGAAAAAAGTCGCTCTTAAAGTAAAAGAAAAAAAAGTTCCAATGCAGATTACTATCCAAAAAGGACGATGAAGATGAAACCTGATAGAGCGATTAGCGAAGGAGTAACATAAGATAGAGATTTGGAGAGAGATTGAAAGAATGGGGAGAAAAATTTAGGAAGAAAGAGAATAAAACGCTAGAGGAGAGAGAGACAGAGATGTGCGTTGATGAGCTATATTTTAGGGCAAAATAATTTTGGCTACAAAATATTAGATAATTGTATTAAAAAGTTAAAGTTGGGCTAAAGGGTGCTAATATCTATGGGGGTATTATCACTTTTATCCCACTCAAAAATCTATTTACCTTCGGTAGTTAAAAAAATGTATAAAATTTGTATAATTTTTGCATATAAGATACATAATGTATATATAAACACAAAATATATATATATATATATATATATATTTTGTGAGCGGCAATACAAAATCATTTTTCCAATATAAGTATGATTGTTTTTCTGTCTATTACTTGGGTGCATTGTCACTAGATACCAAATTCCCATTTGATTTGAACAATTAAGCCCATTTAGGAAATAAACTTTAAATGGCCTCATTTTACTTTTATTACTCTAATTAAACAATTAGTACCCTTCTTTTACTTTTTTGGGGATTTTTTTTTTCTCTATACAATATTTGAAACTTATTTATCAAAATTGTCCTAATTTTGTATATTACCCGTATTAAATAAAGATTACTTACAAATTATATACAATCCATTATTAGTGTCTTAAATTAGGGGATTTAGTTACATCTTTTTCCTATTTTTTCTCCACTCCTCTATTAATAAGACTTCTTCCAGCTGTGTAACCTATTTTGAGCCATAACAAACGGAGTATGACAACAACTTTAAATGCAATTGCTGAATTAAAGTGGAGAATCACTGGAAACATGGTCTTGGCGACTTTGTATGCTGGAAACTTTGTATTAATATTGATGCAATTGAAATGCAACCCCCCCTCCCCCCTTCCACCCCCCAAAAAAAATTAAAATAAAATAAGACATGAATTAAACTCATAGCGCTACTATTATCAAAACATATACTGATTACAGGATATGAATTATGATTATGTAACATCGATGTACCAAAATTACAAGCTACAATATACTCAACAATGTGTTCGCGTTCAAAGAGCATTTTTTCGGTAAGATATTCAAAAGTGCACTGGTTCAATCGGGTTGCAATTTCATTTATTTGTTTTGTATTGGTCCATAAACTGGATTACTTTTTCTGGATTCAACTTGATGCTGCAGTCACTTTGATTTGGATATTGCTATATATCTTTCTGCGAGCACATTCTTCTTAGAAGTGTTGTACTTTTGCATTTGTGTATAAGTTCTCTGGGAATCAAAACAGGGAACACATCTGATAAAGAAATAAAATATTGGCTTAACAATTTTAGTTTTTGTCCTTTTAACTAGTTAAATTCAATCAATCCTTTAATTCCAGACATACCATTTGTAGAATAATGTATGCAAAATCAGAATATGTGTTTTTCTTTTTTAACAATGAATCCATAAGTGGCACTACATGTCCCAGATCTTCTGAAAACTATAGTGTAATCTTAGTATTGTTGCTTATTAAAAGGAAAACAAATATGAATCAAAGCACATGAGTCTATGAAATTCATTCACTATTTTTCTTCCCTTAATAAATCAATTGAGAAAAGAACAGTGAATGATACATCAACATACAAATTAAAAATAAATTTCGTACAAATTTAATGCAAATTTTAATATCTATAACAACATACATAGTAAAAATAAATTTTATTAAACTAATTATATATTATACAACTTATTTACAACTTATCTACAACTTTCATATATTATTTTTACATAGTTAAATACAACTACAATATCATACAACTTAAATACAATTTTTATACAATATGTCTTTTGTATATTTTGCATCTGATTTATACATAGTAAAAATAAATTTCATACAACTAATTATATATTATACAACTTATTTACAACTTATACTTAACTTTCATACATTATTTCTACCCAGTTAAATACAACTACAATATCATACAATTTAAATACAATTTTTATACAATATGTCTTTTGTATATATTTTGTCTGTGGTGTGTGCTTCTTCCTCTCTAAAATTCCAATCAAAATTTACTCTCTTAATACAATTTTAATACATATCAACAACTTTATGTAAAAAGATAGTATTGATAACTTAAATACAAATTTTATACAACGATTCATACATTATACAACTATTTTTCAACTTTCATACAACATTCAAATAAAAAATATCTATATAACTACAACAGAATACAATTTACATACAATTATGATATAACTTTACTACAATTTCGTATGTATATTGTATGTCATGTGTTCTTCTTCTTCTTCTTCTTCTTCGAGTTTCAATCTGAAATTCAGCCAAAATCAAGTCTAATCTTCACCAAAGTACCCTCAAAATTGAGATATAAACTCCAAACAATATTCTTATTTGTTTGCAACAACACCCAATCCAAACAAATAATGATTTTTGAAAATCCAAATTTGATTTCAAAATTTTAAAGCTTTTTAATGGCTGTCAGTGGTGGAGAGTCAAACACCTTCAAAATTTATAATCCTACAGAGAATTAGGAGAGATTAAAGTCTTCGCATATGTTATAGCCCAACTAAAGCAAATTAATCTTCAAGCTTTGCAATTTTAACTTCCTTGAGCATTCGTCTTTTCAAATCATAAATTTATATTCATTATGAGTCTTCAGGCTTTGCAAGAGAGAAAGAGACATATGACCAACTAAAGCGAAGTGAATCTTCAGGCTTTGCAAGAGAGAGAGAGAGAGAGAGAGAGAGAGAGAGAGAGAGAGAGAGAGAGAGAGAGAGAGAGAGAGAGAGAGAGTGGGCAATTATAAAGAGATAAGAAAATAACTGATATTCCTTATTCAATTCCTAATATAAAGGGGTACTTATTTAAAACTTATTTGTATATAATTGATAAATTGTATATGACCATATAATTAAATTGATACTTGAGTAGGGAGGGTAATAAGGTTTCAAATAGTGTATAGAAAGGTAAAAAATCTTACTTTTTTTGTCCCATTCCCACTTTCCTAAGGAAAACCCTAGCGAGCCCCACCATCCACTTTTTTGCATCGTCTCTCTCTTTCTTCAAAAATATCTCTCTTTCTTCAAAAATTTGCTGGTTTTTCTTTTTTCTTTCACTTTTGTCTTTCTCGTCCTTCATCCCCTCCCCCATTTTATTCTCTTCTTTCTCTTAGCCTCAAACCTAATTGCTTTTTATCTTCTTTATCTCTACTGTCAACTAGATTTTTGGGTGGCGAACGCAGAATATTTTCCTTTCTTATCGGTGGTGACTACTGGAAATATGTATTATTGTTTATGGATTGATACAGTGGATGCAATTTTTCACTTGAAGTAGTATCGTGTATAGGTGGAGGTTTTGGGTCTTTTTTCTAGTGCATATTAAGTGTATAATTTAGGTGTAATAAGTGTATAATCAATGTATAAGGAATACACACTGATTATACATAGATTATGCATCAATTATACACTGTATATCAAGTGTATAATGTGTATAAGCATATGTATAATTGATTCAGATATGATAGATGTTAAAGTATGAGAGACACTCTAAATCCTATTGTTTCTCTTGATTTTTTCATTTTCTGGTATTTTTGTATAAGTCGTTCTACTCATTTCATCAATGACAGTGATTTTTGAGGAACAAAAAAATTTTGGGTTTTGGCTTCAATAGCAATGATGAAAAAGCTAGAAGCATTTATCTTGTGTGGGGCTTTTATTTTGTGTGGGGCTTTGGAGTGGAGGAAGAAGCATGCTAGAGAGAATTGGGTAAAGTGTAATTGATAGAAAAGATTAAATCACTAGCTATGAAGAGATAAAAGCTCTGTGGCATAGGCAGGAGTTCTTAGGACTTTAGGTCAAAACTGCTCTTGAAATTTGGTTGGTTACAAGAATTTTATTGGAGAATTAATTAATTTGGCTACACTATTATACGGTTATATGTAGTTTAATTTTTAGGGCTATGTTGAGTTGATAATACTAGTGGGTGGCTGTTTGCATTTTTTTCCCATTTGATTTACCTCTTAAGTCCCAACACTAGTCCATCGACTAGATAAGCCCAACCTCTAATGGGCCATAAAGAATTAACATGTTCTCAATCAAACACTTATGCGCACATTCAGAGCTGCATCAAGAAAAGCAGATATGAACTTCTCAGATGGGGAGATTTACACAACTAGGATTACGGGTTAGCATAAAATCTGAAAAACCAGATCGAACAGAATTAATTCGTTATTTCAGTATCGGTTCTTCGGAATTAATTTGGTTTAATTTTTTTGGTAATTCGGTATTTTGGTACGATTATCGGTATTGAACTTTCAATACTTCGTTATACCGAAATACCGAAATATCAAATTAAGTAAATCTTCCTTTACTACCCAGCCCATACTTATCAATTTCCAGCCGAAAATTCTAACTTGTTAGTTGCTACCCCTCGCCAGAAGCCAGTAAGACTAAACCCAACCTAACGATAGACACTAGGTGTGACGACCCAATAGGTCGTTCTGAGTGTTAGTCTTTATTTTCATGTCCCGAGACCTCTATTACTTTCATTTAATATTTTTTGATTTGCGTACATAGTCTGTGTTATTTTTCGAAAAGTTATTACGTAAAAATTTGAAGAAAAAGTATTTTTTGACTTAAAATGGCATTTGAGTTGACCACGATTAACATTCTTGATAAACGACCTCGTATCAGTGTTTTGACGATTCTAGTAGGTTCGTATGATATTTTAGGACTTGTACGTATTTTTGGTTGGGGTCCCAGGTGACCCGAGCACATTTCGTCGTGTCATGTGAAAATAGTGAAAATGAACTTTCAAGTTGAAATATTGAGTTTTGATGATCAATTCTTGTTATTTGATGTTGTTTTGATTATTTGAGATAACGAGCAAGTTTATATGATGTTATTACACTTGTGTACATATTTGGTTTGCTCGGGTGAGTTTCGGATGGGTTTGAGTAATTTGGCAATTGCTGGTGTGCTTCAGTTCTGGTGCTGAACTGCAGGTCTCGCATTTGCAATGACCTGTTCGCAAATGCGAACTCCACTTTTGCGAAGTTAAGCTCGCATTTGCAATGAGGGACTGGGAAGGGTATACTTCGCATTTGCGATGAGGGACTGGGAAGGGTATACTTCACATTTGCGATGAGGGACTGGGAAGAGTATACTTCGCATTTGCGGACATCCCAGGCTTCGCTTTTGCAATGGCTTGGTCGCATTTGCGACTAGACATTGGACTTAGGTAGGTTTGCAAATGCGAACCTTTGATCACATTTGTTGTGGAATGGCGCATCGCAACTGCGATATTTTTGTCGCATTTGCGACTTATGCTAGTTGGGGGCACAATTCGCATTTGCGATCTATGTTTCGCATTTGCGAAGGTTGCAATTTCGAATAAGAGTTCGCAATTGCGACACCTACAACTGGGTAAAAGAGGTAAAAATGGGACTTAGCTCATTTTACACCATTTCTAGACCCTAAACACTCTATAAGCGATTTTTGAAGAACGTTTTCTTCCTAAATTCAATGGCAAGCAACTCTAATCCACTTTCTTATAATTCCCCATTACTTTTCATGAGTTTTTAACATCAAATCTAGGATTTCCAAGTTAGAAATTAGGAATTTGGGTAGAATTTGGTAATTTTGTAAAATTAAAATTTAGACCTCAAATTGAGGTCGAATTTAGAAACAAATCACATAATCGGGCTCGGAGTGAATGAATAATCGGATTTTGGTCCGAATCTCGGGTTTTGACCAAATGGGCCCGGGATTGACTTTTTTCAATTTCATTAAGGATCGAATTTGTTTCACTCGTGAGTAGTTTCTAAAGCTTATTTTAAATTATTTGAACTATATTTGGCTAAATTAGATTGCTTTGGAGACTAATTCTAAAGGAAAGGCCGTGGTTAAGCATTGATTTAGTTGTTATGTGAGGTAAGTATTGTGGTTAACCTTGACTTGAGGGAATTAGAACTTGATTGGATAATTTGCTATTTGATTTATGTACGGGGACGACGTATATACAAGGTGACGAGTGTATATGCATAGTTATGAGTTAAACATGCGGGTTGGAATATTTATTTATTATTTTTAATTATTTCACTCCTTCATTTAATCCATGTTACTAATTGTTAAATGCTTTAATTGTTAATTATTGTTACTTGTTATATTTATGCCTTATCCGTTGTGAGCACCTAATTTTTGACTATATTGGAGTTTTTCATCACTTTTTAGTATGTAAATATATTTTAAGTTTAATCTATATATTTTAGCTCTTATTTATTCTTTTATATATTTTACTTAAGAAAATTGAAAACAATAAAAAAAAAAAAAAGTCACATTTTAAATATAAGCTTTATCTTCATTTACAAAGAAAGAAAATATTTTCCAAAAAATATATTAGTTTGATAAGTAAATTTTGAGTGATTAGTATTTTATCTTGCTATTCAAGTTTAGGAGTAGTATTTTTATTTTTTCATCTATTAATCAATAAAAGAAAATCAAAATCACAAAAAAAGAAAGAAGATTTAATTTGGACTAGTTCTCTTAAAGTCTTGCTTTGTTCAAATGCCCAAGTCATGGCCCAAATTGGGCCAAACCTGAGCCCAATAGCCCAAAACCCATAAGATTTTTCCCCTAAAATAACCTACATCATTAAAAGGTTCTCATTCTCTGATTCAGGATGAGCCGCAACAGATCAAAAAATAAACGAGAGAAAAAGCAGATCGGGAGTGAGGGAATTTAAAGAGGGAAAAACGGGTGGATCCTGGATAAGCTCAAGGACCTTCGATTGGAAAACAGGGCAGATGATAATGCAACAACAAGAAGAAGAATTCACTATTGCTTCCAACACCACTTCATCAGAAACATCTTCTGAAAAACGCAGCAATTGAAATCTACAGCCAAAAATCACCCAAAACCCATGAGCTAAGTTCCATCATCTAGCAAATAGTCCCAAAACTCGCTGGACATCCCCATAAATTCAGCTTGGAAAACCACCCTTCTCTACTCTAAACAACCTACAAAAACGTAGCTCACAAAACACACTCATAGGCCGTTTATTCAGCGAGGTAAGAGTTAAAGTTCGAAGTCGTTCGAGGTTTTCGTTTACAGCTCCGGTTCGTCGGTCTTCTTTTGTTTTGATCCGGTTTTCTTGTCAACCATTAAGGTTGGGTTTTTCCACTGTATTTTTAATTCTATTCTTAAGCATATGAGTATATGTCTTTGATTTGTGTAACATGTGAAAAATGGATTGAGTTTCTTTTATTCTGCTATATGAGCTTGATTATTTAGTCCTACTTATGATTAGCTTTCGAAAGTGTCTTAAGTTTGTTAAATTGGAATCATAGTTTCCTTTTGAGCGAATTTTTCTTGTAAATAGGTGCTGATTGTTTAAGTATTTTTTAAAAAAAATTTATTATTTTTCTTTCATTTAATTTTTCTTTCTTCTTTCTTTTCCTGTTCGTAATTTGCATAAGTTGTTTTAAGTTGTTTTCTGTTTGTTAACATTTTTTAGAGGTGATGATGGATCTGTGATGAATATTTTGGATTTTAAGATAAAGGTTTGGGGTCCAGTATCATAAATAGCATTTGGACCATTCGGTTAACTGGGATTAGAGTAGAGCAATCAACCAGATTTGTTTTACTTTTTTTAGCTCTTAGGCCAAATGACAAGATTCTACAAGGCCCATAATAATAAAATTAATAAGCTAGCCTACCTTTTTCTCTAATTAATTTACTTAATTTCCTCTACCTTTTTCTCTAATTAATTTACTTCATTTCCTCTATAATAATCTTCCATAACTCTCATGCCTTACAATAATCTCAAAGAAGGAAAAGTAGTTCAAATTCGTAGCTTGCTTTAGGCGCGATTAATAATTCATCGTGACTGTGGGTACAATTCCCGTGGCATAGTCATGATACATAATCCCCTATTCGGGTGCGCATTTCATGTGATCCGACCATAACTTCAAATAATAATAAAAATTAACATGTTGTAAATCGCGGATGCGTTTCATGTGATGCGATTCGCAATGTGTTCAAATCGCGGGTGTGTTTTGGTTACCGGTACGTTGCCCCCCTCGGTTCGAGTTGTCCTCTCGGGTAAGCCAGGTCTAGAACAATACACCTAGGTTTTAAACATAGAATAACATAACCTCATACCGGATCTCTAGTAGGTACGCTTGTTTGCATCACATGCATTTGACTTTGGGGACTCAATACACGGGTTGGGTCCGTCAAGGACAGGCGTACCCGAAATAAAAAGACCATCCTAAGACATTTTACGTGCTACTTCTATATTTATTTGCTTCGGCTTGCATGTTGACCTGCTTCTAGAATAGAAAAAAAAAATCAAAAAAAAAAATAAGAGTGAGAGGTAGGTATTTAAAACATTCCGAAACTCTGTCGAAATTTCGAAAAAAAAAGAGAGAAAATAAACCAATGTTTTCAAAAGTCATTATTTGCGTCAGAACTGACTGAACTACGCGGGTCTGATTCTCACCGGATGTGAGATACGTAGGCAAACCTCATCGGTTTCGGTCCCAATTTTTAAAAATTCAAAAAAATATTTTCCTTTAATTCCTTCTTTAGGAGTCTTTTCTTAGAAAAATTCAAACAAATAAAAGATAAGAAAACTTTTAAATCCAAAAATATTTTTTCTTTGTAGAAGTCTTTCATTCGAAAAAAAAAGAAAATAAATCAAATCAAAATCCAAAAAAATATTTTCCACCATTTTTAGAAGTTTTTGCCCAGAAATTCAAAAAAAAATCAAAAATCAAAAATCCAAAAATATTTTCTTTCTTCTTTAGAAGTCTTTATTTCAAAATTTTCAAAAAAATAAATTAAAACCAAAAATAAAAAAATGCTTTCTTTCCTCTTTAAAAGCCTTTCTTTCGAAAATTCCAAAAGAAAAAAAAAAGCGAAATGCAAAAAAAACAAATTATATTCTTTTTCTAAACGCTTTCATAGTCTAAGTGTTATAAAAAGTAAGTAAAAAAAGTTAGTTTATTTACTCCATTCCTGATTTTTTCGAACTACGCGAGATCTGATTCATGCGGCGTCATGATACGTAGGCAATCCCCATCTGATTCGATTATAGCCATAAACAAATTGAGTAAAAAAATAAACCGAAAAAAAAGAAAGAGAGGAAAATTTAGTGAAAAAGAAAAAAAAAAGAGTGGCAAAAATAACAGAAAAAACAAAGAGAAAAAAAAAACAACCAAAAAAAAAGCAACAGTGAAAAAATCCAAAAATAAAAGAGGAAAAAAAGAAAAGAAAAGAGAGAGCCAGAAATTGAAATAATAGAGGTATAGAATGGAAAGAGACATTTAAAGGCCTGGATGAAACACGCAACCGTTCAAACACATGGTAAAAGCGTTTAACTGTTAGGTGCATTGCATCCTAACGTACGATTTCCTATCTGTTAAATGTCTCAAAACTAACAAGGTTGTTGGGTGTGCAAATTAGCGAGGTTTTGTTTAGGTGGTTAGTTTTGTTGGTAGTCTGGCTTCCCATCCTTCACAAGATCCAAAGGCAGAGATGGCCTCCGCAAGCAATCTACCAATTATCGGTCCTGAGGATAGCTCGACATCGGCTATTCCACAGCCAGAATCAGCAGCTGCTGAAGAAAATAGAATGTTGCATCTCCGTATGTTGAAAATGTGGGACGCCTGGTCTGATGGTAGGGAACCACCAAGTGTAATCCCTGGGTTCCTTGAGTTGATCCCGAGATCAGGTGGGCTTACCAACATCCTTGTCCCCAAACCCGCTCATCCCATGCGGGCACCCTCTAATGCCATATAATGGCCCCAGAATGCCTTCTGTGGTTCACCCCCAGGCGTCGGATTCAAGGGAACCGCCAGTAATGTTCACTGCGGCACCAGTCTGCACCACAACACAACCAACTATACCACGACCGTATGTTGAGCCTCCCATGTTTACCTATCAGAGTCCACAGTTTCAACCAGAAATAACATATGTGACCCCATGCTCATTTACTAAACATCTGCAGTGTGACTTCTCGGTTTTGCAAGAAAAGGTTGTCAAGAATCCCGAGCAAGAGGAAATGGCTCGGAAAATGAAGAGCCTAGAACAAAGCCTGAGAAATATGCAGGGTCTGAGCGGCCAAAAGAGTGTCTCTTACTCCGACCTGTGTATGTTTCCCCATGTCCACTTGTCAGCTGGCTTCAAGATGCCAAAATTTAAAAAGTACGACGGGCACGGAGACCCGATCGCTTACCTAAAACGATACTATAACCAGTTGAGAGTCGTTGGCGGAAAAGAGGAGCTGCTAATGGCCTATTTTGGAGAAAGCCTCACCAGAATCGCTTCTGAATGGTATATGGATCGAGAAATTACCCATTGGCATGTGTGGGACGATCTAGCCTGAGATTTTATCCGCCAGTTCTAATATAATGTGGACATCGCTCCCAACAGAAACTCTTTATCTAATTTGAAAAAGAAAACAACAGAAAGCTTCCGCGAATGTGCCGTCAAATGTCCTGAGCAAGCTGCCAGGGTGAAGCCTCCAATGGACGAAGCAGAAATAGTTACAGTCTTTCTACAGGCCCAAGAGGCGGACTACTTCCAGAACATGATATCTGCTATGGGTAGACCGTTCGCTAAGGCTATCCAAATTGGGCAAATGGTTGAAAACGGTTTAAAAATAGGTCGAATCTTGAGTCATGCTACTTTTAAGGCCACATCACAGGCTGCTTAGAATAATTCCGAGAGTTTGATGAACGAAAATGGGAGAGAAGACTGAGCCATGATGGCTTCGAGCTCGAAGGGGACCCGCAAGGCATTCAACCAATCATATATGTGTCCTAAGGTCCCACAACACTATTATCCCTATCAAGATGCTGCTTATGCTGTGGCACCGCCTCCCTATGCGGTGATGAACGTGTAATCTTACACATGGCCACATCATTATACACAAAACCGAGCTCCACCTCCCAGAAATACCCATCTTTACCAAGCTCCCCCCAACCAAATGTTCCCCAATACAATCCTCGCCCAAGAGAGCCCCCAGAAAGAATCAGTTTACCCCTATTGGTGAATCATACTCTACCTTGTTCCAAAAGTTGGTCAGGATAGGTCTGCTGTAGCCAGTGGCCCCGAACCGGCCGAACCCCGAGCCCCCTCGCACCGGGCTGATGCTAGATGTTGATACCACTCCGGAGCAGTAGGGTATGATACTGAAGACTGTTGGACTCTTAAAAGAGCAGTGGAAGACCTCATCGAGGTCCAGACAATATTGCTTAGGAATGAAGATGACCTTAATATGATGAACAATCCTCTGTCTGCTCATACTGGGCCAATAGTCGGAATGATTTGTGAAGATGAAGAATTTGATCCGGCACTGAAGGCCATTGCAGCCATTGCCGAGACAAGAGAAAAGCCAAAAAATGGTCGCCAAGCCTGAAAGTTCCCCCAATTAGATGGGAGTCTCGGTAGCCAGTTTTGCTATCCTTTCTGCGTCTGGATTATCTCAGGGTGTGATCCGGATGTTTTACTTTATTGTCTTACTTTCCGATGTAAACCCTTCTATCTTTAATTTAAAAAAAAAAAATCAAATGAAATTAATATTTCATTGTCGAGGAATGTCTCTTTACTTAATCTTGTCAGTTTTCCTATTCTCTTTTTAGTTTCTGTTAATGCAAATTTCAATAACATGACATGCTTGCGGACTTCATTCCCAGATCCTAAAACACTGTCAGACTTTGAAATAATGAATCAAGAATCAGAATGCAATAAAGATAGGTTTAAGGAAATAAAACAAAGAATCGGAGCAGCTAAAGAAAATTGGCTCCGGATTGAAATGGTCCATATATTATAATGAGATATACTGCCAAAAGAGAGCATTGTACCTGGGAAACATCGAAGGAAATGTCCTTGAAACAACCGTCAACGCAGGGGCAGTCAAAAGGTACAATGTTGGATCCTCCATAAAATATTAATATTCTCCGGTTGGGATGACGAAAGCTTTCATTCTCGCTACCCAAACACCATTAACCCTTTTGTAAACCCTTGGAGCCGGTTACTCTTCTTTGACTACCCTCTTTGGAACTTGAAAGTGTTATTAAAAAAAAGAAAAGAAAAAGAAATGAAAAATGAAAAAAAAAAGAAAGAAAAAAAAGTGAAAGTGAAAAGAAAACAAAACAAAATAGAAGATAAAGCAAAAGAAATAAAGTTTCTTGAACTACGTTCGACTTGATTCCGAAAGGATACGTAGGCAGCTTCTCTCTGGGGTTCAGTCACACCAAAATAAAAATCCAAATTCCCCAAAAAGTGAAACTGGGGCAAATGTTATAATGTTTCGGCGATGGTCTCGCCTGAAAGGTTCCAAAGTTATAATTCAATCCAAATGCTTTTTACCCCAAAATCCTGTTCAAGTCCTTCCGATCAATCGGCAAAGAGATTCAAAATGGGAGGATATAGTTACTTGGCACCGTAAGGCGACGGTAAGCAGAGAAATTGAAAATGAGAGAGTCTTGTTAGTGAAAACTTGCAAAGAGCACTATAAGGTGACGATGAGAAGAAAAATGAGAGAGGTCAGCTGATGAAAACCCGCAAAGAGCGCCACTGATCGAAAAGAGGATCCTCACAGTCACTGGCACCGACACAATCCTGGGCAAGGTCTCTCAGTTTCAAGGCAAAAGTTGTGATGAATTTCTGAGAGTCGGACGATTTATACAGATCAGGCATCCAGTCCAAAAGGCATGTCATGTTCATTGAAGTCTGCATGTACCAGATAAGTCCTTCTATCCTTTCCCCGAAAGGGATACCTTTTGTCTAAATTCATTGTCCATTTCATTATTCTTTATTCTTTGAATCCCTTTCGGTCTAACTCTATTCCAAAACTAAGGCAAAGAAGGGATGACAAGACTTGATTTACAGATTTCTCATTTGATACAAGGCAATATGCAAAAAGGCACCCAGCCTCGGCAGAGGCATCAAGTTGACTCCAACTGGCCATGATGGTCGATGCCTCGAAGTCAAACACTCTTAAAATAAGAAAAGCAAAGTCAAATGCCCACAAAAGTAAAATAAAGTTGAAAAGGTCAAGTCCCACGTGGCTAAACATCTTGGCAAAGTTTGAAAAGCCAAAGGTTCCCCAACGCTGTGAAGTTAAATTTAGAGAAAAGAAGTGAAAAGCCTACAAAGGCAAAATAAAGCTGAAAAAGATTAAGTCCCACGCGATCAACCGTCATGGTAAAGTTTTGGAAAATCCAAAGGTTTTTTCAGGGCTAGAAATGAAATCGGTGTTCAGGGAACAACCAGTTGCAGCTGAAAGTATGATCAAAGAAGAAGGCCCGAGATCAAGTGACTGAAACACTCAAGGCCGCAAAACCAACCACCATTTCATGCTGACAAATTGTTTTTTGTTTGAACCATAGGAAACAGGTGCAATCCAAAAGAAGTCTTGCAAGAAGCAGGTGTAACTAAAAAACGAAAAAAAGAAGAAGCAGCGCGGGAACTAGAAACAGATTTGCAACAGCAACAACTCCAGAAGGGAAGTCTTCTCCAAACTCTTTCCCGCATTTTACTCATTCTAATTAATATTATATATATATATATATATATATATATATATATATATATATATATATGAAATTAAAAAGAAAGAAAAGAAAAAAAAAGTTCCAAATCATGGTCGTATAGGATCTCCAATCCCTAGTTGCGTTTTCCAACATAGGGTCTCCACTCCCCAGTTGAATTTATTTTAGATATAGGGTCTCCACTCCCTAGTCTTTTTTCCAACATAGGGTCTCCACTCCCTAGTTGATTTTATTTTAGATATAGGGTCTCCACTCCCTAGTCGTTTTTCCAACATAGGGTCTCCACTCCCTAGTCGCTTTTTCAACATAGGGTCTGTACTCCCTAGTTGATGAAATTTTAGACATAGGGTCTCCACTCCCTAGTCTCTTTTCTAACATAGGGTCTCCACTCCCTAGTTGAAGTTATTTTGGACATAGGGTCTCCACTTCTTAGTCTCCTTTTCCAACATAGGGTCTTCACTCCCTAGTTGATTTTATTTTATACATAGGGTCTAAACTCCCTAGTCACTTTTCCAACATAGGGTCTTCACTCCCTAGTTGATGATTTTTAGACATATGGTCTCCACTCCCTAGTCGTTTTTCCAACATAGGGTCTCCACTCCCTAGTTGATGTTTATTTTAGACATAGGTTCTCCACTCCCTACTCGCTTTTCCAACATAGTGTTTCCACTCCCTAGTTGATTTTATTTTAGACATAGGGTCTCCACTCCCTAGTCACTTTTCCAACATAGGGTCTTTACTCCCTAGTTGAAGTTATTTTAGACATAGGGTCTCCACTCCTTAGTCTCCTTTTCCAACATAGGGTCTTCACTCCCTAGTTGATTTTATTTTATACATAGGGTCTAAACTCCCTAGTCTACTTTTCCAACATAGGGTCTCCACTCCCTAGTTGATGTTATTTTAGACATAGGGTCTCCACTCCTTAGTCTGCTTTTCCAACATAGGGTCTCCACTCCCTAGTTGATGATTATTTTAGACAAAGGGTCTCCACTCTCTAGTTGATGATTATTTTAGACATAGGGTCTCTACTCCCTAGTCGCTTTTCCAACATAGGGTCTTCACTCCCTACTTGATATTTTTAGACACAGGGTCCCCACTCCCTAGTCGTTTTTCCAACATAGGGTCTCCACTCCCTAGTTGATGTTTTTAGATATAGGGTTTCCACTCCCTAGTCTTCTTTTCCAACATAGGGTCTCCACTCCCTAGTCGCTTTTCCATCATAGGGTCTCCACTCTCTAGTTGCTTTTATTTTAGACATAGGGTCTCTACTCCCTAGTCTTTGTTTTCTCAGGGTACACCAGTCCCGACTTTTATTGCTTTTGATAATGAAGTAGTATAGTGATTTGTTACAAATAACTCGCGGAATTTTCCTAGTGATAACTGGGGCAGAAAAATTTCATTTGTTCATTTGTTTTGGTGTCTGAGCAGGTTTTTTCCTCAAGGCACAGAGTTCGAGACGACCAAAAAGAAGTCTCAATCCAAAATTAAAAAAAAGGAAAAGAAGTAAATTCAAAGTGCAGAAGCAGGTGAAAGATGTGAATTGCTCAAGATATGACTGAAGTCACAAGCTTTTCATGTCCCATCTTTATCCGAAAAGCCGAAGAAGAATGAACTAGCACCTGCAACTAGCAAGCATCAAGGTTCCAATCAAAAGTCTGCATGACGAACCATTCAAGACTCAAGATCAAGCTTCAGAAGACTTATAGGTAGGAATCTTGTAACTCATAGCTGATAGGCTTGTTTAGTTCCTTTAGATTTTGATTTTGATGTAATAACAGGGCCATGGACCAGAGCCTCGACAGAATCTCGCTCGACTCTCGAACTCATCACTCCATCATTCTTCTTGAACTACACGCGACCTGATTCCCTTATAACTCGGGACTCGGCTGTCCAAAACCAGGACTCGATTGCACCATTTTCTTTTATTTTCTTACTCTTTTGAATACCGATATGGTAAAATATTAGTTACACGGCTCACTTTGTCTTTGCCTGAAAACTCTTCATGTTTCCAAGTAAAGAGGGACAACTGTAAGCACCTAATTTTTGACTATATTTGAGTTTTTCATCACTTTTTAGTATGTAAATATATTTTAAGTTTAATCTACATATTTTAGCTCTTATTTCTCCTTTTATATATTTTACTTAAGAATATTGAAAACAATTAACAAAAAAGTCACATTTTAAATATAAGCTTTATCTTCATTTACAAAGAAAGAAAATATTTTCCAAAAAATATATTAGTTTGATAAGTAAATTTTGAGTGATTAGTATTTTATCTTGCTATTAAAGTTTAGGAGTAGTATTTTTATTTTTTCATCTAGTTTGGACTAGTTCTCTTAAAGTCTTGCTTTGTTCAAATGTCCAAGTCATGGCCCAAATTGGGCCAAACCTGAGCCCAATAGCCAAAAACCCATCAGATTTTCCCCCTAAAATAACCTACATCATTAAAAGGCTCTCATTCTCTGATTCAGGAGGAGCCGCAACAGATAAAAAAAAATGAGAAAAAAGGCAGATCGGGAGTGAGGGAATTTAAAGAGGGAAAAACGGGTGGATCTTGGATAAGCTCAAGGACCTTCAATTGGAAAACAGGGCAGATGATAATGCAACAACTAGAAGAAGAATTCACTATTGCTTTCAACACCACTTCATCAAAAACATCTTCTGAAAAACGCAGCAATTGAGGTCTACAACCAAAAATCATCCAAAACCCATGAGCTAAGTTTCATCCTTTAGCAAATAGTCCCAAAACTCGCTGGAGATTCCCATAAATTCATCTTGGAGAATCACCCTTCTCTACTCTAAAAAACCTACAAAAACGTAGCTCACAAAACACACTCATAGGCCGTTTATTCAGCGAGGTAAGAGTTAAAGTTCGAAGTCGTTCGAGGTTCTCGCTTACAGCTCTAGTTCGTCGGTTTTCTTTTCAGCCATTAAGGTTATTTTTTCCCACTGTATTTTTAATTTTATTGTTAAGCATATGAGTTGTCATGGGAAGCTTTCCAGCTATGCCCCATGACCCCTTGGACGTGCCCTGTGGTGTCCTGGCAAGCCTCCCAACGCCCAGTGCCACGGTCGGCCCCGTGGTCTCGACAGCTCCAAGTAACAAGCGCGCATGTCCCTCTGTCGCCCCACCGATAGCTATCACCAGCGCCCAACCACAGGTAGATGCCAATAGCGCCGCGCGCGTAGACGACGCTGTATGCGCAAACCCTAATGCTAAAGACAAAGTTGTTGTCAACGGACTTATTTCTACTTTGTAGAGGACTAAGTCCTTTTCATTGTAAATAATAGAGTAGTTTTACTGCATTTTATTTAAGTGTGCTTTTACAGCTTATTTAGGTCAAGTCATGTAACTTTGGTTTATTTTTTTTAAGCATTATTAAGGGGGACCAAGCAATCAAACTTTCTAGCAATCAAACAATTCACTGTACTGGTGTCTCTCCCCCCGACACCAAGTTATTTTTCTGTAAAAGCTTTCATTCAATGCAATCAAGCTTTCTTTCATTCTCAATTCTCTTTTCTGGTCTCTCTCAATTGCTCATGATATTGATTTTCCCATACGACACTGACAATCTAGTCTAGCGTAGGGGACCTCAGTTGGCGGACAACAATTGCATTGACATCGATTGCTTAGCTTTACGTCGCCCTTCCAAAGAATCCCAGGAAGGCGCAGCGTAACAGTTTGTATCAGAGCCTAGGCTCGACATCCGATGAGGGATTATATTGTAATTACTACCATTTCTGACCTATGGTGAATTATGGGGATCGCATCACGACCCTTGAGGGGACAGTTGACGCATTACGGCCCTTCGCGAAAATGATGCCTGACCTAAAGACCAGCCTAGTGCAAAGGTTGGATGACTTGGACCATAGACTGGTCCAGGCCGAAGTTGACATAGAAAACATCAATCACGACTCTGAAGGAGACAGGCAAACGGCAGCCACAGAGGCAGCCAAAATGTTTGGTAAATTCGAGGTCCTCCAGCAAAAGCATGATGAGGATTTAGCCAACAGGGAACAAGAGGCAGACAGGGTGACTGCTATGCAACAAACTATAGACAACTTGACAGGCCAGCTCAACGTTGTCAATGCTTCTTTACAAGGCCTACTTCGAGGAGGTGGAAACTAATTTGGGGGTGGTGTGAACCTCGCCCCTATGGAACAAAAACTGAAAATCCCTGAGCCAAAGCCATACAGTGGAGCTTGGAATGCCAAAGAAGTGGAAAACTTCATTTTCGACATCGAACAATACTTCGATGTCGTGGGAGGCCTAGAAGAAGCTAAGAAGGTAGCAATTGCTGCCATGTATCTTCAGGGTGATGCCAAACTCTAGTGGCGAGTGAAATACGAAGCCATCAAGGCCGGTGAAGATGCCCTCGAGACATGGGCAGAGCTGAAGGTAGCCATACGCCTACAGTTCTTCCCCGAAAATATTGAGTACAATGCAAGGAGGAAGCTACGAGAGCTCCGCAAGACCAAATCAGTGCGGGACTACGTGCGGGAATTCTCAACACTCATGCTTAATATACACGACATGGGGGACAAAGACAAACTCTTCACCTTTCTGGAAGGGTTGAAACCTTATGCCCGCATGGAGTTGCAGAGACAAAGGGTAGAAACATTACCTAAGGCGATCCAAGAAGTGGAGTGCCTTGGGGATTATCAAGTGAAAGCCCGGAAGGAGAGGCCTCAACAACCTGTCCGAGGAGGATACAAAGGGAGCCAGCCGAACACTGGTGGCCCTAGCAGAAGTGGAGGAGACCGGAGTGCAACCAAATCTAAGGCTCTCTCCTCAGGCAGTACTAGCACTGCTTCTAACAACAACGATCGGGGAAGGAAACCCCCCTCAGGATGTCGTCATTGCGGTGGACCACATTGGAACAATGAATGCCCACATGCATAGATAAATTCCCATCAAACTTTTGATGATGGGACGGATGACGATGTAGATGATGCGGACCAGACTGAACTAGTAAGTGCATTCAATGCAATTGTTGGCTCTATTTCTGAGTCCTTAGCGGGAACCAGTGCTGGTATCCGTAAGAAGAAGGACCCCTGCCCAATCGCCAAGAAAGGGAAAAAGAAGGCGAATGAAAGGACTCCTCCAAATCAAGAGAGGGCCTTAATGTTCGTCGACATGAAGGTAAATAGAAAGTCCATTCGGGCCATGATAGACACGAGTGCTACCCACAACTACTTAGCCTCGACTCAGGTGGAGCACCTTGGCCTAGTTGTAGGAAAGGCCAAAGGTCGTGTCAAGGCTATCAACTCACCTCCTCAGCCAGTGGGTGGAATAGCCAAAGGGGTACCAGTGAAGCTTGGCCCTTATGAAGGAAAATTCAACTTACGCGTGGTGATCACAGATGACTTCGAGTTGATAGTGGGGTTGGAATTCCTGAGGCAAACCAACACCATGCCCGTACTATATGCAAACATGCTAATGATTATGGGAGCTAATGGGGCCAAACCCTGCATTATCCCGTGCATGCCCATGAAGATGGCCGTTGAGAACATCTCGGCCTTGCAGCTGAAGAAGGGAGTCAAAAGGCATGAACCTACCTTCCAAGCTACCCTCTGCATCGAAGATATTGAACGCTCCTCGGGTCCCATTCCTGCACCCGTGAAGGAGCTGCTATTGGAATTTGAAGACATCATGCCACAAGAAATGCCAAAGCGTCTCCCGAGTAGGCGAACTGTGGACCATGAGATTGAGTTGGTGCCGGGTGCGAAGCCACCTGCCCGGGCTCCGTATAGAATGTCACAACCCGAACTCACTGAACTTCGGAGACAATTGACAAAAATGCTAGACACAGGGATCATCGTACCCTCCAAGTCCCCATATGGGTCCCCTGTGCTATTCCAAAAGAAACATGATGGCAGTCTACGACTTTGTGTAGATTATCGGGCTCTAAATAAAATCACCGTGAAGAACAAGTACCCTATTCCGCTAATGGTAGACTTGTTTGATAGACTGGGTGGTGTGACGGTGTTCACAAAAATAGACCTGAGGACAGGTTATTGGCAAGTCCGGATTGCAGAGGGTGATGAACACAAGACGACCTGCATGACAAGATATGGATCGTACGACTTCCTGGTTATGTCATTTGGCTTGACTAACGCGCCCACCACATTTTGCACCTTGATGAACCAAGTCTTCCGAGAATACATCAACGAATTCATCGTAGTCTACTTGGATCACATTGTGGTATATAGCCTGACCATAGAAGAACACCTGGAGCACTTGTGGAAGGTCCTAGCCCGATTGCGGGAGCACGAATTATATGCGAAGCTATCTAAGTGCTCCTTTGCTCAGAAACAAATTGACTTCCTCGGACATGTCATCGGGGAAGGACAGATCAAGATGGACCAACAAAAGATTCAGGCCATCACGGATTGGCTGCCGCCTAAGGATATCCACGTCTTGAGGTCGTTCTTTGGCCTATGCAACTTTTATCGGCGATTTGTGAAAAGTTACGCCCTCATTGCAGTGCCACTGATAGAACTTCTCAAAAAGGTCACACCCTGGGATTGGGGACCCAAGCGGACGGAGGCCTTCAACGCATTGAAAATAGCTATGTCTAGTAGCCCCGTCTTGGCCCTCCCTAATTTGGCCAAGCCATTCGAGGTACAAATGGATGCCTCTGACTATGCACTTGATGGAGTCTTGCTACAAGAAGGGCATCATGTAGCATATGAGAGCCGGAAACTGAAGGATGCAGAGCGGCGCTATACCGCCCACGAGAAAGAATTATTAGTTGTCGTTCATTGCTTACGCCTTTAGAGGCATTATCTACTGGGAACCCCATTCGTGGTCAAGACAAACACACAGTTGTTAGCCATGTCATGACCCAGTTAAAGCTGAATGGTCGGCAGGCCAGGTGGCAGGAACTCCTAGCGAAATTTCACTTCAACCTGGAGTATCGAAGTGGGAAGACTAATCATGTTGCCGATGTGCTAAGTCGGAGAGCTTACCTAGCATCGGTGTGCGTACTCGCCACCCTAAGGGGGAGAGAAGTAACCACCACCATAAAAGACCAGATACTGGATCTACTCATCAAGGATCCTACTGCACAGTATTTGGTTCATTTGGTAGGACAGGGCAAGACTCGCTAGTTCTACATAGAAGATGCTTTCCTGAAAGTGAAAGGGAACCGACTTTATGTTCCTAAATGAGGAGATCTGCGAAGGTCTCTTCTGGTGGAATGTCACGATGCTTTGTGAGCCATTCATCTCTGTGAAAAATGCACCATGGCATTGCTTCGCTGTGCATATTATTGGCCTCAAATGGCCGATGACATCGCTCAGTATGTGAAGACTTGTCTAATATGCCAGAAGGATAAGTCAGACCGCTTGACGCAGGCAGGACTCTTGGAACCTCTAGCCGTCCCAAAAAGAACTTGGGAAAGCATTTCCCTGGATTTCATCACCGGATTACCCAAGGTCGGAGATCTCATAACTATCTTGGTTGTGGTGGATCAGTTTTCCAAGTATGCTACCTTTATAGCAGCCCCACAATATATATCAACAGAAGATACAGCTCGACTATTCTTCTCTTATGTCGTCAAATATTGGGGCCTGCCTAAAGACATCGTTAGTGATCGCGACTCACGCTTCACTAGCAACTTTTGGAGCCAACTCTTTAAGTGCCTTTGGTCAAAATTGAGTCACAACTCAAGTTTTCATTCACAATCTGATGGCCAGACGGAGCGATTCAATGGCATGCTGGAGGAATATCTCCGGCACTTTGTAATCGGATCGCAGAAGAACTGGGTGAAGCTTCTGGATGCTGCTCAACTGTGTTTTAATTCACAAAAGAGCTCAAGTACCAACAAAAACGCTTTTGAAATTGTTACCGGACAACAACCGCTACTCCCACATATATTGTGAATGCTCCAAACATGTCAAAATCTCCTCGGGCAGCTAGCTTCTCAAAAGAATAGAAGTAAAATTTGGAGATAGTGCGGAGCTATCTTGTCAAAGCGCAAAAGCAGATGAAGAGGCATGCTGATCAGAATCGCCGCTTTGTTGAATACCAAGTGGGGGACAAAGTGATGGTCAAAATCCCAAAGCGGTACTTATTTCCAGGGGTCCATGACCCTCGCCTATTACAAAAATATATTGGACCCTTGTCCATTGAAAGACACATTGGGAAAGTTCCATAACGGGTGGATACCCCAGCTTGGTGGAAAATCCATCCTGTTTTCCATGTCAGTCTCCTGAAACCTTTTCGGGAAGATATGGAGGACCCTTCACGAAGCCAACTCACAATACCAAGTATTCGAGGACCCAATTCAACCGGGAAAAGGCGTGTTGAAGCAATTCTTGATGATCGGGTGATTCACGCCTCAAGGAAAAATCACAAGAAGTTCTTAGTGAAATGGCAGGGATGAGATGCAGAGGAGAATACCTGGGAGAGGGGAACAAACCTCAAAGCCTACACGAGCCTAATTGATGATTATCTTACAAGTAAGGCGTCGAGGACGTCGCCAACTTGGGTGGGGGATAATGTCATGGGCGGCTTTCCATCCATGTCCTATGGCCCCTTGGACGCGCCCCGTGGCGTCCTTGCAAGCCTCCCAATGCCCAGCACCACGGTCAGTCCCGTGGTCTCGGCAGCTCCAAGTGACTAGAGCGCATATGCCTCTGTCGCCCCACCGATAGCCATCACCAGTGCCCAACCATAGGCAGATGCCAACAGCACCGCGCGCGCAGACGACGCCGTGTGCGCAGACCCTAATGCTAAAGATAAAGTTGCTGCCAACGGACTTGTTTCTACTTTGTAGAAGACTAAGCCCTTTTCATTGTAAATAATAGAGTAGTTTTACTGTATTTTTTTAAGTATGCTTTTACAGCTTATTTAGGTCAAGTCATGTAACTTTGGTCTATTTTGTTTAAGCATTATTAAGGGGGACCAAGCAATCAAACTTTCTAGCAAGCAAACAATTCTCTGTACTGGTGTCTTTCCCCTCCGACACTGAGTTATTTTTCTGTAATAGCTTTCATTCAATGCAATCAAGCTTTCTTTCATTCTCAATTCTCTTTTCTGCTCTCTCCCAATTTCTCATGACATTGATTTTCCCGTACGTCACTGACAATCTAGTCTAGCGTACGGAGGGGACCTCAGTTAGCGGACAACAATCGCACTAACATCGATTGCTTAGCCATACGCTGCCCTTCCAAAGAATCTCAGGAAAGCGCCGCGTAACAGAGTATATGTCTTTGATTTGTGTAACATGTGGAAAATGGATTGAGTTTCTTTTATTCTACTACATGAGCTTGATTATTTAGTCTTTCTTATGATTAGCTTTCGAAAGTGTCTTAAGTTTGTTAAATTTGAATCATAGTTTCCTTTTGAGCAAATTTTTCTTGTAAATAGGTGCTGATTATTTGAGTGTTATTTTTTTAAATTTTATTATTTTTCTTTCATTTAATTTTTCTTCTTTCTTTTCCTATTCTTAATTTTCATAAGTTGTTTTAAGTTATTTTTTGTTTGTTAACATTTGTTAGGGGTAATGATGGATGTGTGATTAACATTTTGGATTTTAAGATAAAGGTTTGGGGTTCGGTATCATAAATAGCATTTGGACCATTCGGTCAACTGGGATTAGAGTAGAGTAATGAACCAGATTGTTTTTACTTTTTTTTAGCTCTTGGGCCAAATGACAAGATTCTACAAGGCCCATAATAATAAAATTCATAAGCTAGCCTACCTTTTTCTATAATCAATTTACCCCATTGCCTCCTTAATAATCTTCCATAACTCTCATGCCTTACAATAATCTCAAAGAAGGAAAAATAGTTCAAATTCGTAGCTTGTTTTAGGCGCGATTAATAAATTATCGTGACTGTGGGTACGGTTCCCGTGGCATAGTCATGATACATAATCCCCAATTCGGGTGAGCATTTTATGTGACTCGACCATAACTTCAAATAATAATAAAAATTAACATGTTATAAATCGCGGGTGCGTTTTTCGTGACGTGATTCGCAATGTGTTAAAAAAACAAATGAGTGCGCGATATCGCGACTTGTTCAAATAAATTCCATAAATACTAAAAGCGGTTAGAAAGTAAAAATGCACATAAGGTTTTTAAAACATGTAATAAATCAGATAATTAAGTTAATTATTAATAGTTGAGCGACCGTGCTAAAATCACGGTACTCGGGAGTCCCTCACACCTTCTCCCGGGTTAACAGAATTCCTTACCCGATCTTCTGTGTTCGCAGACCATAAATAAGAGTCAATTTCCTCGATTTGGGATTCAAAATAAACCGGTGACTTGGGACACCATAAATTATTCCAAGTGGTAACTCTGAATAAATAAATAATCCCATTTTGATTAATGTTACTTTAATTGGAAAAATTCTCCTATCCCCCTCGGGAAAAAGGAGGTGTGGCATCCGTCACATGCCTTAATTGCTAATTTCTTTCATGTATTCGTGCCTTAATTTATTAATTGCCATTGCTTGCTATTTGACCTTGTGTGCTATTAGATACCTACTTTTATCCGCTTTATGACTTGAATTGTGTAATACCTTAATTGCATTTCATTTGGATTACACCGTAGTTGGTTGTAGATATTCATTTATATTATTATTGTGTGGGATCGGATTGTACGTCGCAATGATTATTGGTATTATTGTGTGAGATCGGATTGCATGCTGCAACATATATTGTTATTAATATTTGCGATTGGGTTGCACGCCGCAATAGTATTTGTATATTTATATTTTAGATCGGGTTGCGCACCGCAACAGAGAAAATATGCTATTTTTATATTTGTGGATCGGGTTGTGTGCTGCATCAAAGAAGACATTATTTGATTGTATATTTGTGGACCAGGTTGCGTGTTGTAACGGAGAAGACATATTTAACTGTTTTGAGTTGTTACTTTCCGTATCCGTGCTGTATTGTGAAGGTTGAGCTTTAATGTTATTCTGGGACCATCTGTTGTGTAATTTATGTTCCAGTTTCCATGTTATACCCATTTTCTCTGTTTTATTGTTATTTCATTATACTCATACATGTTTTAGTGAGTGCCTTGTTATAACCTCGTCACTACCTCGTCGAGATTAGGCTCGACACTTACAGAGTACCTGGGGTCGGTTGTACTCCTGCTACTCTTCTACACTTCTTGTGCATATATTGGTGTTGGCCCCAACAACAGTTAGTGGAGGCTTGCTTGGGTTAGCTGATCAAGGAGACTCGAGGTATAAATACACGGCTTCCGCAGCCTTGAAGTCCCCTTCCTTATCTAATTCTACTATTTATTTTTATTTCAAATAATTGTACTTTCATTCAGACTTTGGTTGTAGTACTGTTAGAATGCCTATGTACTTGTGACACTAGATTTCGGGGTTTGATTAGTCAGCATTTGGAGTTATTATAAATGTTCTAGAAACTCAACAACTTTATTTCTTATTACATTGCTTTTAAATTAGTTTTAAAATGATTAAAAGTCTACTAATGTTGGCTTGCCTTGCAAATGGACGTTAGGCACCATTACGACCCCGAGATTGAGTTTTTGAATCATGACAAGTTGGTATCAGAGTACTAGGTTGCGTAGGTCTCACGAGTCATGAGCAAGCTTAGTAGAGTCTAGAGGATAGGTATAGAGATGTTTGTATTTATCTTTTAGAGGATATAGAGCTTTAGAAAAATTTCACTTCTTTCTTTCTTTATCGTGTGACTTTATTCTATCACTGGAGTTTGAACTATTCTATTCTTGTTCTTTCGCAAATGGTGAGGACACGCACAACATCCACGGCCAGGAAGGAGCTGGAGCCCCATGTTGCAACCACTACCAGGGATAGGGGCCAGGGCCGAGGTAGAGGCAGAGGTAGAGGCAGAGCTCATCCTAGAGTACGTGCAACAACACTCGTTGCAGAGCCTCAGATCAATCATGAGGAGGAGATCCCTGTTCAAATCACACCAGTCAAACCCGCTCAGGTCCCAAAGGGATTCATTGCTACTCCCGTACTTCAGGACATCCTAGTCCGCTTAGTGGTCTTTATGGAGAGTGTGGCCCAGGCCGGAGTATTTCCTATGGCACCGACTATCTCTCAGGATTGGGGAGGAGCCCAGACTCCCGCTACTCACACAGCAGAGCATATGGCTCTTATATATCAGACTCCGATAGTTCCAGCAGTTGGAGTTGTTCAGCCCGTTATTGCTACAGCCCGGGAAGAGGACCGTGATATCTTCTAAGGGATTGAAGAGATTCGACAAGTTCACAAAGTTATTTCCTATTCGCTTTAGTGTCACACCTTCTGAGGACGTACAAGATTTCATTGACTATTGCCATGAGATGTTGTGCAACATGGGTATAATGGAGTCCAATAGAGTTGACTTTATAGTATTTAAGATGCATGGCTCCGCCAAAAGATGGTGGTAGAATTGTGATCGATTCAGACCAACATGTTCACCTCCACGCACTTGGGATCATTTTTCACACATATATATATTTTTCGATAAATTCATTCATTTTACTCTGAGAGAGGAATACCGCAAAGTTTGAGCGTCTCCAGCAGGGTAGCATAATTGTTACCCAGTACGAGATCCAATTTATAGATTTATCTTGCCATGCAGTTGTGTTGCTCCCTACTGAGAGGGAGAAGGTGAGGAGATTCATTGACGACCTTATTTTTGGTATCAGGTTATAGATGGCCAAGGAGATTAGGGATGATATTTTTTCCAGCGGGCAGTAGAGATTGCTAGATGGATCAAGATGATTTGTGGTCAAGGTAGGGAGGCGGTATCTGAGAAGAGGGCTCGTCATCTCGGTGGTTTCAGCGGTGCCTCATCTAGAGGCCGAGGTTCTTTTGGTAGAGGCCATCCTATCAGTCCAGTTCAGTCAGCAGTCTAGGCATCCCACGATGCTTCAGGAGGTCGCGGTTCTTAAGGGTCTCGTCCTGAGCAGCTAGCTTACAGCGCACTTTCAGCTCATATCAGTGCACCATTGGTTCAGAGCTACCATAGTGGTTATTCGGGCCGTCAGGGTCAGTCTCAGCTATGGGTGTCAAGGGGCTGGGCCGGTGCGGGCTAGTGAAAAAGGAGACCGGCCGGTCTCCGTACTGGTCCGGCTACCGATTTTATCGGTTCCGTGCCTCGCCAGTGAAAATTTGAACCGGAACGGTTCGAGGCCTAAGGGGTCGAGCCAGTTTTTTTTTGTGTATATATTTTGTATAACTATCGTAATTTATATTAAGATAAAGTAAAAATATAAAACATAAAAATAATCTTATAAAAAGAGTGTTTGAATAAATTTCAAAGGCTTTAAAAGCCTTATATTTGGAATTTTGAAAAAAAAACTTCAAAGGCTTTAAAAGCCTTATATTTGAATATTTCATTAAGAATTTAAGATAATACAATGAAGATGGAAAAGAATTTAACTTATAATTGGAAAGTTCTTTTTTTAATTCAAACTTGCAAATTAAAGTTTACATTTTACAACAACTAAATTAAAGAAAAAAGAATAAATTCAAATTTGAATTATTAAATATAAATCAAGTACTTCAAAGGTTTTGCATTGCATTAGTAAGTTCTTCATAATCAATATGAACTTCTTGGCCATCTTCTGGAGTGTTAAATTCAGATGGGTTACCATGTATTAATATATCTCCAAGTTCCTCGTCTTCTGGTTTATCAACATCTTCACGTCCTTGATTTATTCGTTCCGATCTAATCTAATATCTGAAACATACTAAAACTTCCAAAGTATTGTTTCTTAATGAGTGACGGGTGTCTCCTAGTTATTGTCCTTCTTGACTAAATGCACTCTCTGATACAACAATTGAAATTGACACATTTAGCACGTCCTGAGCCATAGCGAAAAGATCAGGAAATTGCTTTTCATTCTCATGCCACCATGCCAACGGTGAAAATTCCTTTGTGCGAGGCTCTGTTTGCTTTTGCAAGTAGAATTGAAGTTCATCAATGTTTATGCTACTGGTTTGAGTTGAAGAAAATGTAGACCAAATATTAAAACCATCAAGGCCTTCATCTTCATCCATAGTAGCAGATGCAGTAGAAGTAGTACAATGCATAGTGGGATTAATATTACCTACATTAATAGCATCGTCATCAATTATATTTACATAATAATTATATAATTATTGTAAATAATCATTTAGCTTGTTCATACAATAATATATATCTGGTGTTTCAGCTGGTCCAATCTCCATATAAGTATATAAAGCATTGATTAATTGGTGACAATTAGAGATCTTAATAGAAGGATTTAAAACAACACCAATTAAATAAATAGGAGGAATTGGAAATAAATATTTTTTTTAATTTTGCTTGTATTTTTTTTAACAACATCCTTATATTTTCCTTTATTCTTAAATTCAGAGAGTAGAAAAGAAATTTCAGCCATATATACTAAAGCCATAGTAACAGTAGGGTAATATGCTCCAGAAAACTCAACAGTAACTGTATAAAATTTATGTAAAAATTTAACAACATCATTAATGGCCTCCCAAGTATTATTTGTTAACATACGGTTTGGATCAGTACACTGCGCATTAGCAACTTCAGTTATCAGCAATCTATATTTGTAGTAACATTTTAAAAATAAGTGTGTATAATTCCATCTAGTAACAATTTCATTTGGCATGAATCTGGGGTTAAGGTTATGTTCGGTACACTTAGTCTTAAATTTTCTAATTCTAGAATGCCTATTATTTCCTTGAATAACACCAACTGCTCTTCAAAAATGAGTAATCTTAGTCGAAAATAAATCAAGGTCACTTTTAACAATTAAATTATAAACATGACATGCACACCTAATATGTAAATAAAATATTAAATAAGAGAATGAGTTTGAATGAGTGCACCAAATTTCGCAATAAATTAAACACTTGATGATATTTGATGTCTTGAAATTGAATTTTGCAACTCCGATGTTACCACGAAGAAACATCAATTGTTCAAAGTTCAAACTTCAAATAATACCATAAATAAAATTTCAAAAAATAATGAGAGCCAAATAGTTGATTGCAATTTAGTTGAAGAATGAGAGAATGACAATTGAGAATTTGAGTTTGAGAATTGAGAGACGAGTGAAGAATTGAAGAAGAGGGTGGATATATTTATACTTTTTAAAGGGCTAAATTAGTAAATACTAAAAGAGTTATTTTTGAAAATAAATGCCCAAAAAAGGGATATTATTGCAAAATAGCTATTGGGCAACGGTCAACTATATTAAAATTTCTTTTTGAAATAGCTGTTGAATCGGTCCGAGCCGGTCCAGGCCGATTAACTGGTTCCAAATTGACTAGACAGTAACGGTTCTTACCGGTACTACAATCCTACCCGGCACAAGTCGTTCCCCGTCCCAACCCAGCTATGCCCGACCCCTACCTACCGGTCCGGTCCGGTCTAAAACCGGTCAGGGCCGATCCGGAACTGGGTCAACCCGGCCCGTTTGACAACTTTAGTCTCAGTTTCTACAGCCACAACAGCCGAGAGAGTGCTTTGAGTGTGGAGGTACAGATCATATCAGGAGGTACTGTCCCAGACTCCAGGGCAGTGTGCCACAACAAGGTTCTCGTGCCATGGTCCCGGCACCGGTTGCTCCACCACCCGCTCATCCAACTAGAGGCGTGGGTCAGGCAGCCAGAGGCAGTGGTGAGGCCATTAGAGGTGGAGGCCAGCCAGTTAGCGGCCATTCGAGAGGCAAAGGTTAGGGTAGTGGGGCTCAGCCCCATTTCTATGCATTCCCAGCTAGACCTGAGGCAGAGTCATCTGATGCGGTTATCACAGGTATTGTTCCGGTTTTCCATAGAGATGCCTCAGTTTTATTTGATCTGGGCTCTTCTTATTCATACATGTCATCCTATTTTGCTTCATATCTGGTTATGCCTCGTGATTCTTTGATTGCTCATGTTTTTGTGTCCACGCCTGTCGAAGATTCTATTATGGTAAATCGTGTTTATCGCTCATGTGTGGTTTCTATAGGGAGCTGTGAGACTAGGGTAGACCTTCAACTTCTTGATATGGTGGATTTCGACGTGATCTTAGGCATGGATTTGTTGTCACCTTATCACGCTATTTTGGACTTTCACGCCATGACTGTTAGATTATGCATGCCGAGGTTTCCACGATTAGAGTGAAGAGGTACTCCTGGCCATTCTACTAGAAGGGTAATTTCTTATGTGAAGGCTTGGCATATGATCGAGAAGGGATGTCTAGCATATTTGGCCTATATCTGTGATCCTAGTGCGGAGGTTCATTCCATGGATTCAGTACTAGTTGTGCGTGAGTTTTCAGAGGTGTTTCCTATAGATTTGTCGGGGATGCCACCCAACAGAGATATCGACTTCTGCATTGACTTGGTTTTGGGCTCTCAGCCCATTTCTACCGTACTATATCGTATGGCCCCAAATGAGTTGAAGGAATTGAAAGAACAGTTGCAGGATTTGCTTGATAAGGGATTCATTTGACCGAGTGTCTCGCCTTGGGGTGCACTGGTGTTGTTTATGAAGAACAATAATGGAATTATGAGGATGTGTATAGATTATCGGTATTTGAACAAAGTCACTATCAAGAACAAGTATCCTTTGCCGAGGATTGTTTACTTATTTGATCAAATTCAGGGTGCCACGGTATTTTCCAAGATTGACTTGAGATCTGGTTACAATCAGTTGAAGATTAGGGCATCAGATGTCCCTAAGACAGATTTTCGGACTTGGTATGGTCACTACGAGTTCTTGGTGATGTTGTTTGGCTTGACTAATGCTCTAACAGCCTTTATGGATTTGATGAACCAGGTGTTCAAGCCCTATTTATTTTCTTTTGTGATCATCTTCATTGATGATATTTTGGTTTACTCCCGTAGTCGATAGGAGCATGAGCAATATCTGTGAATTGTACTTCAGGCTCTGAGGGATCGTGCTAAAGATTAGTATATTAATTTTGCTAAAGATTTTCAATCTATTTTCACTAAGTTAGTCCAATAGATTTAAAACATATCTTTTTGGGCCATGTTGTATCTTCCGAGGGCATTAAGGTGGATCCTAAGAAGATTGAGGCAGTTCAAAACTGGCATAGACCTACTTCATCTATATAGATTCGGAGCTTCTTGGGTTTGGCGGGTTATTATCGCCGATTGTGGAGTGGTTTTCATCTATCTCAGCCCCATTGACCAAGTTGACCCAAAAGGGTGCTCTTTTCCGATGGATTGATGAGTGTGAGTTGAGCTTTCAGAAGTTCAAGACTGCATTGACTACAGCTCCAGTGTTGGTATTGCCTACAGGTTCAGGATCCTACATTGTGTATTGTGATGCATCACGTATTGGGCTTGGCGCGCTATTAATGCATGACGGTAGGGTGATTGCTTGCACATCCCGCAGTTGAAAGTTCATGATAAGAATTACCCTATGCGTGACTTAGAGCTGGCAGCCATTGTTCATGTACTGAAGATTTGGAGGCACTATCTGTACGGAGTTTATTGTGAGGTCTATACCTACAATCAGAGTCTCCAACACCTGTTCAAGCAGAAAGACCTAAATTTACGGCAGATGAGATGGTTAGAGTTGCTGAAGGACTATGATATGACCATATTATACATCCCGGGAAGGCCAATATAGTGGTCGATGCATTGAATAGGAAGGCGGAGAGCATGGGTAGTTTGGCATATTTACCGGTATTAGAGAGGCCACTAGCCATGGATGTTCAACTTTGGCCAATCAGTTTATGAGATTGGATGTTTCGAAGCCTAGTCGTGTTCTTGCTTATGTTGTGGCACAGTCTTCGTTATTGGAATGTATCAAGGCTCGCCAGTTTGATGATCCTCACTTGTTGGTATTGAAATACACGGTGCATCGGGGATGTGCTATGGAGGTTGCGATTGGTGATGATGGTGTTATGCAACTTCAAGGCCGAATTTGTGTTCCAAATGTTGATGGGTTGAGAGATTTGATCCTTGAAGAGGCTCACAGTTCACATTATTTTATTCACCCAGGTGTCACAAAGATGTACCATAACTTGAAATAACACTATTGGTGGTGAAGAATGAAGAAAGACATCGTTGCTTATGTATCTTGGTGTTTGAATTGTCAACAGGTGAAGTATGAGCATCAGAAACCGGGTGAATTGACTTAGAGATTGGAGATACCGGAGTGAAAGTGGGAGCGCATCACTATGGATTTTATGGTAGGCTTACCACGGACCTTAGGAAAATATGATGCAGTCTGGGTTATAGTGGCTCGGTTGACTAAGTTCGCACACTTCATTCCGGCGGCGACTTCCTATTCTTCAGAGCAGTTGGCTCAGATTTACATCTAGCATATTATCCGCCTGCATGGCATGCCCATTTCTATCATTTCTAACTGAGGCACGCAGTTCACTTTACATTTTTGGAGAGTCGTGAAACATGAGTTGGGCACGCGGGTTGAGCTGAGCAGATCATTTCATCCTCAGACGAACGGACAATCTGAGCATACATTTCAGATCTTGAAGGACACGTTATGCGCTTGTGTTATGGATTTCGGAGGTTCATGGGACTAGTTCTTACCTCTTGCATAGTTTGCCTACAACAACAGTTACCAGTCAAGTATTCAGATGGCGCCGTATAAGGCCTTATATGGGAGGCGATGTCGTTCGCCGATTGATTGGTTTGAGCCAGGAGAGGCTAGGTTGTTAGGCACTGATTTGGTTCGTGACGCTATAGAGAAGGTTAAGGTAATTCGGGAGCGACTTCGTACTGCACAGTCCAGGCAGAAGAGTAATGCGGACCGGAAGGTTCGAGATGTAGCATATATGGTGGGTGAGAAGGTTCTTCTCCGAGTGTCATCTATGAAGGGCGTGATGCGGTTTGGGAAGAAGGTCAAATTGAGCCCGAGGTTTATTGGTCCATTTGAGATCTTAGAGAGAGTTGGGGAAGTTGCTTACAGGTTTGCATTGCCTCCTAGCCTAGCAAGGGTACATCCGGTATACCATGTTTCCATACTTCGAAAGTACCATGAGGACAACTCACATGTTTTTGACTCCAGCACTGTGCAGCTGGATAAACATTTAGCTTATGAGGAAGAGCCGGTAGCTATTCTAGGCTGGCAGGTTCGTAAGTTAAGATCTAAGAGTTTTCCTTCTGTGAAAGTGCAATGGAGAGGTTAGCCAATCGAGGCAGCTACGAGAGAGTCCAAGTTCGTGTTTCGAGACCGCTATTAGCTTCATTTGATATTTCTTGATTTGCGCACATGATCCATGTTATTTTTCGAAAAGTCTTTACCTAAAAATTTGAAGAAAAAGTGATTTTTGACTTAAAATAGTATTTGAGTTGACCACTGTCAATATTCTTGGTAAACGATCTCGGATCGGTATTTTGACAATTTCGGTAGGTTCGTATGATATTTTTGACTTATATGCACTTTTGGTTGGGGTCCGCGGTGACCCGAGTGCATTTTAGCACGTTATGTGAAAAATTGTAAAAATAAACTTTCAAGTTGAAATCTTGAGTTTTGATGATCAATTCTTGTTATTTGATGATATTTTGATGATTTGAGGTAGCGAGAAAATTTATATGATGTAATTACACTTGTGTGCATGTTTGGTTTGGAGCCCGATGAGTTCGGGGGAGTTTCGGGTGAGTTCCCGATGAGTTTGAGTAATTTAGCAATTGCTCTTCAGTTTTGGTGTTGAACTGCAGGTCTCGTATTTGCGATGACCTGTTCGCAAATGCGAACTCCACTTCAGTGAAGTTGAGCTCGCATTTGCGATGAGGGACTGGAAAGGGTAGACTTCGAATTTGTGAAGCAATTCTCATATTTGCAGACATCCCAGGCTTCACTTTTGCAATGGATTGGTCGCATTTGCAACTAGACACTAGACTTAGGCAGGTTCGCAAATGTGAATCTTTAATCGCATTTGCGGTGGAATGGCGCATCGCAAATGCATTTTTTTCCGCATTTTCGACTTATGCATGTTGAGGGCACATTTCGCATTTGCGACCTGTGTGTCGCATTTGCCATGGTCGCAATTGCGACACCTACAACTGGGTAAGAGAGGGCAAAAATGGGACTTAGCTCATTTTACACCATATCTCAACCCTAAACACTCTAGGGGCGATTTTTGAAGAACCTTTTCTTCCCAAATTCATTGGTAAGCACTCTAATCCACTTTTTTTCAATTTTTATTACTTTTCATGAGTTTTTAACATCAAATCTAGGAATTTCATGGTAGAAATTAGGGATTTTGGTAGAATTTGGAGATTTTATGAAATTGAGATTTAGACCTTAATTTGAGGTCGGATTTCGAAACAAATCACATAACTGAGCTCGGGAGTGAATGGGTAATCGAGGTTTGATCCGAATTTTGGGTTTTGACCAAGCAAACCCGGGGTTGACTTTTTAAAATTTCATTAAAGATCAAATTTTTTTCACTCGTGAGTAGGTTCTAAAGCTTATTTTGAATTATTTGAACTATATTTGGCTAGATTTGATTGATTTGGAGGCTAATTCTAAAGAAAAGTCCATGGTTGAGCATTGATATGGTTGTTGAGTGAGGTAATTACTGTGGTTAACCTTGACTTGAGGGAATTATGACTTGATTAGATTATTTTCTATTTGATTTATGTGCGGGGACGACGTATATGCAAGGTGAGGAGTGCATATGTGTAGTTACAGGTTAAACATGCAGGATGAGATATTTATTTATCGTTTTCTATTATTTCATGCCTTCATTTAATCTATGTTACTAATTGTTAAATGCTTTAATTGTTAATTGTTGTTACTTGTTATATTCATGTCTTATCCGTCACATGCCTTTATTGCTAATTGCTTCCATGTATCTATGCCTTAATTTATTAATTGTCATTACTTGTTATTTTGCCTTATGTGCTCTTAGATACCTACTTTTTTCTGCTTTATGACTTTAATTGTGTAATTTTTAATTGCATTTTATTTGGATTACGCTGTAGTTGGTTGTAGATGTTCATTTATATTATTATGGTGCGTGATCGGATTGCGCGTCGTAACGGTTATTATTGTGTGGGATCGGGTTGCATGCTGCAACTGATGTTGTTATTAATGTTTTGGATTGGGTTGCATGCTGCAACGATATTTGTATATTTGTATTTTGGATAGGGTTGCGCACCGTAATGGAGAAAATATGTTATTTTTATATTTATGGATCGGGTTGCGCGGCGCAACGAAGAAAATATTATTTGTTTATATATTTGTGGATCGTGTTATGCACCGCAATTGAGAAGACATTATTTATTTATATATTTATGGATCGGGTTACGCGTCGCAACAGAGAAGACGTACTTAATTGTTTTGAGTTGTTATTTTCTGTATCCGTGTTGTATTGTGGAGGTTGAGCTTTAATGTTATTCTGGGCTCCTCTGTTATGTAATTTCTGTTCCAGATTTCATGTTATACTTATTTTCTCTGTTTTGTTGTTATTTCATTATACTCATACATGTTTTAGTGAGTGCCTTGTAATAGCCTCGTCACTACCTCGTCGAAGTTAGACTTGACACTTACAGAGTACATGGGGTCGATTGTACTAATGCTACACTCTGCGCTTCTGGTGTAGATACTGGCGTTGGTCCCAGTAACAGTTAGTGGAGGCTTGCTCGGGTTAGCTGATCACGGAGACTTGAGGTATAGCTGCACGACGTCCGTAACCCTGAAGTCCCCTTCCCTATCTAGTTCTACTATTTATTTTTATTTCAAACAGTTATACTTTCATTCAGACTTTGGTTGTAGTACTGTTAGAATGCTCATGTACTTGTAACACCAGATTTCGGGATTTGATTAGTTAGCATTTGGAGTTATTATAACTGTTCTAGAAACTCTGCAGTTTTATTTCTTATAAATTGCTTTTAAATTGGTTTAAAATGATTAAATGTGTAGTAATATTGGCTTGCCTAGCAAGTGGACGTTAGACGCCATCACGATCCGAGATTGGAATTACGGATCGTGACACTAGGCTTCGGAATTTCCCTTACTCCCTTTCACGTACTCCCTTTCCCTTAATTCTTGAATGTTTTTCTGTTTGTTTCCATAAGCCCATAACTAGGCAACTGAAAGTATAGATTATAGAACAAAATATCTTGTTGCTTGTTAGTATCACTTCTTGAATTTGTTTCTATTTGTTATCAGAACTAGGCAACTCCGTAATTAACAGTATAGAATTAAAATGAATTAGAATAATTAATCTCATATTCTTTTGTGATGTCTAATGAATTAGAATTCACCACTTATGTCATATTCGTTCAAGACTTGGTACAATACCATAAATGTACCGAAATTATATCGATATAAATAAGAAAATATCGAACCGTACCAAATTATTTTTGTACGGTATTTGGTATGTACAATTGATAAACTAAATACCGAAATATCATATCGATATTTTTAAATATCGTACCAAAGTATCGAACGCCCACCCCTAACTAGGATCATTTGAGGCCGTGATTTAATTTTTTTTTTTTTTTTTTTGTGAAAGTAACATGATAACTTTCACAAGCGTGCGGGGAAATGCAAAATTACACTTCCACAAGTTGTGTCAGCAGAGCATAACTTTGGTAGGTATTCCATTCTCATATCATATTAAATTGTTCACAAGTCTTGCCGAATTGATAGAACTTATCTATATTCAATTATTCACAAGTTATAAAGGCATGTCATAAATTTTGTATAATCTTCATTCTCTTATCTTGTTAAGTTTATAACTCCTGCCGGATTGACAGAGTTGAACTTATATGTGTTCAATTGTTCGCAAATAATGATGGTTGGTCATAACTTCCATATGATGTCATTATCATAACTTGTAAATTTTTTCATAAGTCTTGCCGAATTGGAAGAACTTATCTGTGTTCTATTGACCAAAATTTTTGACGGCACGTTATAACTTTGATATATTTTCATTCTCTGTTAAATTGTCCATAAATCTTGTTGAATTGACAAAACTTACTGTGTAATTTGTAGGCATATATGGATTACAAATAACTCTACGGAAAGGAATTTCATCAGGCATTATGTAATTCAAAAACAGATTCAACTGTAAGAGTTATTTATATTTTGCTACTCCTATATTCATTACGGTTCTGGGTCTCTGTTGTGATAAAAAACTTTAAAACAATAGGGTATCACTTATCTGTTACACAGATTATAAGAATGAGCTTACCCTATTATTTCAACCTCTGTTATTAGTTGCTTTCCAAGTTATCGTTGTTTTGGGCCAATCTGAGCATTCACTTGAAAGACAAACAGTGAACAAAAAAACAATTGCTAAGGAAGAGGAGAAAGCGGAAGTGTTTGTCCAAAAAGTGTAAATTTTTTATTAAGTTAATTAATTTTATATAAAAAAGGATTAAACCTAATTAATAATAATATTCTCAGATTTATAACTAGTCAACTCAAAAATAAAACCGGACAGTGTTGGTGGAGGATTAAATGCTTTGTACATTCAATGTTTCAAGATAATTAATGATGAAAGAATATTAAGCAATAAATAATAATAAATGGCATTAACGTAAATAAGGAAAATGATTCACCAAATATTGAATGAGGTAGATGATTCCTCCTTCTGACAGTGATGGGTGATAGACAAATGTAATAATATTGAAACTATTCTCGGATTTGATGAAAAAGTGTGGAATAATAGATAATCAAATTTTCTTAGAAAAGTATTATTTGTATTCTAGAGAGAAAGTCTTCTTCTCAAAAAGTGCTGAGAATGTTACATCCCCTTTTCCCCTATCTCTTTTTCTCTTTATATGGGACATACCCTAATCAACCCTAAAAGTACAAATACAAAGAATATTCAATGGAATATTCTCTTAAATATCCTATTACGAAAAATTAGCCGTTAGCACTGCCCTTGATACTCGACCTCGGCCCCATCGCTTTCCATAATAACGCTCCATGTTAAATCCCATAGAGGCGGATTTTGACCTATACAGTTAGTCCCTCCGCTTGTCGACCCTGGGCGACCTCGATGAGCGGACTTTGTTAGTTATGGTTGAGAAGTTTTAGGTGAGCAGGTCGAGTAGTAGCGTTTTGGACGGGATGGAAACGTGGCCTTCCGTGAGCCGCAACCTAGGGTCACATCATTTCAGAGTGACGTCATGTCATCATGCTTCATTATTACGTGTTTCCTTGATACCTTGTATCGTTTCCCGCGCCTCTGCCGTTTCGATTCTTGAGCTGGGTAACGACGGTTTTACTTCTCGATATTGATGCCTGAACTCTTATAAATAGGGATACACAATCATTTGATTCACTCTTTGCATTCTAAAAATCGGACCTTCATATCTTCTTCTTCCTTCCTCATTCAGAGTCCCTGTTTTCTAGATCTTACTTCATATTCTTGCTTTCACTGATTTTGATGGCTCCTGCTACTCTTGACTCTTCTGCGTTTATATCTCCTCTATTCACAAACAAAAATGGTTAACGTATCTTCCAGTTCTGGGGGGTACCTGACCCTGTTCCCTTGGCAGTGCGCATGCCTCCCCATGATGATGGGGCTGGCATTGTTGTAGAAGATGAAAGCATTCTTACGATGGAGGAAATAATTCCCCGTAATGAGAAATCTAGAACTGACTTCTCAAAGCTGTCCGAGGACGACCCTGAGGCCGTGGAGTCTGAGATGGATGCGGATGCCCTTGCTAATTTCAGGGCGAATTTCAAAATCCTAGCCCACATCGATATGGTCCCGGCTGGTCGCGATGTGGTGCAGATTCATCGCCCCGGGTATTGCGCGCTCTACGCAAATCCTTTCTACGTGGGCTACTCTTTTCCCTTTCTCCCAGTGGCAGAGGAATTCTGCCACTACTACGGCATCTGCGTGGCTCAGGTTTCTCCTTATATCTACAAGCTCATCCACATGTGACGAAGTACGCAGAATTGGCTGGCCGCAGGATCTCTCTTCGCCACCGGATGCACCTCTGCGTGCCCAGTTTATATAGGGCGACGATGTTGCACCTTCATCACCATGGAAGTAAGAGCTTGGTAGTGAAGATGGACGATAAAGTAAATCGTCGATTCTGCTTTAATTACTTCTACGTCAAGACTGAGGATATGGTGGCAAATGCAAATAGATTTCCTGAGGCGTGGAATTATGCCCGTAAGTATTTTTACTAAATGCTCATTTTGCTCATTCTGGTCGTAGCCTAACCGTTCTATATTTTCCTCGTTCAGTCGAGACCGAGCCTCCTCCTTTGGTTGCGGATATTTACGTTTGGGTTAGCTATGTCTTGCCTCACATAGTGGAGATTCGTGAGTGGCCAGCCTTTTTCAAGAAGTTCGGGCCCAAGCTTTCAGCGACCGGTGAGTTCGTCCGTCCGTACTCATATATATATTGACCTTTTACATATGCTATCTTGATCTTGTGGTCGCATGTTCATTATGACTTTAATTAAGAGTTGACGTTCTAATCTCTTTTGTATGCCGAGGGTCTTCGAGGAGGCAGAAAGTTCCTGCTCCGGTATTCCGTAAGAGGAAAAACATTTATGTTCTTGTTGCTGCGGTGATGCATGCTCGGTCATCGACTATTGTAGTGGTTGTTTCTACTTCCCCTCTGTGTCATCTAATTAACGAGGATGATGTGGAAGGATCGTCGCCGAATGACGATAATCTGCTTCCCCCAAGAGGCGATATGTCTATATCGGCGAGGGAACTGTCCGCGTGGGGAGTTCGGTGATGGAGGATTTCGTCATCAGAGAAACGGCGACCATAGACCTCGGAGATGATGCCGAGCTGCTACCCACAATTCCGCTGTCGTCGGGGACCGATGGATGTACATTGCTCCCTGAGGCCGAAACGGGTTTTGAAGGGCCGTCGGTGCGAGTCCCTGACGCCTTACAAGGGGGTGAGCCATCGACCTCGTTACTAGCCGAGGATCTTTCCTCTCGGGTCGATACAAAGGGAAAAAGTGTAGCCGAAGAGGAGTATAAGACGGGCTCTGACATGGACACCGAGGAGGTTAGGATGATAGGGGAAGGACTTACCTGGCTCGAGGTGAGATTGGAGGGGACCACGCGGACTATTGCGATCCCTCTGGACCGAGATCTATTAATTAATACGGAGGACGTGGTCCCTTCTCTTGGTCCACTTTGTTCCAATGTGGAGGTAAGACCCTCGAGAAACTGAAGGATTCTACTTTGTCGAAGAGCATAGCCGACCTTGCTCTTAGGGTAAGTTTGGTATTCAATTTCCATATTCATTTTTCATGTCGAATCTGGCTTTGTTCTTACTCACTCTAGCTTTTTTTTTCAGACCATGATCTTGCAGATTGAATGTTCCCGCCGAGAGGAGAGGCGTAAGGTCATCTTCCACAAGATGGAGCAGAAATATCATGAGTATCGTGATAAGCATCGCGAGCTTTGCCGGCGGCTTGTTGGTAGTAGCAACTTCTGGGCTCTCCGAAATGAGCTAAAGGAGAAGGATGACGAATTGGTGAAGGTCATCGGAAAATGTAGTGAGCTCGAGGGGGCATTAAAGGACAAAGAAGAGGAGCTCGAGGTGAGTAGGGGGGTCGAGGCTCAATGCGCTGACCTTCAGGCCCAAGTGGTCTCATTGTATGCCAAGCTGGAGGAGTGTCAACTTCTAGTGGCCGCTTTGAGTGGCGAGGTCGCCGAGAAGGTGTAGGGTTTGGAGAAGACGGAGTCGGCTCGGTTATCAGCTGCAAGTAAAGTGGAAGCTTTAGAGGACATGATCTGCATTCTCCGTTCTGAATGGGATTGCGCTTTGGAGACGGCTAGGCTCAGAGAGGAGCAGCTTGATGAGCAGATAGGGGAGTTAGAAAAAGAGGTTGCGGGCCTTAGTGATCGAGTTGTTGCCCTCGGGGCCGAAAAGGCACATTTACTGGCTCAGCCGTCCTAATCCCGTACTTCTGCTTTTCCTGATGTTCCTCGGGATTTGTATAAGGAATGGATTCACGGGATGGTGCTGCTGGGTTAGGTAGCATGTAGTTGTTTTTCTTTCTTTTACTTGTAACTTTTGTACATACTTTTGCTGGCATCTGCTTTAGCCTTTGTAAGAAATATATTTGAAGTATGAAATTTTGTTTTCGCTGTTTCGTATCTGATTCTTTTCTTTTTGTTTGGGCTTGCACGCTTCTTTTTTTTGTTTTGTCATTTGGTCGCTTCAATAGTAAAAATTGGCTTTGGTCATGGTCGGGGACTAGTAGGTGTTAATTCGAACGAGGTCTAATGTAACCTGTATTGAGTTGGTTCGAGCGAGGTCGAATGTGAGTTAATTCGAGCGAGATTGAATGTGAGTTAATTCGAACGAGGTCGAATGTGAATTAATTCGAACAAGGTCAAATGTCAGTTAATTCGAACAAGGTCAAATGTGGGTTAATTCGAGCGAGGTCGAATGTGAGTTAATTCGAGCGAGGTCGAATGTGAGATACTTCGAATGGGATAGAATGTGAGTTAATTCGAGCGAGGTCGAATGTGAGTTAATTTGAACGAGGTCGAATGTGAGTTAGTTCGAGTGAGGTCAAATGTGAGTTAATTCGAGCGAGGTCGAATGTGAGATAATTCGAACGAGGTCGAATGTCATTTACTTGATTGTGGCGGGGGGCCGAGTAGATATTGAGGCAATGTTGCTCTGGCGAAAATATGGGCGAACTTCATACATTTGTGTTTTGCTCATATACTTGGAGAAATTTACATATTTTTTGGGCTGGCATTCCAGTCCCAGTCTATCTAGTCCCTTCATTGGGCGACCTGGAGACATGTTGAGAGGTTGGGCAATGAACTGACCGCTGTCACACCCCTTTTCTACCCCCCACAAAGATAAATATGTGCGTTATTGGATTGTTGTGGGTTAAAGAGTTTCTCCAATTAAAGTGACAAACTTGAATAGGGATTATTTTATTTACAGAGTCGCCACTTGGAAGTGATTTTTTGGGTGTTCCAAGTCACCTTTTGTTTGAATCCCTATTCAAAGGAAGGTTTGACTCTATTATTATTGGTCTGCGAAAACAAAGTCCGGGTAAGGAATTCTGTTGACCGGGGAGAAGGGGTAAGGCATTCCCCGAGTCTCGTGGTTCTAACACGGTCGCTTTATTGACTAAAATTGGCTTGAATTAATTTTGGACACAACTGTATTTTATATGATTTTTATGTTTTACCTATCCGTTTTTTATTTCTTGATTATTCATAATTAAAGAATTATCTTGAAACGATCACGCGTACGTGTACCCATTTTGTTTATTGTGCCAAAATTATGTCACACGTACGTGTACATAATTAATAATATTTTATTATATTAAGATTGTTTTGGCCAAAATTGTGCGAACACATACTTCGATTTTAGTTTTTGGAAATCAAAATTATGCCACGCGAACATATACATTCGCGATGATTTATTAATCGCACCTAAAGCGAGCTACGAATGTTTATGAATTAATTTCCTACACTAATTTGAGATTCTTGTAAGGACACATGGATTATGGATAAACAATTATTATGGAAGACGTGTTGTACTCTAGCTTTCATGAGCAGCACCAGAGATTTTAAACCCGCTTAATCAAAATTGCAACTCAAAATTATGCCTAAGATATACTAAAATTCGTCTTATTCATGCTATATAACCTATTGTATTAGCAAGGTCCATTACATTGAATCAGTTCAAGTTCAAGCCACCACAACTTTAAAGACTTCATAAAAAGGAAAATTATATTAAATAAATAATCCTATAAAACTCCATCAGTTCTTCCTTAATATAAAAATCTAACAATAAACTCTAAAGTTTGCAAGCAACACTATTTTCAATTGCATGCAAAGAACTGTGAGTAATAGAAAGGAAAAAGAGTCACGATAATTCCAAATGGCTCAAATTTAAACCATACGTTATCACACATAAATGATGATTTAGAAAATGATACTGTATTAAACATCAGTGATTCCATATAGAGTAAACAAAAGCTAACAATTTATTTTTTCTTCTATAAAAGAAAGATAAGAATATACCTTAACCTCGATGTATCTTTTCTACCTATGTTTCCTACTTAGATCAGAGCCAGGAACAGAGATTCGAACTAGCTCCGTCGAAACGAAAACTCGAACACGGCCTCAAGCTTCAACCTCTTCTAACTCGCTCAAACTAAAGAGACAAAGTCGGAATTTACTGTTTTTTTAAGGCTAGTTTACAGGCTGTTTTTTTTGTTGGTTTTTGGAGCTTTATTTCGGATCTGATTTCGAGCTATTTTGCAACTAGATTCGAGATCAGATTTTAGTTGGAGTTTTCAGCTTACTTCCATGGATTGGACTAGAGTTTTGGGGGAGTTTTAGGCTGGTGTTTGGTGAGGTTCATGAACTGGGTTTTGACAGCTTTTTGAGGTCGTGTTTGACTAAAAAATAAAGATGCCTTCTAGCTTGTTTTCAGCCGAAAGTGAAGTGCTTTTGGGAGTTATTTCAACTAGGTTTGGCTTGGTGTTCATGGTGATTTCTTTTTTTTTTGAGGAAGAAGAAGCCTCTGTTGAAATAAGGAGGAGGAGAGACCAGTTCCTTTTCGTTTTCTCCCCTTCTCTCTCTTTTCTCTCGTTTTCTTATTTGGGGAATAGGGAAGATGTGGGGGGACAAGCATTGGGGGACAAGGTATGGTGGGGAGGGGACAAGCATGGGGGACAAGGTAGAGTGGGGACACGCGCGGGGAACAAGGTAAAGTGGGGACACGCGTGGGAAGATGGGAGCGGAAAATATTCAAACACGGTAAAAAATTAGGTGCTCACAACCGCCCGGTGCCTTTTTCCGTTCGTATTTCGACTTGAAGATTCCCCCTCGTCGCCTCGTTAAAAACCTCCTTGAGAAAACCCAATTGGGACAAAATGCAAGTGAGGGAAAAAGAGTACGACTTGGAGGACGTTTTTTCTTAAAAGTTGAAGTACTTGAGGTGGGCGACGTTCCAGTTGTTTGTTAGTAGTTTTACTTCCATTGTTTCTAGTTGAAATGACCCTTTATTTGCTGCTGCCGTGATTTTGTATAGGCCGTCCCAATTTTTTCCTAGTTTGCCTTCCCGCGGGTCTTTACTTGCTTGTGTTTTGGCCTTGAGCACGTAGTCCCTGACTTTGAGTGGTCTAATCTTGGCCTTTTTATTATAATAGCGTTCTGCCTGCTGTTTTTTGGCGATCATCCTTAGGTAGGCCATATCTCTCCATTCTCCAGCTTCGTCGAGCTCTTGCCTTCTTCTTTCATTGTTCCTCGGCCCGCTCTCATGGGAGTATCGCAAACTGGGCTCTCCGACTTCGACTGGTATTACCGCATCACTCCCATAGACTAATGAGTTGAGCGTCTATCCTGTGCTCGTCTTTGGCATTGTGCGGTAGGCCCAAAGTACTTTTGGTAATAGCTCCGGCCATAATCCCTTGGCATCCTCAAGCTTTTTCTTCATGATGTTCAGTATTAATTTATTGGAGGATTTCGCTTGCCCTTGCCCGCAGGGTGGTATGGTGTGGATAGTATTCTTTTGATATGCCACTTCTCAAAATATTCGGCGACCTTTTTCCAGTAAATTGGGGTCCGTTGTCGCAACTAATCTCTTTGGGGAGGCCGAAGTGACACACAATGTTTTTCCATATAAAGGCAATCACTTCCTGCTCGCGTACCTGGATGGATACTCCTGCTTCTACCCATTTAGAAAAATAGTCAGTTAAAATCAAAAATAATCGTACGTTACCTCGCCCCGCAAGGAGGGGGGCCGACGATGTCCATTCCCTACTTGATGAAAGGCCAAGGGGAAGTGACCGAGTGGAGGTGCTCGCCCGCTTGATGGATCATTGGGGCGTATTTTTGACAGTGCTCGCATTTTTTCACGAAGTCTGTGGCCTCTTTTTTCATAGTAGGCCAGTACTAACCTGCCCATATGAGACATCTGACCAGAGCTCGATTGCCGAAATGAGCCCCGGAGTGGACTTCGTGGACTTCTTCTAGGATGCACTGCATTTGATTCGGGCCTAAGCATTTTGCTAGGGAGGCACCATACGTCCTCTTGTATAGGTCGTTGTGAATGATGTTGTACCTGGCCGCTTGCATTTGGAGCTTCTTGGCTTCTTTTTTATCAATTACGAGTACGCCGTCCTGCAAGTATGTAACAATACGGTTGCGCCAGTCCCAAGTTAGATTTATAGTCCTTACCTCAATTTCATCTATCGATGAGTGGAGGAGGGTGACCATGTTTCTTTCTCCGTTTATGCTTTTAGTAGCTGCCGATAATTTGGTGAGGCCGTCTACTCCGATGTTTTGTGCTCGAAGGATCTGGTCAAGCTGGTATTCATCAAACTCGGGCAGTAGTTTGCAGATCTCAGCCTGGTATTTTTGTAACCTTTCCTCTTTGATCTGGAATGTCCCTGTGACTTGGTTGATGACGAGTTGAGAGTCGCAGCGTAGGATGACCCGTCTCGCCCTGTACTTGAGTGCTAGCCTTAATCCTACAATCACGGCCTCACACTCGGCCTCGTTGTTATTATGTCCAGGCATCTTATGGACTAGCGAATCACTTCGCCTGTCGGGACTTTGAGCACAAGTCCTAGTCCAGACCCTGCCGCATTAGAAGTGCCGTAGGTGCACAAAATCCATAGATCTTGTGTTTGTGGAGAAGCGTGGGCGGCTTCTTTTTCGACTTCGGGCATTATTTATGCGCTGAAGTTGGCTACGAAGTTGGCAAGGACTTGTGATTTTATCGTCGGCCGCGGTTGATAGGTGATATCATGCTCGCTTAATTCTGTGGCCCACTTGGCTAACCTGCCCGATAGCTCGGGCTTATACAAAACACTTCTCAAGGGGAAAGTTGTGACTATCAAGATGGGGTGGCAGTGAAAGTAGGGTCTCAGCTTTTGTGAAGCTGCGATCAAGGTCAGGGCCAATTTTTCGAGGTGGGGGTACCTCGTTTCGGCGTCGATTAAGGTTTTGCTAATGTAATAGATGGGATATTACGTACATTTATCTTCTCGAATCAGGACTGCACTCACCGCTACTTCAGATACGGCGATGTAGACGAGAAGGCGTACCCATGGTTCTACTTTGGAAAGCAACGACGGTGATGACAGATAAGCCTTTAACTCCTTTAGGGCTTAAATGCACTTAGAAGTCCACTGGATGCCGTTGTCTTTCTTGAGTACGCTGAAAAACTTATGGCGTCTATCAGAAAGGGAGGCGATACGGTCGGTCAGCCTCTGAACCTATTTTTTGCTAGTTAAATGCTCTGGTATTCCTTCTATGGCTTTGATTTGGTCGGGGTTGATCTCGATACCTCTTTCTGATACGAGGAAGCCCAAGAATTTTCCTAAGGTCACGCCGAATGCACACTTTTCAGGATTTAGCTTCATTCCGTACCGACTAAGTTTATCGAAGGCTTTTTTCAGGTGGCCGATGTGATCTTCTTTCCTTTTAGACTTGACCAAAATATCATCTATGTAGATTTCCATGGTCTTACAGAGTTATTCTTTAAACATTTTGGTCACCAACCTTTGGTATGTCGCCCCCGCCTTTTTTAGTCCGAAAGGCATCACTCTGTAGCAGTACTTTCCTTGGTGGGTGATAAAGGTGGTCTTCTCCTAGTCCTCCTCTTCCATGAGGATCTGATTGTAGCCCGAGTAGGAATCTAAGAAGCTTAGCATTTCATGCCCGGCCATTGCGTCAATGAGCTGGTCGATATGAGGTAGCGGGAATGAATCTTTGGGGCATGCTTTGTTTAAATCTGTAAAGTCTACGCACATCCGCCACTTTCAGTTCTTCTTTTTCACTATGACCACATTGGCGACCCATTGGGGGGTATTTTGATTCCCTGATGGAGCCATTTTCCAGCAAATTTTCGACCTCCTCGTGGACTGCATCGTTTATTGTGGAATTGAACTTCCGCCTAACCTGCCTTACCGGGGGGTAGAACGGGTCAACGTTCAACTTATGTGTGGCGACCTCCTTCGGGATACCTGGCATGTCTGCATGGGAAAAAGCAAACAAATCTGCATTAGCAGTTAAGAATTGACAGAATTTACCTAGTTCTTGAAGCTTGCAGCCGATGTATGCTTTCTTGATGTGGTCGTTATCATCAAGTTGGACGGGGTCGAGGTCTTCTATGGTTGATCCCGCGGCCTTTACTGTTTCGGGATCTCTGACGATGTATTCTCTTTCGTCACAACTCGACCTCGACCATGTTAATTGCTATGCCTCTTTTGCTTTGCCTTTCACTTGTTTGGTAGTCGTGCAATCCAGGGCGATGCAGTAGCATTGTCGAGACGTGCGTTGTTCTCCTCGTATACTGAATATTTCCCATGGGATTGGAAATTTGATAACTTGGTATAAGCTAGAGGGGATGGCCCTCATGGCGAGTATCCAAGGCTGACCTATTATAGCATTGTACGCTGTATCCTGGTCCATGATGTGGAATGTGGTTTTCAGAGTGATGCCGCCGACTAGGATGGGGAGTGTGATTTCTCCAGACGTTCGTTCAACTGCATTGTTAAAACCTGTTAGCGTGATGCAGCGTGATATTATCTTATCCTCGAGTTTTATTTGTGCATGTACTCGAGGGTGGATAATGCACGCGCCGCTCCCATCGTCCACCATAATGCATCTTACATCTATATCTAATATTCGTAAAGTGATAACAAGGGCATCATAGTGAGGGAAAACCAAACCGTGGGTATCTGACTTATCGAAGATGATACTTTCTTCGAGTTCGTCATACCATTCATGAGTGATCGACAGTTTGAGCTTGTGGGTTGTGGTGAACTTTACGTTGTTGATCGAAGCGTCGCTGCTGCCCCGATGATGGTGAGGGTGGTTTTGGCGGTCCCTAGTGTTGTTCATGTCCTCAGGCAAAGTTGGTCCTCCCTCGGTCGCTCAATAATTCTTTGAGGTGTCCTTGATGAAGCATGTTCACGACCTCCTGCCTTAAGGCGATGCAGTCCTCAATTTTGTGACCTCGCTCTTGGTGGAACTCGCAGAGGGCGTTTGACTTTCTAGTGCTTGGATCTGACCTCATCTTTTGTGGCCACTTTACTTTTGGTCCGAGCTTCTCCAATACGTAGACTATTTCTGAGGGCGACACACAAAAACTGTAAGTGGATAATAAAGGGGGCATATCTCTCTCATTCCAGTGAGTCCCTGTCCTTGGCTGAGATTCTGGCTGATGCCTTTCTCGGTTGGGTCGTGGAGCTGCAAGATCTCTCCTGGCATCATTACTTCGATCCTTCCTGGTTTCGGCCTGTACCGAGGTCAACCGATGGGTTGTCCCATTCAGGTCGTCTTCGTCTGCATGGACCTCGGCATAATAGGCATTGTGTATTTCATCCCAAGTGGTTGGAGGATATTTCATAAGCCGACTTAATAATTTTCTGGTCGCCCTTGAGCCATTCTTGTTCAGCCCGTTTTGGAAAGATGCTACAGCCATTCCTTCCTATATATTTGGTAAGGTCATCCTCCCTCGGTTGAATCGAGCGAGGAAGTCCCTTAATCCATCTCCGGGTGATTGTTTGATGGCAAATATATCGTTCACTCTAGCCTTCTCCTTTTTAGCCCCAACATGGGCCATTACGAACTTGTCGGCCATTTCTTCGAATGTGTCAATGGAGCGCGCGGGTAGCTGTGAATACCACGTTAATGCTCCTCTGGTGAGGGTTTCGCCGAACGTTTTCAACAAGATGGAGGATACTTGTTCTTTGGCGAGATCATTGCCCTTTACCGCAGTGACATAGTGAGTCACATGATCTTTGCGGTCAGTCAGTACTGTCATATATTTTTAGATAAGGCGGCATCTTGAAGGTCTTGGGTATGACATGTGGGGCAGCTTCATCACTGTAGGGTTGCTCAACAAACCGCCCAACATATCTTTTTGGCAAGAGTTTTGGGGCACCCGGTATTTTGTCAACTCTTTCTTGGTGCTCTCTCATTTGGTCCCAAAGCATTTTGTTTTCAATTTTCATTTCTTCCATCTTCCTCCGAATGGCCGTAAGGGTGTCGTTACCTGCATTATTAACATTGTGAGTGATACCTGTTATTGGAGGGAGAGGGATGTGCTGCTCGACCGTTGCTGGTATAATGCAAGTCCTTGCATTCTCTCTAACTGCCTCCCGAGCGGGCTTGTCGAGGATGCTGGTCAGCGTGTTTGTCAACCAAGCCTCAAATAGTTTCTTCACTGTCGGTGGCGCCTATTCTGTTGTGGACGTGGAAGTTCCTTTACCGCGGGATATTATGATACTGCCGTGAGGGAGGGGCGACCCACTTCGCCTAGGAGAGGCGTTAGGCGTAATGTCTTCGCCTTCTGTTTCAGAGACCTCATTGATGGTGTTTAAGAGGTTAGTAGTGAGATCGTCTACTACATTCATTCTTTCTTCTCTGTTACCTACCATGTCAGATCCGTGTGTACAAGGAAGTAGGAGTTTTACTTTTTTTTGTGTGGACTGTGCCAGTTATAGATCTAGAAGAAACTAAAAATTTAACTAGGAAATCTCCACAGACGGCGCCAAATTATTTGTCCAAATAGTGTAAATCTTTGATTAAACTAATTAATTTTATATAAAAATGGATTAAACCTAATTAATAATAATATCCTCAGATTTATAACTAGTCAACTCAAATAAAATCGGACAGTGTTGGTGCAGGATTAAATGTTGTGTACATTCAATGTTTCAAGATAATTAATGATGTAAGAATATCAAGCAATAAATAAGAATAAATGGCATTAACGTAAATACGAAGAATGATTCACCAAATATTGAATGAGGTGGATAATTTCTCCTTATGACAGTAATGCGTGATAGACAAATGTAATAATATTTAAACTAGTCTCGAATCTAATAAAAAGTGTGAAATAATAGATAATCGAATCTTCTTAGAAAAATACTGTTTGTATCTTTTCTAGAAAGAAAGTTTTCATCTCAAAAAGTGCTCTTATCATAGAATGTTACATCCTTTTCCCCCTATCTCTTTTTCTCTTTATATGGGGCATACCCCAATCAACCCTAAAAGTACAAATACAAAGAATATTCAATGAAATATTTTCTTAAATATCCTATTATAAAAACTAGCCGTTAGCACTGCCCTTGATACTCGACCTCGGCCGTTATTTGACTGCTCGGCTACGAGCCCCATTATCTAGTAGTCGACCTCGGCCACATCGCTTTCTATAATAACGCTCCGTGTTAAATCCCACAGAGGCGGATTTTGACCTATACAGGAAGAAGGAAGAAGGAGAAGTTATGCCAGTGGATCTATACATATATATTGCACAACTTTTAAAAAACAGAGTACAAAAGTTAAAGGGCAAGTTACATATTTGGCCAATTGGCAAAAAATAATTACATTCGCTGGCTAAATATATAAAAAAATATGTATAAAATTTATATATTATATGTATATTATACATTAATAGAAAAAATATATATATTACCGGCTATTATTTTTAGAAGCGACTATACAATGTTATTTTCCCAAAATTAAAGTTAAATAATATAGGAAAACTACCAGCTCTGTCCATTTATAATTAATTTATTACAAAAATTGGTCAATTCATTAAAAATATACTAATATTAGCCAAATATTACCAATATTAGCCAATTAGCTATTTGGAACAAAAATAAAAGGTCAAAATTTTACTTTCTTTTGAGTGGGTGTTGCTAGAATAAATTGGGCACATTTTAAGATGTTTGAATCTCAGTTTTGGGTTGAGTTGGCGGAATTTTGAGACGGTTTGAATTGAAAATTCGAAGTAGAAAATGAAACATGAAAAAAAATATGTACGTATCACACTGTGTAACACTTCTGTATTATATATGTATCATATTTGTATCAAATGTGTATCACATGTATATTCATGTATACCTCTATGTGTATGATACATGTGTCGCACAAGAAGTTTTTGAACTCGATTTTAACAACGAATTTTGATACCAAATCACCTCTAATCTTACTCAAATTTTAATATTGACTCATCTATATGTTTTCAATGAATTTTAACCATACCCATTGAAAAAGGTCCTTTTTTGTTTAGATTTTTGGAATCTTGTATATATATATTTTTATATTTCATCACCTTGTTTGCTACCTCATCCATGAAATTTTCTTTCCGTCTTGCATCTGAAGTTGCCGATCATACTTGAAAATATGGAAGGAGATATTTGCATATGATTCTTGGAGAGAAAGAACCTTATTTATTTGAGTTTTTAATTTTTATGTGTGCTTGGCTAGTTTGGTAAGTCTATGATTAATGACTAGAGGTTGGTAAGTTAGGACTTATTTGAGACATTTTTGTAAGATTCCCTAATATTTACTATGCATTATTCTCAATGGAAAAGGGCTGAAAATGCCCAGACTATTGAATTTGGTATAAAAATGTCACCAGTCACCTATAAAAATTCATTTTCATCTTTCATCTAATATTACTGATCACGCTTAAAAATATGAAAGGAGATCTTTGCGTGTGATTCTTGGAGAGAAAGAATCTTATTTATAACTTTTATATGTGCTTGGTTAGTTTAGTAAGTATATGATTAATGGCTAGAGGTTTGTAAGTTTGAAATTTATTTGGGACATTTATGTAAGATTCATACTCCTTAAAAGGGACAGCCAGTGAAATTTCTTCTAGGTTCAATTTGTTTTGCAGTTGGTTCACGAAATTTAATTCCCTAAAATTTCTTATTGTCACATTAATATTTGTGTTAGATCGGAAAATGAAGGGGAAAAAAATAAAGTAGTGAGTAATTCGGAAGTGGATTAGCTACGAGAGCAGAACAATCGATGTGCGGTGAAAGGATAAATACCTAAGGAAAAGTTTCAAGTGACTTTTACATTCAAAATTGCACTAACAAGGAATCTCATGAATAGACATTTTGTTTCTGCACATCTCGTTCAATAATATGTTTTGCGCACTTTGTTTATTTATTCTTTTTTTTTTCAGCTAAGACTAGGAGGCAATTACCTATGTTGCTTATGTGTAGTCCACCTACGAAGATGGTTTGCTGATTCTCCTTCTTTAGGTCTTCTGATGTTGTTCTTAACCAATTTGACGATGCATTATTAAATATAATGCACTACCTTGGTTTAATCGAGAGTTCATGCATAGTTTAAGTTTTTTTTTTCCATCTTTGAAATAAAATTGCAAACGTCAATGTAGATAAGCTTTTGTACTATCAAATTACCTTAAAGATTTTTACAAGTGAGCCTCCTTAAAATATGAAATTTATCTTGAAAATAAGATAAGTTGAGTAATACATAGAAATAAAAATGACATATAGTATCAATAACTAAACATTGTAAAATTAAGTGGCTGTTTCACATGAATACATTGTTATTGTTGAGTGGCTAATGATTTGACTTTTTGGATCCAATGAAAGTTTTATTTGTGATCATTCCTTACCACCATTATATTCCTTCCAAAAATTAAGTCTCAAGTTTGGTGCCCCGTCACATCATCTCAAACGACATATATCATGGTACGGTTGAATGTACTTTTCATTTCCCTCTAGTCTTTTTCCATTACACCAATATATTATAAGTGGAAAGGAAACAAGTCTACTTTACAATTTAATCTTTCTAGCTAAAGAAAGATTCCTATTTCCTCGATCCCCTCGCTGCAAATTTTGATCTTAAACTCTACTACTAATTGCTTGCTTGCTGAATTCTGAACTACTCCTGTTATATATTATGGGTAAAAATAGTGCCTTGGGAATTACTTCTTCACGGCCCACCATAGCTTTTCCTCTTGGTCTAGCTCTTCTTGTCCTTGTCCTTGTCTGTATAATTGGCTCCTTTGCTTGTTGCTATCACTGGAATAAGCTTCGATCCCTTCTTTGCTCTTCTGCTTCTGCTACCCATCTTGATGATCAATCATCTGATGATTCGGCTCATGTTTCGGCTTTTAAAATTATCCAGGTACTGTTAATACTTCCTTTTCATTTTTTTAAAAACAATTTTTAGGAGGAGGATGTTTACTTGGTGGTGTCAAGAACCAAGGAGATTCATAAGAGGTAGCATTGGAGGGGTTAATTAGTTAAATGGAAGTCTGTGACTATTTTATCTAAAAGTTTAATAATTTGATAGAAAGATCATATCTTTATTTATTTAATTATGTTTTCAACACGCCCTTCAATTCAATTGTACCCTTAACTTTTTTTATGGGTCAAGCAGATGATTTTTGTTTTTAATAATGGACGATAGTGAAACTAGAACCCAAGGATTGACGCTTAAGCATCGGCTAGTGGAACCACTCATGCCCTTCTTTCATATCCGTGGTGGGCTCTGTAAGTGGGCTCTTTACACATATGATATGGAGATCTAGTACGGTGAACAAGTGAAGTAGGGACTCTTCGATTAGGCGAACCAGTCCAAATAGGCTAAAATACAACCGTCCACTCCTTTTCACGACATTAGCAAAGCTTAGATCCTCAGGTCTAAAACGAGCCTATCGGTCCAATCCCTATTCCCCTTCTATTATTCAATGACCTTTGCCTACGTACTCAAAGACCATATATAAAGTATTTGAATGTCTCATTTAAAAATTTAAATGGTTAGATAGAGTATATTTTATTTATTTTATTATATCTTCAATACGATCAATTACAACTTTTGACTCAAAACTAGCGTAAAATACATAGTATATATTTTGAACTTTCATTTTTAACCTAGAATTCATAGGGTCTAAATTCTGGATGTATATAATTTTCTCATGCATGCATATTGGGGGTTTGTTTTAGACGCAGAAGCAGAAAAATGGGGAGAGCTTGACAATATTGATGCCTGGAGATGAAGTTCCAAAGTTTGTGGCTTTGCCTACTCCTCATCGGTGTACTCTCCAACTCTAAAAGCTGGTATAGCTATAGTATGGATTTTTATGTAATATAGCTTGAGAACCAACTGAAATTCAAGCTGAGCAGCAGCACAGAATTGAATTAAGTGTAACTACTCCTACGAAATTAAATTAGCCAATTTTGTTTATACTTCTTACCATTTTGGCTTCAACTTTCGAACTTGTTTCTGGAGTTTGGATTGTTTGATGGTTTTTCCTCTCTGTCCTCAATCTGAATAAGGTTTGAGGCAAGTGAGGTGAAAAAAGTTACGTGCAGCTGATGTTTATATCAACCAATTAATATAGACAATTGTTGCGTATATAAATTTTCATCCATTACCAATGGTTAAGTGATGACATGTGTCGTGTATATAAAATTTATCCCCATTAAATAAGTGAAAAATATATATTTTGAATCTACTAAATTAGACGGGAGATGGTAGAATTTCGAATTCATCCAATAAAGTTCAAATATAGATCCGCCTCTGGACTAATCCTCGGCAAGAGTTTTCCTTCAGAGATTACCCAGACTTGAATAAGGTTGTCATTTAAGAACCAAAACCTTCTAAAAAGAATCATTCCACAGTTGCACAGAACTGAATTGTTTTGAACTTGATACAGTTTTGAAATATGATAATTAATTCCCCGAGTAAAAGTTATACAAAGATGCAAACAAGCAGTTATCATGATCAATGCACATTCCTACTGAAAGTTTTAAAAGAAAAAGGAAAATTAGTTGTTCTGTCACTCTGTCATTTAATTGGTTGATATTCTTCTCCATCTTTTAATATAAAACTTTATTTAGAATAGCCTTTTTGTTCATTATATTTAGCTCACACACTGTTCAATTCTTCTTCCTACTTGAGTTTTAGACTTGACATTTGGGCTTCATTTGTGAAGTCAAAAGATCCATTTTCTGTTTACCTGACTAGCCCAAACTCCTGTACCTCTACAACTAAGCTCACCCAATTCGGATTTATTTTGTTGGTTAAATTAAAATGTGTTAATATTAGCTAAAAGTATATATGAATGGAAGTTAGATTAATGAAGAAATAATTATCATGTATTTGAGAGAAAATTATCATGAATCTGTCTTTCATGTGACAAAAAAAATATTAAAAAAATCCTACAAATTAAATCGAATTGTAAAATAAGAAATACTCAATCCATTTCAATTTAGATGAGGTAGTTTGACTCGCATGAAGTTTAAGAAAAAAAAAAGACTTTTAAAACTTGTGGTCTTAAAAGCTTAAGGGGTAAAAGCTTTGTGGGGGTCATGATATTTGTGTGGTTATAAAAGCTTCTCATTAAGGGTAAAATGAGTAAAATGAAGAATTTAAAGTTGAATCATTTCCAATTGTAGAAATCTGTCATTCTTTTTTGAACGGATTAATAAGAAAAATGTGTCATCTAAATTGAAACAAAGAGAGTACTAATTAGTTTAATTTTGATTTTGATGATAATCGAATACACCTAAATCCTAGATGGACCATTTGATACCATTTGCATGAAAATTCTAGGGTAAACAACATAGTATAGCCGCTTTAAAAATAATAGCCGAAAAATATATATATATATAAATGTATAATATACATATTTTTTGTATATATTTAGTTAGCGGATATAATTATTTTTGGTTGATCGGTCAAATATGTATTAGTACGAAGCATTTACCGGGCCATAATTAGTAATGCTTTTGACTCCACCAGCTCCCCCTCGTGAGGCACGATGATGTTCTTCCTCAACATATAAGGTTAACGGTTGTGTTCCATTCTATATGGAAATACAAACAAAAGTAAAACTTTAAGCTAATAGATTGAGGAAATAATAATTATATCAAGAAAAGAAATGGCAATGTTCACATACCCTTAAATAATTTCCTACAGGGCAAGCGTAGACAAGGAATGTGTACTCAGGAGCTGGAGCCACTCCAAGTATAGGCCCATTTCCTATAAGCAGAGGCCTAATATAAAGTGACCCTTTGCCAGCAGGTGGAATCTGTTCTTATTAATAACACACATGGTCACAAAATAGCTACTAACATGTGCTGATATTACGGATCGACGAGGAAAATAAAAATCCATGTGTGTTTGGTATGAAGAAAATTAAATGTTGCACTGAAAACTGTTTTATTGTATGGAATAATTTTCTAGATCCTCTTTTCAGGCCGATAATCTTTTTGACAATTCAAGATAATTATCAAACACTAAAAAAATCGTAGAAAAATATTTTCTATTGTACCAAACACACTTTAATAGAAGATTTTAAGAGATGAATAATTACCCAACGGTTATTAGCCAGAGCAGTTAGCTTGACAGCATCGACAAATTGTTGAGTAGAAGGGGAAGGCATGCACATTCTTTCAGCACCAATTTGCATTCGAATTGCACTTTCGTGTGGACGGAAAAGAAAAGTACGTCCATCATCTCTTCTATAAGCTTTTGTACCTTCAATTAAACCCTGTTTGAATTTTTTTTAAATTGCATCAGTTTACCAAAATGATTTTTTGTTTAACATTATTATATGAAAAGAGTTAAGTCGTTTGGTAGCCAGTAGAGCCTTGTCTAGTTGTCTTAACGTTTACTAGCATATCGTGGTCAGAAACATTAAATAACACTACAGTCACTCCATACTTCCGGTCCAAATGGTAATAGTTCTGGCAACCTATTTTCTAAAATATTTGATATTTTAGAAAAATATGAAGTTATTTATTTGAGTACTTTTTTTCATATCTACCTTTAGTCTCCAATTACTAGAATGTACTTAAATCTAACAATCGGAGTTTATTAAATATCTTTTTTGTGTTTTCACTCGTTATTCGATATTCGCATTGATGTCCGACTAAATTTATATTTGAGCTGGAAAGTCCCAAATTGAAGAATAAAGTGCTTCATACCCAGGTCTCGAACCCGAAACCTCTGATTAAGCATAAAAGGTTACTTAACACTCCACCACAACTATTGTCGATGGTTTATAAATATTTGATAGAGACAAAAAATATTTACTTTTGGCAACCTTAAAGAACTAATTGTTCAAGGATATATTTAGAGGATTATTTTACACTACCACCAAACATAAGGGACCATAAGAATAGTTGTCTAATATACATTGTCTTTTTCATTAATGTCTCACTTAATTCACAGTCAAGTAATTGGTCAATTCAGGTGAATTTGAAGGGGGAAAAAAATCCTTTTTGTTATTCTAAAACATTGATTAAATATCTATTATAAAATCAAGTATTTTTTTTTTTTTGAGTGAAAGGGAGGAGGAGTCAATTGACCACTTGTTCTTTAAATGCCCATACTTATCTGTTTTGTGGTCCAATATACTCAACTGGCAAGAAAGGAGTTTAAGAACTTTCTAAGGTAAGAATAGAAGAACTGAATCCCTCTGCAAATTGATAACTTAGGATATCTAGTTAATTTTAAATTGGTGCTAATTACTATTGCTGATTAGTACCTCATTGTCTCTCTAAACGAACGATTATAATAAAAAGACAACATACGAATAATGTCATTCAAACTCATCCCCACAATATAATTGTTCATTTTATAGTTGTTCAAAATATTGTCGACTATGATAATAAAAGATCTGGCAATGTTATAATTTTATCTTTAGTTTGATTTTATGATAATCTTGTCTGCTCTCATTTGGATCGTGAAGGAATATTTCATAGTAAAGAAAAGTTATTGGGGGAAGTGCCAGATCTTTACGGATCATAAGAACTTGAGGTACTTGACGACAATACATCTCCAAAGAAAAAATGTTTGTGGTGTGGTAGTAAGTATATACTTGGCCTTAACTAGAGATCTCGGATTTGAAATGGAGTCGTGCTTGATAGGAAATAATTTTGTTTATCTCCCTAAAATTAGACTTTCTTGTACAAATCCGAATTAGTCGGGGCACAAAGCGAGTACCAGATGATACAGGAAAATTTGAGTTAAAAAGAAAATAAAGAATTAACCTGTCCATAGTTCAAAACACCAGCAGAGGGGCTCAATTCAATGTTCCCATAAGGATTAAGTTGGCCTTTTTCAAAATTCCCATATTGAGAGCATCTTGTCATAAACATATAATCAGTTTGAATCAACTTGAATCCAAGATTATCCCAATCATAATCCGCTGATTCGTAATCCCTGACATCATAATAACAATGTAAGGTAGACTCAGGAACACAAAGTGATTTATTATTTATATAAACAAGAAAGGATTAAGGTTAAAAAAAATCAGAGAATTATAAGATTTCGGGTTGTTTGAGTTAAATCTTGGAAAAAGATTACTGTACCTTTTAGAATTTTTGAATTCATTTTTCAAATCTTTCAAAAACTTAGCCGTTTATCCATAGATAATATTTGAAATATATTAAAATCTTAATATGTTTTTGTTTTTTAATCTGGTCCATTATTTCAACTTCATCTTGCAATAGAGAATTCGAATTATGAAAAACTAATTAGAAATATTTCAAGTAAAACAATAGTTTCCAGTTACAAAACTTTTAATTTTTTTTTTTTTCAAATGAATTCATGTCCATATACTTAATCAGTAACTCTTTTAGAAGTTTCTCAATTTTTTAAAATTTAGAGAAATAGAGTTTGCAGACCCTTAAAATATAACTTTTCTTCAAGTTTTAGCTCAAACAAACAGTTTGAAACAACTCAAAAGTTGAAAAACCTCAAACAAACAATAAACTTCTTTCTTTTTTTTTCGTAAACGATAAACTTCCAACATGGAAAGCATTTCGTTGCACCAAATATGCTTTTCTTACACAGCTTTGTCAAGTTGACGGATGCCACTTCCTTTAAATTCCGCGATCGACCTTTTCCTCTAAACCCATTACTTTTTTATGTTTTTTTTCCCCTTTTGTATGCTGAAATTGGAAGTGTAGATAAGCCTAAAGAATCACAATATTTAGTCCACATTATTATAGTCATCAACCTATGAATGTTTTTTGTTACAAAGTATACATATAAGCTTATATTATTACTAAGAAAGTAAGAATTGATAGTTAGGGGAAGTAGTTGGTAGGTAAAAAAAATAATGAACGAAACAAGTATTTAATTTAAGAAAAAAAAACAAAAGAAAAATTTAATGAACCGAAACAATATTAAAATGAAGAAAATTACATACCTAGGCAAAGTATTGAGAAATTTAGCAAACTAGTGAGATAAGTTGCAGTTGAAGAAAGAAAATTAAACAGACGCCCGTCGGGCCTCATTTGTCTGTTTTAACACCCAATATATCTTATTTTAAGATCAAATCCCATATTTTAAAAAGGCTTATCTATAGATATTTTTTGGATAGGTAAGAAAATTCCTTATCCATAATGCCGGTGCATATATAACTTAAACTCTTTTGAAATACCCACCTGCAATACTACCTTAGCTTCTATTCTAAATATTCAACACCTCTAAATGACTTAAAATAAATAATTGAGTGAAGTAAGTTGTTTTCTTTGTGATCAAATTTTAAAGCGATGGGTGCGTGGATAAAGTACATATATTCAGTTACCGAGTGCTTCGTCTCCTATCCCTAGATCCACTAATTTTACCATAATCTAAAATAGATGTGCTTTATTCTTCACCATTCGTTTTACTATTATTTTGGTTTCAGAAATTTTATGTTGACAAGTATTCCCTTTTTTTAGCCGCTAATTAACTATGACTACTTAGACCAAGGTTTAGGCCTAAGATGTGCTAGGACTATAAATTACAGAGATTAGCAGCCCAAATGTCACACGTTTTCATTTCTTCATTTCCTTATTGGAACTTCTCACTGCATTTAGACATCGACATCACAATCTCCCCATCTTCTTCTCTGATCCTTGGTTAGTTTTCTTCCCATCTTTGTACAGTATATACAACCATTGAATTCTTCCCATATATATATGCATGCAATAACATGCATTATATATACTCTTGAAAACGTAAATAATGTCCACTTTTCTAAAGCAAAACACTTGAAAAAATAAGTTAATATTAATGAAAATAATGACGCAATTATATTCTCTTAATTATGGTTGATGTGCAGGTAAGTAGTAATTAAGAATGGCATCCAATGGCAATGGGCTGGCAAAGATCGAGACACAGAAGAGGAAAGAAGATAAGATCATATGCCACGATGATAGCGCAGTTCCAGTGAAAGCTCAGACAGAGGACGAGTTGCATTCTCTTCAGAAGAAGAAATCTGCACCCAATACCCCTATCAAAGATATTCAGAGTGCCTTTGGCATCCCCACTACTGAAGTCGAGCGACAGAAACAACAACTCCAATCCATCAGGTAAAATCCTAGGATTCTATTGTATATACATTTTATACCGGGGCAACCAAGTGCACAAAGCATTATTCCGCATTTATTTAGGATCTTGCTGGAAAGCGTCGCACCCTAAGGGTGTGATGTATACAGCCTACCCTAATGTAAGTATTAATGGATGCTTCTACGGTTCGTGCATTAATGCCTTTATATTGCTAATGCGAGAAACTTTAAAGTCAAATCTTGTTTATTGCTAAATGTTGTGGCTTTTTTGTTGCATGGGCATAAAAACAGTGCATCATTGGCATCATTAACAAGGGAGACGGGACCAAAGGTTGTGAAAGGAGACCCTGCAAGTAGGGCGGAGACGCCCAAGTTGGTGCAAACCTCTCAGCATAAACACACTGCAGCACCTAACATTACTGACAGTTCTCTCAAGTTCACTCACATCCTCTATAATCTCTCCCCTGCTGGTAATTAATTCTCTATTCCTACATGATTCGACCAATTCTCTTGTCTTATTCACCTTCTTGATTCAAACCCATCCGAGTTTAGCTTTTGTACACCGGCGGTGTAGGTTTTTTTTAATACAATCAGGTTAATGTTACAGGTAATTGTTAAAAAGAACCTGATTTGGTAATAGTTAAATTGCGTAACCAATTCGTATACAAGTTTAAGATGTCATGACAATATACTTTTATTTACTTTATTATATCTTCAGCATGCCTTCTCATATGCCGTTCTAACTTGGTGGTGAGAATTGAAGACAGAGGCCTCCGACAACATATTGAATTGTGTGACCACTTTATGTAAAAATTTAATTTGTTAAAGATGAATGATTTTTATTTTTTACTTAATTATATTTAACACTTGAGAAAAATAAAATAAGTAACTTGTTGTAGTAGGTAAAAATACATTTTCAATGTACGATAGAAGCTAAATATCCCTCACTTTAGTATACTGTATCTCTGTTTCATTTGATATGATATTACTATTGCAGAGTCAAACTTTTTTCTTTAGGACTTGGTAGTTAACTCATCTTCATTTGCTTCTCAAGAGCAACTATTATTGCTTTTGACTAGTACTTTTCTACCAGTTTGCATTTAAGTATTTTAACTTCTATTTTTCATGTTTTAGCTATTGATCACTGTTTTGTCATTTTGACATTTGATTAAAGTTTGAATACAGAAATCACATTTGTATCTGCCTTTTGTAGAGCTGTATGAGCAAGCAATCCAGAATGAAAAGGGCTCATTCATCACATCAAGTGGTGCTATGGCCACACTTTCTGGAGCCAAAACTGGCCGATCCCCAAGAGACAAGCGCGTTGTTAAGGATGAAACCACTGCAAATGAACTTTGGTGGGGAAAGTAAGTTCATCTGTTTCTTTGTTTTTGGATAACCATTACACATTCAAAACTCACTAGCCCGACTAATCTGGATTCAAGCTGGCTCGACCCACTAAGGAGTGGTGCACTCCCTACAAAAAAGTTATTCATTCATTCAGAGGGATCCTAACCATCATAGTGTAAAGTTCAATTGCTTCTGCCTGATGGCAAAGATGGTTTAGTTTCATAAAATATATGTTTAATTGGTATTGGGCATTTTCTAACGTCATCTTTATATTATGATTTTCAAAAGGGGCTCACCTAACATTGAAATGGACGAACAGACTTTCTTAATCAACAGAGAAAGAGCCGTTGATTATCTTTGCTCTTTGGAGAAGGTATTTACATGATTCATACTAGATTGTACTTTCCTAATTGAGTCTACTATTATAATCAATCTTTAACGCGGAAAAGACCTCTTAAGCTGTCGCTATCCAAATCATACCACCCATATTAATGTCAAGATTATAGTATATAACAGACATACGTGTATATAGTGTGTTGCAAATATTAGCACAGTGCGGGCTAATATTTGCAACTTAACTAGACTGTCATATGTTAAAGAAATGTTATCTATATTTCAGGTTTTCGTGAACGATCAGTTTCTCAACTGGGATCCAAACAATCGTATCAAAGTTAGAATTGTATCTGCCAGAGCCTATCACTCCTTATTCATGCACAACATGTAAGCACTTAATCATGATTCTTTAACTTTCTATTTCCGCGTTCCTTTGTTTTATAGGCTCCCAAACAAGTGTCCTTTGCTATAGCAACTGGGTGTTATGTATATTTAAATTGGATTTAACTTATATACACTTACAGTATATGTAAAAAATAACTGCGTGGGTGACAGGTGTATCCGACCCACTCCTGAAGAGCTAGAGAATTTTGGTACTCCGGATTTCACAATATACAATGCTGGGAAATTCCCGTGTAATCGTTACACCCACTATATGACTTCCTCCACTAGCATAGACATTAATCTTGCTAGGAGAGAAATGGTCATCCTTGGCACACAGTATGCTGGGGAAATGAAGAAAGGTCTCTTCAGTCTAATGCACTATTTAATGCCCAAGCGCCAGATTCTCTCTCTGCATTCTGGCTGCAATATGGGAAAAGAAGGAGATGTAGCCCTCTTCTTTGGATTATCAGGTATGAATTTAACTTATATACACTGACAAGGTAAGGAATTTTCACGTTATCAATGTATTTTAACCGGTTATAACAGGTTATTTACCTGCATATTGTAGGTTATCAAATTAGATTTACTATAGACAGTTACCTATTGTTATAAGTCATTTTAACTTGATGGTGTAAAAGATATTGAAGGGATTGGTCATCTCTTTTGAGGAGCAGCAAGATTTTTTCTGGTTTTCTAACTTTGTAACAACTGTTTCTTTTTTTGGACACGTTTATTTTAGGAACGGGGAAGACTACGTTGTCGACAGACCATAATAGATACCTAATCGGAGATGATGAACACTGTTGGAGTGATCATGGTGTTTCAAACATTGAGGGTGGTTGTTATGCAAAATGCATTGACTTGTCAAGGGAGAAGGAGCCTGATATTTGGAATGCCATCAAGTTTGGCACCGGTAATATACTGATTACCTGATCATGTAAACATTATTTACTTAAAGAATTTCCAGTGTCAGCAAGTGATGTTATGTTTTCTTGTTCTGTGCAGTGTTGGAAAATGTGGTTTTTGAAGAACATACTCGGGAAGTGGACTACGCGGACAAATCTGTAACAGGTACATTAATATTGTATCGTCCGAAAAAATAATACAGTCAAAGCTCTCTATAACAACTTCATTTGTTCCGGATATTTTTGGCTGTTATAGCAAATTGCTATTATAGAGAACATATATTATAACATAACATGAATCTGGTTCTGAAAATAGCTTGGCTTTTATAGTGAAGTGTTATATAGGTATGCTGTTATAGAGAGGTATAACTGAATATATGTTAGTCTCTTGTGCATCTGTTTAATCAAACAACAGTTATATCTCAACTAATGTCATTGTTTCTAGTGCTGGCATATCAGAAGTCTTGAATCAGTTTATGTTGATTTATGGCTTTATTAATGGATTGCTTTGGTTGCAGAGAACACAAGGGCAGCATATCCAATTGAATACATCCCCAATGCTAAAATACCATGTGTTGGTCCTCATCCTAAAAATGTCATTCTCCTCGCCTGTGACGCGTTTGGTGTGCTCCCTCCAGTCAGCAAGTTGAACTTGGCACAAACAATGTACCACTTTATTAGTGGCTACACAGCTTTGGTATACACATATAGACTGACAATGTATAGAATCTTTATACAAGAGGTAAAGATAATATTTTTAATAATTCAAACAGGTGGCAGGAACCGAGGATGGAATTAAGGAGCCTACAGCGACATTTTCAGCATGTTTCGGTGCAGCATTTATAATGCTTCATCCGACAAAATACGCAGCAATGCTAGCTGAGAAAATGCAGAAACATGGAGCTACCGGATGGCTTGTGAACACTGGATGGTCAGGTGGAAGGTATTATAACTTATAAGCACTCTAACCACAAACATGTATTAATTCTACTTATGTAATTAGACTTAGCTAATGAACTTTCTATATTATAATCAGCTATGGATCAGGTAGTCGTATTAAGTTAGCATACACAAGAAAGATCATTGATGCCATCCACTCAGGAGAACTTTTGAAAGCAAATTACACAAAAACTGAGGTGTTTGGGCTTGAAATCCCAAGTGAACTTGAGGGAGTTCCTTCACAGATTCTGGATCCAGTGAACACTGTAAGTTACTCCATGTAACTAACTCTGTTTCACTCAAACGACTCAATTTATATACGCTGACAGTGTAAAAAAACGATCAGTACATTTTAACATACAAGGTTCTTGAAATATTTTATCTATGTTCCAGTGGCCGGACAAGAATGCGTACAAGGAAACTCTCATGAAGCTGGGAGGTCTGTTTAGGAAGAACTTTGAGGTGTTCGCAAACTACAAGATTGGAGCTGATAACAATCTGACTGAGCAGATACTGGCTGCAGGTCCCAACTTCTGAGATGGAATTACTAGCTGAGTGAAAGTTAGGGGAAATAAAAATATGGTGTTTTTGCAGAGAGACACAAGATTGCTAGAAAACCTTTGTGATTATTAGTGTGCTACATTTTAGATGTAGCTTAGTTAAGAGAGTTAAATTCATTCATAACCCAACTTGTCTTGTTTCTGTCTTCACTTTCTTTCTTTTTTCCCTTTAACTTCATTTACTAGTATTGTAATTTCCTTGGTCTATAAAGAAGGATTGAAGAATCCAATTATTTGTCCCCCTCTTGCATTTAACAACAATTTCAGACAAGCCAGCGTGGTGTTTAGGAGCTTATAGCATGCTTGGTCTTATTAAATAATTTTTTGTAGCCACTTACTTTCAAATTTTAATTTTAAAATTATAAAATTCAAATTTCAAATTTAAAACTTTAAACTTCAAAATTTAATTCTAAGCCTTAAAAGTTTGCAAACACTTAAGTATCAATAACATTGAATAAGAAAAACAAAATTTACTTTAAAAAAAAAATTACACGGCCCGATCCAGCCCGCTAAGCCCGAACCCGGACGAAAAAAAAACCCGAAAAAGTACAGTCCGCAACGTTAAACGGACGGGCTAGTTTTTTTGTGTCCAGCCCGCCCGTTAAACACCCACAATATATACTATGCCAGATTCTAGAAACTTTCTCAACTAAGAGGTTTTACTTTAGACGCATTACTTTTTTAGGATATGCAAAAAAAAATTGATTTAGAAGGGTAATTAATAATCTGTTTGATATATCTGGAAAATATTTATTCCCACGAGAAGTCACTATTTATTTTAATATGACAAATATTATTTCTATTAGATCTATATTTTAATGATAGAAAATAACTTACTTCTATTACAGGAAATCAAATTCAAAGAAGGAAGTCAAGAAAGTAGAATGAAGGAATCAAGGAACAAAAGATGGAAGGCTAAGAGAGATGAGGAAAGCGAGAACCTGCGGAAGATCCAGAAACAAGGAGAGTCAATCACGTCCATGATTACAAGCATCAAGGAGAATAAATATTCGATACTGTTTATATACAGAAGTTAAGGAAAATCATATCAGTCAATCTGTGTGGAAGATTTGCTGAGAATATTCAATCACGACATTCAAGGAAGCAACAATCATCACACCACTTTTCAAGGTTCAAGTATAGGAAGTTCCTCTCTTATTATTGGAAGGAATCAATTCAAGATTCATTCTAAGGATCAACTCCCTTTGGGTTGTCCATCTCCTAAAGATCCGAACATATCAAAGAAGACTTACCCTCAAATCATATAAATGCAGCAACAAGCTTAACAAACGTGACATACTTTGATCGAACCATTACCAATCTTTTAATTCTACTCCAAACAAGCATCGTAGTCTAATTATCAATCTTTTTGTTCTACTCCAAACAAGTATCATAGTCTACTCTCGATTTACCATGTTTTAAAAATTTAAAAATAACCCTTATATATATATACATCACATAGGCCTTATAATTAATTTGATGAATTACTCCTTAATTTATAGTCAACTAGACTACTATGTTAATAATTTTGAAATTAACGCTAAAATGAAGTATTTATAAATAATTAACTAAAATAGTTAGTAGTATATATAATAATTATAATTTTAACATATTTTATTGAAAATTATTAAGCTTATTTAATTTAATTATAAAGGGGACCAAAAGAGGCTAAAGGTTATAATTGCAATTCTCAACTAAACACAAATGGCTATTCTTTAAATTAATTTTGGCCCAAATGACCAAGCCCAATCTGAAATGACCCAGTCCAAACAACCCCTCTAATCCACTGTGGCGATCCACGTCCCTCTCCCTAAACCAATCAGCGCTTGCCACGTCGCTCGTCTCTCTCACTCACAAAGAAAGCATAAATGATTATGGACCATCGACCCATCTCTTCAATGGTCCGCGTTTAATCCCCATTTCCTCCTTATTCTTTAATTTTATCAAGAATTAATCTCAACCGTCTGATCAGTGAGATCTAACGACCATCGATTTTTCCCCATTAATTCATTTCCAAATTCTTAATTATCAAAACAATCAGAGCCGTTGATCAAAAGATCCAACGGCTCCCGTTTCATATCCCAATTTTAACCTGGAGACAACCCCCAACCCTAATCATTCTATCCTAAGACCAGCCACCTCTCTTTCCCTTTCTTCTCTTTTTTCTCTCATCCTTTCGAACCTCATCAGTCATGGAGCCTTGCACAAATTAGTGCAAGGTCACAAAACCCTTCACCAAATCGTCCTTCCCTGCTTCTCTATCCCCAAATCCCACTGACTTTTCCTTTTGCTCTTCAAATCTGAGACACCAGACACAGTCAGTGAAGTTGAAGCACTATTTCATCTTCGTTTTTTCAAATCATATTTGCAGAATCGTCCGCTTTGTCCCTAGGTTGTGAGGCCAGTGATTCAGTTTTCATTTTCGTTGATTATATTCAAAATCACCAATTTGAAATCCTAGACCTAAATGACAAAACTTGATTCATCTGATTTCCCCACTTGTTCTTTCAAATAGAAGCATGCATGGTTGATATCTCCGGTTTTATCATTAATATTCATTGTTCAGAGGTAAAATGCAATGACCTCTGGACCTCCAGTCTTTACCCGATGGATTCTTTACTTGTAACGGCTGTCATACACTCAGGTAAGAGTCTCACTCATTTTTCTCTCAGATTTACTCTAATTCCACTGTGTCTCTTTAGATTTTCCCCAATCTTGCTCACATCATCGGCTCATCGTCATCTTTCACTCACGATTTGAATCTGTTGAAACCCTAGAGCCATTAAATGGCACTATAAATAGGGGCTTTAATTTTCCCACCTAACACGTCCAACAATCACCTAAGAGCTAACACAAACACATAAATAATTCTAAGATTTCATAAATCTAGCATTTCTTACTGATTTCTGGTTTTTCTCTTTTCCTTTCTGAGTACTTTCACTGCTTCGAGCTTGAAGCTTTGGGTCTTAAGCAATTACAAGAAATCCTTGTCTGGTCTGCTGCCCTCGAGAAAGTCAGTACACCTCAGACTCTTCTCTTTACATCTTCTTACTTGAATATCTTGAATATGCTTGTTGTCTTCTGCTAACTATATTCGTTTACGATGTTTGTCATTAGTATATAAATGTTATTTCCAGCTTATGATAAAGTGTTGTTAACTTGTGACTATTTGTCATGTTTCTGAATATCTCTAATTGGTATTGACTAGACTATTATGTGACCTTAATGACTTTTATCTCAGAATCCAAATTGTTTACATGATTAAGTTTTCCTTAATATGCCTCAATGACCTTCCATCCTTGTCTAGACTTCAGATTTTCTGTTAATGGTTCTATTGTGATCTTTATCTCTACACAATATTTTCTACATTCTGTTGTTTTGTAATCGAGTTTGTTGTTGATAATCCTAACTAGGATAAACCCAAGAGTGCATAGTTTAATCCTTCACCACTTAACTGAAGCATGAGAATTCTAAGTGTTTAAGTGCTCTCCTTCTCAGTATCAATGTTTGTTCACTTTAAGAGCATCTTTCTGAGTTATTATTATGATAGTCTTATATTCATATTTCACTATTGGTTGCACATATATGAAACAATCTTATTAATCTGAACTCTTATGAACATCAATAGCCCTTTTGTATATATTCTGTTAAGATTAAGTTATCCCTTTTCATAAAGATAGGTCATAGTTATATTTGTTATACTTGAATGATAATTGTTGTTAAGCTGAACATAACTGCCTCATGTTTAGATGTAACTCTCAGTCGCATAGCTGAGTTAAACATGTTTGGTGTAGCACTTTTCTTGCCTTAATCCCTTTATGGCATTGCTTTAGTCCTCTCTTTCCTGCTAATTTGAACTAGATTCGATTTTTAAATCCTATAAGAAGTTCTTTATTGCTACTACCTGAACATGATGGTTTTCTTCAGGTTAATACTATTATGATAATGTGATCTTGTTGAGCACCTTTAGGGACTCCATATTTGAATCTGTAAGCCTGTAGTTCTACTAAGAATCCAGATCATGTTCTGATACCTTTGATAACACCTTAGAAGTTGTTTGATTATGACTGTTTGTCTGAACCTTTACTAATGCTTTTAAAATTTCTAAGTAGTGTAGTTAATCTATACATGTGCTGGTGGTAAGACCTAAGCTAACCAACCTGTAATTAGTCTGCCAAGGCAGAGGTATCTATATTTCTGAGTTGCTGCATATCTGAAATGTGTGTTTTTTGCCTATCCTTTAAATGTGATCCCAAGTGTTTAGATCTTCAACAGTAATACTATAGTGTTTCTTCCCCTCCCCTATATGTGTTTTGAAATCTGACCTTCAGACTTGTTTGATATGTGTTCTATTCCTTTAGTACTGGAAATGAAGTTAAAAATAAAAATGTTCTTATGTCCTTATGTTATTCTGTCAAGGGAAAAGTATACTTCTATTGTAGGGAGTATTCTGGAAGTTAGTTTATATTGAAAGGGCCTCATTGGCACTTAAACCCATAGAGAAAAATGAGTCGTTAGTGGTTAAAGGTATTTGAGAGTAGAGTTTAACTCTAGGTTGGGCTGCTCTCCCCGGCACAAGCATTGCCATGGGCCTTGAGACCCTTGAGAACTTTAAACTATCGGCGGATTCAAAGTGGACAGCGACCTTGAGTGGAACTCTCTCTTTAGCCCTTAATTCATTGACACTCATCGTTCTCTTAGGGTTTAGTATTTAATTACAAAGAAAGGTTTTCAATGTAAATTATTTATCGTGTATAACCACCATATTAGTATAAGTTTCTCATAGTATTTGAGTATTGATAGTTTGTTACATTTTGCTTCAATCATTTGTTTATATGTTTCATACATGGTTGAACATGTATAATATGTATCTAATGACCTTCTCTTCTTCTTTTTTGAGCATGTACATTTATTTGGGCCTGCTGAGTTCTTAAGGAACTTAGGCCCAAGCCCAGCCTTGCCATATTTTCTAGAAATCTGAAGTCAGCTGTAGCCGTTCCTTTATTGTTGGGCCTGCCTCTTTGAGGCCTAATTACCAGAGTCTAATCTTCTCCTTTAACTCCTTTATTATTTACTGCCTCATCTCTTTAGTTTTATTGCCTTGTCGCATTTTGCTGCATTCTTGTTATTTTTTTATCTCACATGTATACAACAGTATTATATTGGATTGAGTACTTTAACTTATATCTTAAGTCATATAAAACTTAGGCAAGCCTTAAATAACATAGGATTAAAAGAAGAATTAGCTAGTAACTAATCTCCCATTCGCTAATTATAAAATATTTATATCATTACTATATTTTTGTTTACCTTATCTTAAAGATTTTGAAGCCCAAAGCTAGCAAAGGACGACAACCACACTTTCAAAAGGAAAAATCAGATTATAAACACAAGCTTTATCTTCAAAAAGGGAATCAAATTATTTCGAAAAAAATGAAGTGTTATCACCCCAAAGGATTTTCAAATAATGGTTTTTCTTCAAGTCTTCAAATCAAGGTATATCTTAGGCTTATTCATATCTCATTAGAACAATATACACCTTTATGCTTTAGGAACAAGTGTTTTAATCTAGTTTCTCCTTTTTTCACATACTTTCTTAATACAAACATCCTATATCTCGTTTCAAAAGCTCTTTTCAAGTATACATGCACTAACGTTATTTTCCTCTATAAATTCACACCCCTTTTAAACTACACCCTCCTTTTGTAAGAATTATGTCCTAATATACGGTAGGCCATATCTTTATAACACTAGTTAAGGCATAGTATAAATAATTAATTCTAAATCTAGTCTAAGTCCTATGGAGCTACCTCAGGTAGATTTTAAGGGGTGCCTAATACCTTCCCCTTAGAAGAACAAGAACCCTTACCCATAATCTCACTAGTTAGCAGACTAATAAAGAATATGACTTAGTAATTAAATAGGTACCCTAGTATACCTTTAAATATTAGGTGGCGACTCTCTTTCATCAACAATATAGAAACTACAAGTTGAATATTGCTTTGACTAGTGTAAATTTGGGTGCAACAGTGCTAATAACCGGTTATAGGGCCCAACTAATACACTTTGATTTTTGAGGACTCGAACTTCAGACATCTGATTAAGGATGCAGGGATCGTATACATCCCACCACAACCTTTGGTGGTCATTTATAAAATATGTAATTGGGCGAATATGGTGGTTTCACTTGGGAGTTGACCGATGGATGAACTATTTGGTGGAGGGCAATTCACCAGTCTTCGTGTAACGATCCGATCGATCATTTTGTATAATTGCGCTCTGTTTTCCCTTTTTATGATTAACAAATGTGTGTTTATAATTTTATGACTTGCGAGGTTGGTTAGTTTCGTTCCAGGGAACTTTCGGGTTGATTTGGACCCTTGATTCTTGACTTAAAGTTTAAATTAGAAAATATGGATCAAACTTTGATTTTTGTGAAAACGACCCTGGAACAGTATTTTTATGGCTACGATAGCTTCGTATCATGCATTCGAACTTGGGCGTACGCCCGTAATTGATTTTGGAAATTCGTAGGTTGATTTGTGTTGATTTGCCGAAATTCGGTAATTTGAAGATGAAAAGTTTGATCATAGATTGACTTTTAGCTATCGAGCTCGAAATTTAATTTTGGGACTTGGAATAGGTCTGTTAAGGTATTTAGAACTTGCCTGCAAAATTTGGGGTTGTTTGGAATTGATTTGATTGGATTCAGACGTTTAGTTGTAATTTTAGAAATTCTTGAACTTTACTTTGAAATTCATGTGTTTTAGTGTTTGATTCATAGTTTTAGCTGCTATTTTTGTATTTTGGTTATACGAGTGATTTCGTATGATGTTGTTAGACTTGTGTGGATGTTTGGTTTGGAGCCCCGAGGGCTCAGATGAGTTCCGGACATGTATCAGAATGGTTTGAACTTAAAAGTTGGTGCTCTGATGTCGCATTTGCGAGCACCAGCCTCGTAATTGCGAAGGTGACAATAAGGGGGAAGATGTCTCAAATGCGACTTCCCCTTCACATTTGCAAAGGCAATAGATTTTGGACTGAGTTCGCAATTGCGAACATTTGTTCGCTTTTGCGAAGTACCCAGCTTCGCAATTGCGAAGCCTTTATTGCAAATGCGATGTTGACTTAGGCCGTCAAGGTTTGCAAATGCGAGGCTTGGTCAGCAATTGCGAGGGTTCGCAAATGCGAACCTTGTGTCGCAAATGCGACATCTGCAGCTGGTTAAAGACTAGGAGACGGGATTTTTGAACATATTCTCTCATTTTTGAACTCTATACTCGGTAGGAAGCGATTTGGGTAAGTGGTTCTACTTTATTTCTAATCATATTCTATCAATATATCTTATATTTTAACATCAAAATCATGTGAATCAAAGTGAAAAATTGTGAATCTTTGTCAAGTTTTTGAAAAATAAGAAATTGAGTTTTGAGAGTCGATTTGGACTCGGATTTTGAAACTAATCACATATATGAACTCGCGGGGTCATGGGTAGACGGAATCTATCATTGGGCCCGGATTTTGATTGGGCAAGCTCTGGGTTGACTTTTATTGACTTTTTGAGAAAAATATAAAGATCTTAGTTTTATCTATTGCAATTGATTTCTCTAGCATTATTTGATGATATTAGGTCGATTTTGGTTAGATTTGAGCTGTGTATCGGCGAAATTTAAGGGAAAAGCTATTTTCGAGTGTTGAATTGACCTAGTTGAGGTTAGTGTCTTGCCTAACTTTGTACGGGGAAACTACCCCTTAGGATTGGTATTGATTGGGCTTTTGTGCTATATGAAAGCCATGTACGCAAGGTGACGAGTAGGTACTCGGGTTGTACATAATTGATCAGTTTAGGCTACTTAGACCATTTCCATGCTTTAATTGAATTGTAATATCATGTTCTAAATTCTCTTAGTCAATCTAATCTTACTTATGTTAGTCTATCCTTACATGCCTTAAATGATTTCCTTAATACTTGTTCTACATTCTAACTGATAAATTTCTTTCATGCTTAGTTGAACTTGTTGCCTCAATTAATGTTTCGTGTTATCTCTCATTGTTATTATCATTATTTGAAGTTATTTTTAGTGTTACCTCTCATTGTTGATTATCATTATTTGTAGTTATTGTTCATGTTATCCCTTCCCTTATTGATTTCCCTTATTTGAAGTCATTGCTATACGTTTTCTCTTCTATTGTGAGTTATTCTTATTTCACATCGTGGTTATACATTGTATCTCATTGTTGAGTTATTGGTGTTGAAGTTGTGAAAGTTTTTATCACGTTGAGGCAAAATTGTTATCGTTGAAACATCTTCCTTTTTGAGCATTTTACATTCATTGTTGTTGTTGATATTCTTGTACCCGTTATGGTGGAGCCGTAGACTATTGTTGTGGAAACATAGATATTGTGGATTGTTGACAAATTATGATAGATGGGCACTTGTGGTGAGAGTTGTTATTGTAATGTGACATTGACGCGTATGCGGCGGTATAAGCTTGGGGTTGATGTGCATCCGGCGGTATAAGGTGGGACTTATGTGCGTGTTACTTGTAGAGGAACTACATGAAGCCACGCGGCATCATAAGGTGGGATAAAGTGTGTGTAACTATTTTGAAAAAACTGTTTTCAAAATCTATGTCAAATGTAAGGCTCACGCGGAGGTACAAGGAAAGATTGTGATTAAAATTGAAAAATATGAATACGAAGCGGTACCTCGGTTGTGATTCTTGATTATACGAGGAGGTACCTCGGTTGTGATTTTATTGTACACGAGACGATACCTCGTTTTGATTTTTGCTGTTTATTTCATGTTGCCAAGATTTTTGGTGGGGAACATTTCTTGTTGTTTCGTTCTTTATTGTTCTAGCAGTTGTTGTCCATACATGATCATTGTGGTTCTCTTTAGTTGCTTCTTTTATGCTATTCCATGTTTAATTTCCCTTATTAGTTCATGTTATTATCTTGGTTTGTATCAGTTATTTCTCCGCTTTCCATTATTTATCCTTATTATTTTTCATATTGTTTATTTATATCCTAGTAGGTGTCTTGACCTAACCTCGTCATTACTCTACCGAAGTTAGGCTTAATACTTACTGGGTACCATTGTGGCGTACTCATACTACGCTTCTGCATAATGTTTGTGCAGATCCAGGTACGTCTGCTCGTGTCGGTTGTTAGAGATCATCTGTTAGCTGCTTCACGGAGACTTCAAGGTATGCCTGCTCGGCGTCCGCAGGCCTCAGAGTTACCTTCCATTATTCTTATTTATTGTTGTATTTTCTTTCGGACAGTGATGTAGTAGTTACTCTAGTTTTACTCTGTAGAGCTTATGACTCAGTTCCACCGATTTTGGGAAAGTATTTTTGAGGTTCTATTTCAAAAGTTTATATCAATTATTCAGCCTTGTTTTAGTATTTTATTAATTACTTCTCTCAAGTTGTTATTAACTGTTAGGCTTACCTAGTCGTAGAGACTGGGTGCCATCATAACATCTTTCTTAGGGAAATTGGGGTCGTGACACTTCATTGAGAGCAGTTGCAGCTAAATGTGGTACCCCATCTTCAAATACTGGATTCGCCAATATTTTTCACGTTAGTGCACAAAGCATAAGCTCAGGGATTTACAGTAGTTTTTTGTAAACTCTAAATTCATACAGTAAATTTTTATTTTACAAGGATTAAAGAGGTAATTTCAAATTAAAGACAAAAACTAGATATTGAACTCTGTCATTATTTTTAAACATCGGACTAACAAACATTCAGAATGCACTACAAAATAAAAAAGGATCGAAAAAGCACATCACTGTCTATTTGTGGCAACAACAAAAACTTCATACTTCCCTGGGGGTTGGAAGTGCTGACTGCTTATATATGCATGCTTTGCAATGTTAAAAATTGATACACGAGTGAATTTGATCAATGAGAGTTAGGGCTACAATGAAGAGCTTGAGAGAGAAATGGAGAAGATTCTAGATATTTTCTATTAGACAAATAAGGGAATGAAAGAAATAATAGCCCATTTCTCTGATGGACCGGGTCTCTGTATTATATATACAAGACCCAATGGCCCAAAACTAATGAGACTATCTATTGCAGAAAATAAATACAATTGGGCCTGAATAATTAAAATGAAATATCAGCCCATATCTATAAGTCCAACACCTCCCTCAAGTTGGAGGGTGACAAAACCACCAACTTGCGAATATGCAAATGTTGAGCAGGACCAGACAGGATTTTGGTGAAGACATCAGCAAGCTAGCTGGGAGGCACTTGAGGTGTGAGAGAGAGAAATTAGCCCTTCAGCAAGTTTGCTGCGAACAAAGTGGCAGTCCAGTTCAAAGTAGTTTGTGCGCTCGTGAAAAATGGGATTCCTGGCATTGTGAATAGCAGACATACTATCACAAAAATGAAGAATATGAAGAGCAGAAGGGAAGCCAAAATTAGTAAGCAGCCTGCAAACCCAAATAGTTTTAGCTACAACTTTACTCATGGCCATATACTCAGTCTCAGCTAAAGAGAGTGAAATCACAACATGCTTCTTGGACTTCCAACCAATGAGACTCCTACCAAGAAAGATGCAGAACCCATAAACAGACCTTTTACTTTCTGGGCAGGAACCCCAATCACTGTCACAATAAACTTGCAGGGACAAATCAGAAGAATTATTAAAGAAAATCCCAAAATCAGAAGTGCCCCTCAGATATCTCAGCAAATGTAAGGCAACCTTAATTTGAGGCTCACAAGGTTGCTGCATAAACTGGCTAAGATGTTGTACAACAAAATTGAGATCATGCCTGGTATGGGTGAAAAGGTTAAGCTTACTAATCAGACTTCTATACTCCTCAGGCATAGGAAGATAATTACCAACTCTATCCTTCAATTTAACATTCAGTTCTAGAGGGCAAGTGATAGGAGAGCATGCATCAGAATGGAACTCAGCTAAGAGATCAAGAATAAATTTCCTTTGATGCAGTAGAACCCCAGAAGTAGTATGCAACACGTCAATACCAAGGAAATAGTTAAGAGACCCCAAATCTTTGATTTTAAACTGATCATCTAAGAAATACTTAAGGAGGATATTTCAGAAATATCAGCCCATGTAAGAATGATATCATCAACATATACAACTAAAATGACCAAGGAAGTTCTAGAACCCCTGGTAAACAGGGAATAATTATTGAGAGAATGAGTATATCCTCCAGAATGCAAGGCTTGAGATAGCTCGATATACCATTGCCTAGAGGCCTGCGTCAAACCATAGAAATATCTCTACAATTTACACACCAAAGGAACAGAAAAAAAAAAAAGAAGAAGAAGAAGAAGAAGAAGAAGAGGGGGCAGAAAGACCAGGAGGTAACCTTATGAAAACTTCCTTATCTAGATCACCATGCAAGAAGGCATTGTTAACATCAAGTTGAAACAAAGTACGATGTTGCTTTATATCAACAACTACCAGGGTTTTGACAGTAGAAATTTTTATAACATGGGAAAAAGTTTCCTGAAAATCAACACCCTCTACCTGTGTGTCACCCCTAACTACAAGCCTAGCTTTATGGCATCCTGCCATTCAGGGACAGTTGTTGTGTGAGAATAAGAGTGAGGCTCAGGAACATGTATGTGAGTGACAGTAGAGCAGATGCACTAGAGGCATGGATCAAAGAAAAAGAATGGCAAATAAAAGCTTTGAGATAACCAGGGGGATTATGAGGTCTAGAGGATATCCTTAGAAAAACTGGGGAGTAGAAATATGAGAAACATGAGATGGAAAAGTGGAAGCTATAGGGGAGAAAGAGGGATTGGAGGAAAATAATTTAAGAGGTGAATGGGAAGTATAAGAAGCAGGAGCAGAAGCAAAAGCAAAAGCAGGAGAAGTAACGGAAGGAAGAGGAGAAAATGAGGCAGGGCTAGGAGAAGGGAAAAATTGAGAAGAAGGAGCAATATATTTTGGAAAGGAGAGATATGTTCATGAAATATAACATCTCTAGAAATAAAACAAGTCTTGGCAGGTAGATTGTAGAGTTTGTACCTTTTTTTGGCAAAGGGATACCCACTGAAAACATAAGGGATGGACCTAGGGAGTAACTTATCCTTATGAGGTTTGGTATATGTGGAATAAAACAGATACCCAAATGCCCTGAGAAGGGAGTAAGTAGGTACAAACCCAAAGATCAATTCATAAGGGCTCTTTCCTGACAACATACTAGAAAGAAACCTATTGATGAGGTAGGTTGCAGTAAGTACACAATCTCCCCAAAACTTAGTGGGAAGATGAGACTGGAAGAGAAGAGCTCTAGCAGTTTTCAAAAGATGTCTATGCTTTCTTTCTACCACCTTATCGTAGGCTATAATCTCATATTTTAGTAGATTATTACCTTCCAATTTACTACACTTTAGTTGAGTTTGAGCTTTAATAGCTAGTGTTTTGCACTAATTATGTGTTTTATGCCTTGTAGGAGTGATTCCAGGCTATGTAGCTGTTATGGAATGAATTTAAGTGATTTGGAGATTTGAAGTCTGAGTAAAAGCTCAAGGAATTAAGCCGAGATCGTGTTCAGGGATCAACGGATGATAGTTAAGAACGAACGAAGAATCTAGTAGGCATATTGCGTAGTTCCTAGTAAAATGCACATAACCTTTCGCTTGAAACTCCGTTTGGGATCCACAATATATTGTTGGAAATCTAATTCAAAGGGATACAAATTTCCCGTTTTATGTTTTCTCAAATTCCCAACAGAACAGGGTAAAACGTGTGCGGCCGTGCACTGGCCGTGCATATGGGGCAGAATAGTGTGCAAAGTACGGGACCAGGTGTGCTGCCGCGCATGTCCTGTTCAGGAAAAGCCCTATTTCTCTAAGAAAGGGTAGTTTAATCCGGGATTTATTTTGGGGGCGGATTAAATACCCTAAAACACCATTTTTGATGGAGTTTTGACATACCTTAGGCCTAGGGAAGCTTAGGAAAAGAAGGAGAAGCAAGAGCACAAGGATTTCATCCTTCCTTCCTCACTCAAATACGGGTTTGGATTGTATTTATATTTTCCTCTATTTTTGTTTCATTTATGAAGAACTCCTCCATATCTATGGAGTAGAACCTTTTGGGTTTTGATGGATGGTTGTTTGTGGATTATAACCTATTTTTATGTATTTGAATCATTTTTAGAAGATTTAATTATTGCATCTATGTTCACTTGTTCTTGTAATCGAGAGAGGCATAACTTGTAGTATATTTGCACTATATTGTTGGTTGAGTTCATAGATTCTTCTAAGTAATCGAAAGAGGCTAGTTGAATCCTTGATTAAACCTAGTTAGGAGGATAATCAAAAGAGGTTCTCCTAAAGACTAATCCATTACGAATTCTTGCATATCTTCACCGAGCTTAAATTGCTTCATATTGTGAAGTTGAGACTTAATCGAGAGAGGAGTTTCTATTAAACATTTGTACTGATAATTAAGTGAATTCGAGAGACTCACTTGAACATTAGAAGTGAATTATCTAGAGTTGGATTCCTAATAATTATTTTGCACCTATCCTATCAACCTATATTTTCTCTCATTGATAACTTCCTTGCTTACCTGTGTTGAGGTTGTCATTAGTCAATAATTTAGGTTCTTATTTAGTTTCAATTCTTAATTATATAAATCTCAATTGTTGATCCTCCTAGATAGAAATCGAGCTATGAACTACGAGAATACTATTTAAATCCAATCCCTGTGGAGATGATAATTATATTATACTATCTTTGACTAGCGAGTACAATTTAAGTGTGTATTTTGCGCTCGTCAAATTTTGGCGTTGTTACCGAGGATTGGCAATTAATAGTGTTGGAAATAGTTTGTAGTGCTGATTCAGGAATTTATTTTATTTTTTACTTTTTTTTGTTCTTCACGGGTTTCTCCTCCGTGGGCAGGCAACAGGTTAAAGTCCGTGGTGTATGACAAGATCTTCTTGTAGAGAAGTAATACCCTACAAACCAGAATTGGAAAAATACATGCGGCAACTGAGGAAGGACAAAGAGTTTACCGAAAGGTTCTTGGGGCAACCTTCAACACAAGAACACATGTCTAATGACGATGACAATGAGGTAGAGGCAGATACAAGGATAGCTGGTGAGGCAACCCATAGAGCTGCCGAGGAAATTGTCGAAGACAATAGGGGTCGAATATTCAACCTAAATCGACCCTTGATTGAAGACTAGTTTGAGAATGCGCTACCAAGGCCTGGTAGAGCATTGGGTGATTATGCCAGACCAGTCTACAATCATGGATTGTCAAGTGTTAGACCACCTCCAATTGCAGGATATCACCAGGTCATTGCATTGTTGCAATTATCTGGCTAAAGGTGATCCCTCAGGAGGTCTCACGCTTGTCCTATTTATAAAGTTAATTTTATTTCTAATGGAGAGGGCAACAAGGACAATTCTTCTCCAACTATCATAGAAAGTTCTATAAAAAAGAGTAGAAACTAAAGATGTTCCTAACACGTTTGAGGGTGTACATACAAAAGATGACAGGGATGGGTATAGTGATTTTCACGAAACACAGTGCGTGAGGTACTCGTAGTAGCAGAAGGCGGGTTGACATGCTCAGAATTATCATTCATCATTATACAAGTAATAACAACAGTCAAACACTAGAAGATAAGATAAAAATTCAGATATACTAGCCTTTATCGCAACCGGACTGAGAGCGGCCTTCAAAGTTAGGGAAATTAGAAACGCCAAACCCTAGATTCACCCAAACGAGCTCAAAATAAAACAACGTCCAGCAAACGACCACCTTCATAGAACAAATAAGCGTAATAGGGCAGAAAACCATCAGACTTTGAAGAAATCAGCTAAAAATTCCTCAGAAACGACGAACACCGTCGTACCTCGAGAACTCCAACAAAACCCTTCAAGGGTAACATCGATCTGGAGCTAAGAACGAGATAATCATAGATCTATGCTCTGATACCATATTAATAATTAATAAACATGTGAATTTGATTAATGAGAGTTAATCCACAATAAAGAACTTGATAGAAAAATAGAGAAGATTCTAGATATTTTCTATTAGACAAATGAGGGAATGAAAGAAATAATAGCTCGTCTCTCTGGTGGACCGGGTCTCCGTATTATATATACAAGGCTCAATGGCCCAAAACTAATGAGACTATCTACTGTAGAAAATAAATACAATTGGGCCTGAATAATTGAAATGAAATATCAACCCATATTTATAAGTCCAACATGCAACTAACAAACAGAGATATTATATGTAATGACCCGATCACTCATTTTGTGTAATTACGCCTACTACCCTTTTTATTGCTTCACACTTGTGTGTTTATGCCTTTGGAACTTGCAGGGTTGATTAGTTTTATTCCGAAAAGCTTTTGGATTGATTTGGACCCTTGATTCAAGACTTAGAAGCTTTAATTTGAAAATGTTGACCAAACTTTGACTTTTGTGAAAACGACCCCGAAACTGGGATTTTATGACTCCAATAGCTTTGTATCATGATTTCGGACTTGGGAGTATGCGTAAAATTTATTTTGGAAGTCCATAGGTTGATTTGTATTGATTTTCCGAAATTTGGCAATTTAAAATTGAAAAGTTTGACCGTAGGTTGACTTTTAGCTATCGAGCTCGGAATTTGATTTTGGGACTTGGAATAGTCTGTTATGGAATTTAGAACTTGTTTGAAAGATTTGGTGTTGTTTGGAGTTGATTTGATAGGATCCGTACACTTGGTTGAAATTCTAGAAGTTTTTAAAAATTTCTTTGAATTTCATGCATTTTAGAGTTCAATTCGTAATTTTAGATGTTATTTTTGTATTTTAATCGCGCGAGTGAGTTCGTATGATATTTTTAAGCTTGTTTGAATATTTGGTTTGGAGCCCCGAGGGCTCGGATGAGTTTCGAACATGATCCAAAGAGGTTTGGATTAAAATTATAGAAAACTGATGTCTGGTGCTCTGGTGTCGCAAATGCGAACACCGGGCTCGCATTTGCGAAGGAGACATGTGATGGGAAATTTTCACAAATGCAACCTCACCTTCGTATTTGCGAAGGCAGTAAGAACTACACAGTGTTCACAAATACGAACAATTGTCCGTTTTTGCGATGTTTCCCCTGTTCGCAATTGCGATATATGTTAAGTCTGTCAGTGTTTGTAAATGCTAGCCCTGGTCCGCAATTATGAGGGTTCACAAATGCAAACCTTGTGTCGCAAATGCGACATCTGCAGCTGGTTAAAGGGTTGGGAGACGGGATTTTTGAACCCTTTCTCGCATTATTGAACCCTAGACTTGGTAGGAGGCGATTTGGAGAGGGAATTTTTACCTACAAACCTTGGGTAAGTGATTCTAATTTAATTTTAATCATATTCAATCAACATATCTTATATTTTAACATCAAAATCATGTAAATTAAAGTAGAAATTTGTGAAACTTTGTCAAATTTTTGAAAAATAAGAAATTAAGTTTTGAGAGTCGGTTTGGACTCGAATTTTGAAACTAATCACATATATGAACTTGTGGGGTCATGGGTAGACGGAATCTACCATTGGACCCGAGTTTTAACCGGCCGAGCCCCACGTTGACTTTTTGGAAAAAGTATAAAGATCTTAACTTTATCTATTGCAATTGAATTTCCTAGCATTGTTTGATGTTATTGAGTCGATTTTGGTTAGATTTGAGCCGTGTGGAGGCGTATTTTAAGAGAAAAGATATCTTCGAGTATTGAATTGGCCTAGTTGAGGTAAGTGTCTTGCCTAACTTCGTGTGGGGGAACTACCCCTTAGGATTGGTATTGTTTAATTCAATTGTACTAAGTGAAATCCGTGTATGCAAGGTGACGAGTGGGTACATGGGTTGTATATAGTATTTGACCGGTTTAGGCCACTTAGACTATTTCTATGCTTTAATTGAAATTCTATATCATGTTATAAATTCTCATAGTCAATTTATCCTTGATTATGTTAAACTATCCTTGCATGCCTTAGTTGACTTGTTTAGTACTTGTTCTACATCCTACTTGCTAAATTACTCTCATACTTTAGTTGAACTTGTTGCCTCCTTTATTTATTACATATTATCTCTTCATTGTTAATTATCATTATTTGAAGTTATTGTTCGTGTTATCTCTTTTCTTATTGGTTATCGTTACTTGAAATAATTGTTCATGTTATTCTTTCACTTTGTTGATTTCTATTATTTAAGACTCATTGTTGAAAATTATCTCTTTTATTGTGAGTTAGTATTATCTAATATCGTGGTTATACATTATTTCTCTCATTGTTGAAGTTATTTGGAGTTGAAGTTATGAAAGTCGTCAATATGTTGAGGCGATGTTGGCTATTGTTGAAACATCTATCTTATTGAGCATTTTTCATCCATTGTTGTTGTTGATATTCTTGTATACGTTGTGGTGGATCCATGGGCTATTGTTGTGAAAATATTTATATTATTGTTGTTGGTAAGTTTTTGTATATAGGCACTTGTGGTGCGAATTGTTATTGTGATATGATGCGCATGCGGCGGTATAAGGCTTGGGTTGATGTGCATGCGGCGGTATAAGATGAGACTTATGTGTGTGTCTCTTGTATGGGAACTACGTGAAGCCACGCGACATCATAAGGTGGGCTAAAGTGTGTGTAGCTATTTTGGAAAAACTGTTTTCCAAAACCTATTTTCAAATATAAGGCTCACGCGGCGGTATAAGGAAAGATTATGATTGAAATTGAGAAAAGTGAATACGATACAGTACTTCGGTGGTGATTCTTGATTATACGAGGCGGTACCTCAATTTTGATTTCACTATATACGAGGCGGTACCTTGTTGTGATTCTTGCTATTCGTTTCATGTTGCAAGGTGTTTTTGGTGGAAAATATATCTTGTTATGTCATTCCTTATTTGTTCTAGAAGTTGTTGTCCGTACATGAACATTGTGGCACTTTAGTTGTTTCTTTTGTGTTATTTCTATTGTTGGTTTCTGGTACTAGCTCTTGCTATTATCTTTCCGTATTAGTTGTTTTTTCACTTTTTATTTCACATCCATATTAAAATTTCATACTGTCTATTTTATATCCTAGTAGGTGTCTTGACTTGGACTCGTCACTACTCAACTGAGGTTAGACTCGACACTTACTGGGTACCGTTGTGATGTACTCATACTACAATTCTGCACATCTTTTTGTGCAGATCAAAGTACATTTGCTTGTGCCGGTCGTTAGAGGATTGTTGTAGCTGCTGTTTTGGAGACCTCAAGGTGTATCTGTTCCACGTCCGCAAGCCTCGGAGTCACCTTCCCTATTTTACTTCCTGTTGTATTTTCTTTCGGACAGTGATGTAGTAGTACTCTAGTTGTATTCTGTAGATCTTATGACTCGGTTCCACCGATTTTGGGGTGTGTGTTATGAGATTCTATTTTCGGAAGGTTTTATCTATTATTCAGTTATTTTTAATTACTTGTTAATTTATATCTGTTCAGTTATCATTATTTGTTAGGCTTAGGAGTTGGAACTGTGACTGTCAAGACAACTAACAAATAAAGAGCTCATTAAAAGGCCTATAGTACACATTAAAGTTATTACAAAAGAATTCAGAAAATTCCCAAGTGTTTAAACATCCAGCTTAAGCTAGCCAATGCAAGAGATACACTATGAGCCAAACAAAGCAAGGTTTGAATGGTTCTTGTATTGAAATTTAAATCTTGAATGAAAACCCGTCAACCCATCATTACCAACTCCAAAACACCTCCTTTCCTACAAGTTATCCTTCTTTGATCAGCTTGCTGCTAATTTTTATGTACCCCTTCCATTTGAAAAATCTCAACTGTAAACTGCTGAAGCAATCCATTCATAGCTACAAAACTCACTATCTGAGATTCTAACCAAGTTTTATCCACTTGCTGGAAGGTTGTCAGAAGATGGTACTATAACAATAAATTTCGTATTTTGGAAAATCAAAGACAAAAGGAAGTGTAGCAAATTATTGCATTTTATTGCCAAGTATCAATAAGTGCTATGATCTCTAGAATTTTTCTGAGTTCGATGAAAGTATCATTTGATTCTTCTGTTCAACTGCTGAATTAAGGTTTATCCTATGTTTAATGAATTTGAAATCGAGGGACTAAAACATAACCCTCTAACTAATAAGTGAGAAATAATCATCTGAAGCCCAACTAGATAAACTAACCCAATAAAATTAATTTTTTACTTAAATATCCATATATATTTGAGTTGAAAATTTAATTTTTTGAATTTAGGATTTAAACCCAAATTCTATATGGATTAATTCAATAATAAATATCTATAGGTACATCCATTGAATGTCATGACAACTGAGTAATTTACTTAGAAGCAAAGGTGAATTGCCAGTTGAATGAGTTCCTAGACAAAGCTCACAAAGATACTGATCTAGTTAAAGTCCTTGTGCCACCCATAAGAATTAGGCAAGCTGAATTACCAAATAAACCAACGATGCCAATTGAAGCTACCATGTTTGAATGTGGTGGCTTAGCTTTAGCAGTGCAGATGGTCCATACATTAGGTGATGGATTTTCCAGCTGCGTGTTCACCGAAAAATGGGCTAAGGTTAGGAGAATGGAGAAGGAAAATGCTAGAATCTTACAATTCCGTTCTGATTTGGCTGATGTATTCTCACCTAAGGATAAGATTTTTTTAGATGATTAAGAAAGGTAGGCCTAGAGGATATGAGATGAAAATAGCTACTAGGATTTTCATGTTTGATGAATCTGCAATATCTAAGTTAAAGGAGAACAATTCCAAAATTAATAGGGATGCAAAATATGTTATCCTTTTCATCATTTATTGAATTGCAAAATACATTTTCCCTTTTCATAATTGCGTGATCATCTTATCTAAAGCCCGTTAAAAAATATATAAGTAAAAAGACCTTTTCTTTTGGGTGACGATGAAATTTGAACATAGGACCTCTGCCTACTCTAGATCATGCTGAATTGTATGACAATCACGTCTAAAAGTTTAAGTTACTCACGGTAGTACACTTTTAATTACTTCATTATTGTCACGACCCTAGTTTTAAATCTTAGGATGTCGTTATGGCACTTATTTTCTAAGACTAGGTAAGCCTAACATATATTAAATAATCGCTGATACAACATAACTGAGCCAGCGTCAATCTCACAATCGGCAGTACAAGTCATAAGTTTTTCAAAAAGTCACTAGAAATAACAATACATCAATGTCCCAGAATAATAGGAAATAATGGCAATAAAATACAACCGAAGGTGACTTCGGAGCCTGCGAACGTCAAGCAGGTATACCTTGAAGTCTCCAGCCACGCAGACATAAGTCCCAAACCAACTCGAAAAATTTACAATCAATAGTGAATATAATAGAAGCACGAATAGCACCAAGAAATAAACGAGTAATAAAGAAATAGATGATAACTCAGTCAATATAATCGTTCCTAATGCACAATTTACAACAAAAATTATCCGAGGTACCACTCCTCGCAATCTCAAATCATAAGTCACAACTTTCAAATCTAACACATAAGGCACCTCGTGCCCACATTTTTTCAAATCACTTTTGCAAGGCAAAACCCACGTGCCACCATGTACATTGTATCCATGTCAAATGCTAATTAAAATGTTCAAGATATTTATTAATATACAATAAGGCATAATAACAACCCTGAATAAAGTAGGGAATCAAATGAGAAAATAAGTTTATTTTAAAAATCATTTGGGTGAAGAAAATAACATTTTCAAATAAAAAAAAGCATCGGATAAGTTATTGAATTAAATATAGAATTTGTTAAATTAAAACATAATAACAATTTTTTAATTAAAGTAAAAACATGAAATAGGATAAGAAATTTAAGTTGAGAAATCAATTAAAGTGAATGTCACGATCCCAAAACCAACCGTCGTGATGGCGCGTATCGTGGAACTAGGCAAGCCAACTACTCAACCAGATCACCAAGTAAAAACTTTGAAAATAAAACGGAAGTAGTTAATATTTAAGAAACCATTTAAAACCGAAATAAAACCACAACGTGATACAAATCTCTCCCAAAAATCGGGGTGTCACCGAGTACATGAGCATCTATACAAGGATACAATCTACTACAATGTCTGAGGAAATAAGAACTGAAATACAGATAAAGAAAATGAATGAGAGTCAAGGCCTGCGAACGCCATGCAACTACCTCGATAGTCTCCAAGATCCCGACTCCTCACTCAGCAGCCGCCGTAACCAGAAGTACCTGGATTTGCACATGAGGTACAAAGTGTAGCGTGAGTACAACCAACTCAGTAAGTAACAAGCCCAAACTATAGGCTGAAAGTAGTGACGAACTCAATCGGCACAGTTCAATACAGAAAATAAGAGTGCAGAAATGTAGACATGCTTTCAAGTTCGATAGATATCTTAAAACAGTAAAATAGATCAAATCTGAATGATATGAAAAATATAACTCCTCTACTTCTATCATGCCAATGCACATATTGTATGTGATGTACCATGCTGACAGCCTCATGTGCTCACACTCTCAAATGCTCAATCACTTGGTACTATATATGGCCCAAACGGCCCAAGAAAGATCCATCCCGGAATATATATACATCGATGACCATCAGTCACCCAGTACCGAGTAGGGAAAATCCAGCCCGTGGAGAAGATCTATATCCAGGTATATATAGTTCTTCGGACAAAATCCATGTCCATGGAAGATCCATCACTCAATAATATCAACCGCGCTCACTAGGGGTGTATGCAGACTCTGAAGGGACTCCTTCAACCCAAGCACTATAATAAATCAATATATCACCGCTGCGGCATGCAGCCCGATCCCATAACTGTCACTCATAATCAGGCTCTCGGCCTCACTCAGTCATCAATCTCTCCAGTCTCACTCACGGGCTCACAATGCCATGAAAACTAGCCCGACACAATGATATGATGTATCAATAAATAACAACTGAGACTAAGATATGATATGAAATAAATGAATATGATTGAGAATGAAATATCATTGAAAATAATAAGATAACAACAAGAAACGGCTACTATGGGTCCCAACAGTACCGGCATAAAGCCTAAACATGATATCTAGCATGATCGACAGCTCAATTACTTTATCACATGCTAAAAAACACGGATATCAACAAGATAGAACCATTATACAGTGCCATGGAGTCAACCAGGTCACAATTCTCATGGTGCACGCCCACACGCCCGTCACTTGGCAAGTGTGTCACCTCAATACCAACCACATAACACATAATACGGGGTTTCGAACCCTCATGACCAAGTTTGAAAGTGTTACTTACCTCAATCCGGGCTAAACTTTACTCCAAAATGCCCTTGCCCCTCAAATTGGTCTCCAAACGTCCCGAATCTAGCCACAACCAGTATAATACAATCAATATAGGCTAAAGGAATCAATTCCACAAAAAAAATACAAAATTATAGCCAAAATGGCTCAACCCCCCCTCCCCGGACCACGTCTCGAAATCCGACAAAAGTCATAAAACCTAAATTCTCGTTTACTCACGAGTCTAACCATACCAAATTCATCAAAATCCGACACCAAATGGCCATTAAATTCCCTAAAATTAATTCTCCAAATCCCTAGCCTCAAACTCCCAAATTTCTCCTCAAAAACTCACCAATTAGGTATAAAATCAGTGGAGAAACATAATTATTGAAGAAAAATAAACACAAGGAGCTTACCTCAAGAATATCCATGAAAATCCTCTCAAAACCTCCAAAATCCGAGCTCAAAAATGTTAGAAATGGCCAAAATTCTCGAAACCTCACTTAAATGGGTTCTGCCCAGGCATTTCCACACCTGCGGAGCCTGGGCTCGCACCTGCATGACTTGCTTTTGTGGAGGAAATTCTGCTTCTGCGGCAATCAGTTACCCAATTTGCCTCCACTTCTGTGACACATCACCCGCATCTGCGCACACCGCAGGTGCGTAAAAGCCATTGCACCTACGCTATTCTCCGCATCTATGCCCAAGGTTCGCTTATGAGCAAACCGCTTCTGCGCGCACATGTCCGCATCTGCAGCCTCTGCCCAAAACATCCCTGGCCGCTTCTGCGGCCCCTTTTCTCGCTTCTGCGAGCTCGCATCTGCGGTCCCCAATCTGCAGGTGCGATTACACCAGCAGTCCTCAAACTTCAGCACTTCTTCAACTTCAAACTTTGATCCTTTAACCGCCCGAAATCAACCCGAGGCCCCCGGGACCTCAACCAAACATACCAACAAGTCTTATAACCCAAAATGAACTTAGTCGAATCTTCGAACCACCTCAAACAACATCAAAAACACGAATTACACACGGATTCAAGCCTAATAAACTTCGAAATTCCCAAATTCTACAAATGACGCCGAAACCTATCAAATCACGTCCAATTGACCTCAAATTTTGCACACATGTCACAAATGAACCCCCAAACCTACTGAAACTTCCAGAAATCCAATCCGACCCGATATTAAAAAGTCCACTCCCGGTCAAACTTTTCTAAATTTTAATTTTGGCCAATTCAAGCCTAATTCTACTCCCGACCTCCAAATCACAATCCAGACACGCTCCTAAGTCCCCAGAATCACCCAATGGAGCTAACGGAACCATCAAAATTCCAATCTGAGGTCGCTTATACATAAGTCGACATCCGGTTGACTTTTTCAATTTAAGCTTTCAATTAAGAGACTATGTGTCTCAATTCACTCTGAATTCTCTCCGGACCCAAACCAACTAACCTGATAAGTCATAAAGCAATAGTGAAGTACATAAATGAGAAGAAAATGAGGAATGGGGCTACAACTCTCGAAACTATTGGTCGGGTCGTTACAGTGAAATATGACAACTTTTAAGAATAGTAAAGTACCAAATGAAACGATGAGTTTTAACTTAAGAGTCACATAAGGTAAGCATGTTAATAATTATTTTATTCAAAACTGTTAAGTTACCAACAACTCAGCAGGGTATGAGATAATGACTTTACGCAGTAAATTCATCTTGAAAATCAATTCACCAAGTAATCATGGAAGCACATATTGACACATTGAAGTAATACAACAATTCACATAGGATGTATGACTCACATAAAATATAACAACAACAGCAAGTACAACACACACAATCCATTGTGGCACGTAACCCGATCCCACAGTATCATCATTTATCAATATCATAATCCTCCCTTATTCCACCAAAGTATTAATAAGCAATATCAAGTATCACGTCTATAAACCATTACGGCGCGCAACCCGATCCCACCGTATCATCATTTATCAATATCACAATCCTCCCTTAATTCATCCGTTGCAGCGTGCAACCCGATCTCACTGTATCATTATTTATCAATATCATAATCCTTCCTTATTTCACCTGTTACGGGGCGCAACCCGATTCACCTAATCATCATTTATCAATTTCATAATCCTCCCTTATTCCACCCGTTGCGGTGTGCAACCCAATCCACAAACAATTTCAATTAACAATTACAATAACAATAATAATTCAATAACTTAATTTACAAAAATCTCTATAATCAAAGGGTATGAGTGCACGGCAATAAAAGAACCACGCAATAATCAAGAAATGCAACAAATATTACAAGAAAAATAGCACGACAAGTAAAACACGTGACAACTAAGATGTGCAAGCAAAACAGTTCAGAAAAGTAGCAAATAAGTGCAGAGTCATGGAAGGGACTCAACAATTAAGAGGTAGTAAGATAGTAAGGAAGGCAATAACTTCAACTAAAGCATGTGAGGGCAAAATAACAAGTAAGAGGTAGAACAAGTGCTAAATTGGGTCGTGACTCTGAATTACCAAATAGACCAACGATGCTAATTGAAGCTACCATGTTTGAATGTGGTGGCTTAGCTTTAGCAGTGCAGATGGTCCATACATTAGGTGATGGATTTTTCGGCTACGTGTTTACCGAGGAATAGGCTAAGGTTAGTAGAGCGGAGAAGGAAAATGCTAGAATCTTACAATTCCGTTCTGATTTAGCTGATGTATTCTCACCTAAGGATAACATTTTTTTAGATGATTAAGAAAGGTAGGCCTAGAGGATATGAGATGAAAATTGCTATTAGGATTTTCATATTTGATGAATCTGCAATATCTAAGTTAAAGGAGAATGTGAACAACTCTTTGAGGTGTGAGCACCTAATTTTTGACTATATTTAAATTTTTACCACCTTCTACTATGTAAATATTTTTAGATATTTAATATATATTTTTTTAGCTTTGTTATATTTTTTTTAATATAGGGTAAGAATTAAAAATAATTTAAAAGGTCAAATTATTATTATTAGTATTTTTATTTTTTATATTTATTTTAAAATAAATTAAATTAAAACAAAACCAAAAAAAATAAATATTTTTTTTAAATTTTCGGATGAGAATAAAATAATAGGAAAATTAAAAGTATGGAATAAAAAATTAAAAGTAAAAGTAGGTGAAAATTATTTTTTTTAAAAAGTAAAAGAAAGTGGAAAATTAAAAAAATAAAAGTAAAAGAATGTGAAAATTTTAAAAAAATGAAAATTAAAAGAAAGATGAAATTAAAAAATAAAAGTAAAGGTATCTGAATTTTGTTTTAAAAAAAAGTAAAAGAAAGTGGAAATTTAAAAAAAAAGAAAAGTAAAATAAGTGGAAAATAAAAAATAAGTAAAGTAAAAAAAGCGGGAAATTAAAAAATAAAAGTAAATGAAAGTGGAAAATTATTTTTTTTAAAAGAAGAAAAATGGGAAGTGAAAATTCTTTTTAATTAAATAATAATAAAATAATAAATCTGAAAAAATTCAGAATTGTTTTCCTATAAATAGAAGAGAAATGTGAGGAGAAAAGAGAAGAAGGAAGGAAAAAATAGAGGAGAGAATTGAAAAAAAAATAAAATTCTTCTTCTGTTCTAAGTGAATTTATACTCGTTTCATTATTGCTTTCAAAAATTCAAGCGATTCATCACCCTGTTTAAGATCCAAAAATGCCTCAAATTCAAGCCTAAAAATACCTTGTGAAGCTTCATTGATAGTCACCTCTCTCACGCCAAAAACCAGCAGTCTCACGAGGTACAGTCGAGTTTCAGTCCGGGCTCAAATTTTAGAAGGTTCGTCGCTAGATTTTCTGCTCATCTGCCGATTTGCTCTTGGTTTGGTGTATTTGCTCGGCTCAAAATTTTTTTTGCATAAATCAAGTTCTGAAGAAAATTTTTTGCTTAAAGGTTCATTGCTTATCCTCCCTTTGTTAATTATTCTATTGTTTTGTGTGATGTTCTTATAGAGGTTCATGTGATAATTTTTTGTGTTGTTTTATTTATACACATGATCATGTTGTAGTTTCTTTTTTACATGTTTCAAGCGATTTGTCAACATATTATTTGAATAGGATTTCATCTTAATGAGATTTGCTATTTAAAATTAAGAATGAAGATCTTGCCATATTAATGGGCCATGCGTTGGAGTTCAAGTAAGTGAACCAGAAATGAGTTACCACATTTAATAGGAAATAAAGAATTAGACATGGGTTGGATTGAGTATAAATCTGTCAGGCACAATAATTTTAGCACTATACCAATAATTATCTCATTCTTCCATAATGGATAAATGTCTCTTAATTTTAAAGATAGAGTAGTAAGTTGTAAATATTTCTAAGTGTGGATAACTTTTCAATACTTTAAATAACTAATATATTTTCCGACTTCCAAATAATTTCCTATCCATAAACTCTTGGTCTTACAATAATTTCAAATTAGTTTAGGAAAATAATACAAGTGCACGTTCACATACCTTTACCAATCAACTTCGAATAATAATAAATGTGTTATTGATTGTGTACACGTACGCGTGACATGATTCTTGACGCCAAACAAAAATGAGTACATGTAGGCGTGACTTATTTCAAGATAATTTTTATAAATCTAATCAAGCAATAAAAGCGGACATAGGTAAAACATGAGAACCAATAAAACACAGGTTATCCAAAAATAATATAAGCCAAATATAGTCAATAAAGTGACCGTGCTAGAACTACGGGACTCGAGGAATGCCTTACACCTTCTCCCCGGTCAACAGAATTCCTTATCCGGACTTTATTTTTACAGACCAATAATAATAGAGTCAAACATTCCTTTGACTAAGGATTCAAATAAATGATGACTTGGAACACCCAAAAAATCAATTCCAAGTAGAGACTCTGTAAATAAAATAATCCCTACTTAAATTTGTCACTTTAATTGAAAAAACTTTTTAACCCACAATAATCCATAATACATATATCTTTTGGGGCAAAAAGAGGTGTGACATCTCTGGCGACTATGCTGGGGACAAGAACCCAGAACCTCTGGTTCAGGATTCAGAATTCGAGCTTGTAATATGATCTATACTTGGCTTTCTTGATTGTTGATATTACTGTGTTTGTGGGCCTAATGTGCTAACTGCCGATAATTTACCGCTTTGATATTATTTGAACTATATAAACTGCCTTCTTACACCTCCTTTCTGAGTCTTCTGAATTTATGGGGCACACGTGCGCGTGGCCCACTTTTCTGTTAGAGGTCATACCAAATAGAACGAGGCTGGATCAGTAACTAGGCCGGGTAGACTTTCGTGCTCTCGGTACATTTTCCCCACCTCGACTTGAGTTTCCGCTTGGGTAAGCCAGGTCTAAAACACTCCGCCCAGGATTTTAAACCTACAATAACATATCCTCATGCCGGATCCCTAGTAGGAACGTTTGTTTGCATCATGTGCATTTGACTTTGGGGACTCAACACAGGGGTTGGGTCCGTCTAGGACAGGTGTACCTGAAAATTACAAGACTATCCTGATGCATCTTATGTGCTACATGTACATTATGTTTGATTCGATTTGTTCATGTTGACCGGCTTCTAAAAAATAAAAATAATAATTGAGAGAAAACCAGAAGGAAGAAAAAAGGAGAAAAAATTTACCCATTTTTTTTAAAGAAAAATTTCGGTATTTGAAAATTCAAAAACCTTGTCAAAATTTTACCCCAAAATGATTATTACAAAATAAGATTGAAATTTTCCACAAAAAAAAAAAGAGAGAGAGAGAGAGAAGGTGTCATCCCATTCCTGAAATATTTACGAACTACGCGGGTCTGATTCTCACCGTATGTGAGATACGTAGGCAACCTTCATAGGGTTCGGCCCTAATTTTGCAAAAATAACCAAAAGAAAGAAATGTGTCTAGTGTTTTCTTTTGTTTTGTCCAAATAAGCCGACCCAACTTCGGTTAATCCCGAGCCGTTTCTGTCAGAATAGCCTTAGAACATCTTCAAAATTGTCAAAGGGTTGTACTGGCAAGAACGGACGTGTCTGTCAATTGACATCACTTTTACCATTATGTCCTTCCCTTGGTCCTAAAGTTTTCCTTAGAAGTATGAAGGGACATAGTTGCAAAAATAGCCACCCTCTCTTTGACTTTTTTTATATTATTATTATTATTATTTTTAAATTAGGTTATTTACAAAAGATTATTTTACAAAAAGAGTGCATTGGTTTTGTCTTTTGAACTAGTGTCAACCCTTACCTTAACCACCCACAGGTACAAAATGAGCATTGTTCAGAATGCACATTTGAAGGTTGTAGACGAAGCTCCACTTCAGCTTCAGATGTAGTGGTATGACTTGCGGAAAGATGGTCAGAAATGGGTCACCAAGCACCTAGGAGCCCTCACAGATATTATGAAAGTTAAACCACAGAACGATTTGAGTGAGGGACTAGTGACTTTTTGGGACCTCGTTCACAATGTCTTCCGCTTCTCCGATTTTGAGCTTACTCCCACTTTAGAAGAGATAACTGGATATTCTGAGTTAGGCAGGGATTTGAAAAACCAGAAGCTCATATTCCCGAGGGCTCTCTCTGTACACCGATTCATCGATCTTCTGAACATCAGTAAGCAAATCAGAAAGACCAAAGTAGTCGAAGGGTGTTGTTCTTTCTACTTCCCGTACTCCAGGTTTGGGCAGTCAAATAGGTTTGAAATACATGAAAAGGGCCTTAACAATAAGCAGAACAAGGACACATGGCAGATTCATCGTCGCTTCACCTTCATGGTGGCGTTTCTGGGAATTATGGTCTTCCCAAATGAGGAGCTAACGATTGATATCTGCATAGCCAGAGTTGTACAAGTCCTCACTACCAAAGAACATCACACTCTTTCCCCGATCATTCTACCAGAAATTTATCGGGCGTTGACTTTGTGTAAGTTTGGGGAAAAATTCTTCGAAGGGTGCAATATTTTTTTGCAAATGTAGTTGATTGAGCATCTCCGACATCACCCCAAGTTCATGAGAGTGAAAGATCACAGACAATTTTATTGAGAGCTACAAAGAAAGAGTAAAAGATTACAACTCTCCAGAAGGGGTGGAAGCCTGGATATCCCACCTAAGATCTTTAAACGCAAGTCAAATTGAGTGGACTTTAGGATGGCTCCCGGTAAGAGAGGTGATACACATATCGGCCTTAAGAAGTTATTTGCTGCTGTTGGGTTTGAGAAGTGTCCGCCGTATGTGCCACAGAGAATTCTTAAACAACTAGGAAGGTACCAGATAGTGCCTGAGGATGAAGATTTGAGTGTGCAAGTGATTGAGCTATACCCCGAAGCCCCACTCCCCGAGGTTTTAATCCAGCAAATTTGGAATGGTTGTCGCTACTTGAAAGATGATACCCAGGTACCAGATACTATGAAAGGTGAGGTAGATCCGGGTTATTCTAGGTGGTTTGAAAAGAGGTCATGCGTAAATGATGAACCAGATCCCGAGCCCGAAAGGCCCGCAAAAAGGCCGCATATTCAAGCCTTTAATGATAAGATCCACGAACGGTTAGCTTGGGGTGAAAATGAAAAGGGATACCAAGCAACTATCCATACTTTGGAAGAAAAGCTGAGGAACCTCCATTTTGATAAAGACTTGCAAGCACAAGAATCTGAAGGGGAAAAGAAGAGTCTGATTCGCAAAATTGAAGCCATTCGTGTCCAACTTCAACAGATGAATAAAGCCTCCAAGGTACCGGTCAGAAGTTGGAAAGACCAAAAAACCATTGCCAATTTGATGGGAAAGGTGCAAGATTATGATGCCATCTTGGCAAAAATTGAAAAGGCATTGGACAAAGCCAAGGAAAAAATTATACAGTTAAATGATGAGGCCAAATCTAGAAAGGAACGCCAAGCAACAGAATTTGAAGAAGAGAGGGCTCAGTTCAAAAGAGAGAGGGTCCATTGGGTACGTTTGGAAGCTAAATTTCAGGAAGAATTGAAAGAAATGATAAGGTACAATAGAGACTGCCAACATGCAAATTTTGATAGGGAGAGGGCTCAGGTGACACTCGAGCAGGCTAGACTTCGGGCTCAGTTGGAGTCAGCTTTAGATCGTGAGGGACACATAAGAGAGATAGCCACTACTCGCCAGCAGCAGTTACAAGATCGAGACCAGAACTTTCAGTACTTCAGAGAGCAAGTCCATGATTTGGCTGTTTATACCGCTCAAAGCTATGTGAATTGCTAAGGGATGAATTATGAGAAGTTTTTGGATCATGCACCTACCTTTTCCCGTCATTTTGCAGCAGAGTTAGAGAGGATGTACCGTACATTAAGAGGGATTAGCCAGGGCAAGCGCCACCATGAGCAGATGTTCCAGTTGTTGAAAACAAAGATTGTGGAGTTTGAAACATCGTCGTAGTTGTTAAGACTTTTCAAACCTAACAATATTTTAGTTTGAGTCATCGTTGAGTTATTTTTAATCATTGTATTTTATTCTTGTTAGAGTCTGTTAAGTCATTTTTGATGTAATTTCCTTTCTATCATTGTATTTGGAATTGATTTGAAAATAAATAAATAAATAAATAATGAAAAAATCAAGACTATTACTATTTTTCCTGAACTACATAATGATCTGATTCATGTGACAACATGATACGTAGGCAACCCCCAAAAGGTTCGATCAAAATATTTTTCAACGATTCTAAGGGATAAAAATGAGGCGCGAGTAACAAGAAAAAAAAACAGAGAGAAGAAAATAAGAGCGTCAATAAAAAATACCTGGTAAGCCGGAATGAAACATGAAGCCTTCTAAAAGCATGTTAGAAATGGTGATGATGTTAGGAGCATGGCATATTACGTATGATTCATATCAATAAAATTTCTAATCCTAACACATTTGTTGCCTCTTATAAAGTAAGCTTAAGGTGGTTGGTTTGTGGTGAAACTGGCAACACATCATTACTCCACTTGATCAAAGGGAGCGGTAGTAAAGGATAACAGTGATGAAATCGAGTTGGTCAGTGATAATCCCCAGGGTCAGTCAGTTGAGCAAGAGTCAGAGGAAATAAGAAAATTGAGACAACAACTGTCTGATATATATCAAGCTTGGGTTTCCGGTCAGCCTCCACCCTAGGGTCCCTCAGAGGGAACTTCCACCGTACCCTGTCTACTCAACCACCGCTCCATGCAGTGAGCGATCACATTCTACCACCAGGGTATATGCCAAACTACAGCCTCCAAGCTTCCCCTGGTACCTCTAATGTGTGACCTCCAGTCGCACCGGTCAGGAACACTCCTCTCGTCGTGTCTGGCGCACCGGTATATGCAATCCCGCCACCACCTCCTGTTACGAGGCCAAACAATAAGCCACCATCTCATGCTTATGATGGCTAATACTACTCTCCAAATATGACTTTCAAGGTCTCGGCTCCACACAATCTGACTCCTCAATACGAGTCACCAGTGGAAAATGAAAAGCCTGCCAAGTCGGTTGAGCCAGATGAAATGGCCAGGAAAATAAAAAGTCTTGAATAGAACATAAAGAACATACAAGGACTAGATGGTCACAAAAGTGTTTCGTTCATTGATTTATGCATGTTCCCTCACATCCATTTGCCATCAGGGTTCAAGAACCCAAAATTCGAGAAGTATGATGGACATGGCGACCCTATCGCCCACTTGAAAAGATACTGCAACCAGCTGAGGGGTGCAGGTGGAAAAGAAGAATTGTTGATGGCTTATTTTGGGGAAAGTCTTGTGGGGGTAGCCTCCGAATGGTTCATTGACCAAGATATCTCTCACTGGCATGTCTGGGATGACATGGCCCGAGCCTTCGTCAAACAATTCCAATACAACATTGATATTGCACCGAATCGCAATTCCCTGTCAAATATGAAGAAAAAGCCGACTAAAAGCTTTAGGGAATATGCCATAAAGTGGAGGGAGCAAGTTGCTAGGGTTAAGCCACCCATGGATAACTACGAGTTGATCACTATTTTTCTGGAGGCTCAAGAGCCTGATTACTTTCAGAACATGATGTCTGCGATGGGTAGACCATTTGCAGAAGCAAATAAGATAGGGGAGATGGTCAAAAATGGCCTCAAGAGTGGCAGAATTGTAAGTCAAGCTGCTCTCAAAGCCACCACCCAAGCTATCCAAAATGGGTCGGGAAGTTTGGCAAATAGAAAGAAGAGAGATAAAGGGTCCATGATGACTTCAAGATCTAGGGAAGTTCAAAGAGGGGCATCGCACCCTTATGTGCAATTTCAGCATGGGCAATCCAGCTACCCTCAACATTACTACCCCCCGCCAATTCCTCAGTACTCTGTGGGCCCGCCACAGTATACAGTGTTTAATGCTCAATCCTATGCTCGGCCTCCCAATCAACAGGTACGAGCACCAACTCCAAAATTCCCCCGACCTCAGCAGCAAAATTTTTGGGCACCCTATAATACTCGTCCTAGGCAGGATTATGGTCGAGAGCAGAGGCCGGTGGAAAAATTTACTCTATTGAATGAATCATACTCTAGTCTGTTCCAAAAATTGAAACAGATGGGCGTGATTGGACCCATCGCTCCCCACCATATGCATCCCGATTCACATGGATTTCAAGCAAATGCTAGATGTGAATATCATTTAGGTGCTCCGGGGCATAGCACTGATGACTGTTGGACCCTGAAAAGAGCCATAGAAAGACTCATTGCTGAAAAATTAATTGTAGTCACGAATGCGAGGACCCTCCTAATGTGACCAATAACCCGTTGCCAATACACAATGATGTTCATTTTATGGGAATGATTGGTCGAGATCAAGAATACAAGCCGATTGGTCAAGCAGAAATGACAACGGCAACGATTCAAGAGAGAACCAAAATGGAAGTAAGTCCAAGACAAGATGTGTCGTTGATTGTGAAAGGCTAGAAAAGGCAACTTTATTTGTTCCCAATGTCTCAAGGTTGGAAGTTCGCTCTAATGTTCCAAGTCCAAGGTTGTATGTCCTTGGAGGCCACCTCATCATAAGGCAGAATCAGGGTGGTACGAGCGGTATAACAGAGCCGATCATAATCAAGCCTGCCATACAACCCCGTGTGACAAACACGAAAACCATTCCCTGGAACTGCAACAAAATTGTGGTGACCTACAAAAGCAAGGAAATCATAGAAGAAATGGGGGAAACTAGAGGTTTGACTCGATCCGGGAGGTGTTACTCTCCAGAAGAATTGAGAAAGGCCAAGCAAATCAGAGAAGGCCAAATGCCAATAAATAAACCAGTCACTGAAGAAGAGGCGGAAGAGTTTTTGAAAAAGATAAAAGTTCAGGATTACTCAATCATTGACCAGTTGAGAAAGACTCCTGCTCAAATATCTCTGTTATCTCTGCTCATACACTCAGAAGAGCATGCCCGTGTACTAATCAAGATCCTGAACGAGGCACATGTCTTAGAGAAGACCACCGTAAATCAGTTAGAGAAGGTGGCCAATAGAGTTTTCGAGGTGAACAGAATCTCCTTTACTGATGATGAACTTCCAGAGGAGGGAGCCGGGCACAATAGGGCTTTGCACCTGATTGTCAAATGTGAGGGGCATTATGTAAAGCGGGTCATGATTGATGGAGGCTCGAGTGTAGATGTATGCCATCTCTCTACCTTGCAAAGCATGAAGATCAATACAAATAGAATCCGACCCAGCAATATTCGCATCCGGGCTTTTGATGGCTCAGCGAGATATACCATTGGGGAGATCAACCTCACCATGACGATTGGGCCGGTCGATTTTGAAATTGTCTTCTAAGTAGTAGACATGGAAACTTCTTATAACTTTCTTCTTGGAAGGCCATGGATCCATACGGCTCGAGCTCTGACATCCACCTTGTATCAGATGCTCAAGTTCAAACATGGTAGGCAAGAGATTATTGTTCACGGAGAAGACGAATTATCTATTTATAAAGATCCGTTAATTATGTGTATTAAGGCCAAGGAAGGATGCGAGTCCATTGTCTATCAGGCTTTCGAAGTGGTTGTTGTGGACCACGTTGAGGAAGGAAAGCCGATTCTGCATCCTCGTCTTTCTGCCACATCTGTAATGGTGGCTGCACTTATGCTGAGATAAGGTTATGAGCCAGGAAAAGGCTTGGGAGCATCATTGCAAGGAATTTCGGAACCCATCTCTCCCTTTAGCAACAAGGGTACTTTTGGCTTAGGTTTCAGGCCAACACAAGCAGATGAAGATAAAGCTAAGCACCGCAAAAAGCATGGTTGGGTCTTGCAGCAGCCCATCCCTTATATTTTGTACACTTTTGTTAAGCCACGGCTCCAAGAGGGTCAAAATTCCTCGGCACAGGCAAACATTGATGAAATTTGCCATGACCTCATTCTGAAGTGAATATGATCCAGGCTGGTGAAGGCACTAGTTGTGCCGATGTGCAACTAATTGGCCCAGACACCATGCTCAGCAACTGGGAAGCAACTCCTCTCCCCACAAGGAAAGAGTCTTGGTAGTTTGCTTTTGCAGCTTCTTTTTATAATTTGGGTTACTTTCAGGGTTGTAATCCAAACATATCAGTATGATTATTCTGTTTTGATGTTAACCCTTCTATCCTTTCAAATTCAATGAAATGTAGTTCAATTTCGTATTGTGTCTTTTCCTTTTCCTAAATCTTGTAATTTTGTTTCCATTTCAGTTTTGTTAATGTCGGTTATAATAACATGACATGCATGCGGAATTCATGCCCAGATCTTAAAAAGCTATCTAATTTTGAAATAATACATCAAGAGGTCAAATATGATGAAAATGAGGTTGTTGAGAAAATAAAAAGAGAGTTGGAACAATTTGAAAACAAGCCTAGGCCCAACCTCATTGAAACTGAGCCAGTTAATATCGGAGGTTATGAAGAAGTCAGAGAAACAAAGATAAGCATTCACGCTGAACAAGAAACTAGAGATGCCTTGATTCAAATTTTATTTGAATACAAAGATGTGTTTGTTTGGTCTTATGATGATATACCGGGTTTAAGTGCCGATTTAGTGGTTCATAAGCTTCCCACGTATCCTGATTTTCCACCAGTCTAACAGAAGCAGCAAAAATTTAAAACGGACATAAGTGATAAAATCAAAGAGGAAATAATGAAGCAACTGAGCGCCAATGTAGTTAGAGCCGTACGATACACCACCTGGGTGGCAAATTTTGTGCCTATGCCAAAGAAGGATGGAAAAACCAGAGTCTGTGTTGACTACAGGGACCTGAACAAAGCAAGTCCAAAGGATAATTTTTCCTTACCAAACATCCACATACTTGTAGATAACTGTGCTAAGCATGAGATACAATCATTTGTGGATTTCTATGCCGGATACCACCATATTCTAATGGATGAGGATGATGTAGAAAAGTTTGATTTCACCACTCCATGGGGTACCTATTGTTACAGGATTATGCCATTCGGTTTAAAGAATGCGTGGGCAACATACATGAGGGCCATGACCACCATTTTTCAGGACATGATGCACAAATAGATTGAAGTATATGTTGATGATGTCATCATAAAATCAAATACATAGGCTGATCACGTGCACGATTTGAAAATGTTTTTCGAGCGGCTTCAAAGGTATGACCTTAAGCTCAATCCATCCAAGTGTGCATTTGGGCTGCCATCTGGGAAACTCCTCGGTTTTATAGTCAGCCAGAGAGGCATTGAATTGGATCCATCTAAGATAAAGTCCATTCGAGATTTGCCACCCCCGAAGAACTAAACTGAAGTCATGAGTTTGCTCGGGAGATTATACTACATCAGTAGGTTCATTGCTCAGCTCACAAATACATGTGAGCCCATCTTTAAGTTGCTGAAAAGGGATGCTTCTATCAAGCGGACGGACGATTTCCAAAAAGCTTTTGACAGGATCAAAGATTATCTGTCAAAACCCCTGTACTGGTCCCACCAGAACCTGGTAGGCCTTTGTTTTTATATCTATCGGTGATGGATAATTCCTTTGGATACGTTCTGGGGCAACATGATGCAACAGGTAAAAAGGAACAGGCAATCTATTATTTGAGCAAGAAGTTCACCAATTATGAGGTTAAGTATACCCTTTTAGAAAGAACATGTTGTGCTTTGACTTGGGTCGCTCGGAAGCTGAGGCATTATCTCCTGGCCTACACTACTTACCTCATATCCAGAATGGATCCTTTAAAGTACATCTTTCAAAAGCCAATGCCCACTGGAAGGCTCACAAAATGGTAGATTTTGCTCACAGAGTTCGACATCATCTATGTCACTCGCACCGCAATGAAAGCACATGCTTTGGCAGATCATTTGGTAGAGAATCCAGTTGATGATGATTATAAGCCATTAAGCACATACTTCCCAGATGAAGAGGTCAACTCAATAAAGGAAGTAGTTTCATATGACATCCATATATGGAAAATGTATTTTAATGGGGCTGTCAATATCAAAAGAGTTGGGATCGGGGCAATCCTTATCTCACCTATTAGACAACATTACCCTGCAACGACCCGACGTTGTTTCTTCTGTACCAATAATACAGTGGAATATGAGGCTTGTATAATGGGTCTAAAAATGGCCCTTGATCTAAATGTGCACGAACTATTAGTTATGGGAGATTCCGACTTGCTTATCAGGCAAGCCAAAGGTGAATGGGATACTCGAGACATCAAGCTTATTCCATACAGACAATGTGTACAAGACCTGAGCAAGAGATTCAAATCCATCGAATTCAGGTACATTCCAAGGTTTCACAATGAGCTAACCGACGCCTTGGCTACCTTAGCCTTGATGCTCCCTTATCCAGGCAATACCCATATTGATCCACTGCAAATCCAAATTCAGAATCAACACGGCTACTACAATACTATTGAGACAGAACCAGATGGTGAACTTTGGTACCATGACATAAAACAATTCCTGAAAATAAGGGAATACCCAGAGCATGCCAAGGAAGATCAAAAAAGAACTATAAGGCGGCTCATCGGCGGTTTCTTCCTGAATGGGAAACTTTTGTACAAAAGGACCCCAGATTTGAAGTTATTGAGATGCATAGATGCCACAGAAGCTGAGCGAATCATGAGTGAAGTGCATTCGGGGGTATGCGGACCTCACATGAATGGATATGTTTTGGCGAAGAAGATTCTGCGGGCAGGGTATTATTGGCTTACTATGGAGCGAGATTGCTTTAGTTTCGTTCGCAAGTGTCACCAATGCCAGATTCATGGTGACTTGATTCACTCGCCTCCTTCGGAGTTGCATCCCATGTCCTCTCCTTTGCCTTTCGTTGCTTGGGGAATGGATGTTATTGGTCAAATCGAGCCAAAGGCTTCGAATGGGCATAGATTCATTCTGGTCGCCATTGATTACTTCACCAAGTGGGTGGAGGCAGTTACTTTCAAGGCAGTCACCAAGAAAGCAGTGGTAGATTTTGTTCATTCCAACATCATCTGTCGCTTTGGTATCCCAGAGACCATTATCACTGATATTGCAACCAATCTAAATAGTCATCTGATGAAGGAGGTATGCGAGCAATTTACAATTGTGCATTGCCATTCTACACCCTACCGGCCTAAAGCTAATGGAGCCGTTGAAGCAGCTAACAAGAATATCAAGAAGATCCTTAGGAAGATGATCCAAGGGTCCAGGCAATGGCATGAAAAGTTGCCTTTTGCTCTTTTGGGATACTGCATGACTGCTCTCACATATGTCGGTGCAACTCCTTATTTGTTGGTTTATGGAACTGAAGTTGTAATACCGGCTGAAGTTGAAATTCCCTCTCTCCGAATTATTATGGAATTAGAGATTGAAGACACCGAGTGGGGTCAAGACCATATTAGAACAACTAATGATGATTGATAAAAAATGACTAGCAGCAGTGTGTTTTGGCCAGTTATACCAGCAAAGAATAATACGCGCTTATACTAAGAAAGTGCGCCCGAGGCACTTTGAGGTAGGCCAGCTCATTTTAAAATGCATCCTTTCGCACCAGGTAGAAGCTAAAGGAAAGTTCGCCCCAAACTGGCAAGAACCCTACATCATCAAGAAAGTGTTACCAAAAGGGGCTTTGCACTTGGTAGATGAAGAAGAACTGGTACCAGACATGATAAGTAATGCAGATTCAGTCAAAAGATATTATGTTTGATACATACCCACTGAAGAACTTCCACGCATCGATTTTCTCAGATCGAGATAACGAAAGCTATCTTTGTTCACTATAGTGTCACCCTTTTATTAAACCTTTTATGCCATATTTGTCTTCTTGGGTTTCCCTCTTTTTAGAACCCGTGTACTTGTAAAAAAATAATTAAAAAAAATCTTCTGAGTCATTGAACTACGTTCGACTTAATTCCGAAAGGATACGTAGGCAGCCTCTCTCTGGGGTTCAGTCACACCAAAATAAAAATCCACATTCTCCCAAAAGTTAAAACTGGGACAGATGTTACAATGGTTCGGCGATGGTTTTGCCTGAAAGGTCCCAAAGTTGTAATTCAATCCAAATTCTTTTTACCCAAATCCTTTTCAAGTCCTTCCTATAAATCAACGAGAATGTTCAAGAATTAGAGGATACAATCATTTGGATCTGATGCAACCAAAATGAGAGAAATAAAATGAGAGAGTCTTATTGGTGAAAACCCTCACGGGCACCATAGGGCGATGACGAGCAGAGAAAATGAAAATGAGAGAGTCTTGTAGTGAAAACTCGCAAAGAGCACTATAAGGCGATGGTGAAAAAATAAATGAGAGAGGCCAGTCAGCGAAAACCCACAAAGGGCGCTACTAGCCGAATGAGGGTCTTTGATACTACGATATGAGCACAACTAAGACAGTTTCAAGATGAACATTTGCGACAGATTTTTGAGAATTACACAGCTCAGACGGATCAAGCGTCTAGTCCAAAATGCATGTCATGATTCATTGAAGTCGGCACATACCTCCAGATAAGTCTCCCTATTCCCCTCCCCCAAAAGGGGCACCTTTTGTTTAGACACAATTCCTTTTTTTTCTTTCTCACTTTCAATTGCTTTTCTATTTTAACCCATAATTTTTCTTTGATTCAATTTTCGGTCTAATCTTGCATCAAAAGCAAAGAAAAGAAATGGCAGCGAAATTGACTACAGTTTCCCTGTAATACCAAGCATAATTTGGGGCATATACGGTATTGATGAAGGCACGAATCTATCTGTGATCTCTTTTGATAAGACGAACAAAGCATCTCAAAGAAAATGAAAAGGTCGCCTAAGCAAGACTTGCTTCGTGGGGAAAGTTGATAAGCACTATAGACACGAACTGGTACTAGTTGCAAGACAACTAAGTTCTATTTTAAAGGAAATTTGCCTTGCCTTAGGGACAAGGGTTAGCGGTACTATGGACATCCGTATATGAAACAGTCGGGGGCAACATCGGAGAGCCAAAGTCTCCAGGAAGTTATACAGAGTATCCAAGCATCTCAGTACCATACTGGAAGAATCAGTTCTTCTACAACAGTGACCGTGACTTCAAGATACTTAGGGTATCAAGGCCGCAAACCAACCACCACTTTGAAAACTCACAGTTTTTCTTTATTTAAAGTAGGAACAAAGCAATGCAGAATGACGATTCTCAAAGGACGAATATCACCAAAGGTAAGTCCCTCAAAATCTGCATTTTATTTTATTTTTCAGCATGCATCACTATTGTCTATACCTCTCATTTTCATAGCTTAACCCAGGTAGAACCTTTTCGCCTAGGGGGATCCAGCTCATAGTTCTGGGTAAAAGTACTCTTCGTTCAGGTTGTTTTATGTAGCTTAACCCAGGTAGAACCTTTTCGCCTAGAAGGATCCAGCTCATAGTTCCGGGTAGAAGTACTCTTCGCTCAGGTTGTTTTACGTAGCTTAACCCAGGTAGAACCTTTTCGTCTAGGGAAATCCAGCTCATAGTTTCGGGTAGAAGTACTTTTCGCCCAGGCTTGTTTTTCGTAGCTTAACCCAGGTAGAACCTTTTCGCCTAGGGGGATCCAGCTCATATTTTCGGGTAGAAGTACCCTTCCCCCAGGCTTGTGTTTCTTAGCTTAACCCAGGTAGAACCTTTTTGCCTAAGGGGATCCTGCTCATAGTTCCGAGTAGAAGTACTCTTCGCTCAGGTTTTTTTACGTAGCTTAACCCAGGTAGAACCTTTTCGCCTAGGGTGATCCAGCTCATAGTTCCGGGTAGAAGTACTCTTCGCTCAGGCTTGTTTTTCTTAGCTTAACCCAGTTAGAACCTTTTTGCCTAGGGGGATCCTGCTCATAGTTTCGGGTAGAAGTACTCTTCGCTCAGGTTATTTTACATAGCTTAACCCAGGTAGAAACTTTTCGCCTAGGGTGATCCAGCTCATAGTTCCGGATAGAAGTACTCTTCGCTCAGGTTGTTTTACGTAGCTATCTTTTCGCCTAGGGGGATCCAGCTCATAGTTCCGGGTAGAAGTACTCTTTGACCATGCTTGTTTTTCTTAGGTTAACCCAGGTAGAACCTTTTTGCCTAGGGGGATCCTGCGCATAGTTTCGGGTAGAAGTACTCTTCGCTCAGGTTGTTTTACGTAGCTTAACCCAGGTAGAACCTTTTCACCTAGGGTGATCCAGCTCATAGTTCCGGGTAGAAGTACTATTCGCTCAGGCTTGTTTTTCTTAGCTTAACCCAGGTAGAACCTTTTTGCCTAGGGGGATCCTGCTCATAGTTCCGGGTAGAAATACTCTTCACTCAGGTTGTTTTATGTAGCTTAACCCAGGTAGAACCTTTTTGCCTAGGGTGATTCAGCTCATAGTTCCGGGTAGAAGTACTCTTCGCTCAGGTTGTTTTACGTAGCTTAACCCAGGTAGAATCTTTTCGCCTAGGGGGATCCAACTCATAGTTCTGGGTAGAAGTACTCTTCGCCCAGGCTTGTTTTACTTAGCTTAACCTAGGTAGAACTTTTTTGCCTAGGGGGATCCAGCTCATAGTTTCCGAGTAGAAGTACTCTTCGCCCAGGGTATTTTTTGTAGCTTAACCCAGGTAGAAACTTTTCACCTAGGGGGATCCAGATCATAGTTTTCAGGTAGAAGTACTCTTCGCTCAGGATGTTTACGTAGCTTAACCCAGGTAGAACCTTTTCGCCTAGGGGGATCCAGCTCATAGTTTCGGGTAGAAGTACTCTCCGCTCAAGTTGTTTTACGTAGCTTAACCCAGGTAGAAACTTTTCGCCTAGTGGGATTCAGCTCATATTCCAGGTAGAAGTAATTTTTCCCATGCTCTCTTTTCGCAATTTAACCCAGGTAGAATCTTTTCGCATAGGGGATTCATTTTCATTTCAATAATATATGGCACCAACCCCTGATTACATTTCTTTTCCGTAATACAGGGTACCATCCCCTGGTTACAATTCCTTTCAGTAATACAGGGTACAACCCCTGATTACATTCTTTTTCCGTAATACAGGGTATCAACCCCTTGTTACATTTACTTACTAGTATCAGGGTACACCAATCCCTAGTCGCTTTTCCAATATAGGGTCTCTACTGCTTAGTTTCTTTCATTTTAGACATAGGGTCTCCATTCCCTAGTCTTTATTATTTTTTGGGTACACCATTCCCGACCTTTTATTATTTTCAATAAAGAACTAGTTTAGAATTTTGTTACAATAACTCAAGAAATTTTTCTAGTGCAAACTGGGGCAGAAAATATTTGTTCGTTTGTTTGTTTTGGTGTCTGAGTAGGTTTTACCTCGAGGCACAAGGTTCGAGATGGCCAAAAGAAGAAGTCTCAATTCAGAATAAAAGAAAAGAAAAAATAGGTGAATCCAAAATACAAAAGCAGTTGAAAAGATGTGGAATGCTCAAGACATGACTGAAGCCACGAGCATTGGAGTCACGTTTTGATTAGAAGAAGCTATAGAACAATGAAGTAACACCTACAGCTAGTGAGTATCAAGGTTTAGATCAGAGTCTGCATGAAGAACTAGTCAAGACTCAAGATCAAGTTTCAGAAGACTCATAGATAGGAATCTTATAATAGTAGGATCGCGGACCGGAGCCTCAACGGAACCTCACTCGACTCCTCAACTCATCATTCCACCATTCTCCTTGAACTACACGTGACCTGATTCCCCTATAACCCGGGATATGTAGGCAATCGAAAACCAGGAATCGGTTACACCCTATCTTTTATTTCTTTTCCTTTTGAATAATGATTTGGTCAAAAATTAGTCACATGGCTCACCTAGTCTTTGCCTGAAAACTCTTCATGTTTCCAAGCAAAGAGGGGCAGTTGTGAGAGCCTAATTTTTAACTTTATTTGAATTTTTACCACCTTCTACTATGTAAATATTTTTAGAAATTTTATATATATTTTTTTAGCTTTGTTATATTTTTTTAATATAGGGTAAGAATTAAAAATAATTTAAAAGGTCAAATTATTATTATTAGTATTATTTTTATTTTTATCTTTATTTTAAAATAAAATAAATTATAAAAAAACCGAAAAAAATAAATATTTTTTTTTAATTTTTGGATGGGGATAAAATAATAGGAAAATTAAATATATGGAATAAAATATTAAAAGTAAAAGTAGAGGAAAATTGTTTTTAAAAAAAAGTAAAAGAAAGTGAAAATTTAAAAAAATGAAAAATAAAAGAGAGATGAAATTAAAAAATAAAAGTAAAGGTAGCTGAAATTTTTTAAAAATAAAGTAAAAGAAAGTGAAAATTCAAAAAAAGAAAAGTAAAATAAGTGGAAAATAAAGAAAAGTAAAGTAAAAAAAGTGGAAAATTAAAAAATAAAAGTAAAGGAAAGTGAAAAATTATTTTTTTTTAAAAAATAAGAAAAATGGGAAGTGGGAATTCTTTTTAATTAAAAAATAATAAAATAATAAAATAATAAAATAAAAAAAAAATAAATCTGAAAAAATTCTGAATTTTTTTCCTATAAATAGAAGAGAAATGTGAGGAGAAAAGAGAATAAGAAAGGAAAAAATAAATGAGAGAATTGGAAAAAAAATTCTTTTTCTGCGCTAAGTGAATTTATACTCGTTTTATTATTTCTTTCGAAAATTCAAGCAATTCATCACCCTGTTTAAGACCCAAAAATGCCTCAAATTCAAGCCTAAAAATACCTTGTGAAGCTTCATTGATAGTCACCTCTCTCGCGCCAAAAATCAGTAGCCTCACGAGGTATAGTCGAGTTTCAGTCCGGGCTCGAATTTTAGAAGGTTCGTCGCTAGATTTTCTGCTCATTTGCCGATTTGCCCTTGGTTTGGTGTATTTGCTCGGCTCAGAATTATTTTTGCATTAATCAAGTTCTAAAGTAAATTTTTTGCTTAAAGGTTTATTGCTTATCCTCCCTTTGTTAATTATTTTATTGTTTTGTGTGATGTTCTTATAGAGGTTCATGTGAAAAATTTTTGTATTGTTTTATTTATACACATTATCATGTTGTAGTTTCTTTTTACATATTTCAAGCGATTTGTCAACATATTATTTGAATAGGATTTCATCTTAATGAGATTTGCTATTTAGAATTAAGAATGAAGATCTTGCCATATTAATGGGTCATGTGTTGGAGTTCAAGTAAGTGAACCAGAAATGAGTTACCACATTTAATAGGAAAGAAAGAATTAGACATGGGTTGGATTGAGTATAAATTTGTCAGGCCCAATAATTTTATCACTAGACTAATAATTAGCTCATTCTTCCATAATGGATATATAAATGTCTCCTAATTTCAAAGATAGAGTAGTAAGTTATAAATATTTCTAAGTGTGGATGACTTTTCAATATTTTAAATAACTAATATATTTTCCGACTTTCAAATAATTTATTATCCATAAACTCTTGCTCTTACAATAATTTCAAATTAGTTTAGGAAAATAATACAAGTGCGCGTTCACATGACTTTACCAATCAACTTCAAATAATAATAAATGTGTTATTGATTGTGTACACGTACACGAGACATGATTCTTGACGCCAAATAAAAATGAGTACACGTACGCATGACTTATTTCAAGATAATTTTTATAAAAAGCGGACATAGGTAAAACATGAGAACCAATAAAACATAGGTTATCCAAAAATAATATAAGCCAAATATAGTCAATAAAGCGACCATGCTAGAATCACGGGACTTGGGGAATACCTTACACCTTCTCCCCGGTCAACAAAATTTCTTACACGGACTTTGTTTTTGCAGACCAATAATAATAGAGTCAAACCTTCCTTTGACTAGGGATTCAAATAACTTGTGACTTGAAACACCCAAAAAATCAATTACAAGTGGCGACTCTATAAATAAAATAATCCCTACTCAAATTTGTCACTTTAATTGAAAAAATTCTTTAACCCACAACAACGCGTAACACATATATCTTTTGGGGCAAAAAAATATGTGACATGAGTTATTCGTCAAGAGTTGAAGTTGTGACTGCACTCATTTGGATATGCCTTATGCGAGTAGTGCGGCTAAGGCAGGGTCACACAATAGGCCGTCCATGATACAATTTGCCATTAATTTTCGTGGAAGAGTAGCTCCAAAACTAATAGGTATGCAAAATATGTCATCCTTTTCATTATGTATTGAATTGCAAAATATGTTTACCCTCTTCATAATTGTGTGATCATCTTGTCTTAAGTCCGTTAATAAGGGTGCACGTAAAAAGATCTTTTTCTTTTGGGTGACGATGAAATTTCAACATGGGACCATTGCCTACTCTAGATCATACATAATTGTATGACAATAACGTTTACAAGTTTTAGTTACTCAGGAGAGTGCACCTTTAATTACATCATTATATTATTTCCTATCACTGTCAAGTACTCCTTATTCTAAAATGATTACCAAACCGCTACCTGCACAAACCCAAAAAGTACATTAAATTTACATTGTAAAAGGTTTATCCTTTAACTATGGCTAATTATTATTGCGATTTTTACCATAACTTTTCCCTTAATCATGAAAAATTAACATGATTTGATGCTTGCACAAGGTCCAGTTACATTTTCTTTGCAAGGAGTCAATAACAATTAATCTAATCTTTCTACCCCTGACCCTACGTAAACACGGAATGCTTCGTGCATCGGGCTGTCCTTTTTATTTCTTCCCTAAGAACATTTGTGATGACTACCAAATTAAACTGTGTAATAATAAACCACATAGTGATTAGGAAGCACAACCTAACATCTACATATTTTGCATAATTTTATAATTCATGTCTTTGCTTTGTTCATGCAGGGGAAGATCAGAACTTTTTAGGGAACTTCTACCTCAACATTCCTATCAAATGTATACCTTCTCATACCAACCAAGATTTGGAATTACATGAGATTGTGATCTTAATTAGGGATGCAAAGAACAAAATTCTATCTGATCTTGCAAACGCTTCAAACCAAGATGATGTAAACTAAAAGTCCACCAAACTGTTTAGAGAACCTAGTTCTCTATCAGTTCCCATAGAATACATACAACAGTAAGTAAATAATACAATAATATTTTATGTGAAAAGCTCCCAACTCACGGGATTAAAAAGTACGACCTACACTCGTAGGATTTCAACTTCACTAACCGAGCAACTTTAGATTACAACTTATTGTAACCTAGGAATTAAACTTTTAATCCCTCACCTACTTGCAATAACTATTTTGCAAGCCTCTTTGTAATAACTCTATTACAAAGCTAACCACTTTGACTAACTCTAGTCAAACACAAACACAAACACAAGGTTTATGGTTTACAAAGATATCCCACGAGATAATTCAAATTAAGTTGAGTAGGAGTTACAAGTGAATAACATTAACAAAGATACAACAATACTAGGGACACACGATGTACTCAATGCTAGGATCCGGTCATTCGTTATATTGCTGCTTTGTTCTTCAATACCTCAGAGTAAATGAAGGCGGCTGCACACTCGAGAGTATAATATCTTCTAGGGTTTGCAGCTTGCCTCATGTTGGTAATATATACGTGAGGTCACAGAGATGATACAAGCAAGTGTCTGGTACACAGCATGCTTCAACAGTGACTGTTGCACTGTTGCGCCTGCTATACAACATTTTAACAGTTGTACAGAGTTGACTTGTACTGTGACCGGAGGAACTGATATCTATATATTTCCTCTACTGTTTTCTTAATTGATTTCATTGGAACTTGTGCCAGATATTTTGACTTGTTGTCCTGAGTACGGAGAGGCTTTGTATCAGGTTCCCTATCTAGTTTTCATATGAAGTTTGTTAAATCATCACAATAAAAAGGTACATAACTTATCAATTTCACCTTTTTTGATGATGACAAAATTAGAATTAAAATTCCTCCTGAGAACCAAATCTCTATATTGTTCCCCATGCATAATAGCCATATTCCCCCTGAGAACCTACATTTCCCTTTCAATTTTCTTCCCCTTTTGGCATTATAAAAAGAATTTTTCAAGTAAACGTAAAAAGAAGTCCAGCAAAGTTAAGTTATGCTACTTGTATGCACACAACATAGCTAAGAACATGACACAAGAGTATAACATGCATAGAAAAAGAACTAAGATGTTCATTAATTTTAAAGAGAAGAAAAACAAGTAGTAGTACTATTATTACAAACTACCCATAAAATAAACAGCTAAAGTATCACAGTCATAGGGACAAGATATCAAAACAGGATACTGGAGAATAGAACAGGGACTGACAAACTGGACACTGACAAGGGGATAATTTAGGGGGCATTGGAAGAGGGAGGGAAGGACGAAGGGGCAAGAGCCTTGAGGAGACCATCCACTCGAACATTAGCAGTCCTCTGCTCATTAATCAACTGCTTTTTTAGGTTATCAACATGTTTCCTTATCTCTGCATTCTCAGCCGTCAAGCGAGCAACTTCTGCACTGTAACACCCCGAAAAATTTCGAAGTACTTAAGCGCTATTAAAAATGTTGATATGCGCTAATTATATTATTTTATATATAGACAAGGACTATTATATGAATAATATCAATTAATTATGATAATATATGTATGATGTGCATTAAGAATGGTTTATAGTCTAAGAAGAGCCCCAAGGCTAAATCAAGTTAAAAAATTTATGATGGGATAAAGTTTCAAGTGAGTTCGCACAAGATTCTACTTCAAACGTATGTTGCTACTAAACTATAACTACATAGGAGATGATATATATATAAAATTAAAGCTCTTTGAGTCTAGTTTCCAAATCTTCAAACCGTTCGTCATTTTGGCACACCTACAAGAAGTTATGGCTAAATTACCAAAGGCTGAAAAATGCGATTCTGTGACCAATTATGCGATCGCAGAACCATTATGCGATCGCAGAAGTGGTTATGCCACCACAAAATGGTCGAAGAATGGACCAGTACACACCAATTTTTGGCACCGATTTTGCGGCGCATTTTGCGACCCGCATAGCCATTCTGCGGTCCATTATACGACTTGCAGACCTGCTTTCGGAGGGTTAATTTTTTTATTTTCATAACCCGACCCCATTTTGATAAATAGGCTTTGGGATTTATTTTGGGGCAATTATCTGAGGTTTTTAGAGAGAAGTGAGAGTGTTCTAGAGAGAGGAAGTAGATGAAGTATTTTGTTCATCAAGATCTTGTCCAAATTTTGAAATCCAACATGAAAATCTCACAAGTTCTTCATCTAAGAGGTAAGGTTCCATACTCTAGTTTTTAAATTTTGAATTTGGGTAGAAGATGGTTGATTATGAGTATGATTCTTGGATATGAGAGTATTATTTATACATGTATGTACTGATAAGGTTTGTGGGAAGATTGTTGAGCTCAAATAAGTAAAGATTGGGTTGTAGAATGAAGGAAATCTTGTAGAAGAACCTTGTATCCAAATTTGCACACCTAGTGTTTGATAAAATACTCAAATGAGCTTAAACCATGAATATCTTCCTAATTTGTGTTCAATTTTGTTATGTCTAAAAATAGATTGGAATTGCTACAATTTTCGGAACGTTGTAGTAATTTAAGGAAAGCTCAAAGCAAGGTATGTTGGCTAAACTTCTTTCCTAGAATTGAATTCCATGATGTTCTTGTAAGTCCCGAGTTATCCTTTATAAATTAACTATTCCGAATAAGCTTTGTGTTGAAAGATATATATTCAAAATGTATTCCGGATGATCTTATCATATGATATTATCCTTCGGGAATGTGTTCAAAGCATGAGTTGGATATAAAAATGTTATGACTCCAAGTAGTATTTCAACTGAAGGCTATTATGCCAAATTGTGTAAGAAGTCTCGATGTGCCTAAGACTCTTAATTGCTTATAGATGCACTAAAAGTCGTGATTATAGATTCTTTGTTGTCGATAATCTGTAAAGATACTTGAAAGTGAAAGTAGTGGGTTGGTGTTTATGATGATGAGCCTTGAAAGTAATGAAGTGAAAGTATGGAATATGAGATACGGCCACCGTACTCTGAATGAAGAATAATATGTATGGCAAAAAGGAGCCAATAAAATAATGATATTGTAAGCAGTTGAAAGTACTAATGAAGTGATAGTATGAACATGAAATGTGGTCGTTTGCCTAAATAAGAATTACGAGGTGTTGTATGTCCCAATGGTTTCGACTATAGTTGTATGCTTCTAAAATAATGTATGTAAATGACTTTGATATTAAGTCCTCAAGAATCATGAACTTAGCTAATGACCTCAAGATGTCAAGTGAGTGAATAACGAGATGAAAGGGAGATGTCCTATGCTAAAATGATGATGAACCTTAAGAAAAGAAATTGGGCTCATGTGCCATTGAAATTGACTTATTGATTCACCATGCATGTGCTAATGTAATGAGCTATGTTTCTCCATGATGAGCATGAACATGAAGTGTTCCAATGATCCGAGAACTTACGACCTTAATGTAATGTTAAACATGTCGTGTTGAGTTTATATATGGTTATGTGCATAATGATGTGTATGAACCCTATGGACGGGCTATGAAACGCACAGGTGTATAATATGTGAATCATGTGAACCGTCTATGAAATGCACAGGTGTATTGTGTAAGTAAACACTGTGAACGGTCTATGAAACACACATGTGTGTTGTGTAAGTAAACACTGTGAACGGTCTATGAAACACACAGATGCATTATATGGTATATGTGAATCCTATGAATGGTCTATGAATCACATAAGTGTTTAATATGATATGTGAACACTAAGGACGGTCTATGAAATGTATAGGTGTAAGATAAGAGAGGGATATGGACGGTTTAGTGAGACGCATTGTAAACGCAGACATTACGTGCCATTTTCATTGGCCTTGTTTGTACATGTCATTTCAATTATTTTATATTATATATTTCACGCATAGTTTATATGGCCCAGTTAATCCTAAACGAAGTTTAAAATAATGTAAGCATAACGAGACTTAAAATGTGAATCTATGGGATATTTCGTAGTTCTTGATGTACTTCATATGACTCTTATTTGAATTACCATGATATGCATATGTTGTTCTGTTTGCCTTACATGCGAGTATTATTCCACATGTACTCACGTCCCTTTTACCGGGGGCGCTGCATCGTTTAAATAGATATAGGTATACTTCTACAGGATGATATGGATCTTTGGTAGATCTTCTGCGCATCAGATTATGGTGAGCCCGCTACAATTCCAGTGGGCATTCGAGTCTAGTTGATTTTATGTACTTAGGTATCTATTGTCATAGAAGCTCAATGTACATTGTGGGTCATGTACTTAAGTTTTGAGTTTCGTTATGTATTTATGTTCACAGATATTTATGAAGCTATGTACCCATCATGAGAGAAAAAGAAAAGAAAAAAAAATATGGGTCATTGAACCAAATGTATTCAATATAAAAGTCATGATCTAATTATGTTTTGATAAATCACGCATGAGTTATGATGAGAGATTGATGTAACGTAGGCTTGCTCGGCTGGGTTCACTCGGTTGAGCGCCGGTTGCGTTCCTCGACTTCGAGGCTTGACATGCACCCTGAGCACTGTTAGAACCAAGTTTCGCGCTGGCTTGACTGAGCTTTCCCTCAAGAATGGCATTCTGGGCCTTTAGCCTCCTTATCTCCTCGTTAGCAGCACTCTAAGCATCAATGAACAGCTAAACTGTAAAACTGGTGCCCACTCCCCCTTTCCTATCAATACACTCGCATTCCTCTAAGGTACTCATGGAGAACATTTGCTTCCGAATTCCCACGGCTGCTCTCCCCAAGGGGACTTTAAAATGTTCAAAAACATTGTGAGCAAGAACCCATATGGCAACACATGGCTCCAATCCTTGAAGTATACCACCTTCTTCATGTGTTCAATCAGGATCCCGGGCAGATTGATAGCAGTGTATCCGTCCAATGCCTCTAAATGAACCAGGTCCTCTATCGATGTAATGGATCGTCTTTCAGCTCGAGGTAGCTGCACCTTGTTCATCTCAAACATGAGTTGGTTCCCCTATTAAAAATGTTGTTTTTTGTTTTCGTTTTATTGATAGAAGAGATGTAATATTTATAAATGCCGATAAAAACCTACATTTAAATTGAACCAAATAAACTCGAAATGAATTGAAAGGCAATCGACCCATCAGATTGAATCAAACAAAGCATAATGTCAATGCACAAAGCATAATGTAATCTCAAAATTCTGAATCCACCTATCATTCATATGGTACATGTCATTTTCAAATTCTGAATCCGCCTATATTTTTAATGTTAGTGCACAAAGCATAAGCTCATAGATTTATAGTAGTTTTCTGTAATCTCAAAATTTATACAGTAAATTTTATTTTAGAAGGATTAAAGAAGCAATTTCCAATGAAAGACAGAAAATCAAATAATTCGACACTTGTATTTCGAACTCTGTCATTCTTTTTAAACATCAGACTAACAAAAGTTCAGAATGTAAACAAAAAAGAAAAAAATTGAAAAGCACATGACAGTCAATTTTTGGCAGCAACTAGAACTTCATACTTCCCTCGGAGTTTGAAGTGCGGACTGTCTAACAAAACAGACATGTTATACTTCACTGGGAGTTGGAAGTGTGACTGCAAGTCAACTAACAAACAAAGAGCATATTAAAAGGCCTCTACATAGTAAATATATTGCAAAAGAATTCAGAAAATTTCCAAGTATTTAATTTCCAGCTTAAGCTAGTCAAATCAAGAGATACACTATGATCAAAACCAAGCAAAGTTTGAATGGTTCTTGTATTAAAATTGAAATCTTGAATGAAAAACTCATTAAACCATCATTACCAACTCCAAAACACCTCCATTCCTATAAGCTATCCTTCTTTGATCAGCTTGCTCCTAATTTTGTTGTACCCCTTCTTTACTTCTACCCTCCTGTTCCAACTAAAAAATTCGAACTACAAAGTGCTAAAGCAGTTCATGCACAACTACAAAATTCAATATCTGAGATTCTAACAAAGTTTAATCCACTTGTTGGACGGTTGTCAGAAGATGGTAATCTATATTATATAATATAAAAGAGGGAAATTGAGAGTTGATGTGGCATGTTTCATAGGTAAGAATCTCTATTTATCTATTTTCTCAAAATTTTGGACTTTTTCCTTATTTTAAATACAAAATCCTTATTTATCTTCTCTAATTATTATTACTTTATTCCTTTTCTTGCCGTACTAATTTATTCTTTTTCCTTAAACCGTTTACAACTTGATTGGTAACGTTTAGTCATTCTTCAACTTCTCGCACCTCTTTGAATTCCAGACTATTTGCACCTCTTTGTATTCCTTCTTTCGAATATATTCTTCTTCCTCTTCAATATCTTCTAGAACCAGAACATGGGAATTCCATTGTGGAGGAACTCCAAGTTCCTGAGTATTTATGAAAACGTATATTAATTGTTCATAGAAAAAATAACTATAGTCATATGGTGTTTTACACCCATGAGCGTTGCTACAATCACATCTCAACCATATTGGAATTTGAAACTCCAAGTAGAAGCGACTTGCAATATAATGTTACATTATTTAGTGGAAACCTTTAAAAACTCTACTTGCACGATAGAGCAAAGTGCTTGGAGCTTTGTGGTTTACGGTGAGAATAATAATTTTTTTATAATTTTTCATTTATCTATCTTAAAAGTCTCTTTTTTCTCTCTTCCTTCGGTATAACTTTGATCTTTAGTCCTTGAATTCTGATTGCTTCTATGTTTCGGACATTACATGTTGAAGTTGCTTATAACTCCTACACCTCACTAACATATCTTCACCAAATGAAATATGTTTCTCTCTAGAATTTACCACATGCAAGATATCTACTTTTTTTATAATTCGGGTATATTTAGACGGCTAAAATTACTTCATGTTCATTGTTTATTTGCCCCTTTTGATTTTTTGTTCTTTGATTTCTTCTGTTTTCAATTTTAAGCAACTTTCTTTTTTAATTATTTGAGTTATAAGCTTGGTTACTGGAGATTGATTAATTATCGTAGGGATGTTGAGTAGGAAATTGTCTCATCCTATAGAAAAACACAAATCCATTATCATATCTGGGAAGCCTAGCTAGCATCAAAAGGTGGAAACAAATGTACATAATAGGTCCTTCCTAAAATTGAGAGCATGTATATATGTGAATTTGAGGGAATAGGAGAAGATAGAGGAGGTGAATTTATGGTAGGGATTTTGATATACCGCCTATCGTGTGATTTCGGTTACTAATTCTAGAATTAATAAGCCTTTATTTCTTTTGTCTAGATTAATAAACCTTTATCAGTCCATGATAGTCATAATGATTATAATCAAATTGTAGCTGATGCAGAGTTATTATTTTCAGTTATTTTTGAAATTAATTAGGTGAAAAGTTGATTAATTGCATTTGAAGACTTTTCAAAAATTAATAATTAGATAAATGAAGAAATGAAGGGAAAGGTCAAAAAAAGGAGAAAAAAGATAATTGAGTTTCTTGGCCAAAGAAACACGGCGCGTCATCTTTTATTTTCCCCAGTTTATTATATATATATATATATATATATATATATATAGATCTCTATTTTAAAAGGCGTTTCTGGGGCGAGCCCTGGGGCGAGGCGTACCAAAAACGCCCCGGGGCGATGGTGTGGGGCGAAAGTCTCAAGAGGCGTACGCCCCGCAATTTGGGGCGTTCGGGGCGCGTTTTTTGCAGGTTAATCATCCTTTTTGTTCCTCCATATAGAAAACTTTATTCTTTTAGACTCAAATTACTTGTGCTTGTAAGTAACGTATAATAGATTATTTTGATTAGTTTTTTGTGGGGATGGAGCACACATATATATAGTTTTCTTCAATTTTTATGCAATTTTACCTGTTTATAAATATTAACTGTCATTATATTATTTTATAAAATATTAAAAATTAAATATCTATGGGGCTTACGCCCCGCTGAGGCATATGTAAAACGCCCCGTCTTACGCACACGCCTTTTAAAACACTGATATAGATATAGATATAGATATAGATATAGATATACTAGAAGGTTTGGTTTCGGTTCTTGAAAATTTATGTCAACACTATTAATTGTTCTTGAGGGAAAATTCAAACTGTTGTTTTGTCTTTTTTATGGGTTTGAGATTTAGTCCCAATGAAAAAGAGTGAAATTTGTTTTAATAATCTTTAATCCGGATAAACTCATACTTAATTTATATGTAGTGACCTCAGCATTTTAAAAGGGTAGTTTGATTACGAGTTTATATATTATACTATATAGTTTTGATGACAAAAAAAACTGAGTTGAATATTAGCACCAATAATTACTCAAATATAGGGAGAGCTTCAAACATAAAATCATGTTATAAATCTGCTGAAATGCTTTGATTTCTTTAGAGAAAGACACTCTTACATAAACTAAATATTTTATATAGTTCATTATGTTCTATTTTTACTATCTTGTTGTATTCAGTAGAAGTTTGATTTGTTAGAAATGATTTGCAAATCTCTATTTGTACACAATTTCTTTTAATGGGTTTCGTAGACTTAATTTGTGATGAATGATCATAGATTGGTTGAAAATTGGGCTTGATATATAACAAGAATAAAAATTTTAGATGACATTTATATTTGGCTGTGAGGAATATTGTGGAACTAGAAAAGCTTCTCACTTGTTGGACTATTACATTGGTAATGAAAAGTTTAAATTCATTTATATAAAATTATAAGTGTACAGCCAATAATATTATTTTTATCTTATTTGTATAGTAATTGGCAGTTGTAAGATGAAATTTACGTAATTTTGGTTTTAATTTTGCCTTTTCATCGCACAATACTCCTTAAATCATTCTTAATTAGGTAAAATTCAAATAAACTGCATTCTAATTCCTTTGGTAGAAGCAAATTAAATGCTTTAGATGTCTAATTCCTTTCATTTTACTTATTTATGATAACAAAGTCTTCTGTATTTTTGGTTCCAGTATGTCTATAGTTTTTATATTTGTAAGATAAAATATTTTTATAATCGCGCAAAGCGCGGACAAAATCACTAGTATAACAATAAATTTTGTGTTTTGAAAAATCAAAAGACAAAAGAAAGTGTAACAAATTGTAGCATTTCATTGCCAAATATCAATAAGTGCTATTATCTCTAGAATTATACAAAGTTCGACGAAAGTATCATTTCATTCGTCTGTTCAACTATTGAATTAAGGTTGATCTTGAGTTTGATGACCCTCTAACTAATTAATAAGAGAGAAATAATCGTATGAAGTTCAACTAGATGAACTAGCCTAATAAAATTGGACTTTTACTTAAATATTCATATATATTTGAGCTGAAAATTTAATTTTCTGAATTTAGGATTTAAACCCAATTCTATATGGACTAATTCAGTCATTTTTAAATGTCTACAGGTACTTCCATAGAATGTCATGACCAAGGAGTAATTTACTTAGCCTAGACAAAGCCCACAAAGATACTGATCTTGTTAAAGTATTTGTGACACCAATAAGAATCAGGCTAGCTGAATGTAATACCTTATATTTTATTAATAATGGTATATAAGTCTTTAACTAAAGTTTTAAAAAAATAATAATAGGAGAATGGGCTAAAGCCCATTAGAAGAAGAAGCGTAAAAAGGGGAAAAGGGACGTAGGAAAGCTGCTACTAAACAACAGAGAAGGAACAAAAAAAACATAGAGGAAACAAAAGAAGAAGAAGAAGAAGAAGAAGAATAACAAAAAGGCTGGAACCAAACCTTGAGAAATCTTAATTACACACCGGTTCTTACGGGTAATACATATCTCATATGGGCTCTTTTCTTCTGGTAATTCTTTTTATCTCAGTTCATAAATTTGAAGGGTTTTTACAAGGTATAAGAAATTTAATACCAATAAGAGTTATTCTGGGCAAATTATGCAATTGAAAGTTGGTCAATGTTACTGTAGGATAAATTCACTTGAAAAAAAAGAAGGAATATTATGGACAGTAATGTTATTTCAGTTTCAATTTATGCACACGATTAAGGAAATTGAACAGTACAAAGAATAAAACATATAAATACCTTTTTATTTAAAAGATTTTGGACTAATTTAAATTACTCATAGCTGTCACGACCCCAAATTCCCTCCGTAGAATGTCGTGATGGCACCTAATGTCTAAGACTAGGTAAGCCTATCAATGCGGAATAATAATAAATATCTGAAATAAATAAACTATAATTCAAACAATTTCAACTCCCAAAACCCGGTAAAAATAAGTCACAAGCTTCTAAGAATTTATTCTCTATAATATATTAGAGTCTAAAGCAAATAAGGAAGACAATATAGTAAGATAGAAGGGGACTCCGGAGTCTGCGGACGCTGGCAGATATACCTCGAAGTCTCCTCGTACAGCTAGTTTACTGATGCGTGGTCTGATAAGATGTACCTGGATCTGCACAAAAAGATGTGCAGAAGCGTAGTATGAGTACACCATAACGATACCCAATAAGTGCCAAGCCTAACCTCGGTAGAGTAGTGACGAGATCATGTGAGGCCCTACTGGAATATAATAATGGAATGGTAAAATATTTAACAATATAGTAAAATAAAATGACACTAGAAATGAATCAAATAGTATGTCACATTTAATGACACCAAATAATTGTAAATAATATCTCGTGGAATCAAAACAGAACTTCCTTCAACTTTATGAAAATCACAACAATTAATCGAAGGCAACTATGGCCATAAATCAATATTAACAAGGGGACTACCGAGTTACCGTCTCGTAGTCCCAAATTCTAAATAATTTCACAATATCTCATTTTCTTATATCACCGCGGGAGCCTTCACGATTTATTTGAAGAAAATATTTTTTCCGAAATAGCATCCCGCGTTTTAGCCACCCTTATCACACCGCATGACTTCTAGTAGCCCCTCCTACTAGCCACGCGTATCAAGCCACCCTTAACTCACCGCATGCATTTCAACACTCATACCTTATACCACCGCATGCGTATCAATATCACAATATATCACAATTTACACCTCAAGTGCCCAATATTTAAATTTTTCCACAAAAAAAATCAACAACAATATTTTTTCAATAATAAAGAGCTCACGGCTCATGCCAGAATAATCCAAAAAACAAATCTTACGAAAATATTCAAGAATAAATAATTCAGGAAAAATAATATTTCAAATTTTTAATACGTTGCTTCAATATCAAATTTAAAAATATCAAATACTTCATATTAATAATATTTAATTTAAAGAAAATCAACCTTAAAATAATGCACAGTATAAAAGAAACCAAGTTTCAATTAAACAGGTAAAATAATTAGCAGAAAAAGGCAAACAAATTTAAAATATATATATCACAGATCAATGATGAAGAATATAACAAGATAAAATAATTTAATAAATGCGCAACAATGATCTACACAATTTAAAATTATAATCTTTCACATTTAGCCCGTGTACACACTCGTCACCTCGTGTACATGACTTTCAACATATTTTAATAATCACATTAATATCAATTCTAGGGAAAATTTCCCCCACACAAGGTTAGACAAGTCACTTACCTCGACTTGCTCCAATTTAACCAAGTATTATGGTTTTTTCTCAAATTTTCCGACTCCGATCGACTCATATCTAGTCATAATTAATTCGATACAGTCAACAAAAAATTATAGTAATCAATTTCATAAGAAAATATTATATTTTCATTAAAATTCGAAATTAGCTCAAAATTTGCTCGTGGGGCCCACATCTCGGAATTCGGCGAAACTTACAAAATCCGACAACCCATTCAATTACGAGTCCACCCATACCAATTTTACCAAAATTCGATAACAACTCGACCTCCAAATCTTACATTTTCATTTTTGAAAGATTTTGCAAAAATCTTGATTTTTCTTCCATAAATTTACGGATTCATGATGTAAATGAGTATGGAATCATGAAATATAATCAATATAGGATAAAGAACACTTACCCCAATATTTTCCTGTGAAAATCGTCCAAAAGTCGCCCAAGAACCGTGCTCCAAAAATCCAAAACGAAATGAATGAAATGACCATTTTTGGTCCTTAAGTTTCTGGCAATCCGTCACTAAATGTCCATTTTCCATCACTAAAAGTCCATTTTTCGTCACTAAAAGTCCACCAGAAATTACTCTATCAGTCTTCCTTCAATTGATCATAACTTTATGTACAAATGTCCAAATGATAAATGGTTTAAATCTTTGGAAACTAGAATCAACCGACTACAACTTTCATGTTTTGCAACTTTTCTGATTCCTTATGAATTGCAAGATATAAGCTTCCAAAGTCGGCTCCATGCATTAGAATTTCTAGCGAAACTGCTCTACCAGCTTTCATTCAATCCATCATAACTTTCTGTACAAATATCCAAATAATGAATGGTTTAACTTTCTGGATACTAGAAACAAACAACTATAACTTTCATGTTTTGATAATTTTCCGATTCCTTATGAATTACGAGATATAAGCTTCCAAACTTGGCTCCTCTGCAAGTTTCTAGCAACCTTCTTTGTCCGAAATCCATTCCGTTTACCTTCCGAATTCCACCCGAAACCTTCGGGACCTTAACCAATTATTCCAACATGTCCCAAAATACAATACGAACTTAGTCGAGGCTTCAAATCACATCAAACAATATCAAAATGACTAATCGCACCTCAAATCAAAATCTATGAACTTTGAACTTTCAATTTCTACAAACAACACCGGAACCTATCAAATCCAGTCCAATTGACCTCAAATTTTGCACGCAAGTCATAAATAACATAACGGAGCTATGAAAATTTTCATAATCGGATTTCAATCCCAATATCAAAAAGCCAACCCCTCGGTCAAACTTCCCAAAAATTCAACTTCCGTCATTTCAAGCCTAATTCCACTACGGACTTCCAAATAAAATTCTGATCACGCTCCTAAGTCCAAAATCATCATACGGAGCTGTTGGAATCATCAAAATTCTATTCTGGGGTCATTTGCACAAAATTCGATATCCGGTCACTATTTGAACTTAGACTTTTAATTTTTAATCAAAATTCTATATCTCGGGCTAGGGACCTCGGAATTTGGTTTCGGGCATACGCCCAAGTCCCAATTCACGATACGGACCTACCGGAACTATCAAAACACTAATCCGAGTCCGTTTGCTCAAAATGTTGACCAAAATCAACCTAGTTGAGTTTTAAACCTCTAATTCACATTTTAATCCATTTTTCACTTGAAAACTTTCCGAAAAATTTTTACGGACTGCACACGCAAGTCTAGTAATGGTAAATAGTGCTTAGATCACATAATTAATCATTAAATTTAAAGATGATATTTTGGGTCATCACATTCTCCACCTCTAAAACAAACGTTCGTCCTCGAACGGAGTTAGAAAAAGTATCTGAGCTGGTGAATAAGTGTGGATAACAGCTGCGTAAATCATGCTCGACCTCCCAAGTTGCCTCCTCGACCGGATGACCCCTCCACTGAACCTTTACGGAAGCAATGTTCTTTGACCTCAGCTTTCGAACCTGCCTATCTAAAATAGCCACAGGTTCCTCAACATAAGATAGATCCTTGTCCAACTGAAGTCTAACACATGAGACGGATCGCCGTGATATTTTCGAAGCATAGAAACATGGAATACCGGATGAACCACAAAAAGACTAGGTGGTAGTGCAAGTCTGTAAGCCACCTCTCCAACTCTCTCAAGAATCTCAAAAGGCTCAATATACCTAGGGCTCAACTTTCTCTTCTTCCCGAACCTCATCACACCCTTCATAGGCGAAACCCGGAGCAATACCCGCTAACCAACCATGAATGCAACATTACGAACCTTCCGATCCACATAACTTTTCTGTCTAGATTGGGCTTTACGAAGTCGATCCTGAATCAACTTAACCTTTTCCAGGGCATCCTGAACCAAGTCTGTACCCAAAAGTCTAGCCTCGCCTGGTTCGAACTAACACACTGGAGACCGGCCCCGCCTACCATACAAGGCCTCATACGGAGCCATTTGAATGCTTGACTGGTAACTGTTGTTGTAAGTAAACTCCGCAAGTGGTAAGAACTGATCCCAAGTACCCCCAAAATCTATCACACACGCACGAAGCATATCCTCCAGTATCTGAATAGTGCGTTCGCACTGCCCGTCCGTCTGAGGGTGAAATGTTGTACTCAACTCCACACGAGTACCCAACTCACGCTGTACTGCCCTCCAAAACCGTGAGGTAAACTGTGTATCTCGGTCAGAGATGATAGATGCTGGTACACCATGAAGTCTGACAATCTCGTGAATATATACCTGAGCTAGCTGCTCTGAAGAGTAAGTAGTAATCACAGGAATGAAATGAGCTGACTTGGTCAATCTATCCACAATCACCCAAACTACATCGAACTTCCTACGAGTCCGTGGGAGCCCAACAATGAAATCCATAGTGATCCGCTCCCATTTCCATTCTGGAATTTCTAACTTCTGAAGCAATCCACCTGGTCGTTGATACTCATATTTCACCTGGTGACAATTTAGGCACCGAGCTACATATTCCACTATATCTTTCTTCATCCGCCTCCACCAATAGTGTTGTCTCAAGTCTTGATACATCTTTGCAGCACCCGGATGAATGGAGTACCGCGAACTGTGAGCCTCCTAAAAAATCAAGTCGCGCAAACCATCTACATTTGGCCCACATAGCCTGCCCTACATCCGTAATACATCTTCATCTCCAATAGTGATTTCCTTGGCATCGCCATACTGAACTGTGTCCTTAAGGACAAGTAGATGGGGGTCATCATACTGGCGTTCCCTGATACGGTCATAAAGAGAAGACTATGAAACCAATCAAGCCAAAACTCGTCTCGTCTCGGAAACATCCAATCTGACAAACTGGTTGGCCAAGGCCTAAACATCCAAGGTCAAAGGCCTCTCTGCTACTGGTAAATATGCTAAGCTGCCCACACTCTCCGCCTTACGACTCAAGGCATTGGCTACTACATTGGCCTTCCCAAGATTATAGAGAATGGTGATATCATAATCCTTAAGCAACTCCAACCGTCTCCGCTGCCGCAAATTAAGATCCTTCTGTTTAAACATATGTTGTAGACTTCGGTGATCGGTGTAGACCTCGCAATGGACACCATACAAATAATGCCCCCAGATCTTTAAGGCATGAACAATAGCTGCTAACTCAAGGTTGTGTACAATATAATTCTTCTCATGTACATTTAACTGTCTGGACGCGTAGGCAATCACCCTACTGTCTTGCATCAACACTGCGCCGAGGTCAATATGCGACGCATCACAATACGCAATATAAGACCCTGGACATGTAGGTAATACCAACATTGGGGCTGTAGTCAAAGCTGTCTTGAGCTTTTGGAAGTTCTCCTTACATTCTTCGGTCCATCTGAACAGAGCACCCTTCTGGGTCAATCTGGTCTTCATAGTTGTTCATAATCAATTACATAATCGTCAATTAACTTCATGTTAACAAAAATCTCATTTCAAACTTTCACAATACTGATAACGAGACACGAGGCATGAAGACCTCAAAATTATTTACCCAAAATAATGAGTCATATTTAATGTCACCTGGGCGGGAACCTATCTCGTAAGTTAAAACTCAATAATTACAACACAAATTTAGCAAGTATGCACAGAGGATTTCATATAAGTATTTTCAAATAAGCCTAACAGGCATGAATCCCTATTAGTACTATAGTACAAATTAAAATTTACAAGGGAGAACTTAAACACAAGAATTTTCCTCACAAGGATCTCGTCCTTATATAACTTCCATCGCAGCTCGTAGCCCGGTTTAAATATATCAGTTTATATTAAATGCGAGGATCTCATCCTCAATTCTGAATCACAAGTAATATGCACATCGTGCCAATCAAAACTTTTCATTTGCTCCTTCTAAATAATTTCCGTTAAATAAAATCATAACACATAATGAACCCCACACTGGTAGGGCATATAATTCATAATTTGCAATTAATTATTCAGAATTTACATCAAAACTTACCGAAATGAGTAACATAAAGCCACCTTTATCCTCACAACTCTTATTAGTGACCAACATGGAGTGATAGGCGTAGTTATCTCCATAGAATCTCCCAACAAGAGTAAACATATAAGTAGATTATAGAATTACGAAGCTCACTCATAAGTGGAGCACTATAGAAGGACTCGTTTCGATACTGAGAACCGAATCAAGTTAAGAAAATTATTCCTTTATATTATATCAAGGTCATATCTGTAACGACCCCAACTGATGTAGCGACCTCCGCCATACCATAAAAATATATTAACGGCTGGGTCTCCATCTCTAGGACGCCTTCTACCCACATGTCCTCCACCCCTAACTAGTCATGTGGGTGGTGTAGTAACTTCAATGGGGCACGTAGCCTGAGTGCTTTGATGAAATATGTCTCTCCCAAGTTTGGGACAATTTTCTCATGATATGCCTAGTATCACCGTATTCATAACAACCCATTTGTGGGTTTGGCTGCTCATATTGAGTCTGTGCCAGACAACTGGAATAACCATTGTAGGAACTCATGTCGGTGGTGCATTAAAAGAACTTACTGGAGCACCCCGAGTAATCTGATGTGCGGACTGGGCTGGCCGACTGCCCGAGCCCCCGCCATAATGATTTATACTTGCAGAGTAGAATCCACTGAATCCCCCAGAACCTCCAAATGTCTTGGTCTCCTTAGTTTCCTTTTTCCTCACCCCGAACACGTTCTAATATCTTAGCAAGTTGTACAACTAGGAGAAATGAAGTATCAGCTTGTAGCTTCCGAGTCGTACAAAATTTTATGATCATAATTGAGTTCTTTAATGAGTCTGTGGACTCGCCCTCTGGCTGTAGGAAGCAAAGTAGGAGTATGACGGGCTAACTTATTGAACTTGATGGCATATTCTGACACCGTCAATGGTGGCCTGGCGCAACTGTTCAAACCCTATGCGCCATGCATTACGGAGAGACTGGGAAACAAACTCTTTCAAAAGCGTTTCTAAGAATTGAGCCAAGTGGGCAGTGTTGCATTGGCTGGTCTTCCCTCTTCATAGGCTTGCCACGAACACTGGTGGAGAATTATCTCTCCCAAGGCAAATTTCTTCTTTTGTTATGCTGACTCAACAGTGTTGAGCTGGCCCATTTCTTAACATACTCTTCGATTCTTCTTTGGGGTAACCCTTACCCCTATTTATACACAACAATCACAAAAGTAGAGCTCCATACAGACAAATCTTTAACCACATTGTCCAGACTCTCGTCAACAAGTGTACTTCCTCCGAAGCACCCCAAAATCTGCAACAGTGATGTCCACGCTGAGTAGACCTTCTACAAATTTAGAATTGTTTCTATAACTCCTTTGGTATTGAAGTATAGGATTATTAAAGAGGCGGACATACCGCAAGTCCCAACGTTATCCTCTACAAAATCTCAGGCCTTAGACATGTGTAAATTTTAGGGAACCTTTCAGTACCACATATATACATTTCAGGCCAAAACTGATATAACACATGACCCCGCAATCCACCCATTGGTAGTGGACTCCCCCCACTCGGTGCGAAGTCATAGGTCACAACTTCTGATGATCCACAATAATAACCTTCACAGCTCGTATAAATCAACCATATGCCAACGTCTGTTGCACCCCCACATGATTCACTAGGTGATCTCTCAATACACCCACATCTTCAGTCGGAACAACATGTTGAGGCAATGTTTGAGCATCTCTGGCTCCCTCGTAGTCCATCTGCGGCATCACAAACCATTGACGCACAACTGATACCAGGTGCGCAATGTCATACATGAGTGGATACAAAGGAATATAAGATATATGTTTCAAACTAAATCAATGTCGCACGATAAGGAATCAAAGAAGTGAATATTTCCTAACAGTTTCATAGCCTCTCGAAGATAAATACAGACGTCTCCGTACCGATCCGCAAGACTCTACTAAACCTGCTTGTGACTCATAACACCTATGAAACTAGAGCTCTGATACCAACTTGTCACGACCCCAAATTTCCTCCGTAAGATGTCGTGATGGCACCTAGTCTCTAAGACTAGGTAAGCCTATCAATGCGGAATAATAATAAATATCTCAAATAAATAAACTACAATTCAAACAATTTCAACTCCCAAAACATGGTAAAAATAAGTCACAAGTTTCTAAGAATTTATTCTCTATGTCTCTATACATTAGAGTCTAAAGCAAATAAGGAAGACAACATAGTAAGATAGAAGGGGACTCCGGAGTCTGCGGATGCTGGCAGATATACCTCTAAGTCTCCTCGTACAGCTAATTTACTGATGCGTGGTCTGATAAAATGTACCTGGATCTGCACAAAAAGATGTGCAGAGGCGTAGTATAAGTATACCACAGCGGTACCCAGTAAGTGCCAAGCCTAACCTCGGTAGAGTAGTGACGAGGTCAGGTGAGGCCCTACTGAAATATAATAATGGAATGGTAAAATGTTTAACAATATAGTAAAATAAAATGACACTGGAAATGAATCAAATAGTATGTCACATTTAATGACACCAAATAATTGCAAATAATATCTCGTGGAATCAAAACTGAACTTCTTTCAACTTTATGAAAATCACAACAATTAATCGAAGGCAACTATGGCCATAAATCAATATTAACAACGACACTACCGAGGTACCGCCTCGTAGTCCCAAATTATAAATAATTTCACAATATCTCATTTCCTTATATCACCGCGGGAGCCTTCACGATTTATTTGACGAAAATATTTTTCCCGAAATAGCATCTCGCATTTTAGCCACCCTTATCACACTGCATGACTTCTAGTAGTCCCCCTACTAGCAATGCGTATCAAGACACCCTTATCTCACCGCATGCGTTTCAACACCCATACCTTATACCACCGCATGCGTATCAATATCACAATATACTACAATTTGCACCTCAAGTGCCCAATATTTAAATTTTTCCACAAAACAAATCAACAACAATATTTTTCAATAATAAAGAGCTCACGGCTCATGCCAGAATAATCCAAAAAAAAATCTTACGAAAATATTCAAGAATAAATAATTCAGGAAAATAATATTTCAAATTTTTAATACGTTGCTTCAATATCAAATTTAAAAATATCAAATACTTCATATTAATAATATTTAATTTAAAGAAAATCAACCTTCAAATAATGCACAGTATAAAAGAAACCAAGTTTCAATTAAACGGGTAAAACAATTAGCAGAAAAAGGCAAATAAATTTAAAATATATATATATCACAGATCAATGATTAAGAATATAACAAGATAAAATAATTTAATAAATGCGCAACAATGATCTACACAATTTAAAAATATAATCTTTCACATTTAGCCCGTGTACACACTCATCACCTCGTGTACACGACTTTCAACACATTTCAATAATCACATTAATATCAGTTCTAGTGGAAATTTCCCCACACAAGGTTAGACAAGTCACTTACCTCGACTTGCTCCAATTTAACCAAGTATTATATTTTTTCCTCAACTTTTCGACTCCGATCGACTCGTATCTAGTCATAAATAATTCGATACAGTCAACAAAAATTATAGTAATCAATTTCATAAGAAAATATTACATTTTCATTAAAATCCGAAATTAGCTCAAAATTTGCTCGAAGGGCTCACATCTCGGAATCCGGCGAAACTTACAAAATCCGATAACCCATTCAATTACGAGTCCACCCATACCAATTTTACCAAAATCCGATAACAACTCGGCCTCCAAATCTTACATTTTCGTTTTTTGAAGATTTTGCAAAAATCTTGATTTTTCTTCCATAAATTCACGGATTCATGATGTAAATGAGTATGGAATCATGAAATATAATCAATATAGGATAAGGAACACTTATCCCAATATTTTTCCTTGAAAATCGCCCAAGAACCGTGCTCCGAAAATCCAAAACGAAATGAATGAAATGACCATTTTTGGTCCTTAAGTTTCTGTCAATCTGTCACTAAAAGTCCACCAGAAACTGCTCTACCAGTCTTCCTTCAATTAATCATAACTTTATGTATAAATGTCCAAATAATAAATGGTTTAACTTTTTAAAAACTAAAATCAACCTACTACAACTTTCATGTTTTGCAACTTTTCTGATTCCTTATGAATTGCGAGATATAAGCTTCCAAAGTCGGCTCCATGTATCAGAATTTCTGGCGAAACTGCTCTACCAGCCTTCTTTCAATCCATCATAACTTTCTGTACAAATGTCCAAATAATAAATGGTTTAACTTTCAGAAAACTAGAAACAAATGACTACAACTTTCATGTTTTGACAATTTTCCGATTCCTTATGAATTACGAGATATAAGCTTCCAAATTTGGCTCCACACACCAGAAATTTCGCCCAAATTTCCAACAACTTTCTTTGTCCGAAATCCATTCCGTTTACCTTCCGAATTCCACCCGAGACCTTTGGGACCTTAACCAATTATTCCAACATGTCCCAAAATACAATACGAACTTAGTCGAGGGTTCAAACTACATCAAACAACATCAAAACGACTAATCGCACCTCAAATCAAAATCTATGAACTTTAAACTTTCAATTTCTACATACAACACCGGAACCTATCAAATCCAGTCCAATTGACCTCAAATTTTGCACGCAAGTCATAAATGACATAACGGAGCTATGAAAATTTTCAGAATCGAATTTCGACCCCGATATCAAAAAGTCAACCCATCAGTCAAACTTCCCAAAAATTCAACTTTCGGCATTTCAAGCCTAATTCCACTACGGACTTCCAAATAAAATTCTGATCACGCTCCTAAGTCCAAAATCACCATACGGAGCTGTTGGAATCATTAAAATTCTATTCCGGGGTCATTTGCACAAAATACGACATCCGATCACTATTTGAACTTAAACTTTTAATTTTTAATCAAAATTCCATATCTCGGGCTAGGGACCTCGGAATATTATTCCGGGCATACGCCCAAGTCCCAATTCATGATACGGACCTATCGGAACTGTCAAAATACTAATCTGAGTCCGTTTGCTCAAAATATTGATCAAAGTCAACCTAGTTGAGTTTTAAACCTCTAATTCACATTTTAATCCATTTTCACCTGAAAACTTTCCAGAAAATTTTTACGGGCTGCACACGCAAGTCGAGTAATGGTAAATAGTTCTTAGATCATATAATTAATTATTAAATTTAAAGATGACATTTTGGGTCATCACAATAGCATGGGTAACTATAATTCGGTTAATTTATGATAAAATATAAAACTCGGAGGATTGGGTATTCTAAATTAGTGATGGATTTAGACTAAATGAGGTAATTAATACGAGATCGGTGTTGATATAATTATAGATTGATTGGAGGAAGTTGTACGAATTGCTCGAGGTGAAGCATTTGGTATTCCGCACGAGTACTGTGAGTAGTAATCTTACCGTAATTTATGTTTTTATAACTTACATGATTTACACATGATTTTTAATATGAATATGTTACCGATTATTTTAAGTTGCATATGGGACAAGTCTTTTACTCGATATGATACCGAAATAGTTATTTGAGATGATTACCGTTGTTTTAAATATTCTTGTTGTCACTAGATATGTTTTACCGTTACTTGAATTTACAGTTATTGAAATGAAATTACATGATTTGATAAGAACCAAAATGCCCTATATTGTTTTAAAATATTTTCTTATGAGTATAAACGGATTACATAGACAAGTATAAATGGGAGTAGACTTTGAAAGATCTCGTAGCTAACGGCGGGTTCGTTAGACCTGGTGCACCTTGTAATTACCGATTACCGTTATAGCCATCACTAGTGGGAAGATAGAACTAGCATACCGTTACTGATTTCCCTCGAGTAGGGACTACCGTTATATTTGACTTCTTACGAAGAAGTCCACAGTTATACCGATTACATGATCCATTTATTGAAACCTCCCAAACATGAATATTGATATTACACAGTATTTTACCGAGCTTATTACCGAATTGTCAATTGATTTATATTACATGAAAAATATGATAAGACTGATTATTGTTTATTGTTTCTGAAAGGGCATTCTTATGATATTTTCTGTTTAATATATATACTAACATGTTTTCTAACTTGTCCCCAATAAAAACGGTTGTGGTTAAGTATTTTTATTCATTGAGCTAGCGACTCATTCCCCGTTAATTTTTCTTATAGAGACAGCAGTTGACGCAGGCGAGGATTTCGTTAATTAGAGCGCACAGGTTGATAGTTTTTGGTGAGCCTCGAACTTATTCGCGTGGGCGGAGATTTTATTTATTGTTATGATCTTTTCTTTGAACTCTTAGAGTCGCTCCATAGTCATCCTTTTAGTGTCGTGAGTATTCATTTGTTGATATGGACTAGTTACTAGTATTATACTTTCTTTCCGTATTTTTAGAGTTGGGTTTGGTTTTATTATGTTGAGGAGGTTGGTAATATTGGTGGAAACCCGTTTGTGGTTAGTTGATGAAGATTATGACTGATTTAGGTGAATATTAGTTGGTTGTTACTTGTTTATGAGACAGGAAAGTTTTTGGAATAGTCCAAAAATAGGGGAACCGCTGTTCGATTTTCTGTAAAATACCGATGAGGCTTACTTGGGGGAACTTGCTCCTAAGTGCCGGTCATGATCCTAAATTGGGTCGTGACAAAGTTGGTATCAGAGTTTAGGCTTTAAGTCCCGAGTCATGGAGCAATGTTTAGTAGAGTCTTGTTCATGGGTATGTAGGCGCCCATACTTATGATCTTGAGGCTACTGAACATCTAGGAATGTTTTCCCTTCTTTAATTCTTTTATCGTGCGTTGAGATAACTTGAGATTGACTTTGGAATATTTCTTTCGCAGATGGCTAGGACACGCACACCCTCATCTGCTGGATGTGGTGCTACCCGGGGTAGCGGTCAAGTTGGCGTTCATCAAACTAGAAGACAGGCTGCCCCTCAACTAGCTGCTATGCCAGATCAAGTGCAAGGGCAGGGAGTTCAGGATGCTCCACCACCAGTGCCAACTGTTGTGCCTACTGTTGCCTTGCCTGCAGACGCAGTGGCAAGGTTATTGAATGTGTTAGAGGCATTGGCACCTACTCAGGGTGGAAGTTCAGCTCCTCAGGCTACTTTACAGACACAAGCACCTATACAGACTCAGACTATCGGGAAAAAGGAAGTATCCCTACAAGAGTTCCTGAAATTGAAATCACCAAAATTCACAGGTTCTGATAATTCAGCAGATCCTCAAAGTTTCTTGGATGGGATACTCAATGCATTACGTGCTCTAGGATGTTCTATTGAGAGAGTCGTGGAGCTCACAGCATACAAACTAGAGGATATGGCCAACACATGGTATGAAACTGTATTGCTAGGAAGGCCAGCAGGAGCAGCACCACTGACATGGGACGAATTCACTAAATTATTCATGAATTATTTTCTTCCGGAAAGCCTCATGCAAAAATATGATAGACTTTGAGAGATTGGTTCAAACTCCAGATATGGATGTGTCAACATATAACACCAAGTTTTGTAAGCTGGCTAGATATGCCCCTTACTTAGTGCCTATCGAAGAATCTCGAGTTCAGAGGTTTGTTGATGGATTGGTTGGTCGTCTATACACTGCAGTGGCCCCAATAATGAGGACTTTATCCTACTCTGATGCAATCGACCTTGCTAGAAAGATTGAAACCAAGGGACGTGAGGAGCGTGCAGCTAGTGATTTACGTAAGAAGGCCAAGACAGGAGGGTCTTTCAATGGCGGTTTTAGTGCAAATCGAAGAGCAGGAAATCAGGGACAACAATAACAACAGGGTTCTCAGACAGGGACACACTTGTCTTCACAGTCCACATACAGACCACATTACAGATAAGGTAATAGGGGACCATCATCTTCTGGACATCATAATTCTGGGCAGATATATGCCACTACTCCAGTCTGCCAGACCTGTGGTAGATCACATTTGGGCCAATGTCGTGTTCTAACTGGAGAGTGCTTTCGGTCTGGCCAGTTGGGGCATCACTTGAGGGATTTCCCTCAGCCTCTGAGAAATTTCAACTAGGCTTCTATTCAGTCAGCTACACCTATTCATACTACTCGTAATACTTCAGGTACTATAGGTATAGGAAATAGAGGTCGAGGTACTGGAGATCGTGCAACTGTGAATCAAGGACAAGGGAATGCTGGTAGAGGTCAGGCGAGAGATTAGTTGTAAATGACACAAGAAAGGAAACAGCTAGTATAGAAAATGTACCAGTAGTGAGAGAATTTTCTGATGTATTTCCTGAGGATTTACCAGTATTGCCTCCAGTACGAGAAATAGAGTTTGGTATTGATTTGCCACCTGACACACAACCCATATCAATACCACCATATCGGATGACACCAGCAGAGTTGAAGGAGCTAAAACAATAACTGCAGGATTTGTTAGATAACAGTTTTATCAGACCGAGTATATCTCCATGGGGTGCACCAGTACTGTTTGTAAAGAAGAAAGATTGATCCTTGAGAATGTGCATTGACTACAGGCAGTTGAACAAGATAACAATACGTAATAAATATCATTTGCCTCGTATAGATGACATGTTTGATCAGTTAGAAGGAGCTGCCCACTTTTCAAAGATTGACCTCTGTTCTGGTTATCATCAACTTAGAATCAAAGATGAAGATATTTCTAAGACTGCTTTCATAACTCGATACAGGAACTATGAGTTTCTTGTGATGCCTTTCGGACTGACTAATGCTCCAGCTGCATTCATGGATTTAATGAATAGGTTGTTCAAGCCGTTTCTGGATAGATTTGTAATAATATTTATCGATGATATCTTGATATATTCCCGTAGCCAAGGAGAACACGAGAATCATCTTAGGATTGCGTTGCAGACATTGCGAGAGCATCGACTTTATGCTAAGTTCTCGAAGTGTGAATTTTGGCTAGACTCGGTAGCATTTCTGAGGCATGTTGTATCCAAATATGGAATTATGGTAGATCCTAAGAAGACAGAACCTGCACAGAAATGGCCCATGCCTACTTCTCCTACAGAGATTTGCAGCTTTTTAGGCTTAGCAAGCTATTACAAGCGTTTTGTGCAGGATTTCTCCAGAATAGCAGTGCCACTGACCAAGCTAACGCAAAAAAATGCAAAGTTTCAATGGACAGAGGAATGTGAGCAGAGCTTTCAGAAACTCAAAACGTGTCTGACAACTGCACCAATATTAGCCTTACCATCAGGTTCTGGAGGATTTACAGTACTCTGTGACACCTTGAGTGTGGGATTAGGATGTGTTCTCATGTAAAATGGTCGTGTTATAGCTTATGCTCGAGACAATTGAAAAAGCACGAGCAAAACTATCCTACACATGATTTGGAGATGGCTGCAGTAGTATTTGCTCTAAAAATTTGGAGGCATTACCTATACGGCGAAACTTGTGAGATTTATACTGACCATAAAAGTCTAAAGTATATCTTTTAGCAGAGAGATCTAAATCTTCGACAACGTCGGTGGATGGAATTACTCAAGGACTATGACTGTTCTATTTTGTATCATCCTGGAAAAGCCAATGTGGTGGCTGATGCATTGAGTAGAAAATCTATGGGGAGTTTGGCACATATAGCTCCTACAAAGAGACTTTTGGCCAAGGATATTCAGAGACTAGAAGGTACAGGTATTAGATTTAGTGTCGGAAATTCAGAGGCATTGTTGGCTTATGCTCACACTAAGTCTTCATTAGTTGAACGCATTAAGGCCACCCGGTATGAGGATGAGCGATTATGCAAATACAGAGATGAGGCCTTAGCTGGTAAAAGAAAGGATATGATTGTTGAAAGTGATGGTGTGCTTCGAATGGGTGACAGGCTATGTGTAGCAGACGTAGATGGGTTAAGACATGCTATTCTTGAAGAAGCCCATAAGTCTAAATACACTATACATCCTGGATCCACAATAATGTATCATGACCTAAAGCAATTCTATTGGTGGGAAGGTATGAAGAAACATATTGCTAACTTTGTTTCTAGTTGATTGACTTGTCAGCAGGTCAAGGCTGAGCATCAGCGACCCGCAAGACTGTTACAACAAATTGAGATTTCAGAGTGGAAATGGGAAAGAATTACTATGGATTTTGTCACCGGGCTACCACGAACCCTTAGAAGTTACGACTCTATATGGGCGATTGTAGATCGACTGACGAAATCAGCACACTTTTTGCTAGGGAAGACTACATATGGTGGAGTGAGGTATGCACACATATTTATGAACGAAATTGTCCGACTTCACGGAGTTCCAATATCCATCATCTCTGATAGAGGATCACAATTTACCTCACACTTTTGGAAATCTTTTCAAGAAGCATTGGGTACACGAGTAGATCTTAGTACTGCACTTCATCCACAGACAGACGGGCAGTCTGAACGTACTATACAAATCTTGAGGATATGTTGAGAGCTTGCATTCTTGAGTTTAGAGGTAGTTGGGACGCTTATCTACCTTTAGCTGAATTTGCTTACAACAATAGCTTCTAGTCAAGTATTCAAATAGCACCGTACGAAGCATTGTATGGTAGAAGATGTCGTTCTCCTATCTGATGGTTTGAAGCTGGTGAGACTAACTTATTGGGACCTGATCTAGTACAAAAAGCTATGGACAAGGTCCAGTTGATCAGACAGAGATTGCTTGCATCTCAAAGTAGACAAAAGTCTTATGCTGGTAAGAGAAGAAGAGATTTAGCATTCACAATTGGTGACAAAGTGTTCCTACAAGCCTCCCCTATGAAAGGTGTGATGTAGTTTGGGAAAAGAGGCAAGTTGAGCCCCAGGTTTATAGGACCGTATGAGATACTAGACCGAGTGGGAGTTGTGGCTTATCGTTTGGCACTTCCTCCTGAGTTATCCTTTATTCATCCAGTGTTTCATGTCTCAATGCTAAGGAAATGTATATCAGACTCATCTCAGATGCTTGAAGCACCTACTATACCACTTGATGAGAAGTTGTCTTACGAGGAGGAACCGATGGCTATTGTTGATAGGCAAGTAAGAAAGCTACGGTCAAAAGAAATTGAGTTCGTAAAAGTCTTATGGCGAAATCATACACTTGAAGAAGCTACATGGGAAGTAGAAAAAGATATGCAAGCGAAGTACCCCCATTTGTTTCAGTCTACAGGTACGTACTTGAGTTAAATTCGGGGACCGAATTTTATAAGGTGGGGATGATGTAATACCCTATATTTTATTAATAAGGGCATATAAGTCTTTAACTAAAATTTAAAAAAAATAATAGGAGAATGGGCTAAAGCCCATTAGAAGGAGAAACGTGAAAAGGGGAAAAGGGACGCAGAAAAGCTGCTGCTAAACAACAGAGAAGAAACAAAAAAAACCATAGAGTAGGAAACAAAAGGAGAAGAAGAAGAAAGAGGTTGGAACCAAACCTTGAGAAACCTTAATTACGCACTAGTTCTTAGGGGTAATACTCGAATATCTCATCTGGATTCTTTTCTTCTGGTAATTCTTTTTATCTCAGTTCCTATATTTGAAGGGCTTCACAAGGTATAAGAAATTTAATACCAAGGAAAATTATGCAATTGGAAGTTGGTCAATGTTACTATAGGATAAATTCACTTGGAAAAAAAGAAGGAATATTATGGACAGTAATGTTATTTCAGTTTCAATTTATGCACACGATTAAGAAAATAGAACAGTACAGAGAATAAACTATATAAATACCTTTTTATTTAAAAGATTTTGGACTAATTTAAATTACTCATAGCATGGGTAAATATAATTCGGCGAATTGATGATAAAATATAAAACTAGGAGGATTGGGTATTCTAAATTAGTGATGAATTTAGCCTAAATGAGGTAATTAATACGAGATCGGCGTTGATATGATTATAGATTGATTGGAGGAAGTTTTACGAATTGCTCGAGGTGAAGCATTTGGTATTCGGCACAAGTACTGTGAGTAGTAATCTTACCGTAATTTGTATTTTCATAACTTGCATGATTTACACATGATTTTTAATGTGAATATGTTACCGATTATTTTGAGTTGCATATGGGACAAGTCTTTTACTCGATATGATACCAAAATAGTTATTTGAGATGATTACCGTTGTGTTAAATATTTCTGTTGTCACTAGGTATGCTTTACCGTTACTTGAATTTATGGTTATCGAAATGAAATTACATGATTTGATAACAACCGAAATGCCCTATATTGTTTTAAAATATTTTTTAATGAGTATATACAGATTACAGAGACAAGTATAAATGGAAGTAGACTTTGAAGGATCCCGTAGCTAACGGCGGATTTGTTAGACCTGGTGCACCTTGTAATTACCGATTACCGTTATAGTCCTCGCTAGTGGGAAGGTAGAACTAGCATACCGTTACTGATTTCCCTCAAGTAGGAACTACCGTTATATTTGACTTCTTATGAAAAAGTCCACAGTTACACTGATTACATGATCCATTCATTGAAACCTCCCAAACATGAATATTGATATTACACAGTATTTTACCGAGCTTATTACTAAATTGTCAATTGATTTATATTACATGAAAAACATGATGAGACTGATTATTGTTTATTGTTTCTGAAAGGGAATTCTTATGATATTTTCTGTTTAATATATACACTAATATATTTTCTAACTTGTCCCCAATAAAAACTGTTGTGGTTAAGTATTATTACTCATTGAGCTAGCGACTCATTCCCCGCTAATTTTCTTTTACAGAGACAGCAGTTGACGCATGCGAGGATTTCGTTAATTAGAGCGCACAGGTTGATAGTTTTTGGTGAGCCTCGCGTTTATTCGCGTGGGCGGAGATTTTATTTATTGTTATGGTCTTTTCTTTGAACTCTTAGAGTCGCTCCATAGTCATACTTTTAGTGTCGTGAGTATTCATTTGTTGATATGGACTAGTTACTAGTATTATACTTTCGTTCCGTATTTTTAGAGTTGGTTTTGGTTTTATTATGTTGAGGAGGTTGGTAATATTGGTGGAAACCCGTTTGTGGTTAGTTGATGAAGATTGTGACTGATTTTGGTGAATATTGGTTGGTTGTTACTTGTTTATGAGACAGGAAAGTTTTTGGAATAGTCCAAAAATAGGGAAAACTCTGTCCGATTTTCTGTAAAATACCGATAAGGCTTGCTTGGGGTACTTGGTCCTAAGTGCCGATCATGATTCTAAATTGGGTCGTGACACTGAATTACCAAATAGACCAACGATGCCAATTGAAGCTACCATGTTTGAATGTGGTGGCTTAGCTTTAGCAGTGCAGATGGTCCATACATTAGGTGATGGATTTTCCGGCTACGTGTTCACCGAAGAATGGGCTAAGGTTAGTAGAATGGAAAAGGAAAATGCTAGAATCTTACAATTCCGTTCTGATTTGGCTGATGTATTCTCACCTAAGGATAACATTTTTTTAGATGATTAAGAAAGGTAGGCCTAGAGGATATTAGATGAAAATTGCTATTAGGATTTTCATGTTTGATGAATCTACAATATCTAAGTTAAAGGAGAATGTGAACAAGTCTTTAAGTTATTCGTCAAGAGTTGAAGTTCTGACTGCACTCATTTGGAGAAGCCTTATACGACTAGTGCGGCTGAGGTAATGTCATAATAGGTCGTCCATATTACAATTTGCCATTAATTTATGTGGAAGAACAACTCCAAAATTAATAGGGATGCAAAATATGTTATCCTTTTCTTTTGCCATTAATTTATGTGGAAGAACAACTCCAAAATTAATAGGGATGCAAAATATGTTATCCTTTTCATCATGTATTGAATTGCAAAATACATTTGCCCTTTTTATAATTGCGTGATCATCTTGTCTAAAGCCCGTTAAAAATATATAAGTAAAAAGACCTTTTCTTTTGGGTGACGATGAAATTTGAACATAGGACCTCTGCCTACTCTAGATCATACTGAATTGTATGACAATCACGTCTAAAAGTTTAAGTTACTCACGGTAGTACACTTTTAATTACTTCATTATTGTCACGACCCTAGTTTTCCATCTTAGGATATTGTGATGGCACTTATTCTCTAAGATTAGGTAAGCCTAACATATATTAAATAATAGCTGATACAACATAACTAAGCCAACGTCAATCATACAATCTCACAATCGGCAGTACAAGTCATAATTTTTTCAAAGAGTCACTAGAAATAACAATACATCAATGTCCAAGAATAATAGGAAATAATGGAAATAAAATACAACCGAAGGTGACTTCAGAGCCTGTGAACATTAAGCAGGTATACCTTGAAATCTCCAGCCGCGCAGACATAAGTCCCAAACCAACTCGAAAAATTTACAATCAACAGTGAATATAATAGAAGCACGAATAGCACCAAGAGATAAACGAGTAATAAAGAAACAGACGATAACTCAATCAATACAATCGTTCCTAATGCACAATTTACAACAAAAATTACCCGAGGTACCACTCCTCGCAATCTCAAATCATAAGTCACAACTTTCAAATCTAACACATATGGCACCTCGTGCCCACATCTTCTCAAATCACTTTTACACGGCAAAACTCACGTGCCACCATGTACATTGTATCCATGTCAAATGCTAATTAAAATATTCAAGAGATTTATTAATATACAATAAGGCATAATAACAACCCTGAATAAAGTAGGGAATCAAATGAGAAAATAAGTTTATTTTAAAAATTATTTGGGTGAAGAAAATAACATTTTTAAATAAAAAAATATCGGATAAGCTACTGAATTAAATATAAAATTTGTTAAAATAAAACATAATAAAGATTTTTTAAGTAAAGTAAAAAATGAAATAGGATAAGAAATTTAAGTTGAGAAATCAATTAAAGTGAATGTCACGATCCCAAAACCAACCGTCATGATGGCGCCTATCGTGGAACTAGACAAGCCAACTACTCAACCAGATCACCAAGTAAAAACTTTGAAAATAAAAAGGAAGCAGTTAATATTTAAGAAACCATTTAAAACCGAAATAAAACCACAACGTGATACAAATCTCTCCCAAAAATCGGGGTGTCACCGAGTGCATGAGCATCTATACAAGGATACAGTCTACTACAATGTCAGAGGAAATAAGAACTGAAATACAGATAAAGAAAATGAATGAGAGTCAAGGCCAACGAATGCCATGCAACTGCCTCGATAGTCTCCAAGATCCCGACATCTCACTCAGCAGCCGTCATAACCAGAAGTACCTGGATTTGCACATGAGGTGCAAGGTGTAGCGTGAGTACAACCAACTCAGTAAGTAACAAGCCCAAACTGTAGGCTGAAAGTAGTGACGAACTCAATCGGCACAGTTCAATGCAGAAAATAAGAGTGCATAAATGTAGACATGCTTTCAAGTTCGATAGATATCTTAAAACAGCAAAATAGATCAAATTTGAATGATATGAAAAATATAACTCCTCTACTTCTATCACGCCAATGCACATGTGGTATGTGATGTACCATGCTGACACCCTCATGTGCTCACACTCTCAAGTGCTCAATTACTCGGTACTGTATATGGCCCAAACGGCCCAAGAAAGATCCTTCCCGGAATATATATACATCGATGACCATCAGTCACCCAGTACCGAGTAGGGCAAATCCAGCCCGTGGAGAAGATCCATATCCAGGTATATATAGTGTTTCGGACAAGATCCATGTCCATGGAAGATCCATCACTCAATAATATCAACTGCGCTCACTAGGGGTGTGTGCAGACTCCGAACGGGCTCCTTCAGCCCAAGCACTATCATAAATCAATATATCACCGCTGCAGCGTGCAACCCGATCCCATAACTGTCACTCATAATCAGGCTCTCGGCCTCACTCAGTCATCAATCTCTCCAGTCTCACTCACGGGCTCACAATGCCATGAAAACTAGCCCGAAACAATGATATGATGTGTCAATAAATAACAACTGAGACTGTGATATGATATGAAATAAATGAATATGACTGAGAATGAAATATCAATGAAAACAATAAGATAACAACAAGAAACGGCCATTATGGGTCCCCAACAGTACCGGCATAAAGTCTAAACATGATATATAGCATGATCGACAACTCAATTGCTTTATCACATGCTAAAAAACACGGATATCAACAAGATAGAACCACTATACAGTGCCATTGAGTCAACCAGGTCACAATTCTCATGGCGCACGCCCACACGCCCGTCACTTGGCAAGTGCGTCACCTCAATACCAACCACATAACACATAATACGGGGTTTTGAACCCTCATGACCAAGTTTGAAAGTGATACCTCAATCCGGGCTAAACTTTACTCCAAAATGTCCTTGCCCCTCAAATCGTTCTCCAAACGTCCCGAATCTAACCACAACCAGTATAATACAATCAATATAGGCTAAATGAATCAATTCCATATGAAAAATACGAAATTATAGCCAAAATCCAAAAATTGGCTCAACCCCCCCCTCCCCCGGGGGCCCACGTCTCAAAATCCAACAAAAGTCACAAAACCCGAATTCTCATTCACTCACGAGTCTAACCATACCAAATTCATCAAAATCTGACACCAAATGGCCATTTAATTCCCTAAAATCAATTCTCCAAATCCCTAGCCTCAAACCCCCAAATTTCTCCTCAAAAACTCACCAACTAGGTGTAAAATCAGTGGAGAAACATAATTATTGAAGAAAAATAAACACAAGGAGCATACCTCAAGAATATCCATGAAAATCCTCTCAAAACCTCCAAAATCCGAGCTCACAAATGTTAGAAATGGCCAAAATTCTCGAAACCTCGCTTAAATGGGTTCTGCCCAGGCATTTCCACACCTGGGAAGCTTGGGCTCGCACCTGCATGACTCGCTTTTGCGAAGGAAATTCTACTTTTGCGGCAATCAGTTACCCCCATCTGCCTCCGATTTTGCGACACATCACCTGCATCTGCGCACACCGCAGGTGCGTAAAAGCCATTGCACCTACGCCATTCTCCGCATCTACGCCCAAGGTTCGCTTATGCGCAAACCGCTTCTGCGCGCACATGTATGCATCTGCAGCCTCTGCCCAAAACATCTATGGCCGCTTCTGCGGCCCCTTTTCTCGCTTCTGCGAGCTCACATCTATGGTCCCCAATCCGCAGGTGCGATTACACCAGCAGTCCTCAAACTTCAACACTTCTTCAACTTCAAACTTTGATCTGTTAACCGCCCGAAATCAACCCGAGGCCCCCGGGACCTCAACCAAATATACCAACAAGTCTTATAACCCAAAATGAACTTAGTCGAATCTTTGAATCACCTCAAACAACATCAAAAACACGAATTACACACGGATTCAAGCCTAACGAACTTTGAAATTTCCAAATTCTACAAACGACGCTGAAACCTATCAAATCACGTCCAATTGACCTCAAATTTTGCACACATGTCACAAATGACCCCCGAACCTACTGAAACTTCCAGAAATCCAATCCGACCCGATATTAAAAAGTCCACTCCCGGTCAAACTTTCCTAAATTTTAATTTTGGCCAATTCAAACCTAATTCTACTCCCGACCTCCAAATCGCAATCCGGACACGCTCCTAAGTCCAGAATCACCCAATGGAGCTAACGGAACCATCAAAATTTCAATCCGAGGTCGCTTACACATAAGTCGACATCCGGTTGACTTTTTCAACTTAAGCTTTCAATTAAGAGACTATGTGTCTCAATTCACTCTGAATTCTCTCCGGACCTAAACCAACTAACCCGATAAGTCATAAAGCAATAATGAAGTACATAAATGAGAAGAAAAGGAGGAATGGGGCTACAACTCTCAAAACTATCGGTCGGGTCGTTACAGTAAAATATGACAACTTTTAAGAATAGTAAAGTACCAAATGAAACGATGAGTTTTAACTTAAGAGTCACATAAGGTAAGCATCTTAATAATTATTTTATTCAAAACCGTTAAGTTACCAACAACTCAGCAGGGTATGAGATAATGACTCTACGCAGTAAATTTATCTTGAAACTCAATTCACCAAGTAATCATGGAAGCACATATTGACACATTGAAGTAATACAACAATTCATGTAGGATGCATGACTCACATAAAATATAACAACAACAGCAAGTACAACACACACAATCCATTGTGGCACGTAACTCGATCCCACAGTATCATCATTTATCAATATCATAATCCTCCCTTATTCCACCAAAGTATTAATAAGCAATATCAAGTATCACGTCTATAAACCATTACGGCGCGCAATCCGATCCCACTGTATCATCATTTATCAATATCACAATCCTCCCTTAATTCACCCGCTGCGGCGTGCAACCCGATCCCACCGTATTATCATTTATCAATATCATAATCCTTCCTTATTCCGCCTGTTACGGGGCGCAACCCAATCCACCTAATAATCATTTATCAATTTCATAATCCTCCCTTATTCCACCCGTTGGGATGTGCAATCCAATCCATAAACAATTTCAATTAACAATTACAATAACAATAACAATCCAATAACTCAATTTACAAGAATCTCTATAATCAAAGGGTATAAGTGCACGGCAATAAAAGAACCACGTAATAATCAAGAAATGCAACAAATATTACAAGAAAAACAGCACGACAAGTAAAACACATGACAACTAAGATGTGCAAGTAAAACAGTTCAGGAAAGTAGCAAATAAGTGCGGAGTCATGGAAGGGACTCAACAATTAAGAGGTAGCAAGATAGTAAGGAAGGCAATAACTTCAACTAAAGCATGTGAGGGCAAAATAACAAGTAAGAGGTAGAACAAGTGCTAATAATGTCAAATAGAGCATGTAAGAGTAGATTAACAATGAGAGATATAGCATGTCATGACAATTCAATTAAAATCGTGGAAAGAATCTAGATAACCTAAACCGGTAAAATACCACATATAGCATGTGTACCCACTCGTCACCTTGTATGCACGGCTTTCACAATACACAAATAGCACAATCAACATGAATCCTAAGGGGTAGTTTTCTCCACACAAATTTAGACAAGATACTTACCTCAAAGAAGTCAAATCAATTCTCTAAAATGACCCTCTCATGTGAAACACCCTCCGGGCGGCTCAATTCTAACCAAAATAAGTTAATATCATAAATAAATACCACAGGAAATAATTCCGGATAATAAAGCTTCTTTTTTAAAGAAAATTAAAAAGTCAACCCAAAAATTAAACCTCGGGCCGGCACCTCGAAACCCAACAAAATTCACAAAATGTGAACACTCATTCCAATACGAGTCCAACCATACTAAAATTATCAATTCTGACATCAAATCGGCCTTCAAATTCTCATTTTACATTTTCGAAAGTTTATACAAAATACTCATTTTCACCCATTCAAATCACTAATTTAATGTTAAAAATAAAGATGGAATGACGAAATATAATCAAATCCGGATAAACAACACTTAGCCCAATCCAACACTTGAAAATCCCCTCAACAATCACACAAATACGAGCTCTCTAACTCAAAAGGCGATAAAATATCCAAAGCCCTCGAAATAGAGTACTTTTATTCAGCCCAGGCTTTGCACGTCGTGATCGTGGAAATAAGCATGCGACTGCAAAGAAGAAATAGCACTGCCCCCACAAAAACACAACATGATTATGAAACCAGCGGCGCGAACGCGATGCACCTAAACTTCCAGCATACGCGGTCGCCAAAGGGCTATGTGAACGCAATGAATAGGAGGTTGGCCTTCCCAGCATGGTCGCCCACTACGCGACCGCGGAAACACTATCGCGAACGCGATGAGTCAACAGCCATTGATCCGCGATCGCGGACCTATCCATGCGAACGCAAAGAAGAAAAAGGTGGTAAGTCACCAAATACACTACGCGATCGCGGCTAACACTTCGCAATAGCGAAGAAGGTTATCAAACACTAACTATCAGCAACTCCAAAACAAGGAGAATTCACCCGTAACCCATCTGAAACACACCCGAGGCCCCCGGGACTCCATCGAAATATATCAACAAGTTCCATAACATAACACGGACCTGCTCAAGGCCTCAAATGACATCAAACAACATCAAAACTACGAATCGTGATTATGAACTTTCAACTTCTACAACTCACGCTGAATCTTATCATATCAACCCGGAATGACGTCAAATTTTACATGCAAGTTCCAAATGACACAACGTAGCTATACCAACTCTCGGAATCAAAATTCGAACCCGATATCAACAAAGTCAACTCCCGGTCAAACCTCTCAACTTTCCAAACCTTCAACCTTCAACCTTCAAATATTTTGCCAAAATATCAAGTTAACCTACAGACCTCCAAATCCAAATTTGGACGCACGCCTAAGTCCAAAATCACCATACGGAGCTATTGGAATCATCGAAATACCACTCCGGAGTTGTACACACAAAAGTCAAACTCCGATCAATTCTTACCGCTTAAGCTCCTAAAGCAAGAATCTTCCTTCCAAATCAATCCCAAATCATCGGAAAACCGAACTCAACAACACACATAATTCATAATACATGATATGAAGCTACTCGAGACCTTAAACCACCGAACGGGATTCTAATTCTCAAAACGACCGGTCAGGTTATTGCATTCTCCCCCTCTTAAACAAACGTTCGTCCTCGAATGTACCAAGAACCTTTCTGAAGTCATCAAATCACTAAATGAACTCACCTTACATATACTTGTGGGTGATTCCATGTCACCCCAATCCACATAGGCCCGACAACACCATCTCAACTGAAGGTTATTCCTTCCACCCACACTGATAAACCTTAAAACTAGATTTCTCACCATCCGATCAATTCCCAAAGACCTAATTCCCACGTCCACACATGGTATCAGCCTCAACCAGCTGCAAAAACTCATGCCTACACCCACAAGGTACAACCATACAACGTAACACATCACACATATGTCCATAACAACATTTCTGACCACCATAGCTGCCCATAATCAAATCCAGCACCGACAATTAATCCCTTATCACAAACCTTCACAATACTGACAATTATGCAAAAAACATGAAGATCCCATAACCATCTACCCAAATCATCAAGTCACATCTCATACCACCTGGGCACACACCTCACAAGCTAAAACCTAATAAGCACATCGTGAATATGACTGAATATGTGAAGAGAAACACATGAGAGAACTATCAAACAAGCCCGACAAGTACAATTCCCTATCGGTATCATACTACGAATCAATTCTACAAGGGAGAATTAAATCATATGAACTACTCACAAGGATCTCATCCTAATATAACCCCACTGCGGCATGTATCCCGGTTCAAGCATATCAAACCACATGAAAATGCGAGGATCCCATTCTCAGCACTAAATCACAAGTAGAATACATATAATACTTTCCGCTACTTCAATTCCGCGGAACAAAATCATAACACGTAACGAACTCCCCATATTGGTAGAGCATATAAATCATCAATCGTAATCAAACCATCCAGAAATCACATCAAAACCTACCGTAATGAGTAGGAGAAAGTCACTTCTAGTTTCATAGTTCTCAATAGTGAACAAAACAAAATGATAGACACGGGCTACCACTATATAATCTTCCAACAGGGGTAAACACATAAGTAGAGTATAAAATCATAAAACCTGCCCATATGGATCAAGGTAGGAGGACTTACCCCAATTGGCGGAATCGAATCAAAATAAGAATGACGTTACTCTATAATAAGTCGAAATTGTGCCAGTAACGACACCATCTGGTGAAGCGGTCTCATCCCTACCATGGTAAGCATATTAACGAGACGGGCCTCCCCCTCTAAAACACCCCCTACCAGCATGTCCTCCGCCTCTAGATGGTTGTGCACGTGGAGTAGCAACTGGAATGGAGCCTGTAGCTTGAGTGCTCTGATGATATCTACCCCTCCCAATTTTGGGACAATCTCTAATGATGTGCCTAGTATCACCACACTTATAATAACCCCTATGCGGGCGTGGTTGCTCGTAATGAGTCAGTGCCGAATAACTGGAATAACTGTTGTAGGAACCCCATGCCGGTGGTGCACTAAAAATGAATGCCCCACAGGAGTACCCTAACTAACTAGGGCACCACGAGTAGTCTGAAGTGCGAACTGGATTGGCCGACTGGACGACTGCCCGAGCCTCCACCATGATGGGACATCGCTAAAGAATAGAATCCACTGAACCCTCCTGAACCTCGAGACCTCTTGGTCTCCTTATCCTTCCTCTCCTCACCACGAATACGCTCTAATATCCTGGCAATCTCCACCACCTACTGAAATGGAGTATCAGTCTGTAACTTCCGAGTCATGCTGAATCTAAGATAATAATTGAGTCCCTCAACAAATCTGCGGACTTGCTCCCTGATTGTAGGAACCAAAGTAGGTGCATGACGGGATAACTCACTGAACCTGACGGCGTACTCTGACACTGTCATAGTGCCTTGACGCAACTACGCAAACTCTATGCACCACGTATCCGGAGGGTCTGGGGAATAAACTCCCCCAAGAACATCTTTGAAAATGAGCCTAAGAGGGTGGTGCTGCATCGGTTGGTCTACCCTCCCCATAAACATGCCACCACTAATATGCTGCCCCCAACAGTTGAAATGTAGTAAAAGCAACTCCGCTCACCTCCACAATGCCCATGGTGCGAGGAATACGGTGACACTTCTCTAGAAAGCCATGTTGGTACACAACGATCCCAAAACCAAAGTTCAATACAGAAGATCCTAGCACAAACCACGTAGCCCAGAAGCTTATAAACCACTGTATTTCCTCTAAAGCACCTCGTAATACTGCAACCGAGATACCCACTCTGAAGAGACCTTTTGTGAGTCTGAAGTTGTTTCTCTAACCTCTTTGGTGCTGAAGTGTAGAATTATTAATGACGCAGAAGTACCGCAAGTCCCAGCATTAGCCCATATAAATCTCAGATCTTAATCATATACAGGTTCCGGGGAACCCTTCAATACCATATATACATCGCAGTCCAGAACTGATATAACACATGACCCTGCAATCTGATCGTCGATAGTGGACTCCCCCACTTGGCGCAAAGTCGTAGGACACAACATCCGATAATCTCCCATACTAACCTTCATAGCTTGTACAACACCAATCATGAGATACCTCAAATCATCTACTAAGCACATATCCATCCTTGTGACAGTCAAACTCGCTTCTTCCAGTGCCTTGAATGATAATATGTACCTTTCACTGAGTAGAAATCTCATACGAACCATATAGTCTCTAATACCACCCATTATCCTCAAATCATCATCCACCTCATGACCCTACCACGATCGCGATGATTAGGAAACCAATTAAATCTTCCCAAGTTCGTACTTATCAGCCAGATGCCAGAACCCGTTGTACCCCCACGTGAACAACTGACTGGTCTCTCAATACATCCGTATCTTTAGTCTGGACGACACATTGAGACAATGTTTGAGCATCCATGTCTCCCCCATAGCCCATCCACAGCATCACGAACCATCGGCGCATAGCTGATACCCGAGTGCGCAATATCATACTCGAGTGGATGCAAATGAATATAAGATATATGCTTCAAGCTGAATCAACGCCGCACAATAAGACATAAAGGAAGTGGAATTTCCTAATAGTTCTGTAGCCTCTCGAAGATAAGTACATGCGTCTTCGTACCGATCCGCAAAACTCTACTAAACCTGCTTATGACTCGTAGTACCTATGAACCTAGAGCTATGATACCAACTTATCACGACCCCAGTTTTTCACCTTAGGATGTCATGATGGCACATAGACTTTAAGACTAGGTAAGCCTAAGATGTGCTAATTATTACTGAAATTTAACTACTTAACTGCAATATATTAAATAATAGCCGATATGACATAACTGAGCCAACGTCAATCATACAATCCCAAAATCGGTAGTACAAGTCATAAGCTTTTTTAAGAGTCACTAGAGATAACAATACATCACTGTCCCGGAATAATAGAAAATAATGGAAATAAAATACAACAGAGTCTGTGAACGTCAAGCAGTGACTTCGGAGTCTACGAACGTCAAGCATGTATACCTTGAAGTTTCCAGCCGCACAGACATAAGTCCCAAACCAAATCGTTCATAAGTACCTGGATCTGCACAAAAATGTATAGAAATATAGCATGAGTACACCACAACGGTATCCAGTAAGTATCAAGCCTAACCTCGGTAGACTAGTGACGAGACCAGGCAAGACACCTATCATACATGTAAACATGTGCAGGACATAACTTAAAGCTAATAATATAAATAACATCAATGTAAGACCAATAGCAGAAGGATCACAAATTTACAGTCAACTGTGAAAATAATAGAAGAATGAATAGCACCAAGAAATAAATGAGTAATAAAGAAACAAATGACAACTCAGTCAATCCAATCGTTCCTAATGCACAATTTACAACAAATATTACCTGAGGTACCACTCTTCGTAATCTCAAATCATAAGTCATAAATTTCAAATCTTACATGCATGGCACCTTGTGCCCACATTTTTCAAATCACTTTCGCACGGCAAAACCCATGTACCACCATGTACATTGTATCCGTGTCAAATGCTAATTAAAATGTTCAAGAGATTTATTTATATACGATAAGGCATAATAATAACCTTGAATAAAGTAGGGAATCAAATGAGAAAATGAGTTCATTTTAGAAATTATTTGGGTGAAGAAATAATATTTTCACATAAAATAAAGCATTGGATAAGCTGCTGAATTAAATATAGAATTTGTTAAATTAAAACATAATAACGATTTTTTAAGTAAAGTAAAAATATCAGATATGATAAGGAGTTTAAGTTGAGAAATCAATAAAAGTGAAATATTAACTATTAAGAATAGTAAAGTACCGAATGAAACGACGAGTTTTAACTTAAGAGTCACATAAGGTAAGCATGTTAATAATTCTTTTATTTAAAATTGTTATGTTACCAAAAACTTAGGAGGGTATGAGATAATGACTTTGCGCAGTAAATTCATCTTGAAAATCAATTCACCAAGTAATCACGGAAGCACATATTGACACATTGAAGTAATACAACAATTCATGTAAGATGCATGACTCAGACAAGACATAACAACAACAAGTACAACACACACAATCCGCTGTGGCGCACAACCCGATCCCACTGTATCATCATTTATCAATATCATAATCTTCCCTTATTACACTATAGTATCAATAAGCAATATCAAGTATCACGTCTACAAACCGTTACGGCGTGCAATTCGATCTCACTGTATCATCATTTATCAATATCACAATCCTCCCTTATTTTACCAGTTTGTGGCGTGCAACCCGATACCACCAAACCATCATTTATCAATATGATAATCTTCCCTTATTCCACCCATTGCGGCGCGCAATCCGATCCCACCATATCATCATTTATCAATATAATAATCCTCCCTTATTCCACCCGTTACGACGTGCAACCCGATCCACAAATAATTTCAATTAACAATAACAATCCAATAACTCAATTTACAAGAATCTCTACAATCAAAGGGTATGAGTGCAGGGCAATAAAAAACCACGTAATAACCAAAGGAATGCAACAAATATTTCGAGAAAAATAATAGGACAAATAAAGCACGTGACAACTAAGATGTGCAAGTAAAATAGTTAAGGCAAGTAGCAAATAAGTACGGAGTCGTGGAAGGGACTCAACAACTAAGAGGTAAAAAGATAGTAAGGAAGGCAATAACTTCAACTAAAGCATGTGAGGACAAAATAACAAGTAAGAGGTAGAACAAGTGTTAACAACGTCAAATAAAGCATGTAAGAGTAGATTAGCAGTGAGAGATATAACATGTCATGACAATTCAATTAAAGGCATTGAAAGAGTCTAGGTAACCTAAACCGGTCAAATACCACATATATCTCGTGTACCCATTTGTCACGCGTGCACGACTTTCACAATACACAAAGATACTTACCTTAAAGAAGCCAAATCAATATTCAAAAATAACCCTCTCGTGACACCCTCCGGACGGCTCAAATCTAGCCAAAATAACTTAATATCATAAATAAAAACCATAGGAACAATTCTAAATAATAAAGCTTCGATCTTTAAAGAAGGACTTGCACATGGTGTTCATTAACCTAGAGAAAGCATATGACAAATCCCAAGAGAGGTGCTCCGGTGATGCTTGGAGGATAAAGGGGTTCCAGTAGCCTACATTAGGGTGATTAAGGACAAGTATGATCAATCTAAGACCTGGGTTAGGGTAGCCGGAGAAGACTCGGAACACTTTCCGGTTATGATGGGGTTGAACCAGGGATTAGCTCTTAGTCTATTCCTATTTTCCTTGCAGATAGACTCTTTAACAAGACACATTCAAGATGAGGTGCCATGGTGTATGTTATTTGCGGATGACATAGTTTTAATTGATAAGACGCGGGGTGGTGTTAATGAAAGGCTGGAGGTTTAGAGGCAGACCCTAGAGTCTAAGGGTTTCAAGTTGAGCACGACCAAGATAGAATACATGAAGTGCAAGTTCAGCAACGGTACCTAGGAAGGGGATATGAAGGTGAGGCTTGATGCGCAAGTCATCCCCAAGAGAGGTAGTTTCAAATATCTTGGATCTATAATACAAGGTAACAGGGAGATTGATAAAGATGTCACGCATCGTATCGGAGCTGGATGGATTAAGTGGAGGCTCGCTTCTGGTGTCTTTTGTGATAAGAATGTGCTGAGACTTAAAGGTATGTTCTACAAGGTTGTAGTTAGACCAACTTTGTTGTATGGAGCAGAGTGTTAGCCAGTCAAGAACTCTCATACCCAAAAGCTAAAAGTAGCTGAGATGAGGATGTTGAGGTGGATGTGTGGGTATACCCGGTTGGATAAGATTAGGAATAAAGTTATTCGGGAAAAGGTGAAAGTAGCCCCTGTGGAGGATAAGATGCGGGAGGTGAGGTTGAGATGGTTCGGGCATGTTTAGAGGAGAAGTATAGAAGCCCCAGTTAGAAGGTGCGAACGGTTAGCCTTAGTGGGCAGCAGGAGGGGTAGAGGTAGGCCTAAGAAGTCTTGGAGAGAGGTTATTAGGCGGGACATTGTCACGACCCCAAATTCACCCTCCGTAGGATGTCCAGATGGCACCTAGTCTCTAAGATTAGGTAAGCCTAACAATTTTTGTGGAAATACATAAAATAAAACTGAAGCCAAATCCTCAACTCCAATCCAATAAAATTGCAATTCAATAATTTCAACTCCCAAAATCCGGTAGAAATAAGTCACAAGCTTCTAAGAATTTATTCTTAGTGTCTCAATACATCAGAGTCTAAAGAGAAATTAGGAATACAACATAATAAGGATAGATGGGGACTCCGAGGTCTGCGGACGCTGGCAGATGTACCTTAAAGTCTCTATGTACAACTAGTTCACTGATATCTGGTCTGATAAGAAGTACCTGGATCTGTACAAAAAGATATGCAGAAGCGTAGTACGAGTACACCACAACGGTACCCAGTAAGTACCAAGCCTAACCTCGGTAGAGTAGTGACGAGGTCAAGTCAGGCCCTACGGGAAATAATAATAAATAAGGCAGAAATTTATAATAGGGTAATGAAGTGACTGATAAATAAACGAAATTTAAAGAAAGATAACAACACAACAATTAGAGGTAAACAACAGAGGCGCTCCCGAGGTACCGCCTCGTAGTCCCAAAAGTAAATCTGCAGTACAGGGGATCTCCCGAGGTACCGCCTCGTAGTCCCAAAAGTAAATATGCAGTACAGGGGATCTCCCAAGGAACCGCCTCGTAATCCCAAAAATAAATATGCAGTATATGGGGATCTCCCGAGGAACCGCCTTGTGGGGATCTCCCGAGGAACCGCCTCGTAGTCCCAAAAGTAAATATGCAGTATAGGGGGATCTCCCGAGGAACCGCCTTGTAGTCCCAAAAGTAAATATGTAGTACAGGAGAATCTCCCGTGGAACCGCTTTGTAGTACCAAAAGTAAATATGCAGTACATGGGGATCTCCCGAGGAATTGCCTCGTAGTCCTAAAAGTAAATATGCAGTACAGGGGGATCTCCCAAGGAACCACCTTGTAGTCCCAAAAGTAAATATGCAGTAGGTAGTCAGAGGAACAACAAATTTTCAGCAAGAAATCTTACAGTTAAAGATTTAAATCAAATCAAAGAAAGCAGGTAATTCAGCTAAGCATGTTGCACATATTGCACGTAAGAGTTAAAGCACGTAGATAAGTGATACTGGGCTAAACATGATCACTACATATGCTAAGGCAACTCAGTTAAAGAATTTAAAAGAAGACTACTCAGCAAGAACCGATATTTTTAAATTTTAGCCCGTGTACGCACTCGTCACCTCGTGTACACGGCGCTCACATATCACAAAATGTTACAACAGTATCAAATCCTAAGGGGATTTCCCCCACACAGGGTTAGACAAGCCACTTACCTCGAACCGGGTAATTCTTTACTTTGCTATGCCTTTGCCTCGCGAATTGGACTCTAAAAGCCTCGTATCTAGTCATAATTAATTTAATTCAATCAATACAAATTATTTGAATTAATTCCATATGAAAATACTAATTTTCCAATAAAATTCTCATTTTCTCCCATTAAAATCACTAATTTAATGTTCAAAACAAAGATGGAATCACAAAATATAATCAAATCCGGATAAAGTATACTTACCCCAATCAAACACGTGAAAATCCCCTCCAAAATTGCCTAAATCCGAGCTCTCTAATTCAAAAAGTGATAAAATATCCAAAGCCCTCGAAATAGAGTATTTATATTCTGTCCAGGCATTTGCACATCGTAATCGCGGAAATAAGCATGTGATCGCGAAGAAGAAATAGCATTGTCCCTACAAAAACACTACGTGATCGCAAAATCAGGGGCGCGAACACGATGCACCAAAACTTCCAGCCTACGCGGTCGCCAAAGGGCCACGCGAGCGCGATGAATAAGAGCTTGGCCTTCCCAGCATGGTCGCCCACTACGCGACCGCGGACACACTGTCGTGAATGCGATGAATCAACATCCACTGATCCGAGATCTCGGACCTATCCATGCGAACGCGAAGAAGAAAAATGTGGCAAGTCACCAAATACACTATGTGACCACGACAAACACTTCGCGATCGCGAAGAAGGTTATCAAACACCATCTATTAGCAACTCCAAAACAAGGAGAATTGACCCGTAACCCATTCGAAACACAATCGAGGCCTCCGGGACCCCGTCGAAATATACCAACAAGTTTCATAACATAACGTGGACCTGCTCGAGACCTCAAATCACTTCAAACAACATCAAAACTATAAATCGCGCCTCAAATCGAACTTAATGAACTTATGAACTTCCAACTTCTACAACTCGCGCTGAATCATATCATATCAACCCGGAATGACGTCAAATTTTGCATGCAAGTTCCAAATAACACAACGGAGCTATACTAACTCCCGGAATCGGAATCCAAACCAGATATCAACAAAGTCAACTCCTGGTCAAACCTCTCAACCTTTCAAACCTTCAACCTCGCAATTTTCGCCAAAATGCATCAAGTCAACCTACGGACCTCCAAATCTAAATCCGTACGCACGCCTAAGTTCAAAATCACCATACGAAAATCATCAAAATACCATTCCGGAGTTGTCTACACAAAAGTCAAACTCCGGTCAACTCTTACCGCTTAAGCTCCTAAAGCAAGAATCATCCTTCCAAATCAATCCCGAATCATCCGAAAATCAAACTCGACCACACACGCTAGTCATAATACATGATACGAAGCTACTCGAGACCTTAAGCAACCAAACGAGACGCTAATTCTCAAAATGACCGATCGGATCGTTATAATTATATTATGTCCTACCACTGTCAAGTTCTCCTTATTCTAAAATACTTACCGAAACCGCTACCTGCACAAAACAAAAAAGGGCCTGATATTTACTTTGCAAAAGGTTTATCATTTAACTATGGCTAATTATTACTATGTATTTTTACCTTAATATATCCCTTAATCCTGGCAAATTAACATGATTCAATGCTTGCACTAGGTCCGGTTACATTTTGTTTGCAGGGGTCAATAACAATTAATCTAATCTATTTCTTACCTAAGAACATTTGTGTTGGTTACCAAATTAAATGTAATAATAAACCACATAGTGTTATATTGATCACGAAACACATCCTACCATCTACATATTTTGCATAATTCTATAGTTCATGTCTTTGCTTTCTGAATGCAGGGGAAGATCAGTACTTTTTTGGGAACTTCTACCTTAACATTCCAATCAAATGTATACCTTCTCATACCAACCAAGATATGGAATTGCATGAGATTGTAAGCTTAATTAGGGATGCAAAGAACAAAATTCTATCTAATATATCAAATGCTTCACAAGAAGAGATTTTCTCATTGTTGATCGAGTCCTTGAATCAAATAAGAGAACGGTATAAGGACGATGAAATTGACCTTTATCCAACTTCAAACTTGTGTAGATTTCCTCTAAGGATGTGTTTGGTAGGAAGAAAAATATTTTCCGGAAAATATTTTCTAATTTTTTCATGTTTGGCTGGTTTATATGTTTTAAAAAATATTTTTCTCATGAACTTACTTTCCTCTAGTTGGAGAAAAATATTTTCCTTACCAAAAGAAGGGAAAATATTTTCCAAATCTCTTTTTCAACTTTCTCCACCTTATTCCTCGTCACCATCAACCCCCACCAATCCAATCCCACCCACCTCACTCCCCAAACCACCACCCCTACCCACTCCCAATCCACTACACCCCCCCCCCCCACACACACACACCCCCACCGACCTCTTTCATTTCAGCAAAACGAATAAATTTTTTTATTATTATTTCAACAAAATGAGTACTTTCTTTTTATGATATAGAAAAAATTATTTTCTTTCATTTAAACAAAACGAGTACTTTCTTTTCATGATTTAAAAAAGTAGTTTCTTTTATTTCAACAAACTAAGTATTTTCTTTTTCTGAAATAGAAAAAATATTGTTTCCAACAAAATAAGTACTTTCTTTCAAGATGTAGGAAAAATATTTTCTTTTATTTCAACAAAACGAGTACTTTCTTTTCATGATATAGAAAAGTAGTTGCTTTCATTTCAACAAACTAAGTACTTTATTTTCTTAAAATAGAAAAAGTATTTTTTTTCCAAAAAAATAAGTACTTTCTTTCAAGATGTAGAAAAAGTATTTTCTTTCATTTCAACAAAACGAGTATTTTTTTTCATGATGTAAAAAAGTATTTTCTTTTATTTCAACAAGCTAAGTATTTTCTTCCTGAAATAGAAAAAGTATTTTTTTTTTCAACAAAACGAGTACTTTCTTTTCAAGATGTAGAAAAAGTATTTCTTTCATTTTAAAAAAAGTGTACTTTTTTTTTCATAACGTAAAAAAGTTTTTTCTTTAATTTCAACAAACTAATTATTTTTTCGTGAAATAGAAAACATATTTTGTTCCAACAAAACGAGTAATTTCTTTTCAAGATTTAGAAAATATATTTCTTTCATTTTAAAAAAAGTGTACTTTCTTTTCATAATGTAGAAAAAAATTAATTTCAACAAACTAAGTATTTTCTTCCTGAAATAGAAAAAGTATTTTTTTCCGGCAAAACGAGTACTTTCTTTTCAAGATGTAGAAAAAGTATTTCTTTCATTTAAAAAAAGTGTACTTTCTTTTCATAATGTAGAAAAAAAATTCTTTAATTTCAACAAACAATATTTTCTTCCTGAAATAGAAAATATTTTTTTCCCCAACAAAACGAGTACTTTCTTTTCATGATGTAGAAAAAGTATTATCTTTTATTTTTAAAAAGAGTATTTTCTTTTCATGATATTAAAAAAGTATTTTCTTTCCAACAAAATAAGTATTTTCTTTTCATGATGTAGAAAAAAAAATTATTTCATTCAACAAAATGAGTAATTTCTTTTCATGTTATAGAAAAGCAACAAAATAAAGTATTTTCTTTATCGATCTCAAATCTCAACATTGTTCTTGTGTAAAAAACTAAAGTATCACATTAGCTCCTTTAGGTTTGTGTGAATTGAAAAGAATAATTAAATTATTGAAGAAAATAGAGTCGAGGGAGGATGCGGAGGAGTACAGGAAACATGAGAATTTTGGGGAAGGTGGGTTGAGGAGAGTAGCATAAAAAATTATTTTCCTAAAAATATTTTTTACTCTCAAACCAAAAACTAGAAACTATTTTCCGGAAAAAAAATTCACTCACCAACCAAACATGGAAAAATAAGTGATAAAACCACTCATTTTTCAGAAATACGTTTTCTAGGAAAACATTTTCCATGGAAAATATTTTCCTTCCAACCAAACACACCCTAAATGAGTCTGATTTTGGCTGGGCAAAACCAGCTTGGGTGAGCAGAGTAAATGTGCCATTTCAGATGTTCTTTTTGATGGATTCAAAAACTGGAATTGAAGCTAGAGTTTGCTTGAATGAAGATGATATGATTAAGCTTGAAATTGATGCTGATATTGTGGAGTTCAGTTCTGTGCCAAAGTAGTGATTCAATTTAATGAATTAGTTCAACGTGTATCAGGTGAACTTGGATTTTCTTTGGTTTATGTTTTGTGTTTCAAACTTCTTGTCGGTTTTCTTGTTTTAGATTATCAGTATGTTTTTGTTTCAGTCTTCTTGTTGTTAAAGGCCTCTTGTGTTTCCGTATATTTGTCATTTAATTTTTATATACTCACGGTGCAAAACGAATTTTACGCTATTAAGTCATTAAAATATAATTATTAGTAACTGTTCATAAAAAACAAGATTAGTAGGCACATAATTAACTAAATAAGTTGGACTATAACAATAATTAACGTAAGAAAAATTTACTAGAATACACTTTAATTATTAAGGCATCACAGGCAAGAGAAAACACTAATTACAAAAGAACTAATCTAGAATCACAAATTGTTCGTGGTTTTCACACGTTTTAGTTGTTGAGATCGGTGTTTTAAAAGGCGTTTTCGGGGCGAGCCCCGGGGCAATGGTATGAGGCGAAAGTCTCAAAAGGCGTACGCCCAGCAATTCGGGGCGTACGACCAGCAATTCGGGGCGTACGCCCCGACGTTTGAGGCGCGTTTTTTTAGTGAGGAATAAGCCCCATAAACTTTTTCAAATTAAAACAAAATTTATTGAATAAGTCTTTCATATAATACCCAAATTCTCAAAAGCCAGTTTGGTAATTACTCAAAATGTTTAAAAAGGAACTCAAAAGTATTAAATTTAAAAGTCAAGACTTTTTTTATTGATTGAATCCCTAATTCATGGTATTTTCCAATTCTTTATCTTGTCCGCTAGCTTGCTAATATCTCCCAAAAGCAACGAATATTTAATTTTTTTTACAAATACAAAGAGAACTCAATTCTCCTTCGTAGCAGTAAGTTCAAAGTTCAAATTATAGGCTAATCATAATTTTTGTTTCTCCATGTAGAAAACTTTATTCTTTTAGACTCAAGTTACTTGTGCTTGTAAATAGTGTATAATAGATTGTTTTGACTAGTTTCGCGCGCGCGCGATATATATATATATATATATAGTTTTCTTCAATTTTTATGTAATTTTACCTGTTTATAAATATTTATTGTCATTATATTATTTTATAAAATATTAAAAATTAAATCGGAGCTTACGCTTCGTTGAGGCATATGTAAAACGCATTACCTTACGCCCACGCCTTTTAAAACACTAGTCGAGATCAAGATGGCGATGACAAAAAATTAATCTAATTTGGATTCAATTATTTGTCAAAGAGATTGATTAGCAGCATTACGAAAATTTTTAAAGCATAAGCAACAGCTTAAAATGATCTATTTATGCGGAATCAAAATTTAAAGGTATGGTTTCTGAACTTATTGTCAACCTTATAGCTTGTCTTAATTGCATAGTTCGCGATTAAATATTTATATATTTAAATATATTTTTTAATATAAATACTGAATCTAAGCAAAAACTATTTAATTCATCTTAATTGATATCTATTACTCTAGTTTCGCTGCTACCTTCCAAAGAAAACCAGAAGGGAAAAGTCCAAAATATCCCTCTACTTTTGAATATTGTCTATATCTAACCTGCGTTATATTATTTGGCCAAAATTTATCCTATCGTTATATTATCTGGCCAAATTTACCCCTACCATCAGCAAACTTTTAAAAATTACCCATCAATCCGTCTGGTGACTCAGAAGCTCCCAAATTATTTTAATTAAGTCACTTATGCTTATTTTTGATCCACTATTTTTGAAATAATTGACATTTACCTACTTTCTCACTTGAAAAAATAAATTAAGAGAAAGAAGTATTAAAATAATACAACGGTTAGTAAACAAATTATAGTAAATTGGAGAATCTAAATTAGGTATCTTGTCTAAATTCTAAAAGTATTTACAATACCCCAACTTTAATAAATTTATTGCACCAAAGATATGGAGACTTTGCAAGTGTTCGTCATAGAAGTTGAAGTTCCTTGGAGATTTTACATTATCGAATTCAACGTTGCTTTAATCAATTGGATATGCATTGTGCACTATTAAGTTAGTCGATCGAACTTTAATCATACAATAACATAATATATTCAAATATACATGCAGAGGCGGATTTATGTGGAAGGGATGGGGTACATGCACCCATGCTCCCCTCCCTAGGCTATGTATAAACAGTACCAATTTTAAAATTATCTATATAAATATATTTGTGGCCACCCATGTTAAATTGATTACCATAGATCCCCGGTAAGTTGGTTCCCTGTGGTCCCCCAAGTCAAGGGTTCGATTCCTAGTCTTTATACGTTTTTTTAATTAAGTTTTTTTAATATTTAAAAGTCCCTTCTGGCTAAAATATAAGAACACATCCCACATTTTGAGGGAGAATTTGGATATAATCTATCAAATCCCTAAAAATAAAATACAGTGTCTCTCTCTTTTTAATTAAGTTTTTTAAAAATATTTAAAAGTCCCTTTTGGCTAAAAAGTAAGAACATATCCCACGTTTTGAGGGGGAATTTGGGTATAATCGATCAAATCCCTATAAATAAAATACAGTGTCTCCCTCTCAACTCTCTCTCTCTATTGGCTCTATATGACGGTGGAATGTGAATTCTTCAAGAAAGTAGCAATTTCTTCTCCATCATGTTCCTTAAAAATTCTCAGGTATGTAACTACTCTCTCTTTCCTTGAAGTTTGAAGTCTTGAATTTTGATAATTTATTGAATTTGTGCACATATTATGTTTGAGAAAATGCTTGGCCGAGTCAAAAATTAAAATCCATGGGAAAAAGAATTTATGCGAAGGAATTTTGGCTTCTGTTTCTTGGGACCTTTGTCCAAGTTTCAGTTTTATTTTTAGTTATACGTATCATTGAATTGGTAAATAAAATTTATTTTAGTTACCAAAAAACAAATTGAACAAGGAACTGCATGTACTATCTTAAAGATAATGGTGCACTCATGTTCTCAAAATTCTGGATATGCCTCTGTATACATGTATATACATGATGAGCAACTACATATAATACACAACTAATAGATCCACTGGATTCTACTGTATGTATATGGTTGAAGAATAAATAAAATTTTAAACTAATTCCAAACTTATTATCACAAGAAGAGAAGTGGGTGTAGTGGTATTTAAAAATATCCATGAATTTGTATTGTCTAGTACCTTTAGCATTCATATCAATAGTAATTTTTAAAAGTAGTGGAGCAAGAATAACAACAAGTGATTTGAATAAAAGAACAACAACAATAATTCAGTATAATCCCAATATTGGGTCTGGAGAGGGTAGTGTGTACGCAGACCTTACCCCTACCCTGGGGTAGAGAGGCTATTTTTGATAAACTCTCGGCTCCCTCCCTCCAAGAACTCTCCACCTTGCTCTTGGGGTGACTCGAACTCACAACTTCTTGGTTGGAAGTGGAGGGTGTTCACCACTAGAACAACCCATTCTTGTCGATTTTAATAAAAGAAATTGGGAGATTTTGGATTACCTAACAAATCAAGGGGTAATTTTTAAAAGTTTGTTGATGGTATGAGTAAATTTGATCGGATGGTATAACGATAGCGATATATTTGGCCGGATAACACGAAGGATGTTAAATATAGATAATATCTGAAAATATAGGCTATATTTTGCCCTTTTCCCAAAGCAGAAACGTGCCGTAGAGTTTGATGTCGATGAAAAATCAATAAAAATTGACCATTCAGTACGTAAGACCTGGGACCATCATCAAGAAACAACACATAAAGAGGTGTATGTTTCAAGTTTTCAACTGAAGTTACACATCTACTGCTATTCTAATAAATGTCTGACATTTAAATACTTCTTACTTGTAGGTAAAGGGAAAAAAAAAAAAAAAAAAAACAGAATGAGAAGAGATGAAGAAACAGAAGTAAGATCCATTTCCATTTTCTTTGGTGTATGGTAACCTGTCAAATCAAGTGCGTCATCATATAGGTTGTTGACGTATGATTTACGTCTTTTTAGGAAAAATGACCAAATATACCTTTCTACTTTCATATATTGTATGCATTACCGTTATACTATCGGGCCAAATTTATCCCTACAATCAGCAAACTTTTAAAAATACATCTTGATCTGTTAAGTAATCCAAAATCTCCTAAATTTTTTTTATTTAAATCATGTGTTGTTCTTCTTGCTCCATTATTTTCAAAAATTACTATTGATATGAATGTTAAAGTTATTAGACTATACAAATTATTCATAATTTTTTTAAATTACCAATGCACTCATTTCTCTTCTTGTAATAAATAAAATTGGCTTAGAATTTTATTTATTGTTCAATCATATACACACCATAGAATTTAGTGGGTGTGTATTATATGCAGCTGATCATTATGTATGTACATGAATATTCAAATATATTTTATCATTATTTGGTTAGCATAGAGTTCAATCGACTAACTTAAAAGTGCACAATATGCAGGCATTTAATTAAAGCAAAGTTGAATTAGACAATGTGTAGGAATTAAAGCAAAGTTGAGTAATTTCAATTTCAATCACTAATACTTGCAAAGTCTCCATACATTTGGTGCAACAAATTCATTAAAATTGGGATGTTGTAAATACTTTTAGAATTTAGAAAAGTTACCTAATTTAGATTTTTCAATTTACTATACTTTGTTTATTCAGTTGTATTATGTAATATTTTTTTCTCTTATTTAAATGTCAATTATTTCAAAAATAGTAGACCAAGAAAAACAACAAGTGATTTAAATAAAAAAAATTTGGGAGATTTTGGATGACTTAATAGATCAAGGGCTATTTTTTAAAGTTTGCTGATTATAGGAGTAAATTTAGCCCGATAGTATAACGGTAGGAGCAAATTTGGCCCGATCGTATAACAAAGGTTAAATATAGACAATATATGAAAGTAGAGGGGTATATTTGGCCATTTTCTCTCTTTTTATTCTAGACTAGATAAATGATCTTTTTAGATTTCTTATGTATAAAAGATAGATCTCTTACGTGTAAAAGTAAATTTCTCATTGTAAAAAAAAAAAAAAAAAAAAAGGTAGAGTCATAAAATTAAAAAGAGGAATGTTCACAAACCACTATTGTTTAATGATTATTAACTTCATATAGCTACCATATACATAGTTACTTCCTATAGCTATTATTTAGTTGTTACGCGACTGTATTCGCTGTATGCGCGCTACTGTATTCATGAATACAGTAGCATTTTTTGCCTAAAAAGTAGGGGAGTCCAGCTATGTGACTGTATTTGTTGTATTCGCGCTATTGTATTTATGAATATAGTAGTGAAATTCGCCTAAATAATAGGAGAGTCCGTCTATTTAATAATGAAAAGACAATCAATTAGCGTGTATCACTCCTAATTTAACTCAACAAAATCAATTCTACATAAATTTCGTTGCTATGCGAATGTATTCGCTCTATTCGCTACTGTATTCATGAATACAGTAATAGGGGAGTCCAGTTTGTGCGACTGTATTCGTTGTATTCACGCTACTGTATTTATGAATGAAGTAGCAGAATTCACCTAAAAATAGGTAAGTCTGACTGTTTAATAATGGAAAGAGGATCAATTAGCGTATATCACTCCTAATTTAACTCAACAAAATCAATTCTACATAAATTTCACTGCTACTGTGTTGTATTCCATGTATTTGTGCAACTGTATTTATAAATACAGTGATGTAATCAAGAAATATGGTGTGCACTGTTCTATTCAATTCGATTGTAAATATTATATTTAATTCACAAATATTCATTATTCACAATTACACATTGTATTTAATTTACCATATTCAATTTGACTGTATTCAAACAACAAAAAATCGCAAAACACAGTGATATTCAGTTGTATTAAAAAATATAGACCTTCGGAATACATAAATACATGCGAAAAAATAATGTATTTATACAAAAATATAATATATTTGAGAGTATTTGTACATAATACAATATATTTGTATCACTGTATGTGACTAAAAAAGCAAAGAAGAGAAGAAAGTTCGTCAGAGATGACTTTTTTGGCCAAGCAAAATACCGTATACATTGTATTAAAACTAAAAATGGAGACGAACAAAAATTCGGCCCTCAAATCTTCTCCGACGTAGCCATGGGCAGATCAGTTCGCCTAAGAGGATGAGCCAATAGTAGATGATAACGCCGACGGTTCTGACGGAGACTATCAAAATTGAGTGCAACAAATGGGCGTGCAACTCTCTTCGGAGTTGTTGAATCAATCACTGAAGACGAAATTTGATGTTTCTTCCTCAAAACCTAACAATGGCGAAAATTAAAAAAAAAAGAGTTAAGAGAAAAAGAAGAATAGCAGAGTAATTTGGCGTGAACTAGCCAAAAGCTTTACCAATTACCACGGACTTTTGGAGCAAAAACGTTGAGGATCAATTCTGAGAAATTTGTTCCTACAATCTTGCTGAGAGAGAGAGATCGTGGAGATAAAAAAAAAAAATCTTGATGTGATTTGAGAGAGCACGTGTGATAACTGAAAGACAAAGAGAGAGGAAACATAAATATCGTATTTCACGCCTATATGGTAGTGTATACAATAAATATCTATTTTGTTATAAAATATAAAAAGTAACTATAGATAATAATATTTTAAAATAGTTTTGATTTATAATAAATACGGCATAATAGTTTGTTATAAGAGGTAAAATTTTCAATTAAAAATAAGTTTGTAAAAATTCACAAAACCAATTGACCCATTAAGTGGACTTAATAAAGATATAAGTTAAATTCATCAATGCTAACGGTAGAACTCATATTCTTGAGTAGTTATAATTAGATTTAAAATTTAACTTTAATGAATTTGACATTTATGATTTTTTAGTACTGAACTCATAGTAATTTTAAAATTAAGAGTTTTAATCTAATATTTGCTGCAACTTTAATATATTTTCATATACAAACTTATATTTTATTTTGACATTATTAAATTTGGTTAAACTCGGTATCGAAACGTGGATCCCTCTATTGGTCATTGTTGATCCACTACAACAACCTTTATTTTTCTTTTAATAATAATAGGAAAGGAAAAAAAAAAAGGTCCTTTTCAATCGGAGCACGTTCTACTTTTATAAGCAATGTTTCTCGGGTGTAGTATGTGAAAATGTCCAAATTTACCTATCTACTTTTAAATATTATTTATGTCCGGTCAAATTTATCCCTATCGTTATACTATCGGTCAAATTTATTCATACCATTAGCAAATTTTTAAAAATTATCCCTCAATCTGGTAGGGATAAATTTGATAGGATAAAGTAATGGTAGAGGTATATTTGACCGAATAGTATCACGAAGGTGAGGCGTAGATAATATTCAAAAGTGAAGGGGCAAATTTCAATAGTATAATGATTTTATTGACCTTTACTGCCCATTTTACACTTAGTCATGGGCTTAAGGGCATAATTCCAAAAAGATAGACCATGTGCCCATCTTGATTTTTTTTCCGCTAATCATCTTGATTATTTCAAATATCTCTGCGGTTGAGGTTGGTTTAATTATTTCGTTTAATTAATCTTGTCTAATTCTTTTGTCTAAGCAATCTAGTTTTTAAATCAATGTATTAATATGTTTTCATGGTGTTAAGGAATGGAAAGACAAGAAATATTTCCCTAGGGGGATCGGTCTTTGACGTTTGAATGATTAACCACTTCTCATAGTTGCTATTTTCTGTTAAAAATACTATGAACCCTCAATAATTTTATTGAAAATAGCTGCAAGTCTTTTCAAAATTTGTGAGTGTTTTAAATATTTTGGACCAACGTAAAGTTCAAATGTATACTGACTAAACATCAATCAATTTAGAGGGTCTCAATCTATTTTACCGTTTGCGAAATGTCAAACTACTGAAGTTTAAAATACTGATGTTAAAAAAAAGTTAAATTTTACTGGTCACTCAAAACGTATAAGACGACAGACAATGATGAGTTTTTAGACGGACAAACTTGCAAAATTAACGTTTGGACATTTATGGCTGGCTCTTGTTTCTTGCCCTTTCTTAATAGGAGAATTAATAAAAAATATTTAGTAGCTTAGGTTAATGTCTTTGACTTTTAATCAGCATAAAAAAAGCCAAATTTCTCTTATGAAAGCCTATCGGTGACTGTCCCGCCGAATGTAAGCAAACACAATCACATTTCAATCCCCTTTAGACGGGATAGGCTCTGCTCCAATAACCTAGCACCAGTATTTGTTACTAGTCCTCTCGATGAATGCCACGTGGACAAAAGAACTTTTAAAGGCTAAATTCGTTTTTCCATTAAATGAGTGATAACTTTTTTAACCAATAAATAACAAACTAAAGAAATGTGTACTGTCCACTCTTGCATTTTTTATTTTTCCCATCTCTCTCGGCTCCACCATATTTCCACTGCAAACAAAAATTGCACTTCTCCGTAGAATCTCCAAATAGACCCCAATCAATATATTTTAAACGGAAAAGGGCCTAAAATACCCTTTTACTATATGAAATAGGACATGATAACTCTCCGTTAAAAGTTGGTCTCTATTCTGCCCTTACCGTCAACAAATGAGCTCGTATATGCCCTCCATCACTAACGAAAGACTCATAAAGCCACGTGGAATATATGTGAGGGTAAGTTAGACCTAATTCGAATTGTACAGAGGCATATATGAGTCAGTTATAATAGTCATTTCTCGAACACTTCACAACTCCATATCAGTTTACTTAGACACCTATTTGATAACACCAAACTAATTATCACAGCAAATAAACTAAGTCATAGACACAAACATTCAAATGAACGGCAATGACTTCATTAAATCATAGTAGCTTAAAGGGGTCGAATCTAACAAAAGACAACAAAAGACAATGTCGGAATGTTCTAGTAGCTCAAAGGGGTCGAATAACAGGTGTCATTGCGGACTTGCTGCCAATTATTTCATGGCATAGACTCCTTTAAATGTTGGAAGAAGTTTTTTCAAGTGCCCGAAACATGAGGTAAGTAAATTTTTTGATGGGTTCTTTTAATTATTCTTATTTGCTTGTAAATTTGTTTTATTTATTTTTGATTTTTAGGATGAAAAATATTCCTATTGGGAATGGTAAGATGAAGAGCTTCCTGCTAGAGTTTTAAATCTCATATGCAGTTTAAAGAAGGAAAAGGAAGCTCTAAACCGTGAAAGAAATGCTCTCCAAAGAAAAATTTGATCTTGAAAATGTTATGATGCTCGTCGATCATGGAGGAATAGAAGCCTTGGAATTGGAAAGAAATATTCTAATGAAGAAAGTGACCGATTTAGAGTACTCAGTTATGCTTGATGCTAAATTTCGAAAGAAGATGTGGATTTTCATGTGTGTGATATTGGGATGTTTTGTTATGTTCTTTGGATCCGTGGAAAATGATATGTAATGTTAGTGTTATTGTGGCTTATTGTTGTCTTTTATTATGTAATGAAACATTATGTTTTTGTACAATAATTTAATAAAGTCATTGTCGTTCATTTGTTGTGTCTATGACTGAGTTTATTTGCTATGATAATTAGTTTGGTGTTGTCAAATAGGTGTCTAAGTAAACTGATATGGAGTTGTGAAGTGTTTGAGAAATAACTATTATAACTGACTCATTTATGCCCCTGTACAATTCGAACTAGGTCTAACTTGCCCTCACATATATTCCACGTGGCTTTATGAGTCTCCCGTTAATGATGGAGGGCATATACGATCCCATTTGTTGACGGCAAGGGCAGAATAAATACCAACTTTTAACGAAGAGCTAGCCTGTCTTATTTCATATAGTAATTTTAAATACCAAAAATAATCAGCTCATTCTCATCAGATTTAAGGAAAAACAAATGGGTGTATTCTTTAAGCTCCAGTAAATTGAAATTTCTTGAATTCTAGGTGAAAACACTAACCGAAAAACATTAGTAATATGAAAAAAAGAAAATGCAATTTTGATTGTTCCTGAACAGAGCGAGAGTGAAGCTCTTCTTTTTTTTCTTTTTAAGGATTTTGAAAAGCGATGCATGTATGTTCCATTATTGAAGAAAAAGAAAGCTAGGTGCTGGCTCACCTAGGTGGCGATGGAGAAGAGTGAAGTAGGTATAGAAATATAATTACTCTACTTTTGTGGTTAAAAAGTATTACTCAGTTAATAAACTAAATAAAAATTGTTACTAAATGAATCTAGCCTTTAAAAGTTCTTTATCCAATGGAGCTGTGCCGATCCCTTTTAAACATACATTCTTTTAATACTAGGTCGTCTTCAAAAGATTACGAATTGAAACTACGAACATTAAAGTACCAATCTTTCAGCATATAACTAGACTAGATATAGACTATAGGGGAAAACAATAGATATAGACTTTTTATTTCCAAAAAGCATAAATGTACATACTTTTTTTGGTACGAATGTACATACTTACTTATACAAACAATATTCTAGTTACTATTGCTTTTTGGCACTCAAGGGCATTGCATAACGATCCATCAAGATGGTGAAAATCATAAGAAAATCGAGTTTATATTTTACTATAAAAAAAAAATTGGTGATTTATCTAGTGAGTGTTGGTACATGGTGGAATCATTACGGTACTCACAAGATGACTTGACTACAATAATATTTTACCAACCCGATAAACATGACACACATATATCCTCGAAACATTATTTTTACTAAAGCATAATTAATTGTCAACTTAATATATAACTTAATCATGATAAATTAGTACGATCAGATATTAACACTCCTTTTTAATCTCTATCTCCGGACTATACAAACAATATGTGAAGTTATCAATTCTTAAAAATGTTTCAAAAATTATAACTAAAGAAAGAACGGTTTGATATTATAAAAAAACAATATTATATAAATCGATATTGTTAAAGGAAATCTAAAAACCATTGATTATTGATTAATTAAAAGAAAGGGAAAATGTAAAGGTAGAAAACAAATGGGAAACTCTTACTAGTAGAAGAAGGAACAAAGAGAAAGTTAAAAATGGCCTTTCACAGGCCTACCAAAATGCCAAAGGCCAAAACACATGTTCCAAATTCTCAGATCCCAATACCCCACCCCTTAACCCTCTGGCAATAACCCCTTTTGACATTTCTTCTGCAAAACCATTCAAAGAAACACTCTGCTCTTAGGAAATCTCTCTCTCTAGACCTTTAGTAAGAACAGAAACAGCATTATATATAGTAGGAGTAATAGTGGTGAATAATGCAGAAAGCTGAAAAAGACCTCTCTTTTCTTCATCTCCAATTGTCTTTTGTTCTTTGACTTTTATTTTGTTACTATTAGAATATCTGTCGTGTTCGTATCTACAACTAAATGTATCAAGTCAACGTAACTTGTCCAAAAAAGTACTTATTAAGTTGTTACTATTGTATGTAACAATTCTTGAGACAGTTCTTTTTGAGGTTTTGCTGTTACTTGGCTTAATCTAAAGGGGGCATTATTGTGAGCTGAAATGGGGACTCGTTATTCTCTCATGTTTGTGGCATTACACGGAAGAAGAAGATGTGGAATGGCAAATCTACCCTTTTGTTTGTCAAGAAAGAGGTACTACTGTCCTTTCCAAAATACAAGGTCATTCTTGGGTTTTCAGAGATGAAGGAAGAGGACAATGTAGATGTATGTCTCTCTGTGAGATCTCTCATTTCTTCTCATTAGGTGGTTAGACGGCAGACAGGATGGAGCCAGGCATTTTTGTTTATTATATTAAGTTTTTTTTTAAAGATTTTTCTTTAATCTTATATATTTTGATTATGGAAAAACGGGGAAGTGTTATACTATAATCTTGGTACTGGATATTTGTTCCCTTATTTCTTTTTCTGAATCAATAACATTTTTAACGGGACATAAAGGAGGTAAAGGAGCTAAAGATTCATCAATTATCATAGAGTAATCAAGAACCTGCTGACCTGAAAAGAGAAAGAGTAGGGGAAAAAATACAAAGAATTTTTTTGTCAATTTTTTCTTATGGGGCACAGCGAAATGAAATACGTATATGTTTTTCATTATATTCACAAATGATGTACTAGCGGCCGCCTAGCTACACATTGATTTTTATGACTATTGATGTATTTTGAGAATTTTCCCTATTCTCACAGATATAAAATACATACTTTAGGTTTAATTCTTGGCCGATAGGCATTTTTTTACCCCCTCCCCCCTCTGGATTGGTACTTTTTTAAAAAAAAATTATTTGGAGGGTGGGTTGGTGGATAATATCAAATATGTGTGATTAGTTGATTGAAGTTTGTGTTTTTTGTTTGGAAGCGGAGGATTGACGTAATTGGTAAAATTGTTGCCATGTAATCCGTCATGTAATCAGGAGGTCACGGGTTCGATCCGTGAAAATAGCCTCCTGCAAAAATGCAAGATAAGACTGCGTACAATATACCTCTGTGATCTGGCCCTTTCCAGGATCCCGCGCATAACGGGAGCTTATTACATTAGGCTGCCCTTTTAATTGATTGAAGTTTGTGTTTTTTGTTTTATTTTCTTTGGTTCCCAACAGTTGAGGCATCTATATTTGCTTCAGGAACCTCCAGAATTAGGATTCCCTTTCTATTAATGGCAGTTGAAAATGAATTTTAAGTTTCAAATAATTTACTTGCTGATTCTGGAATGTATTCAGGTTTCATTCTTTTTATGAGGGACAGAAGCTTGGTCTTTAAAAATAGTAAGGTGACTTGTCCCAACATTTCTAAATAAGATGTATAAGCAGCTTTAGAAGTGTATATAATCTGACTGACTGCAAAATTATGCCGCTTTGCTCTACAAGTTTCTAACTTAGTCCCATTCTCTTCTTAATTAACAACTTGGAAACCACGGATGAATATAATGGTGAGTCGGATAAGATCCTTTACACTAGAGATCCCGGATTTGAAGTACTAGGAACATTGAAGTTCCTAGGAATTACTCGGGCCAGTGGTTTTGCATCTCTCTTTTGTAAACAGAAATTTATGTATCTTTGTAAAATTCGAGACTGCAAAATCTGAATTTCTGATATTGTGATATTGATTTGGCTTCGAAATGTTCACTAACACTTAGTTTGTCAACTTTACAAATTTGTAAAAAGCAATTCTCTTCTTGGAACTTGCTGAGAATGGTAGAAGTGTAGAACCCATTTCACTCTCGTAGCTGAGCATCTAATTTTGTCCGTTGTGAAGAGCGTGAATCGAGAAAAAATGACCAGCTCCTTTTTGCTTAAAGCAAGTGAAGCGGAATTTTAAAAAATACATTAAAATAAATATTGCATAGACAACACATATAACTGCAAGCAAATGTTCAATACTTCAATGTAAAAACTAAAGAGTTGCATCAATGAAGGTACAAAATCAGCATCATATTCTTCTACAAGATTGTCAAATTCTTGGATTTCACTATCATTATTATATTGCTCATCATCTTCTTCTTCTTCTTCGTCAACTAGAGAAAAAATAGCTGCTTCTTTTCCCTTCCTCTGTGAGTTTGAAGTTGAAATATTCCCCCTCAAACCATAGATCTTCTCTCCAATTCTACGTGCCTCCGCAACATCACCCCAAGTGATATTAGAAGTTTTCTCAAATACTTCTTCATCTGCATGATCTTCCGGGACTCCAGTTAGCACTTCATTAGCATCATCGATGTTATCCAAACTAATTGGATCAATTATATTGCGAGCGTTGTAACGTCGCCTCAATGTTCTATTGTACTTAATGAAGACTAGATCATTGAAACGCTTCAAGGTTAGTTTATTCCTCTTTTTGGTATGAATCTGCAAATAATAAGTAATTAATAAGATTAGGACAATTAAGATATAATTTAATTATCTCAATATACTAAATCTTTCTTCTTAGTTCTTACATGTTCAAACACACTCTAATTCCTTTCACATTCGGATGAGCTACAAGTTAGATTTAGAACTTTGATGGTAAACTTTCTTAATTCTGGAGTGGAATGGTCATATTGCTTCCACTATTGAACTGTAGAAGTAGAAAAAATATTCAAAATATAATATTTATAAAAAAAAATAACTTATTAACTATAAAGCAACATATAAGCACTCGCTCACCTGGTGACTTCATCTTTCTTTGTGTAGTAGCCATTATTTTATCCAAAAAGTTGTTCAGCATTCCTATAAGTACTAAATTGTACTGTTATTTTATCTTGCTTGGATTCTTCAGGTATCAACTTCTCAATACATTCAATGTATCAATTCCACAATTCTGCATCTCCTATAATCCTCTTTTCATTGTCGTAAAATAGTTTCGGGTTCAAAACAAGTCCAGTTGTATGCAAAGGGCGATGAAACTGATCTGTCCACCTTTTATCTATGATCTCAAAGACTCTTTTATATTTTTTTATCACTAAACGAGTCTCGATAAACTCATTTGCCCTATCCATTACTTCGTAAAGGTATCCCTTGGTGGTCTTTGCTCTCCATCCGCCAAACGAAGCACTTTAACTAAAGGACCACCAATCTTCAATTCATAAACCACATTATTCCAGAATGTATTAGAAAGCATAATATATGCAGATTCTCTCCCTCGAGCTTCCCTTCCATAGGCAATGTTAGTATACTCATCAGAAATAAAAAACTTCTTCAAAATGCTTTTTTGCTCATATATCCTATTCAAAGTCAAGAAAGTGGTAGCAAATCTTGACTTTGTAGGTTTCACCAAGTTTTTTTTGTTTAGTGAATCTCTTCATCATATTCAATAACAAAGGCCTTTGAACAAGATAGTAATGTACTCTAATTGACTGATTAAAGACTCTACTGAAGGGTCTTTACTTGAAAATATCACCGAAGATCAATTTAATACAATGTGCTATACATGGAGTCTAATAAATATACGGGTACGCTGTAGACATCAAATAACCAGCTTTAACATTTTCACTAGTGTTGTACGTGACAACTTGAACAATATTTTACATTCCAATAGAGTCTATTGTACTCTTGAACAAGGAGTACATTTTAAAAGAATCAATAGAAGAGTTGCTTGCATCAACACACTCAAGAAACAAGCTTCCCTTAGGAGAATTCACCAAGATATTGATGATCATTTTTTCATTTCTTGCCGTCCACTTATCTATCATAATGGAACAACCAAACTTGTTCCATTCTACTTTGTGCTCCTCCACAATTTTGTTAATCTCTTCTATCTCTTTTTTAGATAGACATCTAATTTCATGATAAGTTGGAGGCTTTATTCCTGGACCATATTGGTCTACAACCTCAGTAAAAGCAGAAAAAGTGTCAGTATAATTAACACAATTAAAAGGAAGACTTGCATCATACATCCACCGCGTAAACATTGCAACTGCACGATCCTTCAAAATTGTTGTGGCATCAATTTGACGATTGCCACTTTTTTCCTGCCATATCTCCTATTTTTTGTGGGGAAATAACAATTCATATGACCTTTAGTCTTACCGGTAGATCCACAACTTGAATACAATATTTGTATTCTTCCCCACTTTTGTGATTTTAACGGAAGCGATAAACGATCCTTCAAAATCGTTGTGGCATCAATTTGACGATTACCACTTTTTTCCTTCCATATCTCCTGTTGTTTGTGAGAAAATAACAATTCATATGACCTTTAGTCTTACCGGTAGATCCACAACTTGAATACAATGTTTGTATTCTTCCCCACTTTTGTGATTTTAACGGAAGCGATAAACCATCGTTACCTTCTTCTATTTCATCATGATCATCATCAAGATTATGTACTTGTTCATGATGCATTTAAGTCTTTAAATCTTTTTTAAGGTATTGATAGATAGTTGTGTCTAAATAGTCCTAATCTCGTATATAGTAGGAGTAGAATATGTCCTAGTCTCATATGTAGTAGGAGTGAAATATGTATTATGTATAGAGCTCATTGTATCATTGTTAATGAATAAATTTTTCTCTCGTGTATTCTCACATGGTATCAAAGCTTCAATGAGAAACTTATTATTGTGCGTCATTACAGCGATATTCGGGAAGAAAGATCTCATCGCCGTGCAATTTTTCGGAAACTTCGTCTTGTTTCTAAGGTTCATCACTTCTATAATGGTACTGTGCATATACTAGTACCACCATCAAATCCGAAATGCTTGTGCGACCAAACTCTAGAAATTCCAGTCTCATCGGAACAGAAAAGTCAGTCACTGTGTATCTTTCCAGTTAACGACTTAAGATTGATTTGCGTTATCTCCCCATCGGTAAGTGTTATGCGAAAATCAATACTACCATCTTATTCGAAAAGTAATGCGACAAAAACCCAGTCATTCATTCCGATAGAAAGTCACTTGCGCGCCTCTACGCGCCGCCATAACTAGGGTTCCTACGAGCTACAATAACTTTTCCGACGTGTGCGAGCCATTCCGGCTACTGTTTGATAAAACTTCTTCAGGACAACTTACTCATCCAGTGATTTCGAGTCTACCCATATAAATTATATCAAATTCTGATAACTTTTACTTTTTTCAGCGTAAACAATGATTTCCGGCGTGAACAGTAATTTCCAAAAAAGTTTATGTTTTCTAGTGGTATTTTAAAGCCTATTTTTTAGTGTGAAATTTGGCTTAGTCTCACTATTTTTGATTTTTTCCGGCGACTTTTTGGCCAGCTTCTGTCTATCAGAAACCACCTGGTTTTGTTGCTCAGGGAGAGTCTAGTGGTCTTATATGTCGAATGATCAACTTGTAAATATTTTCACTAAGTCCCTCACTGGTCCTCGTATTAGTTACATATGTAATAAGCTCAGTACATATGATTTGTATACATTGACTTGAGGAGAGTGTTAGATAGTTATATGTAAATAGTCCTAGTCTCATATGTAGTAGGAGTAGAATATGTCCTAATTTCATATGTAGTAGGAGTAGAATATGTCCTAGTCTCATATGTAGTAGGAGTAGAATATGTCCTAGTCTCATATGTAGTAGGAGTAGAATATGTATTATATATAGAGCTCATTGTATTATTTTAATAAATAGATTTTTATCTCGTGCATTGTCACAGGTATGCTTTCAATTCTTTTTTCACATACAGCGGAACTTTAAGACAAGATACGATGTTTGGATCACCACCGATGAGATAAAATTTTTAACGATAAATTTCTCCATTAGAAATCTTGTCACAAAAAAGACATAATTTCTATCTTGTTGGTCTCGTTAACTCTTTCAAAATAAGCCCAAGTCGGGTCTTTCCTATCTTCTTTTGGTACCATTAAAAGAATAAATGAATAACACAAAAAATGACAGTAAGAACTAAGAACAAAGGCTGAAGAACTGAAGAAAAAAAATTGGGCAGTATTTTGCTGCAATTTTAAGGACTAAAACAAGAAGAAGAAGAAGAAGAAGAAGAAGAAGGAGGAGGAGGAGGAGGAGGAGGAGGAGGAGGAGGAGGAGGAGGAAAAAGAAATCACATACTTTGGCTTGAACTTGAAAAGTGTTGAAAATAGGAACCCTAGTCGCTGCTTTGCTCTGCTGCTCAATGATGTTTTGAAAAAAGACGCAGCTTTCTTATCTTTAACGTTGACAGTTACTTAAAATACTAAAGCACTCGTTACTGTTGCTTCTCGCTTCAATCGTGCTTCTCGTTTTTTGGAAGAAGTGCACGCTTCAACTCACCTGTTACACTTCACAACATAGAAGCGACCATGTGCCCGCCTCACTCCGCATTTTCACAATACTATTTTGTCCCGTATTGTCCAAAGGGATAAATCAAACTCAGTTATTAGCACTTGATTTTTTATACTTGATCAGTTGTAAATCAGTCGATATTCATTGTTTCCTCTTTTATTTTGTATATTTTATGTAATACACTGCAAATTGAGCTGAATAAAGAATCTCTAGCATCCCGAAATATTTGAAATGACTTGTCTAGAAAGAGTACGTTAGGTTAACTTGGAATATTGTTGCAATTTCTACTGGATTAAGGACCCATTTGTCCACATATTTGTTGTTCCTTTTTTTGATTTTTTTCCCTTTAAAATGTGTTTGTCTATGAAATTTTGCAAGTATTTGGGGATTTTTCGAAAATGAGTTTTTAAAAATCAAAAAGTGATTTTGACCACTTTTTCAAAATTTTTAGAAAAAACTTTTTGTACACTCACTAAACTGAAATATTTTTTAAAGTGAAATGCATTGTCCAAACATAATTTCAAATTTCAAATATCATTTTTCAACTTAATTTCAAATATTATTATTTTAAAAAAAATATATAATTTGTATGTCCAAACTCCTACTAAGTGATGCTGATCATTTGTATAAGCAACCATTTCTTTAAAGTGATAGTTTTTGATATTATTAATAAATAATAATTTAAAGTCAAAGAATCCTTTGTGGGTCTTTTTTCTTTCTCACTTCTTTGTCTTTTATAAAAGATAAAGTGTCTCTCATCGATTGTGAAAAGTTTCTTTCTTCTCTTTATATTGAGTTGTTCTTTATTGGGCTGATAAAGGTCTAGCAAAAGGGAATGGCCTTGCGCACATGAGAAGTTGGGTCTGAAGGTTAAATAAGTTGATTTGCCCCTTGAGCGCGAGATATACCTGAGGTCCAATCCAAATCTGGTTTTGCTAAAACTATTTTTATATTTTTTAGCTTACCAGAAAAGTATCCAAATACATACATTACAAGAATAGGACCAGATTCGCTCTAGCCTTGAATTCTTGTAACAACCCATTAAGTTTTGTAACCCCCATTAATCCATTACTTCCCCTTCTTATAACAGCTCCAGAAGCTCACCTATATAAGGGGTTGTTTTGAGAAGCTTTCCAACGTTGAAAAATACCTTTTTCCTATCTTCTTCTTCAGTCTCTCGGCAATTGTATATGCAAACTCAAAACTTCCAACTATGAGTGCACGTATTTGGAAGTATTATAAAATCTTGGAGAGCGACCGTTCTTAATGATTTTGTACCATTTCAGGACAAAATCGCTTTCAAATCAGTGGCTTGCCACGACACATCATTTGTTCGATAAGTTATTTTTATTCTCCTTCTTGTTCTTGGTTAGTATTATCAGCTATTTTTCTAACATGTTTCATCGGGACAAAACCATCTGCTGCTTTTTTTGCTTGTTTACAATGTCTAAAAGTCATTGTTTATAATGTCTAGAAGTCATTGCTTATACAATTACACTTTCATCCTCGATCTTGTTTTGTAGTGCATAACGCTTCATTGTTTGCACTTGCATCCTCAATCCTGTTTTCTAATCCATACGAGTTCTGTCCCAGTGTGTGATAATGACTTGCCTAAAAAGTTGAGATGTGAGTCAAGATTCTGTTGTACCTAGTTCACTTATACTGGACTTGTTAATTATTGTGCAAATAATGACGCTAAACTCTTATTTTCTGTTGATATCAGTTGGCAATCTTAAAGCAGTAGTTTTCTTTTTTTTTTCTTCTCCTTCTCTACACTTGCTTAACTGCAGGGGTGGATTCATGCTGAAAGATATGAGTTCGGCAAAATATGGTGGATTTGGGCTTTTGGCCATATCTAGTATATATGTTAGAAATTCGTTAAAAATATACAAAAAGTAAATTCTAAACTCAGCTACTAGCACCTTTTAAACTCAGCTACTTATACTTAGAGATTACTGTCCTAGAATCTAGAAACTATAAACTTCAAATCTTGGATCTATGTCTATTCAACTCAAAATGACAAATGTATAGTTCTAGAGAGTATTCCCTAGTTGTCCCAAGTTGCACTGTTTAATTTTGACATCACAAAGCAGTAGACTAGTTTTTTTTTTCTATTCTAAAGTGCTGCTAAAATTCATATAAGAGAAACATAGATTTGTGACGGATTTATAAAGATTTTATTTTTGGGATCTTTACACAAATAATTGGTCGTATTTATTATTTAATTTTTCTAGTCATATACAAAAATTATACATTGTTGTGAACTCAATAAGTGACTCGGTGAAGGACATGTTTGGAGATTTGAAAAATTATGTATGGGACCCATTTTGAGCGTAGGAAGGTGCTCATTGCGTGAAGTGCAACATAAGAGAATTAGTTATAAATACAGTAGAAAGCGTAGTATATTTTATGCTGAAGTTGTCAAGTGTTAGCTCTATTTTCTCATCTTTGTTCATCTATACTTTTCATCCTCAATTCTGAGTAAGTCTATTTCTCATCACCTTTCTTCTTAGTTTGCTATTGCTTTATCCTTACTATCATTAGCATTGTAATTCCAATTAATGTTGAGTTTATAAAATCAGTTGGTTTGGGTGAAATATTTTGGTTTGTTACATTAGTGCTTTCATCCATCGAACTCCATCGAAGATAATGTTTTTACAGGCAACTCGGAGAATTGGATTTTTCGGGCCGAGTTGTACTTCACTTACCTTGGCTTCTCCAAGAAGGACTGACTGCCTCTTCCTTCCTTCTACCTGGAAGGCGATGCCCTGGCATGGTTCAATTGGTTGTTTCGCAACAATCAATTCTATGATTGGGACCATTTCAAGGAAACATTTCATCTGCATTTTCCAAAACGAACCTTTGCTAATTTACAATGTAGTTCAACTTTCTATGAGCTTGAATCTGCTTCCAGACCAGACAACAAGACGAAACAAGAATTTTTTGTAATGTCTACTAGAGTTTTACCTAATGCAATGGCTGATAGGCCTTTGGTTATAGCAGCAAACTCCAAAATCGATCCTTCTTATTCTTTCGGTTTATTCACAAAACTTCAAGTACCTGATATATGTAATCCCATCTCTAGTTTAACTGATAGAGAGAAGTGTGCACCATATGAAAACAAGGGGTTCGACAAAATTTCTCACCATGACGAACCTGCTCTGCCCTGCCATTTTACATGCGATGAATCACTCTTCGTTCCTCTTGTTGGACAAGATCAGCTTGTGCCCTGTGAGATTGCTCAATTTCCTTTTACTAAGAATTTATGCGCTAAATCTAACAAGCTTTTGGCTGCACGAGCCCTTCTTTTTGAGATGCAACCTGATTTAGAGGATAAAAAATTTGAGGAGTCGTTCGATGAAATGTTAAATAGTTGTTGCCCACCATCATTTGCGAAGGCGCAATCAGATGCCCCAATTAAAATGATCCATGAAGATGCTATATGTCCTAAAAGCTGTGAAGTCCAACTGTTTGCTAAAAGTCCCCAAAGAGATATGCTAGTGAAGTATGTTACTGCACCTTCTTTTGATCACGACCCTACTAAACAGCAAATTGAATTTGAGACTTTTGAAGACATGTATATTGGTGAATTTCTCTGGGAGCTTGAGAGTATTGAGGACCTATATCTTGATAATTCTTTTAAGGAGAATGAGGACGACATTCCAACAAGTTACATGCCTTCGGATAAAATGCTATCTGATGATGGGCATAGGGAATCTACTGGGGGATTCAATGATCACCATATTTTGAATCGATTTCCATTTGATCGTGGTGCTAATTTCTTATATGTCACCATAACATTAACTGTAACAAATCTTTATGTATGGGATCCAGAACTTAGTTCTGAGTTCATGGATCTAACATGTGGTACAGAAAATGAGGAGGTACATACATTGTTTGAAGAAATTAGAAACAAAAGGAGTTGCTTATTTGCAAAGTTGTATGATTGGGTGACTGTGGGTGGAGTCGAAACGGGTGTCGAATGCAGTTGTAATTTTCAAAATTCTTGTACATCATACAAGCTACTAGGCGAGTCTAAAGCACATTCCTTTTTGTATTCCTTTGATGGTGCTCCTACTCACCTTGAGGAACAGTCCATAATGTGGTGTCACCGTGAGATTGCTTATCTAATTGTTGTAATGCATTGGATACTAATGGAGCTCATTCATTATGAAGAGGTCATCACTCGCTATAGCCCCGTATACAAAATTTTAATGTTGCTTTCCTGCTGGGTTGGAGTTCCTAATTCTAAAGTTCTAAAGTTGCATCAACCTAGTAAGATTTTGGCTATGTTTGCTGGTAAAAAAGGATGGAAGAGCAAAGCGCCAGCACATTTATTAAAGCTTGACAAAGGACTGCATTGTCTCAACTTAATGGAAGAGTCTAAGCTCGAACATGACAATGCACGTTATGTCCTCATTTTATATATTGCATGGTCGATCAAGTCAATTAGTTTATGCTGGAAACTATATATATGAAGCTGCAGAATTCATGGATATGTACTTACTGGTTGTTGGGGTTAACATGAAGCCATTTAGAGGGCTTGTCAAGGTGGGGTTCCAAACCATCATATATATTTCGCAATATTATTCATCTTCCACAGTATATTTGGTTGTTTATCTCAAGTTTGCTAGTCTTCCCTTTGATCCCGGTATACATGATATCACTATAACATATTCTATCAACCTAAATATGTTTACAAATAGTAATAATTTTTCTACTTATGATCCATTAGCTACACTATGGGGTAATTAGATTTATAGTGAAGAGAAGTTAGCATCATGTGTTGTTTGTATTGTTTCAATGTCTAAGGACGCAGGACTACTTGGGCAGGTTATTACGAGCCAACGCTTCGACTTTTACCCCTATGATCCAGGAATCCAGGTTCTGCTACCTAACACCTATGATCTTGTATGTAGGAAGGAGGTTGTTGCCAATGTTTTGCTTGGTGGTATTTGTACATATTATTCTGTTAAGTTGCTACCTCGAACCAAAGATCTAAGTGCAACTGCTATAAATATTGTTGAGGCCTCTGAAGAAGCTGGATGGATGAAACCAAATCATCGTTACATAAACAAAAAGGGTGCAACATTCATTCAATCATTTTATCCCTAGTGTCAGATGGCGAGATCTATTTTCCATGGCTATAATCACAGTGAGGAAGCTAAAATTTCGTGAAATGCCTTACCCAATTTAACAATAGGGATGGGAAAAAGAGTTGTTCAAATTGAGATTAGACTAATTTATGTTGCCCTTTCCTGTGCATTTCTTTGCACTGATGCAAGAGTAATGAGCCACTACGTTAAGCTTGTTGCTGATGCTTTTTTGGGTACCTTAAGGTGTGACATAAGATTGCTTTCATTGATGGCAGATGTTGATTTACGTCACTATATTATTACGCCTCGTACCAGATGCGAAGATGTTGCTGTGAATTACTCATTTGCCGTTGACAGTGTCAAGCGGATATTGCTGCAATTTCTACTTTACTCGAACCTTGCGGACAAGGTTCTATTTGAGACGGTAAGTATTGTTGTGAACTCAATAAGTGACTCGGTGAAGGACATATTTGGAGAATTGGAAATTATGTATGAGACCCATTTTGAGCGTAGGCAAGTGCTCACTGCGTGAAGTGCAACGTGAAATAATTAGTTATAAATACAGTAGAATGCGTAGTGCATTTTATGCTGAAGTTGTCAAGTGTTAGCTCTATTTTCTCATCTCTATTCTTCTATACTTTTCATCCACAATTCTGAGTTAGTATATTTTTCATCACCTTTCTTCTTAGTTTTCTATTGCACTATCCTTAATACCAGAACCTAAATGTGGTTCTTTTTGTCAAGTAGGACGGAAATAAGTGTAAAAAAAAAGAGTGACATATCTATGTATAACCGCTCTTTTAAAGAGCACTATACATTAACGGACATTTTGGACGTTAAGGTATAACGCTCTTTAAAAAAGCGTTATACATATAACGCTTTTAATAACAGCGTTATAGATGTATAGCGCTTTTTTAAAGAGCGTTATACCTGTTTTGTGAGCCCGCCAATAAATCTCATGCCATAACAATAATTTAAATGGGTATAACGCCCTTTAAAGAGCGCTATACCTAAAAATAAAAATAAAAATCAGCCCAAAAGATGTGCCATAATCTCAGCCTTTTCCTGAGGATCCATAGCAAGTGTCTCAAAAGTACTGGGATGTTTAAAGGGTACCGATTCCCAAGGATGGCCTCTGGAATCAATTGAACCCCCACGTGAATTCGTGTACAACAACCGATCTTGGTTTTTCCTTCGAATTTCATTTGCTTTTTCCATGACAAAATCCAGATAAGAGCCCAACACCACTGCTTTGTCTTTCTTCTTGGCACGTAGGAGGAAACCCCTTTTCTCTTCTGGGAGAGGACGCCATGAAAATGTCTGGGCCTGCCTTGGGATGACGACGTGTTCCCACAGGACTTTAACAGTACCATTGAATGTGTCAATGAGAGAATCTTTATTGGAAAGCCCAAAAGTGATGGTGCTGGAATTGAGTCCCCTTGTGAGACTGAGGCGATTCCCAGTGATGGAGGCAGAGCTGCTCAGGTAGAGTTGAACGGTGTTGTAAAGCTCATTGGTATTAACGCCGTCGATCTCCGTTATGTCATAGTAGTAATGGGCAAAGAACCAGTTGCAGATGCGATGGATGAATTTGAGGGACGCAAAACAGACTTTTGCTGGGAAAACTGTTTGAAAGCCCATACCCCCATCATTGATGCCAACGTTGTCCACAACTCTGTCATCCCTCCATGCATAGCGCTCTTTAAAAAAGTGACGTATATATATATATATATATATATATATATATATATATATATATATATATATATATATCATTTTTTAAAGAGCGCTATATCTTAACGTTTAAAATGACCGTTAATATGTAGTGCTCTTTAAAAGAAATATTTAAAGAGCGCTATATCTTAACGTTCAAAACGTCCGTTAATGTATAGTGCTTTTTAAAAGAATGTTATACATAGATAAGTCACTCTTTTTTTTTACACTTATTTCCATCCTACTTGGTAAAAAGAACTACATTTAGGTTCTAGACTCTCATTAGCAGTTGCATTGTAATTCCAATTAATGTTGAAATAATACAATCAGTTGGTTTGGATGAAATATTTTAGTTTGTTACATACATCGATTATACATATATAATACATGAGGGACGAATGGCCTTGCAATTAGCTAGCCAATTACTTTAGCCCAAAAGTATTTCAATACACTAACCAAACTTTTCATATTATGGCGCTAGTATTTATGTAACCAAAACAAATTCATGTAAAGGAATAAGTCAGATAAAAATATCTCGATTCAAAGTTCGATATTACATATAGAGATCGAATATGAATTTTAACATATGTTATATTCCTGGATATACTGGAACAAAAACTGGCTATTAGCTTTAGATTATATATTAAGCATATATCATATAAAATGTGACAAATAGAGTAAGCTTATTATTGTTTACCCTTCAAATCGGATAACAATTGAATTTATACGTGGTTTTAAGGATTCATGATACAACTTGGTACGAATTAAGAGAATAGATTAATATTGAAATTGACGATAAAGGAATAAATGCAAACCACACGAATCGAACAGCCTTGGCCCTCGAGTTCGATCACCCTTGAACCAATAGATGTTTCAACAGATGTATGAACAGAGTAACAAGATGATAAAAGCTAGAAAATGATAGTATATTGCTTTATGTTGCGTAATGTGATCCCTTTTACAAATGATCAGACCTCCTTTATATAGTAGGACAGTTCTACTCTTGATACAATAATATATGAGGTAAGAAATCTCATGATTAGCTAATTAATTGGCCTATCCTTGATACGTGCCGAGATTTCTGTCGTGATCTACAACCGATCGCGGATATTTCTTCCTTCCGTTATTCGGTTTGGAAAATTTCCCTCGATCTCGCCCGATCTCGATTTTGTTTGGTCCCAGGGTCTCAAACTTAACAGTATAACCTCGCACCTCGGTTCGATATAATTCGAGGTTGAACCTTAACCTATCATATTTCTGTCTCGATTAGTCACACAAGGGGCGAGCACGGTTTTGACCGTATACAGATAGTTCCCTTGTTTCTCAGAGAGAAGATGATGAGAAACGATATGAACTTTCGAATCTCGTCTCGATGGGCCATGACGTAAGCGACAAACGGTCAGTGGGACACCCGACTATGACGTTGTTACACCCCATGATTTTGTATGTGAAAGTACATCGTAAGTCAATTGATGTAAGCTTGAAAATGGGATCTTCTTTGAAAGTATATAAAGTGATTTACTAATGTTACGTCCCATTTTCTCAAGCCTTTAAGAGTTATCATTCGGGAGAAAATATTTCTAAGTGGACATGTTGTTACATCTCGTACTTCAGACGTCACTATCATTATAGGATTATCTAAAGTACGCTAAAAAATGACGAAATCCTTCTACTAGAATAAGAAAGGTTTACCGAAGTCTTAAGTTAGTTAAGATGAATATGAGACTTTCTAATTATGATTTTAATGAGTTTAAATTCATTATATGACTATATATGATATTTGGATATGGAATATAAAGTTTGGAAAAAATCGGATTTAAGTTGCGGAAAAATCGAGTTAAGTTTGGGAAATTCGCGAGACTGCGCAGGAGGCCCCTATGGGACCCACTTGGTCGGAGCCAGATCTTTACTTATTCTTATCTCGTTTTAGGGATGATCTTTGCTCATTTTTCGTTCTCCTTTCAGACTCACACTCTCCAAACCCTCCCAAACAGGCTCCCCAAAGGCTCCAAACAAATTCCAAAGGAATACACCATAATCAAACATCAAAAGTTAGTCTAAGTAAAGAAGGGAGTCTATATGGTGTCGTGATGTGATTAAGGGTGGTTGTAAGATAAAGGAAGCTTTGGTTTGAGTTTTTTCAGATTCTTTAAGGTATGTATAACACCCTATTTCTTGTAATTAATCTTATCTATGTGTTGGTTAAGTTATTGGATGAAGATTACACGATAACACTTGAAAGGGAAAGAGTTGTTGTTATCTTTTGTTGGGTTGTTTTAAGGCATATATATATATATATATATATATATATATATATATATATATATATATATATATATATATATATATATATATATATATATATATATATATATATATGCGCCTAAGGTATATAAATCATGTTCTTGGTTGTGCTTAAGGTTAATCATGTGTTGTTTGAGTTAAAATCTTCAAGATAGTAATTGATATGGCATAAGGAATCGTTATCTTTTTTGTGGGATGGGTTGAGGCTATATATATGGTTGCTTGTGGCTGAAAATTGTTATAAATAGTTTGATTATGGTGTGGCTTCTATTGTTAAGCTTATCTATGTGCTAATTAAGTGGATTGAAGAAGATAACATGAAAAACAAGAGGTTGACGATAAAGGTTAAGGTGCTAGGCGTGTGGACTATTTTTGAAGATTATTCTTATGATGTTTTGGGATGAAAATGATATGGTAAGCATAAGTATGATGTTATACAAGTTGTAGGCAGATTCATGGAAAAGGAATTGGATTGAATTATATTTTGTTAATTGTAAATCGAGCTTGCCGCTCAAAATGGTTATTGAAGTAATTAGAGAGTTTATTTTGAATTATATTATTGTTGTTTGGGTTGTTTGGTGACTTTTAGTAACTTATGGGATGTACTAAAAACAGGGGAGGTGCTGTTCATTTTTTTTGTGTGTAGAATATTAGTTTTGAAATATGAGAGTTACAATGCTTATATGATGACGACGAAGTCGGTTTACTAATTGTAGACGTAAGAAGATCATATTGAGCTTGGTTGACGATTGGAGAGAATATTGCAAAGGTATGTAAAGGCTAAACCTTTTCTTCATTTTGGCATGATTTCGTAACTACATATGTTTGATAACGAGACATAAAGAGAAGTTCACATTCATGAATTTATTCACATTATACTAGTTTCAGAAGTTACAGTATTCTCCCTTATCGGGACTTTATATTCAGTTAAGTATTATTTTCTTCCAGTCAAGAGAGCAGAGGTTTTATATATATATATATATATATATATATATATATATATATATACACACACACAGTATTACAGTATTTTCACCACCATCGAGCTATAATCGATGGGCAGGCCCCTATTAGGCTACCTCTGATCAGATGGTAAGTTATATACCGAGCCTACTGTGGCCGGACACCTATGAACGAGCCCAGAATGGCCGAGATACAGAGCCTAGTATGGTCGAGCGCCTATGAGCGAGCCTACTACGGCAGAGCAGTTACACATACCGAGCCTTATATGGTCGGCCAGCTATTTTACTTACTATATTGAGAGAGATGAGTCAGTATCCACAGGTAAGCATATCTTCAAATTATATTTGACTCCCAAGTACTTTCAGTTATTATATTATCAATTCAGTTTCAGATTTTAGTTATCTTGTTGCCTTACATACTCGGTACATTATTTCGTACTGAAGTCCATTTTGCTGGAGACACTGCATTTCATGCCTGCATGTACTAATAGACAACTGGATATACCTTCCTAGTACACAAAGCCAAACATCAGCTTGGTTGGTAAGCTCCACTTCCTCGGAGTTACCAGGTCGATACCTTGGAATCAATTTTATATATACAGGTTTGATGAGTAGGTCGAGGCCATGTCCCGACCATGATACAATTCAATTATTTCTAGAGGCTTGTAGACGAGTCTTGTACATTTTTTATATCAGTATTGTGGCTTTACCACCCCTATGTAGATGTTTAATTTATTATTGCTGGTTGTACACGTAATTTTTAGATGATTTAGAATATGGCCTCATCGTCCTAAGTTGTGGGTTACCCTCCAGAGTTCATAGTTATAGAGTGGTACGCTCGGGCCGAGTATGGCACCGGGTGCCGGCCACGCCTCTTCAGATTTGCGACGTGACAGACATAAGCGACAAACGGGTACCGAAACGTTCTGTCGGCCCAGTTACCAAGGCATTAAATACTTGTTTGTTGCTGGTCAGCCACTATGGGTTCTGAACCGTCATCATCAAGCTATAAATACCCTAACTTTCATCTAATCCAACTTTACGTTCAAAGCTCCTCCTATTCTTGTTCTTCAAAAATCACTTTTCTCTCCAATATTTGCACCCAAATTTCTTGAACTTTTAGCAAATCGCTAAACATACCTTCATAATTTCCCTTTCTTCTGTTCTACAATGGGGAAAACTTCTAAGACTGTCCCGCAAAAGGAGGTCGCCTCTTCATCATGACCCGCCGGCGATGGGGCTGCGGCAGAACCACACTCTAAGGAGTTCGTTCCTGCGGGCTGCCCGACCGTTGCTGATTTTAAGATTGAAAAAACTTCCTCGATACCGGGTCGATATAAGCCGGTCTCATGGTACATATGTACGATCACCAACGATCTCCTCACCAAGGTTAAAGAAGATTGTAACTGGGCCAATAAACATATGGTGGTGCCTTCGCCTGAGGAGTCAATCACTACCGACGTGGAGGGTTTCTTAAGTGTTTACGCTTACCCTTTCACGTTGGGTCCCTTAGACCCAATAATTGTTGCTTTTTGCAAGAGGTACGACGTGACTCTTTGCCAGATTCACCTATCATTCTGGAGAATAGGGATTCTCTTTTGATTCTTTGTAAACAAAATCGAGGGGTGTTCTTTCACCCTCGATCATCTTATGCCCCTCTACAGTTCCCGACTCTATCAAGGGGGTTGATCAAACTTTCTCACCGGGTTAGTAGGGCTTTCTTCTCGAGTATAGACGAGGCTCGAGACCGAGGTTGGATGGGCCGATTTGTTTGAATAAAGACTTCGGACCTCATCCTTGCCGAGGACATGCCATTTCTCGAGAAATGAAACATAAAATGTAAGTAGTACTTTGCCTTGAAGATATAATCTTTATTGTTTTCCCTCTTATGTCCTTTCTTATCGATGTTTTTGGTGTTGCAAATATGGCCTAGATGCCAGACGTATTTCCTCAACTCAAGGAATGGGTCGAGAGCCTTGTATCACAGAGGCCATATTCCGAGCATGCTTGGATGGAATTATCTAAGGGTCGATGGGAGGCTCGTAATCATGGTAAGTTATCTTTCCTGATGTAATAATGTTTGATTTCCTCCTTTCGTTGTCTAATTCTTATCTATTTTCTCTTGCAGGTCTCCCCAAGGACGTTGCTATGAGGCCTCCATCTGGTGATGAGGATGTGCCTCTTGAGTCCCCTGCTCCGAGGCAGGGTGATGAAAAGAAGAGAAGAAGGGCTCCGAGTTCCCCGAACTCGGAGAAGAAAAAACCAAAGAGGAGGTTGGTGCGTAAAGCTAAGGAAAGTACCAGCTCCCTCCCATCGGACTCGATCCACCAACTGACGGATGAGTCTGAAGAAGAAGAAGAAGATAACTTCGAGCTAGTGACTCGGGTGCGGACCGCATTGCCCCGAACTGAGGAGGCTATTGAGAAGGCATTGGCTAGTACCTGCGAACCAGAACGGGGTGCGACTGCTTTGTCCTAGACTAGGGAGGTCGAGAGATAGACCGAGGCTGACACTTCTCGGGCAATAGGACGGTACCACAAGGGACAAGCTTGGGGTGATCGACCTTACCGGGTCCCCTCAGATCTCAAACGCCATGATACGTGAGGCCGGTATGCTAGAAGGTCATTCTCATGAGGGGCCGCAAGGGGTGACTGATATCCACAGTTTCTTGGATAGATTAAAGTCTGCTGCCTCAAAAGATGTCACCGGACTTGGTGACTTAACGGTGCTAAGGAAGGTACCATTATCGGGTGCTAGTGGGCCTTCATCGAGCTCAATGCTGGTGGATCGGTTCTCGGCCCCGAGTGTTAACCCTGACCGCAGGCGGTCGATAGTTTTATTTGTCCCAGGGGATGCCCAGGTTTTCTCTACCCCGTGGGGATTTCTAGCTACCTTAGTTGCTTGGTGACCAAAGAGGACCAAGCCATGATAGACATGGTGGAAATGCCTTGCCTATTTAATGAGGCCCAACACGATTTGAATCGGGTAACTTCAAATGTTACTTCATTATTTATTTTAAATTTGAACTTGTAAATACTCCTAACACCTTTATTTATGCTTGCAGTCCTCGGTATTTCACCATGAGGCTTTTCTCCGAATTTGGGAGGAGTTAACTCGTCACGAGGCTAAGGTTCGGGAGCTCACCGAGAAGAGATACTTATAAGCTTCTGAGTGAAAAGCTTCAGACCGAGTTAGAAGCAGCTCAAAATGAGCATACTGAGTGGGCCGAGCAGGTAAATCGAGTACTTGAAGATAGTGATGACGAACTGGACTCAGTGGCTAACGATCCGATCCTGCAGGTTTGATAAAGTCTTGAAAAAATTGGACAACTCCAGGTGCAGGTAGACACGATACAAACTGAGGTCGATGAGATCAAGAAAAATATGGACCTCATAACCTCGCAAAAGGAAGTTGTCCAAGCACAATTAGCGTCGGTCGAGGCTAAGCTTTAGGCTGCAAAGGAGAAGACCTCGGTGTAGGCCAAGTAGATCGAGGAGCTCCAATATAAGCTTGAAAGCCTGGCCACGGAGCTCAAGGCGGCCAAATCTGAGGTGGTCGTGGTCAATATCAAGGCCGATGCTAAAGTGTCCTAATTCAAGGTTGACGTTGAGGCTATTCAAGCACAGGCCAAGAGCATAGTGGATCATGCAAGGTGGGAAGCTCAAAGGGAATCCCTCGAGGGAGTTCATGCTTAGGGTTTTGACATACTGGCAGAAAACGAGAATGCCAAGGTAGAAGAAGACAGGGACTAGAATTGGCTTTTCTCGAGGAATGCTCCGAGAGCTTATCTGAGTCAGAAGGTGGGGGAGACCCCGAGGATAAACACTCTACCTCCGATGAGGATCAGGCCACTTAGGTCTTTAGATGTTTTATGTTTTGCTTCTTGCATCTTTTTAGGCCGTTTTGGCCATTGTACATTTATATATTGGGCTATTCTGGCCTTTGTAAAAAGACTATATACATAAGGCTTTCTTTTCCTTTGGCTTTCAAATTTTCCCTTTGCTTATTTACTTGTATTCATTTGGGCCGGAACGCCTTAACATAAAATAATTTAGGCTATGTCCGAAAGTTAGAACAAACCTTGTCTTTGCTTTACTTTGTTTTAAGGTGTCTTGGGGGGTTCGGTGTTATCGAAACCTTTTCCCCAAGTAGGTAGCCGATATTGTAGTTTGCCAAGGGTAGCCTTTAGAACCGGTTGTGAATTTTTTTTTTCCGGAGGCCTAACTTTTTTTACGAGTTTCGGATGTCTCTAGGCCGTGTTAATTCGGCCGATAACCTTTTATTTCGGGAGATGCCCATTGGACTTGTTTTCCCGAGCTATCCGGGCTTGCCTAAGATAACAGTCCCCGATTAGGGTGGCCGTGGCCTTTTAATTCTGTGTCCAGAGCTTATGGGATCATCGACGCATCATCCGTAAAGAGGGTTCAGATTCCCGAGGACGTCCCCGAGTATACCAACAACTCTCTTTCGACCTCGGGTATTAAGGCCGGCGTGAAGTCAGCCACGAAGTCAGCCAAAATTTGAGACATAATAGCTGTTCGGGGTCGATATTCAATATCGTACCCACTGATCTCTACGGCCCACTTGGCCAATCGCCCCGACAACTCGGGTTTATGTATTATATTTCGCAATGGGTAAGTTGTCACAACACATATAGGGTGACATTAAATGTACTATTTCAGTTTCCTAGAGGCGCTAAACAAAGCGGGCGCCAATTTTTCTAGGTGGGGATATCTAGTTTTGGATTCACCCAAGGTCCGGCTAATATAATAAATCAGAAATTGCGTACCTTGTTCTTCCCGAACTAGGACTCCACTTATCGCTATCTCCGATACTGCCAGATATAAGTACAGTTGTTCGTCTGCCCTCAGCGTGTGAATCAGAGGCGGGCTCGCCAAGTATCGTTTAAGCTCTTCCAAGGCCCGTTGGCATTTCGGAGACCATGTGAAGTTATTTTTATTTTTCAGGAACGAGAAAAATCGACGACTCTTATCGGAGGACCTCGAGATGAATCACCCCAGGTCGGCATGCGCCCGGTTAGCCTCTGCACGATCTTCACGATGTCTACTACCGTGATATCCTCAATAGCTTTAATCTTGTTAGGGTTGATCTCAATTCCTCGGTTGGATACCATGAATCCAAGAAATTTACATGACCTGACTCCGAAAGCGTATTTTTCGGATTCAACTTCATGTTGTACATCTTTAATATAGTGAAGGTTTCATGCAAATGCTTCTAATGGTCCTCTGCTCGCAGGGACTTAACTAACATATTATCAAAGTAAAATTTCATAGATTTCCCTATTTGTTCTTCGAACATCCGGTTTACTAGGCGTTGGTAAATGGCACCAGCATTTTTTAATCTGAATGGCATTGCGTTATAGCGGTATGTGCCATACTTAGTGATGAACGAGGTTTTTTCCTGATCATCTGGGTTCATTTGAATTTGGTTGTACCTGGAATAAGCATAGAGAAAACTAAGGATCTCGTGGCCGGCCGTGGCATCGATCATGCGATCGATGTTAGGCAAAGGAAAAGAGTCCTCGGGGGCATGCTTTATTTAAATCCTTGTAATCCACATACATTCTTAGTTTGTTTCCTTTCTTTGGGACTACTACTACGTTTGATAGCCATTCGGGGTATTTGAGTTCCCGGATGTACCCTATTTTAAGAAGCTTAGTTACCTCGTCTTTGATGAAGGCATGCTTGATCTCGGACTGGGGTCTCCTTTTCTACTTCACTGGATAGAATTTTGGGTCCAAGCTCAGTTTATAGGTGGTGATCTTAGGTGGGATACCTGTCATGTCGAGACAGGACCAAGCAAAACAATCTATGTTAGCTATAAGAAATTGAATGAGTTTTTTTCTAAGCTCGGGAGTTAACCTCATGCCCAGGTATACCTTTCGATTAGGCAAATGTTCGATCAGTATGACCTGCTCCAACTCTTCGACTGTTGATTTGGTAGCGTCAGAATCATCGGGGACTATGAAGGAACGAGGAACCCCATAATCTTCGTCTTCGTTAGTCCCCTACTTTTCTAGTTGGGTCGATGCCGGCATCTGTGATTGCTAGTTGGTTTCCTGTTTTGCTTTTGAATCTGACTCCTTTGTCGATGGGAGTGTTTATATTGGAATCACTTCATCAACGACAAATATTTCCTTCATAGTGGACTGCTCCCGTAGATTGTTTTAATACCCTCTAGTGTTGGGAATTTTAACACCAGGTGCAGGGTTGAAGGCACAACCCTCATGTTGTGGATCCACGGTCTCCCAAACAGGGCGTTATATCTCATGTCCCCCGACTACGTTTACTGGCAACGTTATTTCCCCCTTAGTAGTTCCACAAGCCATGTCGAATCCGTTTAGTACTCGGGCCGCGGTCATGATTTGGTCTTGTAAGCCGAGATGCTCTACGACCCTTGATCGAATGATATTGGCCGAGCTACCTGGATCAATTAACTTAAGTTTTATTCATGAGTGCAGATATTAACAGTGCATCATTATGGGGCTGTATGATTCCTTCCGCATCCTCATCTTTGAAAGACAAAGTTCCTTCTGGTATGTAGTCCCGAGTTCGTTTCTCCCTCGTGATCGACACCTTGGTGCATTTTAGAATCGGCCCTTGGGGAACATCGACCCCTACAATAATCATATGAATGATGTGTTGATGTTATTCTTGCTTGTTATGTTTATTGGAATCCTTATTTCTAAAATGATTCTTGGCTGGATCACTCAGAAACTCCCGAAGGTGCCCGTCGTTGAATAACCGGGCTACTTTTTCTCTCAACTATCGACAATATTCCGTTCTGTGGCCATGGGTGCCATGATATTTGCATATTTGGTTGAGATTTCTTTGGGCTGGATCAATCTGCAAAGGTCAAGGCCATTTGGTATCTTTGATACGTCCGATAGCTGATACGATGGCGACTGAATCAACATTAAAGTTATATTCAGACAATCGTGGTGCTTCTTTAGGTCCGATAGGCCTGTCGAATCCATTCTTGCTCATGAGCCCTCGAGAGCTCTAACCTCGGTCATTTCTCCTTTCATTTAGTACAGGATTTCGCCTAGATCCTCTTCTCATATGATCTCCATTATACGACCGGTACCGATCCCTGTTCAACCTCATTTCTCGATCAATGTCCCTCTTGATTCTATCAACGGGCCTGAGAGGATAAACGGACCAGGAAGGAGCCCCAAGTTGGTCGTCTTCGACCCTGATCTTTGATTGATATCGATTATGCGCATCAGCCCAAGTAACAGCCGGGTATTCTATCAAATTATGCTTCAACTGTTGCGAAGCCACTAAGCTTCGTACATTGAGTCCTTGGGTGAAAGCTTGAATAGCCCAATCATCGGCGACCTGTGGCATATCCATTCGTTCCATTTGGAATCGAGACACGAATTCTCTGAGCATTTCGTTGTCCTTCTGCCTTACCTTGAAAAGGTCCGATTTCCTAGTTTCGACCTTGATGGCCCCAGCATGCGCCTTTACAAAGGAATCTGTAATCATAACAAATGAATCAATAGAATTAGGTGGTAAATTATGGTCCCATATCATATCTCCCTTTGACAGGGTCTCCTCGAATTTCTTTAGTAAGACAGATTCGATCTCGTCATTTTCTAGATCATTTCTTTTAATAGCACATGTGTAAGAGGTGGCATGCTCGTTCGGGTCTGTCGTTCTATTGTATTTAGGAATCTCGGGTATGCGAAACTTCTTGGGAATCGGTTTGGGAGTCGCGCTCGAGGGGAAGGGTTTTTGCACGAACTTTTTGGAATCCAGACCCTTCAATATGGTGGTGCCCCCGGAATTTGATCGACCCTGGAGTTGTAAGTTTCCACCTTCTTGTCATTTGCCTTGATCTTCTTTTCCTCCTGACTCAAATCGTTTTGTTAGTTCTTAGAGCATCTTCATGATTGCAGGATCGGCCCCCGATTCATTCCCATTCGATTTTCTTGAAACTGATTCGACCCTATGGGCAACTGCCTGGGACGGCTTGGGCTCGATCCTGCTTGGTGGGTGAATCTGGTTTTGGAGCTGGGCTATCGCTGCTTGTTGAGCCTGCAATATTTCAAAGATCACCCGAAGGCTGATCCCGCCCTCTTTACCACCATGTGTGCTTTGAGCGGCTGATCGAACATCGCTACGGATGTTGCTCTCGGGATCGACAGCCAAATTTGTATTGATGGCTACATGCGAGCTGACGTCGATTGGACCTACAACCGGAACTCCATCGAGGCCAACTAGAGGTATGTCGTTCCCTGGTGCTATGTTATCATTTTTGTCGTGGTGACCGAAATCATTGTCCACGTGTACGGGTGCTGACTGAGAGTTCGACATGTTGATCCTGGAATCAAAGATACTTAAAAGAACAAATGTAAAATAGTGTGTGTTATGAAAACTTGTACCATGTAATTACTATTGTCCTTAGCCCCATGGTAGGCACCAAACTGTTTACCCTTTAAATCGGATAACGATTGAATTTATATGTGGTTTTAAGGATACATGATACAACTTGGTACGAATTAAGAGAATAGATTAATATTGAAATTGACGATAAAAGAATAAATGCAAATCACACAAATCGAACAGCCTTGGCCCTCGAGTTCGATCACCCTTGAACTAATAGATGTTTCAACTGATGTATGAATAGAGTAACAAGACGATAAAAGCTAGAAAATGATAGTATATTACTTTATGTTGTGTAATGTGATCCCTTTTACAAATGATCGGGCCCCATTTATATAGTAGGGGAGTTCTACTCTTGATACAATTTTATTTGAGGTAAGAAATCTCATGATTAGCTAATTAATTGGCATATCCTTGATACGTGCTGAGATTTCTGCCGTGATCTACAACCGATCGCGAATATTTCGTCCTTCTGTTATTCGGTTTGACAAATTTCCCTCGATCTCGATTTTGTTTGGTCCCGGGGTCTCGAACTTAACGGTATAACCTCGCACCTCGATTCGATATAATTCGAGGTCGAACTTAACTTATCATATTCCCGTCTGGATTAGTCACACAAGGGGCGAGCCTGATTTTGACGGTCCACAACTATATAACTAAGCGTGTGAGAAATGAGAACTGCACAGCAATATCTCTTACTCAACTTAAATTTCCCGGGTATTCTTTTAGACAGCTTAACTTTCCACTACATGAAAGGATAAGAGTAAAATATAAACATGACTCGTTTACTAAAACAAAAGGAAGGAATACTTTTAATGTACTATCTATAAAGATGTTCCGCAAAGTTAAGGTGGGCATGAAGTCATGAACTATGAAGTATTTTAATCAAGTTAGGGTGGTAATCATGTATTAAGCCAAAATAAAGTACTATCAAAACTCAACTTTGGCAAATTACTCCTAGGATAATCTCTTAGCGGCCATTAGGGGTGTACATGGATCGGATTGATTCGTATTTTTCATTTACCAAACCAAATCAATAGTGTCGGATTTTTAAATCTATAAACCAAATCAAACCAATAAGTTGAGTTTTTCAATCTCGATTTTTCTAGGATTTTTCGGTTTTTTTTCCCGAATTTTCGGGTTCCTTTTCCTGTAAAGTCTTCATAGCACAAAATATGTAACTTGTGCTCCAAATATTTCTTTAGTCCTAGTAGGATACAACTATATAATGTATTTTCCATTAAAATAATACAATAATATGAGATGAGTTATAGCATTGTACTAAAATATTTAATAACAAAGATAATAAAATCACATAAAGAAAATATTACTAATTAATACGCCATAATAAAAATTAACATAATCTAAAAATACTATATAGGTCATGCTAAAATAAGTACAGCTAATAAGTACTATTAATTAGACAACTAAGTACTAAAGAAAAAGATAAACTAGGTTATGCATTTTCATTACAAACCAATGCAAAACTTAAAAATAAATATCCAACACTATTGTCATTCCTAGTATTGAATTGAATTTCCTTTATTAGCATTAGTAGTGATTTGATTTTTATTTGACTTACTACCTTTATGGGCTATAAGATTTATTGGTCCATTCAAGAATGTTAAATCCAAATTTTAAATAATACGTTTAAAGATAAACAAATTTAAGAAATATTTATAAATTATATTACAATAAATATTTGTATGTATAACATATTTTTAAAAATTATATAAATATAATGTCGGGTTGGTTTGGTTTCGGTTTGACTTTTTTTAGTTAAAACCAAACCAAACCAATTATGGTCGGGTTTTTTCTTCCAACACAAAACCAAGTCAAATCAAACCACAATTGAATTTTTTTCTTGATTTGACTCGGATTATCGATTTAGTGCGATTTATCGATTTTCTTTGTACACCCAAAACTGACATTACCGATAAACCGTGGACCCCGGATTTTTTTTTTTTTTTTACAAATATAGTAAACAAGGGTTAGTTTTATTTCACCTCAGATTTTTTCTTTTTCTTCGGTCCCTAGATTTTTTCTTTTTCTCCAGTCCCTATATCTTTTTCGGAGAGACATTTCTGGCATTCTTATATAAACTGCCCTCAGTTCAGCAGATACCCAGATCTGAAAATTTTCGGAAGGCGTCTTGATAAACGTCGTTTCCTGTTCCATTCTCCTTCTACACTTTCTCTTTTTGAATTTCTTTAAAAAAGACAACTGTGAAAATGAGAGAGTGCATTTCAATCCACATTGGCCAGGCCGGTATTCAGGTCGGAAATGCATGCTGGGAACTTTACTGCCTCGAACATGGCATTCAGGTATTTTTATAGATCTGTTTAAATTCAAGTATATGAATTGAAAATTGTTTATATATGTGTGCACATTTTAGATCCATTGTGAAATTTAGTTTTACATATATTATTATTTTTTATTTTTAATATGCGTATTCTGGCGGTTAGAACTATTTGAAGACGCTGTTTTTTTTTTTATTAGATCTAGGTTGAATCAGAATAGATATTCATGAAAAGTATGATATCATCTTATAGATCTAGTTGAATAAAAATTGTGCGCATATGTGTGAATATTTTGGTTTCATTTGCATTCTTATCGCTATTATTCTTTCTGCAAATTGGTACATTACTACCCATTAATCTGTCATTGTGAAATTGATTTTTGTAATTTTTTGTTATGCGTTTGGTAACCTGTTATCACGTGCATTGTTATCTCCCTAAATCTATTGGAATTGAAAATGGCGGTTATAAATCTAGTTGCTTTTGAACAGATTGGAATGGAATTCATTTTTTTTTTCTTATAGATCCACTGGAAATTGCAAATTCTCTGAATATTTCTTTACATTTTAGAACTAATTCAGTTTCTTATTTCTTTATGTCCTATGTGCTGGTTACAGATAGGTTGATATATCAATTGGTATTTAAAAGAGCCAGAAATATGTAATTTCTTTTTGTGAAATTATCCTCAATCTTGTCGAATGCTAGGGGGTAATTTGTGTTTTTTTCGAAGTTTAAAAACCTTTATTACATTTATTTCAAATGTATTTTCTATATAATTACTGATAATGTACGATGTATCATTTGGTTTGCGAACATATACAATCCACTGTACTGCAAACAGTTGGAATATATATTGAAGTATTGTGTAGATTCAATTTAATTCTCTGCATTCTATAGTGCCTATGTACATCTTTTTGTTTTGAAGTCCTGTTTATTCTGCATCACTGAAAATCTTGTTTTTCACTTCTCCCATAGCCTGATGGCCAGATGCCGGGTGACAAGACTATTGGAGGTGGTGATGATGCATTCAACACCTTCTTCAGTGAAACTGGAGCTGGAAAGCATGTTCCACGTGCTGTTTTTGTAGATCTTGAGCCTACTGTCATTGATGAAGTCAGGACGGGAACATACAGACAGCTCTTTCACCCCGAGCAGCTCATCAGTGGCAAAGAGGATGCAGCCAACAACTTTGCCCGTGGCCACTACACAAGTAAACATTATTCCTTGACGCAATGTTTCCTATTTTTTTTAGCTCAATAATGTGCTGGTAGTTATCTTTTTGTCTTGTTTGCAGTTGGGAAAGAAATAGTTGATCTTTGTTTGGATCGCATTAGGAAGCTTGCAGACAACTGTACTGGCCTTCAAGGTTTTCTGGTTTTCAATGCTGTCGGTGGTGGCACTGGTTCTGGCCTTGGATCACTTCTACTGGAACGTCTCTCAGTTGACTATGGCAAGAAATCAAAACTTGGATTCACAATTTATCCCTCACCACAGGTCTCAACATCTGTTGTGGAGCCTTACAACAGTGTGCTTTCAACTCACTCGCTGCTTGAGCATACGGATGTTGCAATCCTTCTTGACAATGAGGCCATTTATGACATTTGCAGGCGCTCACTGGACATTGAGCGCCCCACTTACACCAACCTTAACCGCCTTATTTCACAGGTAATTGAGTGCATATCATTCTGGGCTGTATTGTACATACTATATTCTTCTTCAATCGTAGATAGTAATTTCTGTGCTTCCAATGCAGGTCATTTCTTCTCTGACTGCTTCTTTGAGGTTCGATGGAGCCTTGAACGTTGATGTGAATGAATTCCAGACCAATCTTGTACCCTATCCCAGAATCCACTTTATGCTTTCCTCCTATGCTCCAGTCATTTCAGCTGAGAAGGCTTACCATGAGCAGCTCTCAGTTGCGGAGATCACAAACAGTGCCTTTGAACCCTCTTCTATGATGGTTAAGTGTGACCCTCGCCACGGCAAGTACATGGCTTGCTGCCTGATGTTCCGTGGTGATGTTGTGCCAAAGGATGTCAACGCTGCTGTGGCCACCATCAAGACCAAGCGCACTATCCAATTTGTTGACTGGTGCCCAACTGGATTCAAGTGTGGTATCAACTACCAACCACCAACTGTTGTCCCTGGAGGCGACCTTGCCAAGGTGCAAAGAGCTGTGTGCATGATCTCTAACTCAACCAGTGTTGCTGAGGTCTTCTCGCGCATTGATCACAAGTTTGATCTGATGTACGCCAAGCGTGCTTTTGTGCACTGGTATGTGGGTGAGGGTATGGAGGAAGGTGAGTTCAGTGAAGCACGTGAGGACCTTGCTGCTCTGGAAAAGGATTATGAGGAGGTTGGTGCTGAAGTTGACGATGAAGAAGGGGGTGATGAAGGAGATGAGTACTGAGTGACTATTCTGGTCTAATGTGTTTGTTTTTGTGTTGTTTGGTTGATGGTTGATGGTTTTCTATTGCGCTCCTAGCAATTAGTATTTCCTATTGTGTCTTCTAAACTGAAGTATGCTGTTGTTGAAGTCAAAATATGTTCGTTTGACTGGTTACTTTACATTTCGTGCATGGTCTATATGATTTCCTATGGCTGCTTTTGTGATTCCTGATGAAATTGTCAAGTCAACCAATTTTATCTGTTCCTTTTAAATTCTTGTGCTGCTGTTGGGTCCCTTTTCCATCTTAAAAAAAGAGACATACTTCAGTTAAAACATTTTAATTAGCACATAGCTAAACTGAAAGTTAGTCTTTCCTTGTAGTAGTAGTAAGTAGTAGTGGTAGTAGCTAAATTTGGTGAAGCGTATTGAAGATTTTTAGAATTTAAAACCTAGTATTGATTGGATTTCTTTGTTGGGCCATGATATACTTCTAATCGTAGAAAAGAAGTCTCAAGCTTTGACTTCAGCCAGCAACTTAACAATAAAAAAGTTTGTACTACTATTTTGTAGCCGAAAGAAAGAAGTAAAATACAACAAGCATGAGTACAAAAGAAAGAAAATTACGTAGACTTACTCTAGTTGGTCTATATATTTGTAGTAGTTGTTGCCAATATCGTGTGAACATTGAAAAATTGGGTTTCTTGAAGCAAATCATGAAGCAAAAATTGAGGTGGAAGTATTATTTAATTACCATGATTGACTCATAAGTATGCATGTAAAAAGTAGTTTTATAGGATCACTTTTTATTGGTTTGGTGTAATGTAAACGGTAAGTATGAATCAGTATTTTACTACTCTCTCCATTTCATTATATATATATATATATATATATATATATATATATATATATATATATATATATATATATATATATGTGTGTGTGTGTGTGTGTGTGTGTGTGTGTGTATTTACCCGGAAAATGGTACAATTGAATTTGTTTGCGATTTCTAGACAAATGAATCAATTTGATCCCATAAGATAATAAATCAGTCAATTTGGATACAAGATACTTAGCTCAAATGTAGATAAAACGATAGATATGGAGAGCCCGGGGATAGAGTTTCCGGGCACGATGATTATAAGAACAACAAGCTAGAGACAGAAAAATAGTATCAAGACGCTGTATTAGAAGAATTCTTTGATGTCCAGAAAAATCGTCCTTTACAATGATAGTTGACCCTATTATTTATAGCTCAGTGGGCGTAATGGTCAGGCCCACCACTAATGACAATTATTGGAATGTGATAATGAAAACATAATGGTAAACATAAATGCCCGAATTCCTATAATGAGCCGTTACTCTTTAATGCTATGGAATATTCTTCATTAAATGCTGTCAGGCGCAACAAGCTTAATGCCTTTATGGACTTGCCTTTCTCGGTGACACATGGGGTAGATATGCCCGGTTTTCTATCCTCCCGGCTTTGATTCCACGTGTCCCCTTCTTTGGTAGTCACGTATTGTAACATATTTTACCCAATACAAACAGTCCCCCTACTTTTCGGTGACATAACTTTGTGTTACTGGAAAGTTGGTGAGAATCTTCTTTTGGCGGTAATTACTATAATTCCTTTTGAAGGTTACTAACGGTTGATTAGATGCCTGTCCTCCCGCATTTAATGCCTATAACATGCGTCCTCCCATGATTTAGCATAGGGGTGTTCAAAACCGAACCGAAACCGAAGCTTAATGGTTTATTGGTATCGAGTTAACGGTTTAACGGACGGGGAACAGATTAAAATTTTTTTATTAACGGCTTATCGGTTTGGGGGCGGATTATTCAATTTTCTTAACGGATAATCCGTTAACCCGTTAAGAATATATATATATATATATATATATATATATATATATATATATATATATATATATATATATATATATATATATATATATTAAATATCAAAAACCCTTCCACTTCTTCGAGCTATTAGCTTAGCTTATTCTCCCACCCTACAACAAGATTGTTTAAGCTGCTGTTTATGGTTCACCTCTGCTTTTGTTTTTTTAAACTAATGCATGTGGTCTATGTTTAATAGAAGAACAACAGTGTTGTGCCACAACTTTTATCCCACATTATTGATGATAGTACTGTCTTGAATTATGTTCTGGGGAAAGAGCACATTTGCGTTTCCTGTAAAATGTTTAATGCTTATAATCCATCCCTATTTCTATACATAACTGCCTTTTGCTTGGTGTTGTTTGTATGGTTAATGATATAGCGTGAAATGCTTGGTTGAGAGTTTAAGTTAGAAATTTGAAGTTGTTGTTTGAACTTTGAACCTGCAGAAATTCAAGCACTGTTAGGCGTTAGCTGCAGGCCAAACATTTATGTGTAGTCTGCTCACTTATGGATTAGTCATTTTGAAATATGTATTCTGGACTGATGTAATGTAGTCTGCTTTGGGATTTAATGGTAGGCATTAACAGAAATATATGTCTGGACTCATATGTAGTCTGCTTTGGGATGTAATGTAGCCTACAATATATTCTGCTTTTTTCGCTCTACAATACACGACACACTACATCATTCTTATGTAGGCGTTAACAGACATGTATGTCTGGACTCAATGTGTAATTTTCTATTCTGAATTTGTATGCTAGGCAGTCAGCACATAATTAATGCACGCAATATAAATTGAATTAGGCCGATAAGCCGCCCGATAAGAGCTAAACCGATATCAATTCGCCCGACATCTTATCGGGTGGCTAGCGGATTAATACATTTAAAAGCCGATAACCGTTAAGCCAAATCGTTAAGAGTAATTAACCGCCCAATTCGCCCGATAAGCAGCCCTAATTTAGCATGCCTTTTGCCTGTTATCGAGGTAATTGGAGCCAAGTATTTTAGCCGTCTAAAATTTTTACCTATACGTATCAACTCCCTTTTCCTTTGGATTTTACCAGTTGCTTGAACATCCAACCTGTATCCCTGTTTTACATCTTTTCTCTAATGTTTTCCAAACACAAAACTTTTTTTTTTCTCTTCTCCAATGACTTCTTCATCTAAACGCGCTGGTTCTTCGAAGAGCAAGATTAAGAACGAAGATTCTGTTCCTCCAATAGTAAGTTCCATAATCTCTAGAAGGCTCAGTACTTTGAAGGATTTGGAGGAGAAATTTCCCACTGATAACCCCCGTACATGGGCGGTTAGCAGGTATCCATCTTCCATTCACCTTTTCAGTATCCCTAATGTGAAGGAAGACCGCTGCTGCCCAAATTTGGACATCATCGCTCCCGACCTATCGGAGCGAGTGACCCTTCCCAGAGAGGGAAGCTTGATTCCGTGATAGAGGAATTTTGCACGTACCCTTTTATCTTGGGTACATTTTCTTTGAGTGGGAAGCTTGATTCCGTGAAAGAGGAATTTTGCCTCCTCTACCAGGTATGTTTGGCACAGGTAAACCTTTCTGTGTGGAGGACGGTTGCCTGCCTTCGCTTGTGCTTTAAAACCAGAAAAGAGATGACCCTGGCTCACATGATGAATCTGTACTCCCCCAAGATCTTCCGCAGGGGGATGATGAATCTTTGCAAACGTGGTCAGCATGCTTTGATTTCCAGCATGGATAATGACAATGACCGAGGGTGGATGGAACGGTTTGTTGCAGTTGCCTCCGGTGACATTATTCCAATAACGGACTCATCCTTTCTGGTTGCTTGGAACCGTTCCCGTAAGTTTTCTTTCAATATGTTCTCTCCTGCTAAATGCCTTTTTATGCACGCCTGTATTGATCTTTCAACTTCTGTATGTTATAGCGACCCGATGGGTCTCAGCGGTGGTAGAAGGCTTGGACCAGTGGGTTAAAAAGATATTGGATATCACCACGCCCGAAATCTGTTTGTGGAAAGAACTGTCCATCAAATACAGGTGGAAGGCCAAAAATCATTGTAACTATAATTTGCTTTGCTTCAGTTTTTGCATATGTGGAATTTGGCTGAATCTATTGACTTGTTTTTCAAATTAGGTCTACCCCCGGGCTCAGTCGAGATCCCTGAAGAGGATATTTTGGCCGACCCTGCTGATGCGGCGAGACTACTCTAGGAGGCGCTTGCTCGAACGGGTGCCTCCGGGTCTACTCCGGGGACAAATATTTCTTCACGGAGTCCCCGGCCAGAGAACAAGCAACCAAAAAGAAGGCATTCCTCTGCGGCTGGGAAGAAGAATAAGAGGGCAAAGGTTGATGCCCCTGAATCATTCCAGGTGGCGACGTTGGCCGGTCCTCTCTCCGGGCCGGTCATAGATGCAATAGTGATTGATGGTGAAGAAGCTAGTGATGAGGGAGCTTCTCTTCATAGAAGACAACAACCCTTATCCTCTCAACAGGATGCTCAACATGTTGACGCAGTCACATCCGCCGAGGATGATGTCTCGGCACTTTGGGAAGTGTTTGTTTTGGTGGAAAATACCAACTCTCGTTCTCAGGCCCCAATTGCTTTGCCCGGTACTACGAGGCAGTGTACCAGGTTCTTGCCGTCCTTGGTTGGTGAGCACCCAACAACCAGTGCTGCCTTCAATGCAGATATTTCCCGTTCTTCTCCCTTACCAGCTTTATCACCCCCTTCTTCGGCACCAACTGCTGCTATATCATTTCCATCTTCATCTATGCTTCCACCAACAATATCACCTCCATCGGCCGCACCTGACCGTGCTGAGGGTGTTCCTTTCCCACAGTCCCCTATTCATGGGAATTTGGGAAAAAATTATGCTGCCCCTTCTGAAGATCCTCAGAGGAGGAGGAATGTTACCCTTTCAGTATCTACCGGGTGCAACCTTCTTTCCCGGCCGATGAAGCTTGAACATTATCTGAAGCCATTGGCTTTAAAGAAGGATTGGGAAAAGATTCAGACACTCTCGGGAGAGTGTTTGTTGAACAATGTCATGCATAATGTCGCAGCGGTATGTTTCTTTCTTCCTCTGCTATTTTTGAGCTTCTGAATGAATGCATTTTAAGCTTTACCTCTTCTTATCTCGCAGGCCAATTTTCTTGCTTTCGAGGGCCTACAAAGTTTAATCCGCGAGAAGGAAGAACTCTCTTCTGAACGGGATTAGCTTTTGGCAGAAAGGGCACGGACTGTTCTTCACCTTTCGGAGCTGGAACCAGGGCCACCGAGGCCGATGTTTTGGAAGCCCTTTTGCAGCAAAGTGAGTAGGAAGTGGTAACCCTCAGCGAGGAAGTTGGGCCGCTGAGGGCCTGTTTTGATGAAGTCAAGGCTAAATGGGCTGAGGTTCAGAATGCCATTCTTGCTGCCGATGATCATGAGGCTGCTGCTGTTAAAAGGGTAACTAATTTAGAAGCAGCCTTGAATTTTAAGGCCGAAGAGCTTGCTGCCGCGGGGGCGAGACATGCCCGGTTGGAGGATAAGTATAAGAAAACTATCGAGCATAACAGGCTCTATAGTTCAATCGTCCATGATCTCGATGTCAGTCTCTGATTTGCCAGGTTCGCCCGGGATAATCTTTTTGCCGAGATCGCTCAACTCAAAGAAGAACTCAGGAGCCGAGAGGCTTCCCTTATTATTGAAAAAACTTATGCTATGTACAGCATGGGGAGAAAGACCTTGGAAAGAGCCAAAGCCGGCATTTTTGATATTGATGCCGAAATTGCTAAGGCACGCGAGCTTGAGTTGGCTGCAAAGAAAGGACTCCCAGCGCGGTCTGATGCTCTAGGTTCTTCTGATTCTGGTTCCGAGATTTCGGACACTGAAGAGAAATCGGAAGGCGATGATGCCGAAGATCAAGCTGGGGAAGATGTTGAGCCATCGGTTGAACCGGCTACTGCTCCTAGGGATATGGATGCTTCTCTTCCTCCCGATTCCAGTGATGTTGTAGCTTAGCTTTTTCTTTCCCTGTTTTGTATTTCTTTTGGCACATTCTTGTAAATGAAGACATATTTTTGCTCAAATGTTTGATCGAGTCTTACTTTTGCTTGAATGTCTGTGCATATTTTCCTGTATGTGGTCTCGGATGCATTTTCTTCGATGCACTTCTGTCTCCGAGAATTATTCCTTTTACCTGAGGGTTTCAATAAGTATTTGCGCAAGTTTGGTATCTGCGTCTTTTTCATATGTGGCTTCGGGTGTATTTTTTCACGATAGCATTTTGGTTCCGAGGATATATTCTTCTAGAACTAACCTTTTAATAGGAGGGGTTTTTTAAGTGTTTGCGCAAGTTTGGCTTCCGCGTCTTTTTTATATGCGGCTTCGGGTATATTTTTTCCCAATAGCATTTTTGGTTCCGGGGATATATTCTTCGGAACTAACCCTTTAACATGAGGGTTTTTATAAGAGAGGGCCCTCTTATGTTTACTGTGCTCTTGAAGAAGACGTCTCTTGTTCATTATGGCACTAACATTTGAAGTACTTGTTTAACTTTCAAATGACAAAATTAGCTCATCGTGTAGGCAAGAAACAAGATAAAAGCAAAAGGATTTCATTTCATTCCTTCCGTTTTCATAGTTTACATAGGCATTTTGCTAAAAAGAAGTTGCCATGACTTGTGGCTATCTTGTATAACTTGTTTCTTCCGGGATGGCTGTGCAGTCCCCGATCCCAATGATGCGTGGCATTCGGTGTTGCCTTGCCAGATTTTCATTCCCGATTGATGTGGCATTCAGTGTTGCCTTGCCAGATTTTTGTTCCCGGTTGACGTGGCATTCAGTGTTACCTTGCCGGATTTTTATTCCTGGTTGATGTGGCATTCAATGTTGCCTTGCCGGATTTTAGTTCTCGATTGACGTGACATTCAGTGTTGCCTTGTAATCATATCATTATTGTTCTAATGCGAAGAATGAGAATTGAAACATTGGAAGTCTTGTATCTTCGAAGGTCCCACCGATGAATTGCTACGTCAACTCTTCGCTCGGTAACATATTTTGCTTTCCCCTTAGGAATTCATGCTATCGAGCGAAAGAATACCTAACAATCCTCTAGTGTTTTATGCTCGTGAACGATCGTGTAACCTTTGTTTGGTAGCAAACTTAACTTCCCGATGGGAATTTGCTACCAAAGCAAAGATTACCTTATCGTCTCTGAGTGTAGACTTGTTTGTTTGCCTTGTCATCAAAGGTTTTATTACTGCTGTTTTTGTAGTATGTTTGTGGTCACTGCCTCGTTAAAAACCTTGCCTGAAAAAACCCAATTGGGATAAAAAGCAGAACGAAGGATAAAAGAGTGCAGCACATACTTTCCGTTTTGGCTGTTGTTTGTCAGCAGTAATATGTTTTGAGATGAGCCACGTTCCAGTTGCTGGGCAACTTGTCTCCGTTGCGGTTTTCCAACTCGTATGACCCTTTACCGGTGATAGATGAAACTCGGTAAGGGCTTTCCCATTTAGAGGCTAATTTGCCGGCGTTGAGTTCTTGGGTGTTCTGAGTCACCTTCCTCAAGACCAAGTCTCCTACGTTTAAAATAACGAAGGTTGGTTCTTTGATTGTAATACCGCTCCATCCTCTGCTTTTGGGCTGCCATTCTGACATGTGCCAAGTCCCTGCGTTCCTCGAGCAGTTCTAAGTTGATTACCATTGCCTCGTTATTTGACTCTTCGTCTGCCTGCAAATACCTTAAGGTTGGTTCCCCTACTTCCACCGGTATCAAAGCTTCTACGCCGTATACTAGGGAAAAAGTGGTTTCTCATGTGCTTGACTAGGCCGTTGTTCGGTAGGCCCATAGCACTCCAGGTAATTCTTTAGGCCAATTGCCTATTGCTACTTCCAACCTTTTCTTTAGGTTTTGCACAATTGTTTTGTTTGTTGACTCTGCATGGCCGTTTGCGCTCGGATGGTAGTGTGAAGAGGTAATCCTTTTTATCTTCAAATCTTTGAGGAATTTTGTGATTTTTGCGTCGATAAATTGTGGCCCGTTGTCACATGCAATCTCTTTCGGTATTCTGAACCTACAAATTATGTTTTCCCACAGGAAGTCGACCACTTCGCGTTCTCCGATCTTTTGATAAGGACCTGCTTCCACCCATTTGAAAAAATAGTCAGTTAAAATTAGAAGAAACTTTACCTTTCCAGGAGCCGGTAGTAGCGGGCCGACAATGTCCATTCCTCATTTCATGAATGGCCATGGCATAAAACTGAATGCAGGGGTTCCGCCGGTTGATGTACTAGTGGTGCGTGGAGTTGGCACTTATCACATTTTCGTACAAAATTTTTGGCATCTTGTTCCATATGGGGCCAGTAATACCCTGCTTGGACTAATTTCAGCACTAGAGAATCTGCGCCGAGTGGTTGCCGCATATCCCCTCATGGAATTCTCTCATGACGTAATTGGATTCTGATGCACCTAAGCACTAGGCTTTGAAAGGATTTTTGTACAATTGGCCTTTCTTAAAGCTATAGCGTGCGGCTTTGGCGCGTAATGCTCTCGATGTTTTGGGGTCTTCAGGCAACTTTCCATGCTCGAGGTAATTAATTATCTCGTTTCTCCAGTCGTAGACCAGACTAGTTGAATTTACCTCGCAGTAACCATATGTGTCCAAGGCTAAGTTCATCAGTTGTACTACCGTACCTGATTCCGGTCCTCGGATTTTTGTTTTTGAGCCCAGATTTGCCAATGCAACTGCTTTCGCGTTTTCTTACCTCGGGATGTAGGTTATTGACCACTCTCGGAATCATGATAATAAGGCCTGAACCTTTACCACATAGTATTGCATTCGCTCATCTTTGGTGTCAAAAATTCCGTAGACCTGGTTTACCACCAGCTGCGAATCACCTTTGATTTTGACGGCTTCGGAGTCGAGCCCCCGGCCCAATTTGAGCCCTGCAATCAAAGCTTCATACTCTGCTTCAATGTTAGTTAAAGGAATCGTTCTGATAGCTTGCCTTAAGGTTTCCCCCGAAGGTGTGATCAAGACTATCCCGAGCCCAGACCTTTTCACATTTGAAGCTCCATCCGTGAACAAGGTCCAGACTCACGATGTCGGTTCCGACCCCATTATTGCCTCTTTGGCAGCCAGGGGTAATAGTCCCGGGCTGAAATCGGCCACGAACTCAGCCAGGACTTGTGATTTAATCGCTGTCCTTGGCTTATACTCTATGTCAAATTTGCTCATTTGAACCGCCCATTTGGCCAATCTACCGGAGAGCACGGCTATCGGGTGGCATTGGAAGTAGGGCCTCAGCTTCCGAGCAGTGACCACGAGAGCTAAGGCCAGTTTTTCCAAATGTGGCTAGCGAGTTTCTGCTCTCGTTAAAAATTTTGCTAACATAATAATTGGGGGATTGAATGCCTTTATCCTCCCGGACTAAGACTGTGCTTATCGTAACTTCCGAGACCGCCAGGTAGACCAACAATATTTTCCCTTTTTTTGGCTTCGAGAGCAACGGAGGGCTTGGAAGGTATTCCTTTAATTCCTTCAAGGCTTGTTGACATTCCAACGTCCATTCAAAATTATTTTTCTTTTTGAGAAGTGTGAAGAAGCGATGACACTTTTCTGATGATCGGGAAATGAACCTGCCCAAAGCCGCTAATCTGCCTGTGAGTCTTTGTACTTCCTTTACATTGGATATTTGATCTAGGATGTCCTCTATTGCCTTGATTTTGCCGGGATTTACCTCAATTCCTCTCTGTGACACCAGAAATCCTAAGAATTTACTTGATCCGACCCCGAATGCACAATTCTCCGGGTTAAGCTTCATATTATGTTCCCTTAGTGTGTCAAACGTTTCTTGTAGATGCCTCAGGTGGTTACTATATCCAGAGACTTAACGAGCATATCATTTATATATACTTCCATTTTTCCTATTTGTTTTTTGAACATCTTATTTACGAGTCGTTGGTAAGTGACTCCGGCATTTTTTTTAGTCCGAAGGGCATTATGTTGTAACAATACGTACCAAAATTTGTTATAAATGAAGTTTTTTCCCGGTCTTCCGGGTTCATTTTGATCTGATTGTACCCGGAATAGGCATCGAGGAAACTCATTAACTCGTGCCCGGCCGTAGCGTCGATCATTTGATCGATATTTGGCAATGGGAATGAGTCCTTTAGGCATGCCTTATTAAGATATTTATAATCTAAGTACATGCGGAATTTATTGTTCTTCTTAGGAACTATTACCACATTAACTAGCCAGTCCGGATATCTTACCTCTCAGATTGAACCAATCTTAAGTATACGGGTTACCTCTTCTCCGACGAATTTATTCCTTGCTTCTGCGATAAGGAACTTCTTTTGCCTTACCGGATGTATGCTCGGGTTCAAGCTTAACTTGTGCACGGCTATCTCCGTTGGGATTCTTGTCATATCCTCGTGTGACCATGCAAAACAATCAGCATTAATTTTAAGGAATTCAATAAAATCTGATATGAGCTCTGGGTGCAGTCCTGTTCCCAAATGAACTTCCTTTCTGGGAATTTTTCAAACAATGCAACTTGCTCCAGTTCTTCTGCCGTGGACTTCACTGCGTCCGTTTCATCCGATACTTGGAAATACCTTGGTACCTGATGTTGTTCCGACTCCTCTGTCTCCGAGGAAATTCCCTTTGGTTCGGGGGCGGAAGCCGGTTTCGGTAACTGCTATGCCACAGGTTCCTTTCCCTTACTGTGGGAAACTGAGATCACATTCATCTCTCTTGTTGCCGATTGATTACCTCTTATCTGCTTTATCCCCTCGGGTGTTGGGAATTTCAGCAGTTGGTGGTACGTCGAAGGCACAACTTTTATCTCGTGCAACCATGGCCTCCCTAAGATGATATAAAAGCCCATATCTGCATCTACTACTTCAAAGAGAGCTGTCTTTGTTATGCCCTCTGCATCCATAAGCAGTACAATTTCCCCTCGGATTGTCACGCTTGCGAGGTTGAATCCAGCAAGGAGTTTTGTTGCTGGGACAATGCTCCCGGTGAGTTTAGCTTGATCCAGAACTCTCCATTGTATGATATTGGTGGAACTTCCTGGATCTACTAAAACACGTTTAATTTTAAAATTTAACACATTTAAAGAAATTACCAGTGCGTCATTGTGCGGCAGTAGTAATCCGTCCACCTCTTCATCCGTAAACGCGATATCATCTTCTCAGAACCTCTTGCTATAGGTCATCGATACTTTTATCTTTTTTGCGGCTGAGAAGGTGATCCCATTAATTTCGTTCCCTCCAAAGATCATGTTGATCGTTTGGCATAGAGGTTCCTCTCCTGCTTTCGAGGTTTGCGTGTCTCCCCTGTCCCGGCCATAGTTTATTCTTGGCCCGGTCACTTAAAAATTCTCTGAGGTGACCGTTCTTTAACAACATTGCCACTTCTTCATGAAGATGCCGACAGTCCTCAGTACGGTGTCCATTAGTGCCATGGTATTCGCACCATAAATTTGTGTCCCTTTGGGGTGGGATTGGACCTCATCGGTCTTGGGAATCGCGCCTCTTTGATATCTCTCATGGCCGACACTAATTCCATCATACTGACGTTGAAATTATGTTCTGATAACTTTGGATAGGAAGGGCCTCGTGGCCCCGGGATCTCCCTATCCTGCAGCGGCCTGTTACTCCTCCCGCGATCGGTTTTCCTGTCATTAATAAATTTGTCAACCGACTGTAGGGTAGAAATCGGCCCCTTGAAATTCGTCTATCTGAGTTGACATCGTCTTTTACTTTATCTTTGTTCTTTTCCCGTCCCTGTGTTGATGGCAGGAAGTCAACCTGATCGTCTTCGATCCTTATCTTAGACTCATACCGGTTATGGACATCCACCCAAGTTGTTGCTTAAAACTCGAGCAAACTCTCCTTCAGCTTCCGGGAAGCATCTGAACTCCTCGGGTTTAAGCCCTTAGTGAACGCTTCAGTTTCCCATTCATCCGGAACAGCCGGTTACAACATCCTTTCCTTCTGGAACCGGCTAACGAACCTTCGTAACAATTCGGACTCTCCCTACGTGATCCTGAATATGTCGGCCTTTCGGGCTTGTACCTTTCTGGCACCAGTATGGGCCTTGATGAATGAATTTGCGAGCATCTCGAAGGAATCTATGGAGTGCTCGGGCAGTAATTAGTACCACGTCAAGGCTCCCGTCGTGAGAGTCTCACCAAATTTCTTTAATAATACAGACTTAATTTCGTGAGGATCCAGATCGTTTACTTTTACCGCCGTTGTGTAGGTGGTGATGTGTTCCTGTGAATCTGAAGTTCCGTCGTATTTCAGCACTTCAGGCATTCTAAACCGCTTAGGGATTAGTTCCGGGGCTGCATTCGGTTTGTACGATAATTGAATATACTTCTTCGAGTTCGGACCCTTTAGTATCGGCGGTGCACCCGGGATCTGATCCATGCGGGCATTAACTTCCTTCATGAACCGCAAAAGTTCTTCCTTGAATGGGTCGTTGTCGCTATTGAGTCCAAATCTGCTCCCCCAGCCCCGTCGGGGCCAACTTCATCCTTAGGAGTATTGTTGTTGACTCTCTTCATTGTTTGGTTCGTAGGAACAACGGGAGGAACTAGATCTTGCCTTTTTGCATTATTTGAAGCTCCTGATAGCGCCTGTTTTAACTCTGTCATAACCTGATCCTGCCGCGTGAGGTGGCCTAGGATGATTGTATGTTGCTCTTGCAGGATCCTCACCGTGTCTGCTACGTGCCCCTAGTTAGCATCATCTGGAGTCGCTTCCCGTATTTGTGTGGGGTACCGCCCATCATACACCGGCATGGCATCTTCCCCCCTCATTGCGAGTGTCGCTGGTTGAGTCCTTAAAATGGTGGTGTTCCCCTTGAACCACAGGATTATGAGTGTTGTTAGTGGTATTGATTGCCATTCTTTGTGATTTTGCTAAGACAAGAACGATCAAAGCTTGTGAGTGAAAGAGGTAAAGATTAACTTAGCCACACAACTGTCTAGGCCCCACGGTGGGCGCTAAACTATTTACCCGAAAAATGGTACAGTTAATTTTGTTCATGGTTTCTAGACAAATGAATCAATTTGATCCCATAAGATAATTAATCAGTCAATTTGGATGCAAGATGCTTAGCTCAAATGTAGATAAAACGATAGATATGGAGAGCCCTATGACAGAGTTTTCGGGCACAATGATTATAAGAACAACAAGCTAGAGACAGAAAAATAGTATCAAGATGTTGTATTAGAAGAATTCTTTGATGTCTAGAAAAATCGTCCCTTACAATGATAGTCGAGCCTATTATTTATAGCTCAGTGGGCGTAATGGTCAGGCCCACCACTAATGACAATTATTGGAATGTGATAATGAAAATATAACGGTAAACGTAAATGCCCGAATTCCTGTAATGAGCCGTTACTCTTAATGCTGTGGAATATTCTTCATTAAATACTGCGAGGCGCAACAAGCTTAATGCCTTTATGGACTTGCCTTTCTCGGAGACACATGGGGTAGATGCACCCGATTTTCTGTCCTCCCGATTTTGATTCCACGTGTCCCCTTCTTTGGTGGCCACATATCGTAGCATATTTTACCCCATACAATATGTAAATTTGTTTCATTGGGAAGTGAGTTTAATGTAAAAGGGTGCACGTAAAATAGAACACATGAACACTATTTTATACAATACTTCCATATTATATAGTAGAATAGCAGTTACATTTGGGAACGTAACTTAGTCCCAACTCACTCCATAACCAGGTACTCCGTAAGTATCTTCATAATTAGGTAATTCTGTCTCATATGATATTTGACTAAGCGACATACTAATACAAATATTCATTGTACACATACTTAATTGAAGCAAATCATTGGTAAATTAAGAAGGATTAAAAGTAGAGGTGCATGGTCAAAGAGGAAGTAATATTAATTGCCTTCAGTAAGGGCCTGAGCTATTTAATTACAAAGATTTTTTTTTCTTTTTCTAAAACACTCAAATCCAAAAAATGCGTCTTTGGTTTTCAGAGACATCATCTTTGACAAAATTGTAGGTAAAAACATAAGAGTCGCTATTTTGCGGCATCCCGTGTGCGTTGTAATCATCTTTGACTGATGGCAATGAACAACCTTAAAATTTTGCTAATGTGAACGCATAGATAGTCTCTAAGGGTGGTTTGATTTGAAAAGTAATGAAAATTAATCTTGATATAAAATTCTGCATTTTTTATATTTGTATTGAGAAGTGTTTTTTTTTTTTTTTAATGTTATTACTACAATGTCCACATAACTAATGCGATGTTCAATAAGATTTTCATCGTGAACTATGCACATCAACCACTTTATTACTAATATTAACTTGACTTATGCTAGAATTTTATATAATAGTCTTACAAATAGAAACAAATATGCGTGTATTGATTGATAATAGATGAATGAGAGTATTTAGTAAGGAGAAAAATTCTCTTAAACTATACAATCTTGGTATAATGTCTTACTTTGGACAAATATAAGGAGGTCATTGGTCGCCCGCCAAATTTATGTGTATTATAATTGGTATTTTGGAACAAATTCAAGGGATTATGTACGTACGCGTTTTCTCTCCCAATTAATATACACACAAGTTGACTATGTGAAATTCGAACATGATTGAACTTACACCACAAGGGAGATAATAATATAGCTCATCTTCAAAGTGAATGGTAGAGTGTATATTTGTGAAAATATGTCTTTTGTTTTCTCCCAGTGAGACCCTCGGCTCCCTCCCTCCAAGAACTTCTCACCTTTCTCTTGGGGTGACTCGAACTCACAACCTCTTGGTTGGAAGTGGAGGATGCTCACCACTAGAGCAACACACTCTTGTCTCCCACTGGCTCTATAAATTACATGACTTTTTTATTACAAGAAATAGTTTAGTAATTTCATGATACTTAGGTAAAATTGCGTAACTTTTTCATTTTACAAAACATATTATAGTGACTTTCGTGACACTTAAGAAAAATTGCGTGGCTTTTTCGATTTACAAAAAATAGTTTAATAATTTTGGTGCAATAAAATAAAAATTAAGCGACTTCCATAAAATTAACCTATGTTGTTAATTCCTAAGTACCAACTACTAACGACCATCCACTTTGTAGAGGTTAATTTATACGATATGCTGCATTGATCTTTTTATTTAAATAATAATTGTGCGACCTAATAATATCATTTTCAATTCGTTTGTCAAAAAAGAAACTTTTAGGATTGAGAAAATAGAGGAGCTAGTCGAGAAATTCCTGGAGAAGAAGATAGGGACGTGCTCATAAAACTAATATATTAAACTCTATTATCTATAGTCTTATCAGGATAGTGTTTTTTAAGTCCCTTTTAAACAAAGTGGGCAAGTGGCTATCATTTTTTGTGCAACAAGAAAAATGGCAACCCAGGAGAAAGGAAAAACTCGCCCTGCACAAATAGATATTTCAAATAAATGGAATTGGATGCTATATCAATCTCATATATAAAATTGATATTCACATATATTAAGATAATATTATAGATCAATTCATCAGTAACAGTAAGTATAAGTGCGAAATTACAGGGAGCTAACATGTGTGATATAATCTTTTCTAAAGATTACCTTTTTAATTATATTTTGAGATGTTAATTTATTAAGTACCTCTCTTCAACATGCAAGAATCTCTTTTCTCTATTATTCGGTAATGAAATATCTTACTTTCTCAACACGTGGGTGTTTACATATATATTCCTAAAAATCCGTCTAATATTTGATAAGAATAAAGACACGTTCTTTTTCTTCCTTTCAATTATCTGTTCTTATCGTTATATACTGTTAGTCCTGTTGAAGGATACTATATTCTGCACCTTTATTTTTAACTTTTTTCTACGGTTTCAAATTTCAAAATACTATACTTATTTACAAATTGAATCCACTAAGTACTCCAACTCCGAAGCTCAAAATTTAAGTCAACTTTTTAGGTTTTAACGAGGCGAATTGAGGATTTAAAATTTATGGGATCTACAATGACCTCAAACTAATATGCATAAATGAGTTGACGATTAAAGATTTATAGAGATTTAATGAATTTCATGATACATATACATGGTCTGTGTATACATACGCGCTATACACAATAATATTTAATTGGATATTTATTACACCTCAGATTTGTGTATACACACGTGCTATATTTTTTTGTACTGGTTTCAGCTTTTGTGTTAAAATGAAACATAAGAAATAGAGTTGGAGGGCCAAAATGAAACAAGATTGAAATAGAGTGTCAAAATGAAAAAATGGAGCCAAGTTGAATGGGTTGAATATGTATTTGGCCTTATTATTATTATTGTTTGTTGCTTTATTTTTATTGTTCCTTGAGCAGAGACTCTATTTGAAACACTCTCTCTACCTGTATAAGGTAAAGGTAAGGTGTGCCTACACACTATCCTCCATATACCCCACTTACGGGTTGTACTGGGTTTGTTATTGTAGTTTTTGTTGAGTTCACATCTGATGGTAGGCTATAATCACGTGTTTTAGTCGCTTATTGCACTCTAATTCACTGCACTTTACTTATGTCGACCTTTAATTAGGCGTGTTTTGCACTTATTCTGTGTTTTATGCCCCGTGGGAGTGATTTCGAGCTATGTAGATGTTGTGGCATGAATTCATGCTATTTTGGAGCATTGAAGTCTGAGTAAAATCCCAAGGGTTAAGTTAGGATCGTGTTCGGGGATCAACGGATGATAATGCACTTTAAGAACGAAACGAAGAATCGAGCAGGCATACTGCGCATTGTTCAGTAAAATACACATAACATTTCGCTCATAAATCCGTTTGGGCTCCACAATATATCATTGGAAATCTATTTTAAAGGGCTACAACTTTCATGCTTTACGTTTTTCCAAATTCCCAGCTTACCACCCAGGTACGCGACCAAGTGCGCGATCGCGCACCTGGGCGCGCACTTGGTACAGAACAATGTACAAAATGCGCGAGCAGCTCTCCAAGTGCGCGACCGCGCATGTCCTATCCGGAAAAAGTCCTATTTTGCTAACAAAAGGGTAGTTTTGTCCGAAATTTATTTTGGGGGCGGATTAAATACCCCAAAATACTATTTTTTACACACTTTTGACATACCTTAGACCTAGGGAAGCTTAGGAGAAGAAGGAGAAGAAAGATCATAAGGATTTCATCCTTCATTCCTCACTCAAATCCGGATTTAGATTGTATTTATGTTTTCCTCTTTTTTTTGTTTCATTTGTGAAAAACTCCTCCATGTCTATGGAATAGAACTATTTGGGTTTTGATGGATTTGGTGTATTGATAGTTATTTGTGGATTATAACTCTATGTTTATGTATTTGAATCGTTTTTGGAAGATTTAATTATTGCATCTATGTTCACTTGTTCTTGTAATCGAAGAGGCATAACTTGTGATATATTTGCATTATGTTGTTGGTTGAGTTCATAGATTCTTCTAAGTAATCGAAAGATGCTAGTTGAATCCTTGATTAAACCTAGTTAGGAGGATAATCAAAAGAGGTTCTCCTAAATACCAATCCATTACGAATTCTTGCATATCTTCACCGAGCTTAAATTGGTTCATATTGTGAGGTTGAGACTTAATCGAGAGAGGAGTTTCTACTAACCATTTGTACTGATAATTAAGTGAATTCGAGAGACTCAATTGAACATTAGAAGTGAATTATCTAGAGTTAGATCCCGAATAATTATCTTTCACCTATCCTATCAACCCATATTTTCTCTCATTGATAACTCCCTTGCTTACCTTTATTGCGATTGTCATTAGCCAATAGCTATATATTTTAGATTATTAATTATATAAACCTCAACTATTGATCCTCCTGAATAGCAATCTAGCTACAAACTACGAGAATACTGTTTAAATCCAATCCCTGTGGATACGATATTATACTATATTATCTTTGACTAGCGAACACAATTTAAGTGTGTGTTTTGCGCTCGTCAAATTTTAGAGTCGTTGCCGGGGAGTGGCAATCAATGGTGTTTGAAGTAGTTTGTAGTGCTAATTCAGGAATTAGCTTTTTATTCTTTTTTTTTTTATTTTTTGTTTGTTTGGTTAACTTCTCTTCAAGATTTGTTTTGGTTGAAGAAATCTTGAAGAGCATATTCTTGTTATTGAACTCTAAATGATGTGATGATGGAGTACAACCAGCCTAAGAAAACGGTTGAAGAGTTAGCAGCTGAACACTATCAGCGGTCTGATATGTGTTTTAAATACGGTAGAAATCATCTATGGGTTGATTGTCAAGCAGGTAGGTATTCTTTATACAACCGGCCTAAGAAAACAGTTGAAGAGTTTGAAGCTGAACACTGTCAGCGGTCTGCTCTGTGTTTTAAATGCGGTGAAAATCACCTATGGGTTGATTGTCAAGCATGTAGGTATTCTTTATATGGTTCATCTTTTAAATACTCTCACTTTGTCTCTAGTCCGTACAGGTATGAGGATTCATATAGGCACAATTCTGACTCTGGTTGGGATGAATACCCTTATTATGACTGGAATGAAAGCGAAGTGAGACAACCACCTCAAGCAGAGAATGGTAGTTTAGAAGAGATTATATACTAGTTCATAAATAAGGTGAAAGAGAGATGTACACAAGACAATAAAGCCATTAATAAGTACACAAGAGAGATGTACAACCTAACAATGCAAGTGAGTCAAATAATAAGTACACTTTCAGAAAGCTCGTTTCATTGTGATGGTGAATATATGAAAGAGATACCGTGTGAAATTGAGCCTACCCGAGAATGAACATCTACAGAGAGAGTTTTCCACTATGCAAGAGGATTCTTGTTCAACTGAGATAATTGAAGATGAGGCTTGGGTTGATTGTGCATCAATAAAAGAAGAGTTCAAATCCCCATCCACCTATCCACAACCACAATTTTTATTAGAAGAGAATAAAGAACAAATGGTCTTGGACGTACTAGAGGAATACTCACACGACCCTTCTTCTTCATTATCCTATTCTAACCTTGATCATATGGATTTTGTTTTTGGGGGATTTACAGGAATATGTAGGGATTGATCTTGTAAATGAATGCAGAAATAAATTACGGATAATCCTACAAGAACTCAGCTCAAAATGAGGCCAAGAAAGAAAGGAAAGAGTTTGGTCTTTCAAAAATCCCTAAAGGACTTTGTCCTGATGAGCTCCATAAAGAATCCCGAGGAGCGAAATCAAAAAATGCATTCAGAATTAGGGGTGGAGTTCACAAGTTCTTGGAAGCGAAAAAAGTCCTGTGGAGTTTTCTTTACCTCTTGCTTTTTATTTGTGTGTCATGGGGACATGCCACAATTTAAAGAGTGGAGTGGGGATGAAATTATGTAAATAACTGTTTGTTTTCATCTCCTGTGTGTGTTTTCGTTTCTTTTAATTGAAAATTTTAAAGTTGAAAAAAAGAAAAAAAAATATTTTTCAGTAGGTAGTATAATAATTCCTCCTTGGTTTTTTTTGTGCCGCGGTTCTTTTTAAGGGTTTTATTTGAACCGAGCGTAGTTATTCTTATTTTCTTTTTAGGAGTAGGAATTCTTGTGCTGCGATTTGAAATGAAAGCAATATCTCTTAACTGTATTATGCATCGAGAATAGTAAGTACTTTAGTTGTGACGCTTAGGCTCAGTTTTTGACTCTTGTATAAGCACCTTAAATTGTATGATCTTAACTTTGCTTAACTGTTTTTGACTAAAGTGTCTTGATGAGTCCGATCCTGAGTGAGTATGTGCCATGTGTGGGTGAGGTTTTGTATAGCACTCCTAAAAAAATTTTAAGTACTTAAGCGCTATTAAGAAAGTTGATGTGCGCTAATTATATTATTTTGTGTGCAGATGGAATCGTGTTAAGTAGAGTCCCTCTTATCAGTGTGTTGTCGTCCACACTTATATTAGGGAGGCTACAATGACATCTAGGGAGTTTCATTTTTTCATACTCTATATCGTGCATTTGTGCCTGAAGTGAGAGTACAGATTCTCGATCGTATTGATTTCCTGTTGAGGAAGATATTAAAGTGACGAGAATGAAGCTCAATGTTCAAGTTATAATACGAGATGTTTGGGGTAATAGCAAAAAATTATCAGATTTGTTTAAAATGGAAGGATAAGTTGAGAATAGATTGGGACTGATACAGTCAACACGTATGACTTTGGTAAATAAAAATTATCAGTCGAATACTGAGAAATCATAGAAGAAAATAAGGTGATGATGCCAGCTAGTATTGCTAGGATGATGTCCTAACTTATAAACAATTTTACTAAATGATACGAATAAGGGCACATATGTTAGGCCCTAGATTTCAATTCAAGATCGTTGGGGGGACTGTTTACTATGGTAATCACCATTAACAAGTTTAGCAAAGGTACAAAAAAAAAAAGAACGTTGTAAATGAAGATGTTGCATCTTAAATTATCATGACAAGATATAGAGATGTGACATGGATCTAATTGATAAGTGAATATGAATCAGTCAAGTTTGTGGTAAACATAGTATGACTCATAAGAAGTTTGGCATAGTTTAGACAGTGTCAATAATGACCAAAGACATCTTTCCAAAAAAGGGACTTCTTGATCATCCGAAAAGGTAATGTTACAAGACGAGAGAGATGACCCTTAATTGTACTTGACATCGGGTTTCCCCTAAGCATAATAGGTTATCGTCATGATGTTGGTGTATGTAATAGAAATGGCACACAAGAAATAAACTACCACGTATAAGTACCAGTTGAGGATAGACGAAGCATGCCATATGTAAAAGATGAGCATGGCAACCTTGAGTTCCTCCAGATGATGAATGTTATACAAATAAAAGTCAATCTCTAATTATGCATACCAATCTATGCGAGGATTAAGTATGTGAACTTAAATGGGTAAGTGTGAAAATATTAAGGCATGAGATGCACAAAGGCGTAATCTTGGAGGCTATAAGAAGCAATATAGGTTGTTGGAGAAGGGGAAAAATGATGTGGAATGATAATCTTGAGTTTTTTTTTCTAGTCGAGGTATGTCTTATTTTATTCGGTTGAAATGATGAAAAATTGAGAATTTTCAAGAAAGATATCAAAGCAACTCTATATGTTCCCGATATTGAAAGAGCAGTTAACTTGTGAGTGAACGGATCCTTATGATTCAAGAAGAATAAATATAGAAATGGCACATGGACTAAGTTAAAGTTGTTGGAAAGTTATACTATAAGGTGTACGACGTAAGGCTCAAAACAATAATTGAAAACGGTTATGGTATGGATTTGAAGATTTGAGAAATACAAGAATCATAAGACTACATGATAATGTGTCATAAATCCCTACAGAATGTGTATGGACGAGGTCAACGATACCATGAAGAATGAAAAAATATGCAAGTATATATTTATCATATGAAACGTGTTGATGTAAATATGTGGTATTAGCTATGACCAAAAGAGTTCACAGTGTGATGAAGACATGAGGTAATAAGACCCTACATGCATGCCATCTTTATCATAAGTATTAGCCTACTCGGTGGGATACCATCAAAATAAAGTTTCATGAAAGGACTTAAGAGCAAGAAATATAATTTCAGAAATATATACTACGGAATCTCAAATATATATATATATATATATATATATATATATATATATATATATATCATGATGGCAGCATAAAGATAGGATGTGTAATTATTACATGTAGCATTGTGAAGATGGTATATTTTGTGAAAAGTTATATAATGATATGTGAATTTAGCCTAAGGGAGTCACACTTGTTCAGCATATTTAAGCATGAGACGAGAGGCGAAAGGTAGCCGTACTTGTTAGAACTGTATTAGAGCATGGATTGAAGGATGAAATATTAGAAGAGATTTCAACGGTAGAGTGAACATGAAAGAGTGAAGTGCTAACTATAAAGATGTCGTAAGGGCGGAAAATAATGACCCTTAGCAATATATATTGCAGCTAGTAGCGACGTGATACTTGGATACGAAAATGAACAAAGAAAGTTCCTACGAGTATAACCAATATATCATATTGTCATAACAATGAGCATATCGGTATAATGATGAAACAAAAGACAATGTACGATGAAAGATTGAAGCGGTAAAATAGAGATTTCTAATTGGGGGATAAATAGCCCGTTAAAGCAGGTGAGCATGTACTTGGTCAGAGAAAATTTATTCGAAATTTCAGTTAACTCTTTGAGTGGTAGGTAAGAGTTTCAAATTTCATTTGTTCCTAAGTGGGGGAGCGTCTGAGTAAGCAGATGGCACCTTTAAAGTGATGGTTTATAAAATAAAAATAAAAAGAGGAAAGGTTATAGTTACTAAAAACAACACGAATGAGGTATTATCAGTAACCTTTATGATCAGAAGGGTACAATTTTCTTGAAGTGCTTGTACGATAATTACAAACTCATTACGAGCAATAGTTACGATGTTCTGCATCAGGGATGTTGAAAGTTATGTCTGATAGTCAAGGATTTAATAGGAAACTTGAATGTATTTCTACAAATTGGGGACATGTGCTATTTGAATTAAATTCAAGTATTGTGGAGAACGAGGGAGTACTTTGAATTATACGTGAAATTGTGTTGAATAAGGGAGTCCTTTTAATATGTGCACACTTTTCACGGAATAAAATAGGAAGGGGTAATGCAATGCTTATTCTTAAATGAGAAGAGACTTCTATATAAAAATAAAGTATGTCAGTAAAAAGCACGGGTTCAAAGAAGAGCACTAATATTAAAAGGGTGCAAGTACCATCTTGGTAACGATAACTCTTGACTGTTAAAAGTTTATGGGCTATGATAGCATGTCTATGGTGCGCATGAAAATAAATACAATCCCAAATTTTGGATAGAAAAATATCACAAGATACTCAATGGTGTCAAGTAATTGGTAAAAATTAAGAAATAAAACTAGAACACAGATGTCCGCGAGTAGGTGGCAAACTAGTGCCATGAACTCAAACGAGTGAGTTGAATTATTTTTAGAGCAAACTTGTTGGTAACAATAATTATCAAGTTATGGATCAAACATGAGCTCTAAAGGTATGAGCGAAAGTGGTGGTATGAAATTATCATATGATGGATAAATCTGAGGCATATATCTTATTAATATTTGGAATGAATAAAAGAATATTCCAAAATAGTTTTGATAATTAGTGAATATTAAAAGTTTTAAGTGGGAAGACTTTTCCTGGAAACAGAATTCATAAAGGACAACAGACTAATTTGAAAGTGTTCGTTACAAGGAAATTTTGAGACTACGAGTCGTAATGAACAAGTTTTGCAGATACCAAGTGGGCAATATAACTTCGATCTCATAAACTATGAGATATTGCCTTAAGCAACGAAGAAATTAAGGGGGCATGAAAATAAGTTATTGTTTATTAAGGAAGTCCAATCATAGAGAGATTTTTGATTTATTTGAAGATACTTTTCAGGTACAATTTGACGTATGCATTACTAAAGAAAATGCAGGCATGTGTAATAGTGATATAGGAGCTATGTATAGTAGCAATTATTGATATTGAATGGTATTCATATATGTTACAAGTTAAAAGTTTTAAATATTTATATTTGATGCACTTATGGTATATGTACGTCCGAGTGAGGTCAAGATGGTACATTATATTGTGTATTGTTAGTTGTTGAGCGATATTGTTATTGGTGCCCGTGTGGGGGCTTGTTTTAGACAGGTTAAAGTTTTTGGATAGTCCTAGTTATAAGGGAAACCCTGCCGAAAGTTTTAAGAATTTGTAAAGATAGGCAAATTTTGACGGCCATAAGTAAGTTGAGATTTTGGAAAGAAAGAATAAGACCCATATAGTCATAAGTGCCTATGCATAATGGTTGGAGGTAAAAGGATGGTAACTCTATTCTTAGAAGTGACTTGTAAAAAATTCGAGAATGAATGTTCTTAAGTGGGGGAGAATGTAGCACCCCGAAAAAATTTCTAAGTACTTAAGCGCTATTAAGAAAGTTGATGTGCGCTAATTATATTATTTTGTGTGCAGTCGAGGACTATTTATATGATGAATATCAATTGGATATCATAATAAGTGTACGAGACATATTACAAGTGATGTGGGGTCTAAGGATATCCCTAAGTCCAAGTCAAGTTGAAAATTACATGATAGACTAAAGTTCTAAATGAGTACGCACAAGACCCAACTTTGGACGAGCATATCTACATATATAAGGAGTTATATGATGTACAACCTATCAAATGAAAGATCGTCTAGTCTAGTTTCTAACTCTTTAAATCGTTTGTCAATTGGACATTCCTACAAGAAGTTATGGCCAAATTACCAAAGGCTGGCAGAGGAGTCTGCGTATGCGAAGCATCCGGGGCCACGTCCGTAAGAAAGGTTGGCAGTGAAGTGCTGCCATAGCATCCATATCCGTATCCGAGCTTCCAAGAGGAGTGAAGTGAGGATGCGAAGCATCCAGGGCCGCATCCGAAACCCAGAAATCTGGGCTTATAAATACAAAATCGGGCGAAGAGAGTATTTTGAGCTCAAATCAAGTCCAATCAACTAAGGTAAGTTGTTAATGATGTTTTGGGGTGATTATTACTCAATATACATGAGTTCTAATATCATTCTTTCATCCAAATACTAGATTTCATCACCAGATCCTCAAGAACACAAAAATCACCAAAGTTGTGATTTTTCAAGATTGATCTACTAGAGGTAATTCCAATGCTTCAAACTCATTTATTATGAGTAGTTAGAAGTACTTGAAGCAATTGTTACAAGTTTTAATGGTTGAAAGATTGGATTATAAAACTCTAGTTCATGGCACGAATAGTACTTTTGAGAAAAAATAAGAGAGAAGATGAATGGTAATCTGGGTGATGAAATTTATGAATACAATGAACCTGTGGAATTATTTGTCAGCAAAAGATGGAAGTGATCAACTAAGTAATCACCTGAATTGTATATTTTGCAAGTGTTGATTATGTATTTACAAGAGTACACATATTTGAGTGCTAAAGATAAGTTTTCTTAGATTTGGAAATTGACGAACAGAATAGCACTTGTGGTATCTTTTAAAGATTGATGTTAAATTGCTAAAGGATTTAAAATGAAAAAGGTTATTTATTTAAATTTTGTTCAAGTGATTTAGATTTTCTATAAATGCTATAATTTGATAAAAATAGATCCTTTGAGATTACTATGCTATGAATCTATTTTTTAAGTATCAAATATTTTGGGAGTTACTTGTGTTCACCGAGATTGGCTTCGGATATATCATGTTCGTTGTCATGAAACTACACGTGCCGGTTTAGGCGTAGATGGCCACTTTATGGTATAGACTACGGTAGAGTGCTCTCCCTCGAGAGAGTACTATTTTGTGCTATTATTAGTATGGTTGAGTCAATTCGTACGTTACTACGAGGAGACCACCTGAGCAAGTAGGGTATATGATACTTGCCGCTAGGTACATAACCTAGTTGACCTTCTTATGTCGATGATGGTATAGTACTCCCAGTGAAAGGTAAGGATGATTTTCTTATGTTTAGGCCTAAGGAGCCGAAAGTGATTTTGATGACTTAAAGCAAATGGAATGATTTTGTATGATTCTATCCAAAATCTTGGATTGATGTAAATATTTTAAAAGTTTATATTGCGGGTTATATTTCACTTGGTTGTTATTTAAAATAACAAGGGATGCGAGTTGATAAAATTTCTTATCGTTTCATATCAAATATTTGTGCATTATTTTTATAAAGTTGTCCCAAGAACTTAAGTTAGAGAGAGAGTCTATGACACTTATTGAGTACCGTTGTGATGTATTCAGCCCTTAGGGGTCCCCTCCTAGGGACCTGCTTACTTTACATGTTTCAGGTTGATGTATGATACATAGCTTTTGGTCAGGCTAGGATGACTCTCTTTCCGAGGTATTATGAAGCACCACTTTTATTTCGTGGTAGCTATCATGTTCTTCCTTATTTTATTTTGTTGGAATTACTCCAACCGTTGGTTTTATTCTTTGGTATAGAGGCTCCATAGATAGTTGTGAAAGGTTGTTGTAATGGGGTTGTGCATGACATGTATGAAAGTATATTTATTTTACTTAGTCTCATTGTTATTATCATGAAAAGCGTCATGTGTGATTTTGAATTGAAAAATATTTTATCATTTAACTTGAAAATGTACATGATTTTCAAGGAGCTTGCGTAGTTAAATTGGTTTTCATGCATATGATTTGGGTGCATCACATGTTTTGGCTCGCTCGGGTCGGGTAGTGTGCCGGGTGCCGGTCACGTAGTTTTGGGTCGTGACATTTTGTTTTATTCTGTGCATTGCATTTGATATCTAGAACTTGTGCCGTGTGTTTGCAAAGCGAAATAGTAGTTTTATTGAGTCTTAGAAGTGATATATGTTTCTTAGTTAACCCCTTTTGAGCTTATAATCTTGTTTCTTTTGCAACCACATTACAAGCCTTACCAATTTATTGGAATTGACCATCTATTTGAACTATTTACCTCTCGTGAGCACTTGAAATTGTATGAACTTTGTAAAAGTTGAAGTGTGGGGTGATTGGTTGTAACGACTCGAATAGTCGTTTTGAGCATTTGCACTTCGCTTGGTAGTTTGGGGGAACGAGTAGCTCCTATGATGTATTAGGACTTGTGTGCAAAATTTGAGTTCATTCTGAGTTGATTTGATATGTTTCAGCGCGAGTTTTTGGAAGTCGAAAGTTCATTAAGTTTGATTTAAGGTGTATTTCATCGTTTCGATGTTGTTATGCGTAATTTGAGGTCTCGAGTAAGTCCATGTTATGTTATGGGATTTGCTGGTATGTTCGTACGGGGTCCCGAGGGGCTCGGGTAAGTTTTGGATTGAATTGGGTTGTGTTGCGCTCGTTTTTCTTATGTTTCGACGTCATTTGTTCAAGTATAAATAGTACCACATTGAATAAACGAGCTCCGATTTCTGTTTTTGTTGAAACATTAGATCCGTATCGTAATTACGGATCTATAGCAAAAAAAATCGTCGAATTTGGACATCGTATGAGAATTTTATGGTCATTTTACTAAGAATTGGGTTGCCATATTTTTCAGATTAATTACGAAATTACCACTTACTTCGTATTTAAAAATCTGCACTATTTCCAAATAGTGAAACTAAAATCTCATTCATTATAAAGTCAAATGGAGTGATTCAAAAGTCTATCTTGACTGAAATTTCACAAGGAATTCATTGGTGGCATCAAAAGCATGTTTTGGGGAACGTTTGGCATGCAAAACGAGGCAGAACTGCTGGACAAAAGTACTTAATATCGAATATTTGTTCATTTGGTCATATTTTGAGTTGGGGAGCTCGAATTTGGACAATTGTTTGGAGGAGATTTTCACCATATGGATTGGGGTAAGTGTTCTATACTTGATTTTGGTTATATTTCATGAATCCATCTTCGTTTTTAGCATTTGATTGATGATTTCAAAGTGAAATTTGGAGGTTTTGTCTAACATTTCATAAAGTGAATTTTGAGTTTTGAATATCGATTCGGAGTCGGATTTGAGTGATACTAGTATGGTTGGACTCGTAATTGAATGGGTTGTTGGATTTTATGAGTTTTGTCAGTTCCGAGGCGCGGGCTCGGGTTGGGCTTTTTGGTCGATTTTGGGCTTTTGATTAAAGATTCGATCTTTTTCGACTGAGATTTCTTCCTTTAGCATTGTTTGATGTATTTCAATTTTTTTTAGTTAGTTTCGAGCCGTTCGGAGGTCGGAACGCGCGGGATAGCATTTTTGGAGCATCCCTTGGCTTGCTCGGTATTGGAATTGGCTTGTTAGAGGTAAGTAACTCTTCTAAACTAAATGCTGAGGGTATGAAACCCCGAGTTACGTGATATGTGATTGATGCTGAGGTAATGCACATGCTAGGTGACGGGCGTGTGGGCGTGCACCCGGTGAATTATGACTCCTTTGTTTTCATGGCATTGTTTAGTGGCCCTATTTTGTTGATATCTGTGTTTTCACCACGTGATTAAGTAACTGAACTGTGAATCATGCTAGCTATCTTGTTTAGGCCTTATGCTGATATTGTTAGGACCCATAGTGGTCGCTTCTTACTGTCATCTCACTGATTTCATTGATATTTCGTACTCAGTCATATTCATGCATTCATATCATATCTCAGTCTCAATTGTTGTGTATTAATACATCATATCATTGTTGTCGGGCTAGTTTCATGACATTGTGATCCCTTGAGTGAGACTGGAGAGAGTGATGACTGAGAGAGGCTGAGAGCCTGTGTATGAGTGACAATTATGGGATCGGGTTGCACGACGCATCGGTTATATTGATGATTATGATAGCGCTTGGGCTGTAGGAGCCCCTCCGGAGTCTGTACTCACCCCAGTGAGCGCAGATGATATTATTGTGGGATGGATTTCCCTGGACATAGATTTATCAGAAGTACTTGATACCTGGAGATGGATTTCTCCACAGGGTTGGATTGCCCTTTTTCCTCGGTACTGGGTAACTTATAGTCAGTGTTGTATATGTTCTAGGATGGATTTACCTGGGATGTATGGGCCATATACAGCACCGAGTGGTTGAGCATGATGAGTGAAAAGTATGAGACAGTGAGATTGAGTACTCTAAGAGTGTGAGTACATGATTCATCTCTAAGATACATGGCATTGATATGCACACATGACATACAGGCATAGAGATGCATTTTTCCTCATGTTCAATGGTATCACGTCATTCATGAATTTTTACGCACATTGATATGTGGGCATATAGAGGTATTTCACACTTGCTATCTGGAAAGAAAATGAAACATCTAATTTATTGTGGAAAGGATTTTTGGAAAAATTTACGGTTTTCAAATTATCTCATATTTTACGACGATTTCGGTAAAGGATTTAAGTTTTCATTGATATTCTTGAAAAGTGGAACTATTTTTGCAAAACTGTGAAAAAGCTGAGCATTTTTATCGCTGAGTTACTTTCTTATTTATATGCTCTACGTTGTTATGAACTGCTATTGGTTATTGGTATTGGACCCGGCCTATGTTCCAGCTCGTCATTGCTTTCAACCTAAGGTTAGGTTTGTTACTTACTCAGTACATTGGATCGGTTGTACTGATACTACACTTCTTCACATTGCGTGTAGATGTTGGCTGTTGTTGTTGCTGTGCTCAATGGTTGCCGGATTTGAAGACGTACCTGCATTCCTATTGTAGCTGCCTCTTGTTCATGGTAGCCTTAGTTTCATAAAAACTCTGTTTATGTACTTTTCAAATAGAAGATGTCTTTACTTCATATCAACTTTATAAATTTTATTCTTAGAAGCTCATGATTTGTACTACCAGTCCATGGGAAAGGTTTAAGATTCAGAAAATTCCTTTGTTTGATTGTCTTATCACTATTATTGAAATTGAACAGTTATTAGTTGGCTTACCTAGTGGGTTGGGTTAGGTGCCATCGCGACTAGCGAATTTTAGGTCGTGACATTGGTTTGGCTTTTGAGTGGAACTATTGAACTAAGGAGAAAGGTGCACTATTTTGAAAAAGAAAAAGCCATAAGTGTATGATTGTGAAAAATATTTCTTGATAGTGGTTACTTGATGTAATTGTGCTTAAAGAAGTAGGGAGTTAATGTATATTGATGTGAAGGTGGAGTTATGGTTTGACATAAGTGTGGGGTTTTGAACGGTCAATTGTATGTATTAAAGTGCTTAGGGAGGTGTAGTCAATATATCCAAATATATCCTACCTATCCTGCAACCTATATTACAACCAATTAAAGTCCTACTTGATCCTTGACTGAATAAGCTCAATTAGTATAGTAGTACACTACGGACAATCTTATGGTACATCTTTTGTTGCACATGAATGTTGTTCTGAGAGTGAGCGAATTCTTCCTATCTTGAATTCTTAATTGTTCTTAAACTTTATTGTTTGTGGAACTACTCTCTATTCTTGTATGAGAGCACTTGATTCATGAAGGAATGGTAATGTCATTGACCTCTGTGTTAGAGTAAGTGAGCATGTTGTGAAAAATGCATGGTGTTGTTGAGTCAACTCTTGAGGCGAAGATGTTACAGCATTGTGCTTAATCTTTTCTAATATTCTTGGTGTGATGAGTTAGGAGAGTTGTTTAAAAAGGTCATGTCTATGTGAAGTATAGTTTGATTGCTCGAGGACGAGCAATGATTTAAGTGTGGGGTATTTATGATAGGCTATAATCCCGTATTTTAGTCGCTTATTGCACTCTAATTCACTGCATTTTACTTATGTTGAGCTTTAATTAGGCTTGTTTTGTACTTATTGTGTGTTTTATGCCTTGTAGGAGTGATTCTAAGCTATGTAGATGTTGTGGCATGAATTCATACTATTTTGCAGCTTTGAAGTCTGAGTAAAATCCCAAGGGTTAAGTTGGGATTGTGTTCGGGGATCAACGGATGATAATGCACAGTAAGAACGAAACGAAGAATCGAGCAGGCATACTGCATATTGTCCAGTAAAATGCACATAACCTTTCGTTCATAAATCCGTTTGGGCTCTACAATATATCGTTGGAAAGCTATTTAAAAGGGCTACAACTTTCATGCTTTACGTTTTCCCAAATTCCTAACTTACCACCCAGGTGCGCGACCAAGTGCGCGATCGCTCACCTGGGCGCGCACTTAGGGCAGAACAATGTGCAAAATGCGCGACCAAGTGCCCGAGCAGCTCTCCAGGTGCGCGACCGCGCATGTCCTGTCCGGAAAAAGTCCTATTTCACTAAGAAAAGGGTAGTTTCGTTCGTGATTTATTTTGGGGGCGGATTAAATACCCCAAAATACTATTTTTGACATACCTTAGACCTAGGGAAGCTTAGGAAAAAAAGGAGAAGCAAGAGCACAAGGATTTCATCCTTCCTTCCTCACTCAAATTCGGATTTGGGTTGTATGTATGTTTTTCTCTATTTTTATTTCATTTGTGAAGAACTTCTCCATGTCTATAGAGTAGAACCATTTGGGTTTTGATGGATTTGGTGTATTGATGGTTGTTTGTGGATTATAACTCTATGTTTATGTATTTGAATCGTTTTTGAAAAATTTAATTGTTGCATCTATGATCACTTGTTCTTGTAATCAAAAGATGCATAACTTGTGATATATTTACACTATATTGTTGGTTGAGTTTATAGATTCTTCTAAGTAATCGAAAGATGCTAGTTGAATCCTTGATTAAACCTAGTTAGGAGGATAATCGAAAGAGGTTCTCCTAAATACCAATCTATTACGAATTCTTGCATATCTTCACCGAGATTAAATTGGTTCATATTGTGAGGTTGAGACTTAATCGAGAGAGGAGTTTCTACTAAACATTTATACTGATAATTAAGTGAATTCGAAAGACTCACTTGAACATTAGAAGTGAATTATCTAGAGTTAGATCCCGAACAATTATCTTGCACCTATCTTATCAACCTATATTTTCTCTCATTGATAACTCGCTTGCTTACATTTGTTGCGATTGTCATTAGTCAATAACTGTAGATTTTAGATTACTAATTATATAAACCTTAATTGTTGATCCTCCTGAATAACAATCTAGCTACAGACTACGAGAATACTGTTTAAATCTAATCACTGTAGACACGATATTATACTATACTATCTTTGACTAGGGAGCACAATTTAAGTGTGTATTTTGCGCTCGTCAAATTTTGGCGTAACCAACGTTGTTAATATTTAGATGAGGGCTTTATATATATTGCCTTGCCTGATTGAACTCTATTTTTTGAATATTTTGCCAGAAACTGAAAAAAGAAAACTTACACCAAAATAAGCAATTTTTTGTATTTCCCCTTCGTTAGGCTATTATTCCTTTGGTGATTCGTTCTCACGCCCCTGAGATTATAGGTGGGGGTACTGATTATCTGAGCAATCCCTCTGATTAAAAAAAGCAATTATTCATCCATAGATATATACATTCAATCAATCGTCCATTATGTGAATTATTTGTGTCTATTCTGTTTTATTTATGTCTATCATATTCAAATGATTCATCATAATTAATTATAATTAGAATAAAATGAAGTACTCATTCAGTCATTCTTGTACGATCATTGATCAACTAGGAATATATCTCATATTTCATAGATGAGTTATCAAATTGATAATTCTTCATCTCAACTTCAACTTTTCATTATTTGTTGTACAAAAACTTTCTCAGTGATATCTAACGATAAATCGAACTTTTGACAATTGCAATGTAATTTTGATATTCACAACTTCTGTCGTCAAAAAATAAAGAAACACTAAAAACATATGGAGAAATAAGTAATTGTAGAACTTTGGAAGTTTCCTTGTCTACCTACTTGTCTTTATTTGTTGGGCGGTCAAAGCACGATGCAAATAAATTATTAAACAACTGACTGGAGAATCTGACACGAGTTATTAAACTTGTGTCAATCAGTCAATCTACTGATTTTCAAAAAGTTTGTGTCTCTTTCTTTATAAATTCTTGTGATAAGAAATAAAAAATGCTTTAATTTGTATATATTAAGGGCCGGTTTGGCCATAATAATTTTTTTATTTTCTTTCGAAACACTTTTTTTCGGAATCAGTGGTTGTCCCATAAAAATTTTAAATTTCACTTGAAATTAAATTTTGTAAGTTTTTAGAAATTTGAAAAACTTCAAAAAATTATTTTTCTAAATTTTCACAACTCCAATTTGTATTCATGTTCAAACACAACTCCAATGTTTGAATATCATTTTCACTTAAAAAGAATTTTCTTTTTTTTTTCCCGGAATTTTATAATTTTTATGTCCAAATGTCCACTAACAGTGTCAGATTTATTTTACATAATGCTTGAATTTTAACATATAATAGCATATCAGTTATTATTTTTTATCAAGTTATTAACTAATATTTATTAATCAATTTACCTGTAAATATTTTAAAATTAACCTGATTATGAAGATATTATTATAAAAATAATTATATTGTGGATGTCCATTTATTACTCCGCTTAGATAATCTTCATGAAGAAGATTATCCGTTTGGTACTCTATTGAAGTTTATCTACAAGCAGCTGATGCACGCAGGTTGCAAGCAACTCAATGAAATGATTTGCAGCAGCTTCTTATTAAACAGGCAGGTTGCAAGCAGCTCATGCAGGCAGTTTACAAGCAGCTCAAGAAAAGCCTCGCAGCTGCTTCATTTCTTCTATAAATAGAGGAGTTTTTAGTTCATTATATACATGAATTTGAAGTTGAATAATATATTAGTTTTTGTGATGCCCCAAAAGGTCATCTTATGTTTTAGAACTCAAATCTGCGCTCTTAAGCCTTAAAAATCTCATTTTTATCCTCCTCGATTTGCGTGCGTAGTCCGGGCAGATTCCCGAAAAACTTTTATGTTGAAAACTAATGAAAATAAGAATTTTTGCCTTAAAAGTTAATTTTAGTTGATTTCAGTCAATAGTTTTGGTAAACGGGCCCGGATCCGTACTTTGACAGTCCCGGTAGGTCCGTATCGAATTATGGGACTTGGGCGTATGTCCGGAATCGAATTTGGAGGTCCCTTGCTTGAGTTATGAATTTTTGATGAAAATTTAAAAGTTTAGAAATTATTTATTTTTAAGAATTGATTGATATTTGGCATTGTTAGTATCGGGTCCGTATTTTGGTTCCGGAGCCCAGTACACGTTCATTTTGATATTTAAGACATGTCTGTGAAATTTGGTGAGAAATGAAGTTGATTTGACGTGATTCGGACGTCCAGTTGAGAAATTAGAAGTTTTAAAGTGTTCTTGAGAATTTCATTTGATTTGGTACTAAATTTAGAGTTCTAGGTGTTATTTTGGCGATTTGATCGCGCGAGCAAGTTCGTATGATGTTTTTAAACTTGTGTGCATGTTTGGTTTGGAGCCCCGAGGGCTCGGGTGAGTTTCGGATAGGCCACGGGATATTTTGGACTTTGGAAATCTGGTTTTTCTGCAGAATCTGTGTTTTGGCATGTCCTTCTTCACGTTCGCGAAGGTACTCTCGCGAACGCGAAGAGTAAACTGGGCAGCTAAGGATTTCTTCTTCGCGAACGCGAAGTCTTGGTCGCGAATGCGAAGCGATGGGGGCGTTACCCTTCGCGAACGCGACAAGCCCATCACGAACGCGTAGTGTTAGGCACTGGGGAGGGGAAGTCAGCCTTTTCTTCATCGCGAACGCGAGCAATGTCTCGCGAACGCGAAGACCAGGGAAGGGTAGCCTACGCGAACGCGAGCACTGCCTCGTGAACGCGAAGGCTTGGCAGCCCATACACTTCGCGAACGCGATGAACACTGTCGCCCAGCACTTAATAGAACCCAAAACGGGGTTTTAGCCAAAAAACTCATTTTTCTCAAAAACCAAACGGTGAGGGGCGATTTTTCAAGAGTCAATCCTTTCCCAAATTGTTGGTAAGTGATTCTAAGCCATTTTCTTTCAATTACCCATTACATTTCTTGAATTTCTAACCTAAAATTTAGAGTTTTCATGGTAGAATTAGGGGTTAGGGTAGAAAATAGGGATTTCGAGAATTTGGAAATTTAGACCTCAATTTGAGGTCGGATTCCAAAACTAATTACATATTCGGGATCGGGGATGAATGAGTAAAAAGATTTTGGTCTGAACTTCGGGTTTTGACAAGCGGGCCTGGGGTCGATTTTTTGACTTTTTTTGAGGAAAAACTGGAAAATTTAATTTATGCAATATAATTGATTCCTTTAGCAATGTTTGATATTATTAAGTCATTTTTGAATAGATACGAGTGGTTTGGAGGTGAATTCCAAAGGAAAAGCTGTGATTGAGAATTAAGTGGCCTTCGGAGCGAGGTAAGTGTTGTGTCTAACCCTGACTTGAGGGAATTAGGAACCTTAGATTATTTGTTAAGTGAAATTCATGTGAGCGGCATATATGTGAGGTGACGAGTACTTATGCGCCGCCAAATTTACCTGTTTTTTCATGTTTTTCTATTTTTCTTATATTGTCTCATTCCTACGCCAAATTACTACTTGTTATACTAGTGTTGTTCAAATTATCGTTCTTATCATGTTTATGGAATTTTCTAGTGATAATTGAGTTTTTATTTCAAAGTTGAGATTGATATTATGGAACCAAATATTGAAGTATGGTTTGTACTTGTTATTCTATCTCCCTGTTATTATTTATGCATTGCATTATGGTAAGGGAGAGTGTTAATGCACGGAGGGTGATGTCGTGCCATATTGTGAGTGTTAATGCACGAAGGGTGATGCCGTGCCATATTGTGAGTGTTAATGCATGAAGGGTGATGCAGTGCCATATTGTGAGTGTTAATGCACGAAGGGTGATGTCGTGCCATATTGTGAGTGTTAATGCACGAAGGGTGATGCCGTGCCATATTGTGAGTGTTAATGCACGAAGGGTGATGTCGTGCCATATTGTGAGTGTTAATGCACGAAGGGTGATGACGTGCCATGATATGAGAGTAAAAGCACAAAGGGTGATGCCGTGCCATTTATATTAATTTTATGGTGAGATTGAGAGTAAAAGCACGAAGGGTGATGCCGTGCATTTTTCTTTACTGTATTCACTATTCTTGTTGATTCATGGTATATTGACTGCTCCGGTGATCATTCTGTTGTAGTTCTTTATCTTGTATTCCCCTCAGTATGTCTCCCCTCCCGACATTTTCTGTTTAGTTCTTCATTCCTGTTATTTGCGTATACACTATTAAATTGTACAGGTTGATTGTAGGTGCCTTATCTTAGCCTCGTCACTACTTTGTCGAGGTTAGGCTCGACACTTACCAGTACATGGGGTCGGTTATACTGATGCTGCACTCTGCACTTTCTGTGCAGATTTTTATACCGGCTCAGGTTGATCGAGATTTGCTATTGGTCCATTTTTCGGAGACTCAAGGTAGATCTGTCGGCGTTCACAGACCTTGAAGTCCCCGTCTATCTTTTATGTCCTACTGCTTTCTTTCATTCAGACAGTTGTATTTCTTTCAGACTATTACTTGTAGTAAATTCTAGAATATTCATGAATTGTGACTCCAGATTCGGGTGGTAGTAATTAATACCGTTTTATGATATTCCGCACTTATTATTTTTCATTTGAGTTAATTATTGATATTTACTGAATCGAAATAAGAAAATGGTTTAATGATTCTCTAACGTTGGCTTGCCTGGCAAGTGAAATGTTAGGCGCCATCACGATCCCGTCGGTAGGAAATTTTGGGTCGTGACAGTTGGTATCAGCGCACTAGGTTGCCTAGATCTCATTATTCACGAGCAAGCTTAGTAGTATCTGGAGGATCGGTACGGAGACGTCTGTGCTTATCTTTTAGAGGCTATGAAGTTTAGAAACAAGTTTCACTTCTATTCTTCCTTGTCGTGCGATTTTGCTTTCTCAATACTGATTGAACTCTTCTACTCTTATTCTCTCACAGATGGCGAGAACACGTACCGCTTCCTCAGCTGAGCAGCAGCCAGAGCCTCCAGTGACAACTCCTACACGGGACAGAGGTCGAGGACGAGGCCGTGCCAGTGGCCGAGTAAGTGCAGGGCTCAGCCTAGAGCCCGAGCAGTAGCCCGAGCAGTGGAGCCTCAGATAGAGATTGACGAGTAGGTTCCAGCCCAGACTGTTCCTGTCGGACCAGCTCAGGTTCCGGAGGGGTTCATTGCTACCCTAGTACTTCAGGACGCTTTGGTCCGTTTGGTGGGCCTTATGGAGAGTGTGACCCATACTGGCGCATTTCCCATGGCACCAGCAGTCTCTCAGGCTGGAGGAGGAGCCCAGACTCCTACCACTCCCACTCCGGAGCAGATAGCTCCCCAGTATCAGGCTCCAGCAGCTCAGCCAATCGGATTAGTTTAGCCGGTTATTGCGGCGAAGGTTGGAGATGGGCCAGCTATGTCTTCTGAGGCTTTATGGAGATTGGACAGGTTTACCAAGCTCTTTCCTATTCACTTCAGTGGTGCTCCTTTAGAGGACCCCCGAGAGTATCTTGACAGCTGTCACGAGGTTCTATGGAACATGGGTATAAGGAGACCAATGGGGTCGATTTTGCTGCATTTCAGATGACTGATTCCGCCAAGAAATGGTGGAGAGATTACTTGTTGGCCAGTCCAGCTGGGTCGCCTGCTCTTACTTGGGACCAGTTCTCTGAGCTCTTCATAGAGAAGTTTCTGCCTATCACATTGAGAGAGGAGCATCACCATCAGTTTGAGCGTCTCCAACAGGTCAGTATGACTGTTACTCAGTATGAGACCCATTTTGTGGATTTGGCCCGTTATGCCATTCTTCTGCTTCCCACCAAGAGAGAGAGAGAGGGCGAGGAGGTTTATTGATGGACTTGCTCAGCCTATCAGATTGCAGATGGCTAAGGAGACTGGGAGTGAGATTTATTTTCAGGCGGCTGCTAATATTGCCAGACGAGTCGAGATGGTTCTTACTCAGGGAGGTCAGGGGTCTGACAAGAGGCCTCGTCATTCCAGTGAGTTTAGCAGTGCCTCATCTAGAGGCAGGAGTACTTTTGGTAGAGGCCATCCTCCTAGACCATTTCATTTAGCACTCCAGGCATCCCACGGTGCCTCAGGTGGTCGTAGCCCTTAGATGCATTATTCCGACCAGCTAGACTATAGTGTACCACCAGCTCCTATTAGTGCACCTCCACTCCAGAGTTATCAGGGTGGTTATTCAGGTCGACAAGGTCAGTTTCAGGGTCAGCAGTCACAATAGCCGAGGTTATGTTATACTTGTGGTGATCCGAGGCACATTGCTAGATTTTACCCTCGGGTAACGGGCAGCTCATAGCATCAGAGTTCTCGTGCCATGGTTCCAGCACCAGTTGCTGCACCACCTGCTCAGCCATCCAGAGGCAGGGGTCAGGCAGCCAGAGGTTAGGGCCAGACAGTTAGAGGTAGAGGTCATGCCGTTAGAGGTAGAGACCAGCCAGCTAGAGGCTATCCCAGGGACGTAGTTCAAGGTGGTGGGGCCCAGCCCCGATTTTATGCTTTCCCAGTCAGGCCTGAGGCTGAGTCATCTGACATTGTTATCACAGGTACTGTTTTAGTTTGCAGTATAGATGCTTCAGTTTTATTTGATCCGGGATCTACTTACTCCTATGTGTCATCCTATTTTGCTTCCTATTTGGTTATGCCCCGTGATTCTTTGAGTGCTCATGTGTATGTGTCCATACTAGTGGGAGATACTATTATTGTAGATCGTATTTATAATTCATGCGTGGTCACCATTGGGAGTCTTGAGACTCGTGTAGATCTTCTACTTCTCGACATGGTTGATTTTGATGTCATACTGGGTATGGATTGGCTGTCACCTTATCATGCTATATTAGATTGTCACGCCAAGATGATGACCTTAGCCTTGCAGGGGTTGCCTCGATTACAATGGAGAGGGAATTTTGGCCATTCTGCCAGTAGGGTTATCTCTTATGTGAAGGCTCGTCATATGGTCGAGAAGGGGTGTCTGGCTTATTTGGCTTATGTCCGCGATTCTAGTGCGGAGGTTCCTTCTATGGATTCAGTGCCGGTTGTTCGTGAGTTTCCAGAGGTGTTTCCTGCAGACCTGCCGGGGATGCCACCCGACAGGGATATTGATTTCTGCATTGACTTGGCTCCGGGCACTCAGCCTATTTCTATTCTGCCATATCGCATGACCCCGCCAGAGTTGAAAGAATTGAAGGAGCAGTTGCAAGATTTGCTTGATAAGGGCTTCATTATACCTAGTGTAGGGCACCTGCGTTGTTTTTGAAGAAAAAAGATGGATCGATGAGGATGTGTATAGATTATCGGCAGTTGAACAAAGTCACCATCAAGAATAAATATCCATTGCCGAGGATTGATGATTTATTTGATCAGCTTCAGGGTGCCAAGGTGTTTTCAAAGATTGATTTGAGATCTGGCTACCATCAATTGAGGATTAGAGCATCCGATGTTCCTAAGACAGCTTTTCGGACTCGGTATGGGCATTATGAGTTTCTAGTGATGTAATTTGGGCTGACAAATGCCCCAGCAGCATTCATGGATTTGATGAACCGGGTGTTCAAATCCTACCTAGATTCCTTTGTGGTTGTGTTTATTGATGATATCTTGATCTACTCCCACAGTCGAGAGGAGCATGAGAAACACCTTCGGATCGTTCTTCAGACTCTGAAAGACAGCCAGTTATATGCTAAGTTCTCAAAATGCGAGTTTTGGTTGAGTTCAATTGCTTTCTTGGGTCACGTTGTATCAGCATAGGGTATTCAGGTAGATCCTAAGAAGATTGAGGCAGTCCAGAACTGGCCTAAACCCACATCAGCTACGGAGATCCGTAGTTTCCTGGGTTTGGCGGGCTATTACCATCGATTTGTGGAGGGGTTTTCATCTATAGCAGCCCCATTGACCAGATTGACCCAGAAGGGTGCCCCGTTCAGGTGGTCAGACGAGTGTGAAGTGAGCTTTCAGAAGTTTAAGATTGCTTTGGCCACAGCACCGGTATTGGTGTTACCCACAGGTTCAGGATCTTATACAGTATATTGTGACGCATCTCATATTGGTCTGGGTGCGGTATTGATGCAGGGTGGCAATGTTATTGTATATGCTTCACGGAAGCTAAAGGTTTACAAGAAAACTTACCCTATTCATGATCTAGAGTTGGCAACCATTGTTCACGTGCTGAAGATTTGGAGGCACTATCTTTACGGCGTGCCATGTAAGGTATTCACTGATCATCGGAGCTTGCAGTATTTGTTCAAGCAGAAGGAACTCAATTTGAGGCAGAGGAGGTGGCTGGAGCTATTGAAAGACTATGATATCACCATATTGTATCATCCCGGGAAGGCCAATATGGTGGCCGATGCTTTGAGTAGAAAGTCAGTCAGTATGGGTAGCCTTGCATATATTCCAGTTAGTGAGAGACCGCTTGCATTGGATGTTCAGGCCTTTGCCAACCAGTTCGTGAGGTTAGATGTTTCTGAGCCCAGCCATGTTCTAGCTTGTACAATTGCTCGGTCTTCTTTATTTGAGCGCATCATAGATTGGCAAGATGACGATCCTCATTTACTTGTCCTTAGAGACACAGTGCGGCACGGTGGTACCAAGCAGGTTACTATTGGAGATGACAGAGTTTTAAGGATGAATGGTCATATTTGTGTACCTAATGTAGATGGACTTCGTGAGTTGATCCTTGAGGAGTCCCACAGTTCTTGGTATTCTATTCATCCAGGCACCGCCAAGATGTATCAGGACTTGAGGCAGCATTATTGGTAGAGGTAAATGAAGAAGGACATAGTTGCCTATGTAGCTCGGTGCCTAAATTGCCAGCAGGTAAAGTGTAAGCATCAGAGACCTGGTGGTTTACTTCAGAGGTTAGATATTCTTGAGTGGAAGTAGGAGCGTATCACTATGGACTTTGTTGTTGGACTCCCAGGGACTCAAAGGAAGTTCGATGCAGTTTGGGTCATTGTGGATAGGCTGACTAAGTCAGTGCATTTCATTCCAGTGGTAGTCACCTATTCCTCGGAGCGGTTGGCAGAGATTTATATTCGTGAGATCGTTCGTCTTCACAGTGTGCCCGTGTCTATCATTTCTGATTGAGGTACGCAGTTTACCTCGCACTTTTAGAGGGCATTTCAGCGTGAACTGGGTACGCAGGTAGAGTTGAGCACAACATTTTATCCTCAGACAGATGGGTAGTCCAAGCATACTATTCAGATCTTGGAGGATATGCTCCGCGCCTGTGTTATTGACTTTGGAGGTTCTTGGGATCAGTTTTTGCCGTTAGCGGAGTTTTCCTACAATAACAGCTACTAGTCGAGCATTCAGGTGGCTCCCTATGAGGCATTATATGGTAGACGGTGTAAGTCGTCAGTTGGGTGGTTTGAGCCGGGGGAGGCTCGGTTATTGGGTACAAATTTAGTTCAGGAGGCCTTGGACAAGGTCAAGATTATACAGGATCGACTTCGTACAGCTCATTCCAGGCAAAAGAGTTATGCTGACCGTAAAGTTTGTGATATTGCATTCATGGTTGGAGAAAGAATATTGCTTCGGGTATCGCCCATGAAGGGTGTTATGAGATTTGGGAAGAAGGGCAAGTTGAGCCCTAGGTATATTGGGCCATTTGAGATCCTCGAGAGAGTGGGGGAGGTAGCTTATAGACTTGCGTTGCCTCCAGGGTTATCCTTAGTTCATCCGGTATTCCATGTGTCCATGCTCCAGAAATATCATGGTGACCCGTCCCACGTGTTAGATTTCAGCTCTGTCCAGTTGAACAAGGATTTGACTTACGAGGAGGAGCCAATGGCCATTCTAGACCGACAGGTTCGCCAGTTGAGGTCAAAGAGTTACCCTTCAGTTCGAGTGTAGTGGAGAGGTCAGCCTATTGAGGCAGCTACTTGGGAGTCCGAGTCCGATATGCGGAGTAGATATCCCCACCTTTTTACCAGCCCAGGTATTTTTCTATGTCCGTTCGAGGACGAACGGTTATTTTAGAGGTGGAGAATATGATGACCCAAAAGGTCATCTTATATTTTAGAACTCGAATCTACGCTTTTAAGCTTTAAAAATATCATTTTTACCCTCCTCGATTTGCGTGCACAATCCGGCCAGGTTTCCGGAAAGCTTTTATGTTAAAAACTAATGAAAATAAGAATTTTTGCCTTAAAAGTTAATTTTAGTTGACTTTGGTCAACATTTTTGGTAAACGGGCCCGGATCCGTGCTTTGACAGTCCCGGTAGGTCCGTATCGAATTATGGGACCTGGGCGTATGCCAGGAATCTAATTTGGAGGTCCCTAGCTTGAGTTATGAATTTTTGATGAAAATTTAAAAGTTTGGAAATTATTTGTTTTTAAGAATTGATTGATATTTGGCATTGTTAGTATCGGGTCCGTATTTTGGTTTCGAAACCCGGTACAGGTTCATTATGATATTTAAGACATGTCTGTGAAATTTGGTGAGAAATGGAGTTGATTTGACGTGATTCAGACGTCCAGTTGAGAAATTAGAAGTTTTAAAGTGTTCTTGAGAATTTCATTTGATTTGGGGTTTAAATTTAAAGTTCTAGGTGTTATTTTGGCGATTTGATCGTGCGAGCAAGTTTGTATGATGTTTTTAGACTTGTGTGCATGTTTGTTTTGGAGCCCAGAGGGCTCGGGTGAGTTTCGGATAGGCCACGGGATGTTTTGAACTTTGAAAATCTGGTTTTTCTGCAGAATCTGTGTTCTGGCATGTCCTTCTTCGCGTTCGCGAAGGTACTCTCGCGAACGCGAAGAGTAAACTGGGCAGCTGAGGATTTCTTCTTTGCGAACGCGAAGGCTTGGTCGCGAACGCGAAGCGATGGGGGCGTTACCCTTCGAGAACGCGACAAGACCATCGCGAACGCGTAGCGTTAGGCACCGGGAAGGGGGAGTCAGCCTTTTCTTCATCGCGAATGCGATAAATGTCTCGCAAACGCGAAGACCAGGGAAGGGTAGCCTACGCGAACGCGAGCACTGCCTCGCGAACGCGAAGGCTATGCAGTCCATACACTTCGCGAACGCGACAGTGCTCTACGCGAGAACACTATCGCCCAGCACTTAACAGAACCCAAAACGGGATTTTTGCCAAAAAACTCATTTTTCTCAAAAACCAAACGGTGATGGGCGATTTTTCAAGAGTCAATCCTTCCCCAAATTGTTGGTAAGTGATTCTAAACCATTTTCTTTGAATTACCCATTACATTTCTTGAATTTTCAACCTAAAATCTAGAGTTTTTATGGTAAAGTTAGGGGTTAGGGTAGAAAATAGGGATTTCGGGAATATGGAGATTTAGACCTCAATTTGAGGCCGGATTCCAAAACTAATTACATATTCGGGCTCGGGGGTGAATGGGTAAAAAGATTTTGGTCCGAACCTCGGGTTTTGACCAAGCGAGCCCTGGGTCGATTTTTCGACTTTTTGGAGGAAAAATTGGAAAATTTAATTTATGTAATATAATTGATTCCTTTAGCAATATTTAATATTATTGAGTCATTTTTGAATAGATACGAGTGGTTTGGAGGTGAATTCCAAAGGAAAAGCTGTGATTGAGAATTAAGTGGCCTTCGGAGCGAGGTAAGTGTTGTGTCTAATCCTGACTGGAGGGAATTAGGAACCTTAGATTAATTGTGAAGTGAAATTCATGTGAGCGGCATATATGTGAGGTGATGAGTGCTTATGCACCGCCAAATTTACCTGTTTTTCCATGTTTCTCTGTTTTTCTTATATTGTCTCATTCCTATGCCAAATTGCTATGTGTTATACTAGTGTTGTTCAAATTATCGTTCTTATCATGTTTACGGAATTTTCTGGTGATAATTGAGTTTTATTTCAAAGTTAAGATTGATATTATGGAACCAAATGTTGAAGTAAGGTTTGTACTTGTTATTCTATCTTCCTGTTATTATTTATGCATTGCATTATGGTAAGGAAGAGTGTTAATGCACGATGGGTGATGCCGTGCCATATTGTGAGTGTTAATGCATGAAGGGTGATGCTGTGCCATATTGTGAGTGTTAATGCACGAAGGGTGATGTCGTGCCATATTGTGAGTGTTAATGCACGAAGGGTGATGCCGTGCCATATTGTGAGTGTTAATGCACGATGGGTGATGTCGTGCCATATTGTGAGTGTTAATGCACGAAGGGTGATGCTGTGCCATATTGTGAGTGTTAATGCACGAAGGGTGATGTCGTGCCATATTGTGAGTGTTAATGAACGAAGGGTGTTGCCGTGCCATATTGTGAGTGTTAATGCACGAAGGGTGATGTCGTGCCATATTGTGAGTGTTAATGCATGAAGGGTGATGCCGTGCCATGATATGAGAGTAAAAGCATGAAGGGTGATGCCGTACCATTTATATTAATTTTATGGTGAGATTGAGAGTAAAAGCAGGAAGGGTGATGCCGTGCATTTTTCTTTACTGTATTCATTATTCCTGTTGATTCATGGTATATTGACTGCTCCGGTGATCATTCTGTTATAGTTATTTATCTTGTATTCTCATCAGTATGTCTCCCCTCCCGATATTTCCTGTTTAGTTCTTCATTCCTGTTATTTGCGTATACACTGTTAAATTGTACAAGTTGATTATAGGTGCCTTGACTTAGCCTCGTCACTACTTCATCGATGTTAGGCTCGACACTTACCAGTACATGGGGTCGGTTGTACTGATGCTGCACTCTGCACTTTCTGTGCAAATTTTTTATACCGGCTCAGGTTGATCGAGATTTGCTATTGGTCCGCTGTCCGGAGACTCAAGGTAGATCTGTCGGCGTTCATAGACCTTGAAGTCCCCGTCTATCTTTTATGTCCTACTGTTTTCTTTCATTCAGACAGTTGTATTTCTTTCAGACTATTACTTGTAGTAAATTCTAGAATATTCGTGAATTGTGACTCCAGATCCGGGTGGTAGTAATTAATACCGTTTTATGATATTCTGCACTTATTATATTTTATTTGAGTTAATTATTGATATTTACTGAATCGAAATAAGAAAATGGTTTAATGATTCTCTAACGTTAGCTTGACTGGTAAGTGAAATGTTAGGCGCCATCACGATCCCGTCGGTGGGAAATTTCGGGTCGTGACAGTTTCTCTCTATACTTGTCTTCAGTTTGTCTACTTTATAGTCTTTATTTTATAACACGTTATCAGCACGAGACTCTACCATTTTAAGTGCAAGTAAGTGAAAAGAATTGTTATGTGGCTCTAAAATTTCGGGAATTTGAAATTGGGTCCTTGTATTATGTTGAAAAAACTCTAGAGAAACTTGAATTTCAAGAAATTGAAAATGGGAAAAGGCTGATGTATTAGTGGAGAAAGATGACAAGGGGTTATTAGAAGATTGGGAACGTATAGAGAGAACAGATTTGGAAAAGCTATTCGGTGCAGCGGTGGTATTTGTGGATTCCAAAAAGAATGATGATGTTCTTAACAATGAGTTGAAGATGCAGCTTTATGGGCTTAACAAGATTGCCACTGAGGGGTCGTGTTATGGACCGCAACTGTTGTCGTTCAAGCTTTCAGCTCGTGCAAAATGAGTTCATCTCCGATGCAAGGCGAATCATAAGGCGGATTATATCCTTAAGGTGATGAGTTTTTCTTCTTGACAGTAGTGATGTAGATATCACTTACATCTAGAGTGGCCAAATTTGCGTAATTTAATTTGAGCCTTTTGCTTATATTTTAATATCTTTATTATCGCTTGCTTGGTTATATGTTACGTATACAGTACCTATTTTGGTATTTGTTTTCATCCTAATTTTCTTAAAGGATTACAAAGTGGATAACATTGTTAGATCCACTTAAACTCCAGCAGAGTTTGCAAGAAATATACAGCCACCAGAAGTGGTTATGTTTCGTATATCTGATTGTAACTAAATTTTGTTAACCACCAGAAGTGGTATATGCCTATGACCACCAGAAGTGATAATTTAGGCTTTCTATGGTTACAATTAAAGATAAGCTAGAGAAATATTCTCTATATTACATGCACATCTCGATTTGCTCCTGAAGTAGTAAATATTTTAAAAGAGTTTGAAGCATGACAATTTGATGTGATTAATGCGCGTTCAGATAATTATGTCCGATTTCTTGAAGGATGAGAATTTTTGATAAATATAATCCACTCCCTGAAGTGAATGTGATAATATTAATAAATCTTGTCAATATGAACGCGCTCTTAATGTAAATATATTACAATTCACCTCCAGAAGAGGTAATATGATTGAGAGAATATATACTCAATATTTCGTATTTTAAATTTGCTCATGAAGTAGTAAAACAATTGAATTTTTCTCCTGAAGCAGAAAAATATTATGAAACTGTGTCTTTTTTTGCTTAAACAAAATAATGAGCTATTCAAAGTTATTTTTGAAGCACATTTTCATTCCCGGGAGTAAATGGAAAAAATAAAATACCACAACTCACCTCCTGAAGAGTTAGAATAACATAGGATATAAATATTATTTTTTGTGGCATAAAGATCATTGCTGCACGTACCTTTTGTACGTAAAACATCTTGAATAATTTTATTAAGTATCATTCTAAGGCAAAAGTATTCTTGTAGAATGTTTTCAACTACAACCACATTAATATTTAATGGTTAGTTATTGAGTTCCCCTAAGAAAATAACAACTCGTATATCTTTCCTTAAATGATGCAATGACTATGTGGTTGCCGCATTGATACAAAATATTCAGATGTTTATCGTATTTCTCCTTGAAGGGATATTTGTCACATAGTTAGTGGTAGAAATATTAAAATTCTTAATTGTCGTCATTTATAAATTTAGAATTGGCTTTATATTGTTCATTTGATTATGATATTCTCTCATGATACTAGAAGTGTCTGAGAAATTTTTGATAGTACAAAATGTATCAACAACTCTTGAAGAGCTAGCTGCTTGTCTAGAAGATACATGCCACCAGTAGTATCCGATAAATATTAGATTGTGAATAATAAATGAAGGCTCACGAAGAGCTTATATACAAATATGTCATTCGTATTATATGATTATGGTCAAAACATATGTTGTAGTAAATATGAAGTTTACTAATACAAATGGCTATCATATTGAGACTACAAATGATTGGAAGATTGAAAATCTTCATGTTTCCACAATCATAAGGGGTAAAATAATATGTATGTGAGAATTTACCCGCCGTATTCTTCAATTTGTACTATATCATGTATCACAGTAAACCAGAAGTTTACTAATGCAAAAACAGTCACAGTAAATCAGAAGTTTTACTGAGGCAAAAGTAGCTATAGTAAATCAGAAATTCGCTGATATAAAAGTAGCTACAGTAAATCAGAAGTTTACTAATGTAAAAGTTTATGCCATAGTAAATCAGAAGCTTACTAAGAGATAACACATGCTATGATAAACTTGAAGTTTTCATCTTTATTTTTAAATAAGCTGTTTGAGAATTCAGATAATTATATACTAAAGAACTAGAAGATTCTTCAAGAATTCTCTAGTGTTGCTTGTTCTCATAATAAATTGATTATACCAGCTAAAGTTGGGACTAGGACCCCTCAATTCTGGAATATATAAAAGGTGAATATGGGCCCATTCACCTATTATATGAACCATTTATAGATGCATATATGTGTCACGACCCGAAATTTTCACCTTCGGGACCGTGATGGCGCCTAATATTTCACTTGCTAGGCAAGCTAACGCTAGAATAATATTAGCCATTTTAAATAATTTTAATTTAGTTAATAACAAAGAAATAAATACAGAAATAAATTCTGAAATAAAGTGATTAATGCATAATAATAGCGATGTCTAAAAACCATCCCAGAACTGGTGTCATAAGTGCACTAGCTACTAGAATAATACAAATAAAGGTCTGAATGAAAATAAAGTTGTCTGAAAGAAATACACAGCAATGATAAAGTGGAAGGGGACTTCAGAAATGCGAACTCCATGCAACTATACATCAAGTCTCCTGCGAATAGCTGAATCTGAGCAAGTCTACTGTGCGCCGCTAGGATCAACTCCAGTATCTGCACAAGAAGTGCAGAGTATAATATGAGTACAACCAACCCCATGTACCCAGTAAGTGCCGAGCCTAACCTCGACGAAATAGTGATGAGGCTAAGGCAGGTCACTTACATTAACCAGTACACAATAATAGTAAAATAACAATAATAGGAAAACAAAAATAGAAATTTAACAAGTAAATCATTTCAAAAGTCGAAGCCAACTCGACAGTCATAATCAATTATTATTTCAATCAATTTCCGTTGCGGCGTGCAACCCGATCCCACAATATATTCATATTCAATTTCGTTGCGGCGTGCAACCCGATCCTCAATATATGTTTTCAATCAATTCTGTTGCGGCGTGCAACCCGCTCCTCCAATATATTCATCTCAATCAATTATATTGCGGTGTGCAACCCGCTCCTTCAATATATTCACTTTCATTTCTGTTGCGGCGTGCAACCCGCTCCTCCAATAATATAATTTACCAATTCTTATAAAACAAATTACTCTAATAAATGCAATAATTAATATGAAATTATAAGACAACAAACATACAACTATTATGATTTATTTAGAAATAAGTGATTACAATTAGCAATTAATTGTGGAAATTAAGGAGAAAATATGCAATTTAATAATTAGTATGCTAAATGTCAAGTAGCAATTAAGTCACACAAATCAAATAAGCATGTAGCAATTATAGCATGGATTCAAGGCATAATATTGAGCAAGGAATATGAGAGAAATAATTAATATAATAATTAATTTATGATTTAAAATAATTTATGATTTTTAAATAATTATGCAAACAATTAATTTGATGATGTATAGACTCTCGTCACCTCGCCTATATGTCGTTCACATGAATTTCACATAACAAATAATTCAAGGGTTTTATTCTCTCAAGTCAAGGTTAACCACGACATTTACCTCGCTTCGCAACCAAATTCAAGATTCCAATAAACCTTTGTCTCACGAATTCGTGTCTCAAAGCTTCAAATCTGATCACAAACAATTCAATATACTCAACACGAATCGTAGGAATTAATTCCATATGAAATTATAAATCTTTCAGAATAAAATCTGAAATTTATTTTAAAAATTGACAGTAGGACCCACGTCTCGAATCTCGAAAAACTCACAAAATATGAACACCCATTCCGATACGAGTTCAACCATATAAAAATTATCAAATTCCGATATCGGATTGCCTTTCAAATCCTCAATTAAAATCATTGAAGATTTCTGCCATTTTCAACCCAATCTTTACCCGTTTGAACTCAAAAATCTTCCCACAACCTCTTTGGTACAAACATGTATAACTAATACTCTCACATCCAAGAATCACACTCCCAATTAGGGGTGGGCATCGGTCGGTTCGGTCGGTTATTATGAAAGTATGGTTTGTTTTATCAGTTTTCGGTTTTGTAATATTAATAACCAAATCAAACCAAAGTATTTACGGTTCTGTGCGGTTTGTTCAAAGTTCGGTTCGGTTATTTCCGGTTTAGTTTTTCGGTTATTAACGGTTCAAGATTTTTATATCTTCGATTTACTTCCAGTGGTCATAAACTTCCAGTCGAGTGGTTTTTGCATCTTGAGCCACTGGGCAGTGTGCATAATGTTTTATCTTTTATGGATGTAACATTGTAACTTCTGGTAGCATCCAAACATGAACAATAGCAGGATTTCACAATATCACAATTAACCTTTCAAGTCCAAACAAGCTAGCAATATACGAATCACTAGATTTCACAAACAAGCTAACCTTTCAAGTCCAAACAGAGCACAGTAGGATTTCACAATATAACAATAAACAAATTCAAACATCCAAGTAGCAAAATACCGTACAGTTCAGCAAACACAGTGGCAAATATCGTAGCTACCAAAGTCCAAAACAAGTCTAGAAATACCATCACCAAACAACAAAACAATGGCAAACTAGTCACAACCCACAAGCCACAAAGTAAGTCTAGAAAAGAATACTTAAAGTCTTAAATACGAATCACTGGATGAGGCATATGAGGCACTTCTTAATATGCTTCACTAAGCCAAAAGTGCCATAATACTTTGGATGACAATTATAAACTCGGCCACAATGAAGGCACTTTGCTTTGCGGGCTTCTTCATTTACTTCAACTAGCTCAAAATGTTCCCAAATAGGCGATCTAGCTTTAGGACCACGAGGCATAGTTGAACCTACAAAAAAAGAAAAGATCACAAGTTAATAAAATATTTTAAATTATAAATAACAAAAGGATATCATAAAACAAGCAAATCTTTAAACTTACCACTTGTTCAAACTATGCATCAACAATGCTAGTATCTCTTTCAACAATGCAAGTTTCTCTTCCGCTTGTTGCCATATCTAAATATAATTTGATAAAGTGTGTCATTTAAACTTACAAAGTAAACTAATTTTTACTAAAACACTCATAAAACGCAAAATCTTACCAAGTTCAATTTGCTCAAGAAACTCCAAATCTTATTCAACATTAATAGGAGTACCCTCACATCTAAACCAATCTTGAACAAAAACAAGACTTTGCACTAACTGAGGAGTCAATGAACTCCTAAATGAATCAAAAATGCGGCCACCGGTGCTAAATTCACATTCCGATGCAACACTTGAAATTGGAATGGCTAATACATCACGAGCTAGCTCAGAAAGAATAGGAAATCGAGGAGCATTAATTTTCTACCAATCTAAGATTTTAAGGTCATCAGAATCATCAGACAATAGCTCTTGTCCTTCACCAATATATCTTTCCAACTCAGATTTAGCACCTACACTTCCGGGGTCTTCCTTTTGCCTTTTCAACAATTGCTTTGTTCTCACAGATTTTGTTCTCACATTCCCACTAGATGAATCAGATGTGTCATCAGATGAAGTAGATTTAGATGGAGATGATTGAAGATAACATCCTTTTGAAATATGTTTTTTGATACTCCCCAAACAAAGAATTCAAATAAGCATCCACTTCGGCAGTTAATTACTTCCCTGGTTCCTCCCCGAACATTTCCTCAAGTGCATAACCAACATACTCTAATTTGTTATGAGGATCTAATACAGAAGCTTTCCTTATTTTATTCATCTTTGCAGGTGCACCCCAATATTTTTTAAACTTTTCTTTCATCTTCCCTGCCATCTTACTCAAATTAGTATCATCACTAGCTAAACAAGCTTTTAAATGACTATCAAGCTCACATATATCCTCAAAATGACAATTAGAAGTGACATAACGTGAACCTGAAACTTTTTCAGTGAGCTCGTGAAATCTTTCAAGAAACTTTATCATGTTTCTCACATTCACCCAATCATCACATACAAATGGACCTGCAACATTTCGATCTTAACAAACATGCTTACAAAGATGAGTAGAAAATCCATCATAAAAAAGATGAAGCTTGTCAAAGGCCTTCTCAAAGTTTTGCGCCGTTTCCAATATCAAGTAGGTGGAATTTCACCTAGTAGGAACATCCAAACACGTTGTTTTGCTACATTCTACCTCTTGATGTACACAACATTCCCTAAACATTAAGGTCCTTTGCGGAGATGATCTCACATACCTCACAGCTTGTCTAACACGTTTTACAAAAATATCAATTTCCTTCAAACCATCTTGCACAATTAAATTAAGTATGTGAGCCATGCATCTCACATGAAGATGCTTACCACTCATCGAATTAGTTTTTCACATATCTAGTTGTTTAGACAATTCTTTGACCGTGACATCATTTGAAGAAGCATTATCAACAGTAAAAGTGAATACCTTCTCCAATTTCCATTCAAACAAACAATTACCAATAACTTTTGCCATTTCGTCATCCTTATGACTAGAGATAGGGCAAAAATTTAGTATTCTTTTATGCAACACCCAATCTCTATCAATAAAATGAGCCGTCAAACATATATAGTTAATTCTTTGTAACGAAGTCCATGTGTCTGTGGTAAGGCAAATTTTTGATTTTACTTTTCTGAAATTTTTCATTAGCTTAAGCCTCTCTTAATTGTAAACTTGAAAATAATCCCTTGTAATTGTCCTACGAGAAGGAACATTAAATAAAGGTTGGGCTATGCTCATAAACTTCTTAAAGCCTTTCTTTTCAACAAAGCTAAAAGGTAATTTCTCCGTAATTACTATCTCAACTAAAGCCATCCTAACTAGTTCTTGATCAAATTTTCAATGCACCCCACCATTAATTTCCCCATCCTTTTGTAAACATAATTGTGTTTGAGTATTATCAACTTTCTGTGGTATTTTTGGAAACTTCTTTAAATGAGTATTCAATGATGTTGTTTCATTCAATCGTGAATCAGCCTTATAATCACGACCACAATGTTTACACTTTGCTCTATCACCTCCATTATTATCTTTAAACTTTTCAAAATGATCCCAAGCAGTTGATCTACATTGTACGGATTTTCTTTTTTTGGGTGAAGAAGTAGGTTTGCTTTCAGATGAACCCACCTCACTTACTCTACTTTTAACTTCTGACATCTATAGAAAATCGAATGAAAACAGAATTAAGGTCGGAACTCCTATAACAAATATTTTTTTAATCAGGTAAAAATTTATAAATCAGATAAAGCCTAACTACAAACCAAGTTTCAAGCCCAACCAGAATTCAATCAAAACCCAACCAAAACATGTTTCCAGTGAGCACAGAACACAAAATTGATGAGCGAACTCTAAAAGGTACACCAAAATTTTACATCAAATTTCCAATGAACATGTTTCCAGTGAAGGGCATAACATAATTTTACATCAAATAATTGATGAGCGATCTCTAAAAGGTACACCAAAATGTACAAGATCTACATCAAAATCAAATGAGCTGAGGAAGAAAACTGAAAAGAAACTCAGAAGAAGTCGCACTAACCTGAGGAAGAAGGATGAGCGACGAGTTGAGGAAGAAGGCGTCACAGTCGGGCGTCGGCAACACTGCAACAGTCACACAGAGGTGAGAGGACTAGAGGAACCCTAAATCTAATTTTTGATTTCTAATTCTAAGGTGGGAACGTAAGTCAGTAAGAGTAAGTCACTAAGTGACTAAGTTTTAGGTTTAGGTAAATTGGGTGGGCTTCAAATGGGTATTGGACTATTGGGCTTCAGCCTTCAGATGGGTAATAAGTTTTGGACTCTCAAAAGAACCCATATGTTCAAACCTATTTTTCTCAACTAATACCCAAAATTTCAGTTTTTCGGTTTAACCGAAATACCAAAACCGTAAACTGCACCAAAAAATCGAAATTTAATAATTTAAAACTGTGCACCGACCGAATAACCGATTAAACCAAAACCGAAAAATCAAAATTCACAGTTCGGCCGGTTTTTTTAGTTCGGCCGGTATTATGCCCACCCCTACTCCCAATCACCCATCTTTATCTAAACTCGAAATTGAAGACTAGGGGTTAGAACCTTACCTCTTGGGAGAAGATCTTGTGATAATTCCTTGTTGGATTTCAAAGCTTGAACAAGATTTTTGATGAACAAAGCACTTTATCCACTTCCTCTCTCTAGAACACTCTCACTTCTCTCTAAAATCATCAGATAATTGCCCCAAAATAAGTCCCAAAGCCAATTTATCAAAATGGGGTCGGGTTATGAAAATAGAAAAATGAACCCTCCAAACTCAGATATGTTGTCGCACAATGGGTATGCGGGTCGCACAATGGACCACAAAATGGATGCCCAGAACTGGGCTACACTGGTCAGGTCTGCGACCATTTTGCGGTTGCACAATCGATTTTGTGGTTCGCATAATGATTCTGCAGTCGCACATCTGACCGCAGAATCACTTTTTTCCAGCCTTTGATAATTTGGTCATAACTTCTTGTACGAGTATCTAAATGACGAACGGTTTGAAGCATTAGAAACTAAACTCGAAGACCCTTCATTTGATAGGTTGATAATCATATAAATCCTTATATATGTTTATATATTCTTGTCCAAAGTGTGGTCTTGTGCGTACTCATTTGGAACTTTAGTCTATTATGAAATTTTTCAACTTGACTTAGACTTACGCCTCTCCTTAGACCCTACATCACTTATAATATGCCTTGTACACTTATTATCATATCCAATTGATATCCATCATATTAATAGTTCTCAAATAAGAAGTAGAGTTCGCCTCCAAACACATAACATAACTTATCTCTTCTTTCACCCATTTCAATTTTCCGATTTTTTTCTAACTCCCAAAATTTTCAAATATTTTGCGAGAGTTTTCTTTGTAACTGGGCTTATCCACCTGCCAAAGAATCCTAAAAACCAATCCTAACAACACATACATAATCCAATCAACGTAACACAATATGAAAATAATACTAACAGTGGCCTCATAAGCAATATATTACTAGAAAAGGAACACCATTAACATCAACTATTCAGGTGATATGTAACTCATAGCAGGTAAGCTCTCAACATTTTCATAGAATACAGAAATGAACGTTTAAATTAAAGATGACAGTTTTGAGTCATCACAATATGAGATGGTTACATGTGTGTTTATTGTCAACCTGCAGTTTGGCATTTGAAATTGCTTTTCTCAATTAAGAGTATAATTTTTAGATTACGAAATCAAAATATATAGTTCAGCTTGATATGTTGGTTTATATCCAAGCTAGTTTAGCATTGAATACCTTCTATTAAAGGCTAAACTATTGCTCATGGGAACAAAGCCTCATGTGTTGGTCTAAGATTTTCTAAATTGCATACAACACTTATATGCATCAGACCAAAAATATATGATAAGTCCTCCCCTCACAATTGGTTTAGGATCAGAAACCAAATATTTTTACTATCTAATAACTTTTGGTGTGTGGTATATGATTAATTTCTCTACCACAATACACAAAGAGAGGTTTCCCAAAGAAGATTGGAGATATGTGATAGTTTTTCTAACATTTGGGGGATGGAATAAACAGCTGAAAAATATGCTATATGAATCGAATTATCATTAATATGATCCTCACTCAGAAGATAATTCAAGTCAAATGCCAGAAGCATTTGCTGATCCAAAATTAAATATCATATTTCAGCTGCAAATGCTCCTATTAAAATTAAAGTCCATGAAGGATAATATTTATTGCACGCATGAAGTGTAGTAAACCGATCGGTTCCAAAGGTAAAAATCCTTGAAAAATGATAGGAGCAAATGATCAAATTTATCATAAGGAGGAGGAAATGAGCTCTAGAAGAGCCCACAACATAACATTTCATGAAACTCCAGAAGAAGTTCAGATACCTGAAAATAAAGAAAGTGATGAGATCTCAACAAGTTATGTCGCTTAGGAACCGATACAAAATGATAGTCAACGATATATTTGATACAATATGGTGCACAATATTGTAAAAGATTGTGAGGATCGGACCTGTAGTCCAGACACCTGAAGATGTCATGCCATTTAAGTGCAAGTCATAACCTATATGACTCATTTAATTAAATCTATATGAAGATCCCTGAAGGGTTTAAAATGCTTGAAGCATATAATTCAAAGTCTCGAGAAATGCACTCGATCAAATTACAAAGATATTTGTACGGTTTAAAATCAATCTGGGCGCAAGTGATATAATCGCATCAGTGAATATTTGCTGAAAGAAGGTTACATAAATGATGTTATTTGTCCATATATTTTTATAAAAAAAATGATATCAGAATTTGTTATACTTGTTGTTTATGTTGATGACATAAATCTTTTTGGAACTCCAGAAGAGCTCCAAAAGTCAATTGAATAACTTCAGAAAGAATTTGAGATTAAAGATCTTGAAAAAATAAAATTTTGTCTTGGTCTACAAATTGAATATTTAGCAAACGAGATCTTTATCCATCAATCTGCCTATACAGAAAGAGTCTTTAAACACTTTTACATGGACAAAGCACACCATTAAGTACACCAATAGGTGTCCGATCACTTGATGTGAATAAGGATATGTTCCGACCTCCAGAAGAGGATGAGGAACTCCTTGGTCTCGAATCACCTTATCTCGGTGCAATTAGTGTACTTATGTATCTTGCTAAAGCTACAAGGCCTGACATAGCATTTTATGTTAATTTACTAGCAAGATATAACTCTTCTCTTACACGGAGATATTGGAATGGGATTTAGCATATTTTGCGACATTTAAAAGGAACTCTTGATATGAGTTTGTTTTATACTAATAAAGGTAGTGCAGATCTTGTTGGTTATGCAGATGCAGGTTATTTATCTGATCCCGTAAATCGGGTACGTGTTTACATGTGGAGATATTGTCATATCATGGCGCTCCACAAAGCAATCTATTGTTGCTACTTCTTCAAATCATGTTATAATAGCTATTCATGAAACAAGTAGGGAATGCGTATGGTTGAGATCAGTGATTCATTTTATTCAAAAAAATATGGTTTTGAATATGATGAAAGATCCATAATTTTATACGAAGACAATGATGTATGCATAGCCCAATTAAAGGGATGATTTATAAAAGGAGATAGAACGAAGCACATTTCACCAAAATTATTCTACACACATGATCTTCAGAAAAATAGTGACATCGATGTGCAACAAATCCGTTCAAGTGACAATCCAACAGATTTGTTCACTAAATTTTTGCCAACTTCAACTTTTGAGAAGATGGTATACAAGATTGGAATGCGGAGACTCAAATATTTGAAACAAGGTTTTCATCAGGGAAAGTGAAATACGCGATGTACTCTTTTTTCCTTACTAAGGTTTTTCCCACAGGGTTTTTCTTATAAGGTTTTTAATGAGGCAGCTAGAAATGCGTATTATTAAATATGTGTACTCTTTTTCCTTTACTATAATTTTTTCTACTAGGTTTTTCCTAATAAGATTTTAACGAGGCACAATATCTTTTAATGAACATCCAAGGGGGAGTGTTGTGAAAATAATTATATTGTGGATGTCCATTTATTACTCCGCTATAGATAATCTTCATGAAGAAGATTATCCGTTTGGTACTCTATTAAAATTTATCTACAAGCAGTTGATGCACGCAGGTTGCAAACAACTCAATAAAATGATTTGCAGCAGTTTCTTATTAAACAGGTAGGTTGCAAGCAGCTCATGCAGGCAGCTTACAAACAGCTCAAGAAAAGCCTCGCAACTGTTTCCTTTCTTCTATAAATAGAGTTTTCAGTTCATTAAATACATGAATTTGAAATTGAATAATATATCAGTTTCTCTCTATACTTGTTTTTAGTTTGTTAAGTCTTTTATTTATAACAGATATCTTTTACTTTATTTGTGTACAACTTAAAATCTCATAATCCTCTATAGTATAGTAGCAACGTAACAAACGACGACTGCTCATATTACAAAAGGGTTTATTCTTTTGCACAGGCACCAATGTCCAAAAGGAACTCTTTTTTAAAAGGAAAGTCGACTCTATCTCGAAGGGCTATGATTTTTCCCGTATGTTCAGAAAGTTTTTTGTTCGGCAAAGACAATTTCCCCATATTGCGTGAATGCGTCCTTATACTTATCATTCCAAGAAGTAAAATTGTCTTATTTTACAGGTAGTTAATAACGGATGATACCTTATTTAATAGCAATTTGACTTTGTATACAGTATAAAACCGAGCTCATGATATACTCTGGCCTCCAACAGGATAAAACGAGTTCGAGATATAATTGCGAAGGATCGAAATCGAAGCAAGGGTCTCATCGAGCTAGAGTCCGGGGGCCGATTGTATGCCCTCGAGAATATCAGGGCCCTGAGAGACTTCGGAGAACATTGCCGGGCAATCAAGCACGACCAACAGAAGGCCGTAATATCCGCGACCGGCCGGATATCATGGCGCGGATCTCGGCACATATCGATGTAGAACCAGCAATTAGCTAAACAGAAGATTTTTTACCTTATATAGAGCTGTACTTAGAGTAGGATTCCCCTACTATATAAAGTGGGGTCTGATAATTCATTAAACACATTGTAACACGCATTCCAAAGCAATATACTACTATTTTCACTGTTATTGTAAGATTTTTCTCTCGTTCGTCAAAGTTGTCCACTGTGAGCCCGGATCGAGGGTGAATGCTTCACTGAGGCTGGAATCATCCTCCTCACGTCGTTTGAATTTACTATATCTTTACTTGTTCATTCTAACGCAATTTATTATTTTGTATCAAATTAATCCGCATATCCATAAAACCACTTATTATCCGATTTTGAGGGTAAAAAGTTTGGCGCACACCGTGGAGCTAAGGATAATAGTGACAATTTGATACAAATTTCCATAACACACCCTACTTCACACTTGTTCTTTTAAGTGTCTTTGATTTCATGTATGTGTTTAAAATGTCGAACTCCCAATCTGCCCCTCTAAACACGAATGCTCAGTCTGGCCACCATGGCGAGAATAACAATATAGTGCCCGGTAACGAGGTGCCCCCCGCCAATCCCAACGGAATTCCGGTCGCAAACCCGATCGACGCCAGCTCACATGTGGCCATCAACATAAATTTGCCCACCGATCCTAAGAACAGCGTGCGCAGGGGAGTCCGGTCGGTAAACCCAAAATGCTCGTGACAGTGAAGGAGATGGGATCAACTTACGGGTGATCTTCAAAATGTTGTAGGCTCAGTAGGAAGCGATAGCCCAACTGCAGAACCAAAGCCGCGCTCCTAGAAGAGTTGAGCCCGAATCATCCCGGGAAAACACTTGCAGAAATGAATTAGTCGCAGATAGGCCAAATTAAGCTGAACCCGGGACCAACCCCGAGATAATAAAGAAGATCGAGGAATTGAACAATCAGATGGAAATGGGAGAAAAGAAAATCGAAGCCAACGACAAGAAGATGGAGACTTACCATTCCAGGGTCGACCAAATCGTCGGAGCGCCACCGATATTGAAAGGCCTGGACTCCAAAATGTTTGTTCAGAAACCTTTCCCTCCGAGTGCAGCCCCGAAGCCAATCCCTAAAAAGTTCTGCATGCCTGAATTTCCTACACGTGTGGCCCAAATGAACATGTGACCTCATACACGTGTGCCATCAAGGAGAACAACCTAGAAGATGATGAGATCAAATCTATTTTGCTGAAAATGTTTAGGGAGACCTTGTCAAAAGGAGCCATGAAATGGTATCATAACTTACCCCATCCCCCTCCAATTCTATTGACTCATTTACCATGCTTGCAGATGTTTTTGTAAAAGCGCACGCTAGAGCTATCACGGTCCAGACCAGAAAATCGGACCTTTTCAAGGTAAAGCAAAGAGATAACGAGATGCTTAGGGAGTTTGTGTCAAGATTTCAAATGGAATGGGTGGACCTGCCGCCTGTGGCAGACGATTGGGTCGTTCAGGTCGCAGCAGTTGAAGCAAAATCTGGTAGAATATTCGGTCGTAACTTGGGCCGATGTGCATAACCGATATCAGTAAAAGATTAGAGTCGAAGATGATCAGCTTGGGCCCCCCTCAGGGTTTGTTTATCCTATCTGAGCAAGAGATAGACCCAAAAGAGACATTGATTGTGAACCAAGGTCAAGTAGGGATCGATATCAGCCGTACAACGGTGATCGTAGGGGTAACAGATCTAGATAAAACCCTGTGAGAAATGAAATGAGAAGCGATCGGAATCAAAATAACCGGGGACTCATGAGAAAAAACGGTTTTGACAGGCCCATAGGGACTAAGGAAGCGCCAAGGTTATCGCAGTACAACTGCAACTTCGATGTTGCTGCTATCATATCCGCCATCGGACGCATCAGAAACACCAAGTGGCCTCGACTTCTACAGTCTGATCCAGTCCAAAGGGATCCTAACTTAATATGCAAGTATCATGGCACACACGGCCACATAATAGAGGATTGCCGACAATTAAGGGATGAGGTAGCCCGGTTATTCAACAACGGACATCTTCGGGAGTTCCTGAGCGATCGAGCCAAAAATCATTTCAGGAATAAAGATTCTAATAAACAGACCGAGCAGGAAGAACCTCAGCACGTCATTAACATGATCATCAGTGGGGCCAATGTTAAAGCGCACCAAATTATCCATCACGAGAGAAAAATGGACATAAGATTACATACCAGAAGGGACCTTGTCTTTCAATGACGAGGATGCCAAAGGCATCGTGCAGCCCCACAACGATGTACTGGTAATATCTGTACTTATAAATAAATCTCGAGTTAAGCGTGTGTTGATTGATCCAGGTAGCTCGGCCAATATCATTAGATTGAGGGTTGTGGAGCAACTGGGTTTGCAAGACCAAATCGTTCCTGCAATTAGGGTTCTAAACGGATTCAACATGGCATGCGAGACTATTAAAGGGGAGATAACATTACCAGTGAACATAACCGGGACCATTCAGGAAGCAAAGTTTTGCGTGATCGAATGAGACATGAGGTACAATGCTTTGTTCAGGAGACCATGGATTTGCAACATGAGGGAAATACCCTCGACACTGCACCGGGTGATGAAATTCCCAATGCCTAGAGGAATTAAAATAGTAAACAGAGAGCAACCGACCGATGACGACTACAGAGTTCCTAGGTCTTTCACAGTCCCCGATGATTCCGACGCCACCAAATTAACAGTCGAAGAACTGGAGCAAGTCATATTGATCGAAAACCTACCTGATCGTAAGGTACACCTGGGCACGAGGTTAACTCCCGAGCTTAGGAAAAAACTCATTCAATTCCTTATAGCTAACATAAATTGTTTCGCTTGGTCCCATCTTGATATGACAGGGTTCCGCCAGAGATAACCACTCACAAGCTAAGCCTGGATCTGAAGTTCCATCCGGTCAAGCAGAAAAAGAGACCTCGGTCCGAAGTCAAGCATGTATTCATCAAGGACAAGGTATCTAAACTTCTTAAAATAGGGTTCATCCGGGAGGTTAAGTATCCGGATTGGTTAGCAAACGAAGTAGTAGTCCCTAAAAGGGGAAATAAATTAAGAATATGTGTAGATTATAAAGACATGAACAAGGCATGCCCCACAGACTCTTTTCCCCTACCAAACATCGATCGCATGATCGATGCAATGACCGGCCACGAGAACCTCAGTTTTCTCGACGCCTACTCCAGGTACGACCAAATTCGGATGGACCACCCAGACGACTAGGAAAAACATCCTTCATCACTAAATACGGTACCTGCTGCTATAATGTAATGCCATTCGTACTAAAAAATGTCGGTGCCACTTACCAACACTTTGTAAATCGGATGTTCTAAAAACAAATAGGAATTTTGATGGAGGTTTACATTGATGATATGTTAGTTAAGTCCCTGCGAGCAGAGGACCATTTAAAATATTTACAGAAAACCTTCAACATATTAAAGAAGTACAACATGAAGCTGAACCTGGAGAAATGCCCATTCAGAGTCGGGTCCAGAAAATTCCTTAGGTTCATGGTGTCTAATCGGGTAATTGAGATTAATCCCGATAAGATCAAGGTCATTGAGAACATCACTGTTATGGATAGTGTCAAGTCGTACAAAGGTTGATCGGGCACATAGCTACTTTGGGTCGATTCATCTCGAGGTCCTCTGATAAGAGCCATCAGTTATTTTCACTGTTAAAGAAAAAGAATAACTTCTCGTGGACCCCTGAGTACCAACAGGCCCTGGAGGAACTTAAGAGGTACCTCTCGAGCCCGCCTTTGCTTCATACTCCGAAGGCAGATGAACAGTTGCACTTGTACCTAGCGGTATCCGAGGTAGCGATAAGTGGAGTCCTAGTCCGGGAAGAGGAAGGTACGCAATTTCCTATCTATTATGTTAGCAGAACTCTAGGTGAGGCCGAAACTAGGTATCCTCGCCTAGAAAAATTAGCGCTCGCTTTGCTAAGTGCCTCTAGGAAGCTAAAGTCGTATTTCCTATGCCATCCCATATGTGTTGTGACTACTTACCCCCTGAGAAACATAATGCATAAGCCCGAGCTCTCAGGACTATTGGCCAAATGGGTCATGGAGATCAGCTGGTACGGCATCGAATATCGACCCCGAACCTCTATTAAATCACAAATTATAGCGGACTTCGTGGTCGACTTCACGTCGGCCCTAGTTCCTGAGGTCAAAAGGGAGTTGCTATTGAACTCGGGGATAGCTTCCAGAATCTGGACCCTCTTTTCGAACGGTGCCTCGAACGCAAAGGGGCCCGGACTTGGCATCGTATTGAAACCACCGACGGGTAATGTAGTTAGACAATCTATTAGAAATTTAAAATTGACTAACAACGATGCCGAATTTGAGGCCATGATTGCAGGTCTTGAACTGGCTAAAAGCCTGGGGGCCGAGGTGGCCGAAGCTAAGTGTGATTCTCTGCTCGTGGTGAATCAATTCAATGGAACATTCGAAGTCAAAGAGGAATGAATGCGAAGATACCTGGATAAGCTACAGGTAATGCTACATCGGTTCAGGGAATGGACTTTACAACATGTACCTCGGGATCAAAACAACAAGGTCGATGCTCTTGCTAACTTGGGATTGTCGATCGACGACAATGAATTCAACTTGGGAACAGTCGTACAACTCATGAAATCGGTAGAGGAGGAACGCCATGCCGAGATAAACTCGACAAGCTTAACTTGGGACTGGAGAAACAAGTACATAGACTACCTGAAGACCGAAAAACTTCCCTTGGATCCTAAAGAATCGAGAGCTTTGCGTACGAAAGCGGCCCGGTTCAGCTTGTCCGAAGACGGTACCCTATTCAGAAGAGCATTTGATGGCCCATGTTTGGGGTTGGGAGACACCAAGTACGTTTTGAGGGAAGTCCACATGGGTACCTGCGGGAACCATTCGGGCGCCGAATCATTGGTTCGAAAGATAATTAGAGCCGGCTACTACTAGATCGATATGGAAAAAGATGCAAAAGAGTTCGTACGAAAATGCGACGAGTGTTAAAGGCATGCTCCTATGATCCACCAGCCCGGGGAGTCGCTACATTCGGTCTTGTTTCCCTGGCCATTTATGAAATGGGGATGGACATCGTTTGTCCCCTCCCTTAGGCACCCGGTAAGGCCCAATTTATCTTATTTATGCCTGATTATTTTTTTAAGTGGGTGAAAGCACAAGCATTTGAGAAAATCAGGGAGAAGGAGGTTATTGATTTCATATGGGACCACATAATATGCTTATTCGGAATGCCAGCCGAGATCGTGTGCGAAATAGGAAGTAGTTCATCAGCAGCAAACTGAGCAAGTTTTTCGAGCATCATAAGATCAAAAGGATCATATCAATGCCCTATCACCCTAGTGGAAACGGTCAAGCAGAGTCCACGAACAAAACCATACTCCAGAACCTCAAAAAGAGGTTGACCGATGCCAAAGGAAAATGGAAGGAAATCTTGCCCGAAGTCCAATGGGCATATCGTATGACCACAAAATCTAGTATCGGGGCCACTCCGTTCTCGTGGTGTACGGTGCCGAAGCTCTTATACAAGTCGAAGTAGGAGAACTGAGTCTCCGGGTCCAATATACGATCGAAGAGTCAAATGACAAGGCCATGAGTACGAACCTGGAACTGTTAGATGAAAGGCGCGAGGCTGCCCTCGTCTGAATGGTCACCCAAAAGCAACAGATCGAAAGGTATGACAATTAAAGAACCAACCTTCGACACTTCAGTGTCGGGGACTTGGTGTTAAGAAGGATGACGCTGAGCACCTGGAACTCGAACGAAGGGAAGTTAGGACCGAATTGGGAAGGCCTATATCGAATTATTGAGATCACCGACAAAGGATCGTACAAACTCGAAACGGTGAACGGTGAACGACTACAAAAAAACTGGAACATAACCCACTTAAAACGATACTACTGCTAAGGTACGACCCCATTCATTACCTTTCTTTAAATATACTACAGATGGGACTAACACTTGCATGTAACAACCAAGGAATGATGCAACTATTAGACCTGAAAGCACGCGTTGCACTCTTTTTTCCTTGAACCGGTTTTGTCCCAAATGGATTTTCCGACAAGGGTTTTAACGAGGCAACAATGGAGCGTGCTAACTTAGAATTGAAGATCGACTATGAACCAGAGTTAAGGAAGGAAGGTTCATGCTCAGACAAGTCTGGGCTTGGTGGATAGGATTTATTGTAAGGGCCAAATGGTCAAATAAAACGTGCCCACATAGACCACTTCAGCCATAACATGAAGTTTGTACACATTTGCAATCTTGTATGTTGCAGAGAAATAAAAGAAAGTTTCTACCGTGCAGATACATATTTTGTCTCTTAAAAACTACTGTGTTTCTACCTAAAAGGCATCGGGCCTAAGGGCCACCTCTGTCCGAATTTAAAAAATTACCCCAGCTCGGGGACTATCATTATGGGCAAGCCGGACAGCTCGGGCTACGAAGCCCGAGGGCACAAAACCTATTAGGTAGTTCCCGAACTTCAGAGGCTACATCCATCTTAGAATAGCTCGGATATGTCCAAGATCCGTAATCGAAAAATAAGGCCTTCAAAATTTCTAAACCAGTTCGAAGACTACCCTCGGCAAAAAATTATAAAAAATTCTAAGTAAACAATTTGAGGAAAGCTTTCGGTCATACCAAGTCCCCATGAGTCTTAAGCAAAATAACATCAAGAACGAATATTGTTCGAACTTCTGTGCAAGACCTAATATTACGACCCAAAATCCAACTAGTCGTGATGGCACCTAACCCAACCCGCTAGGTAAGCCAGTTAACCACTAACCAATTCCAATACCAATTAATAAAGAAATTAAGTAAAGAAATTATCTGAATCTGAATCTGATACATTCCCCAAGAACTGGTAGTACAAATCATGAGCTTCTAAGAATAGAGTTTAAAAAGCGGAAATAAAATAAATACATAGTTTGTTTGAATAGTACATAAACAGAGTTTTACAGATCTAAAGCTACCACGAACAAGAGGCAGCTAAAATCGGGACACATGTGCATCTTCAAATCCAGCTCTCATCGAACACAGCGACATTAGCAGTCATTATCTGCACGCAAGGTGCAGAAGTGTCGTATGAGTACAACCGATCCAATGTACTCAATAAGTAACAAACATAACCTTAGGTTGAAAGTAGTGACGAGCTAACAACAAGGTCGGGTACAACACCAATATTCCACTACAGTTCATAACAGCATAGTACAATAACAAAAGGGTATCTCCAAAATAAAAGGCTCAGTTCGTTCATAGTTCCAGAAAAATAGGCATTTCTTTTCATGTATCTCAGTGAAAACCCAAATCTTTTACCGAAAAAGCCAAAGTACGAGTAAGTTTGAAAACTGTGGTTTTTCCCAAAACTCCTTTCAACAAATAGTAAGATATTTCATTTTCAGATAGCATGAGGAAAGTACTTCTCTATGTCTACATGTCAAGATATATGTAAAATCATAAATTTCCCCAAAATCGGGTAGCGAAAGAAAATGCATCTCTATGCATGTATCTCAAGTACGCATGTCAAATGCAATGCATCTCAACGATGAGCTCATGTACTCATACTCTCAGAGTACTCAATCTCACTGTCTCGCATTCTCTCTAACTATTCTCAATGCTAAGCACACTCAATCACTCAGCGTTGTACAATAGCTGCTGCAGTGTGCAACCCGATCCATATATGACCATAAGGTCCATTGCGGCGTGCCAACCCGATCCACATATATATAGTCGACTGTGCTCACTAGGGGTGTGCAGACTCTGGAGGGGCTCCTTCAGCCCAAGCGCTATATCCTTGCGGCATGCAGACCGATCCCATAACATATAAATAGCCATAAGGCTCGTTACGGCGTGCAACCCGATCCATATACATACAGCCCTCAGGATCGTTGCGGCGTGCAACCCGATCCATATAAAATATAACCAATATAATATACTGCGGCGTACAGCCAGATCCCAAAATGTCACTCTCACTCAGGCCCTCGACCTCACTCAATCATCAATCTCTCCAGTCTCACTCACGAGCTCACAATGTCATAAAACTAGCCCGACAATAATGAAATGATATATCAATAAATAATATTTGAGACTAAGATATGGTATGAATGCATGGATATGACTGAGTATGAAATATCAATTAAATCAGTGAGATGACAGTAAGAAACGACCACTATGGGTCCAAACAGTATCGGCATAATGCCTAAACATAATATCTAGCATGATTGACAGCTCAATTACTTTATCACATGGTGAAAACACTGATATCGACAAAATAGGACCACTATACAGTGCCATAGAAATAACAGAGTCACAATTCACATGGTGCACGCCCACACGTCCATCACCTAGCATGTGCGTCACCTCAATACCAATCACATAAAATGTATTACGGGGTTTCATACCCTCAGCACTAAGATTAGAAGAGTTACTTACCTCGAACAAGCCAATACCAATGCCGAGCAAGCCAAGCGATGCTCCGAAATGCCATCTCGCGTGTTCCGACCTTCGAACGGCTCGAAACTAACCAAAAACAACTCAAATGCATCAAACAATGCTAAAGGAACCAATCCTGATCGAAAAAGATCAAATCTTGAATCGAAAGCCCAAAATCGGCAAAAAGTCCAACCTGGGCCCGCACCTCGGAACCTGACAAAATTCAAAAAGTCTGATAACACATTCAATTACGAGTCCAACCATACTAGTTTCACTCAAATTCGACTCCAATTCAAAGTTCAAAACTCAAAAATTCATATTATGAAACTTTAGGCCAAAACCTCCATTTTCCTCTTTAAAATTCACAATCCAATTACCAAAAATGAAGGTAGATTCATGAAATATAACTAAAACTAAGTAGAGAACACTTACCCCAATCATTGTGATGAAAACTACTCCAACAATCGCTTCAATCTAAGTCCCACATCTCAAAATATGAAGAAAGAACCAAAACCTCGATTTATAGCTTCTACCGGCATTTTCGCACCTGCGGCACATTATCAGCTTCTGCGGCGTCGCTTCTGCGACATAACCTTAGCTTCTGCGGAATCAGCTGAGGACTCGACCCTCGTACCTGCGGATAATATATCTGCTTCTGCAACATCGTAGGTGCGAGCCACCATCCGCACCTGCGAAATACCTCGCTCTTGCGCTCCATCACCTCGCACCTGCGCATCCGCATATGCGCCCAAATCTCCGCTTCTGCGGTCTTCCTCACCCAGCACTATTTCTGCTCCTGCGACCCCTTCGTCGTTTCTAAGACCATCGCACCTGCGCAAACCAGCCGCAGGTGCGGTCACACCAGAACCATCAATAGTAACATGAAGTAAAATGATCTGAACCTCGTCCAAAACTCATCCGAGCCACTCGGGACCCCGTCTGAATATACCAAAAATTCCAATAACATAACACGTACCTACTCGAGGCCTCAAATCATACATAACAACATCAAAACGATGAATCACACCTCAAATCGAAGTCTGTGAACATTGAACTTTCAAATTACTTAATTCGTGCCGAAACATAACAAATCAATCCGGAATGACTTCAAATTTGGTGCATAAGTCCCAAATAACATAACAAAGCTATTTCAATTTCTGGAATCATAATCAAAATCCGATATCAAAAATTCCACTCCCAGTCAAACTTTCCAAAATTTCAACTTTCGCTATTTTGAGCCAAATTCAACTACGGACCTCCGAATCACAATCCGGACGCGCTCCTAAGTCCGAAATCTCCCAACGGAGCTAATGGAACAGTCAAAACTCCGTTCCAGGTTCAAATTCACAAAAAGTCAAACTTGGTCGACTCTTTCAAAATTAAAGCTTCTAGATGAGAATCATTCTTTCAAATCACTTCCGAATAACCTGAAAACCAAAATCGACGATTCACATAAGTCATATTACATCATACGAAGCTACTCATGCCCTCAAACAACCGTGCGAAGTGTAAATGCTCAAAACGACTGGTAGGGTCGTTACACCTAATCATTACGTGCTAAGGCATTCAAAATCTTTGCAATAATAAAGAAAAAGGCAAAAAGAAACAAGCTTGAAATTTGTCGAAGGAAAAAAATCCTTATATATATATATATATATATATATATATATATATATATATATATATATATATATATAAATTCTATAAAAAGGCCAAACGGCCTCAACGAAATACAAAAGTACAAAATAAGGTACCTAAGAAGCCTGATCCTCGCTAGAGCCCGCCTCGTCACCGGAGCCATCGGGGCCTTCCCCGTCCTCAAATCTGCCCGAACCCTCGGAATCTTCCTCATCATCGGGGTACGCTAGCTTCTTTGCCTCGGCCTCGAGCCTCTTAATATTTTCAAGCTCAGACGATAAATCGAACCCCCGGACATGAACCTCCTCAAGAGCCTCCCTCAGGGACTGCCACTTCACATATTCGATTATGGCCTTTAGGAATTCCTCAGCTGCCTGAGCATCGGCTTTGTACTGGGCCACCATCTCTTAAGCATCGGCCCTAGTCATTTCCGCCTCTGACTTGGCTGCTCTGAGCTCCTTGACAAGGGTATCCCGGGAGGCAATGGCCGAGCCCAGCTGAGACTGGAGGTTAGGCCTTCACCGATTAAAGTTGGGCCTCCGCCGAGGCCAGCTTCTCCCGGGCAGTATCCTTTTCCGAAATCAATCTGTCCATCTTGCCTTTCCACTCCTTGGCCATAGCTTGACTTCATCCATCTCAGCCCGGAGCTGATCGACCCGATCGATCTTCTGCTGGACCGTTAGATACCGTGTCTAGCTCATTATCACTAACTTCAAAGATTTTTACCTGTTCTAACAGGTCGGCATGTTCCTTCTGAGCCACATCCAGCTTGGCTCGGAAGCTCTTAACTTCTCCTTCACATTGCTCGCTAAGAAGCTTATACATGCCTCTCTTCTCAACAAGCTCTTTGACTTCGGCCTCGAGTTGGCTCAGCTCATCCTGGTATCAGAGGAAGGTTTAGTGGTAAAGCACTGAGGCCTGCATATACGAAGAAGAGATATTAGAATTATCAAACATTAGATCAAATATCAGAAGAGATATTAGAATCATCAAGGATTATCAAGAATTACCCGATTCAACGCATGTTGTGCTTCATTGAACAGGCATGGCGCGTCTACCTCATTCATTTTGGCTTGGTCTTCTTTGGTTACCAAAGACTAGAGGTAATTGGCTATCCCTACGGGGGTGGAAAGGATCCGGGCATCCTCGGGAATGGTGATAACGATAGTTCGCTTCCGACCAGGATCCGTGCTCAGAGTGGGGAACCGATTGGTTAATATCGGGGCTCGAGATCGACCCGCCAGCATCCAAAGTTAGACTTTTCTTCGGCACCCCTAAGTCACCCAACCCGGTAAATTCCTACGGGGCGGATCAGTCAATACAGTCAAAAGAGCCTCAGAGGGGATCATCCGCTCCATGGACCTCCTCATGGGATCGCTCCTTCGTTAATCAGGCTTCATCGAATATTGATTCTATGAACAAAAGCGATCCCAAAATATCTATAACGCAGGGCGGGGCGGAACCGGCATCTCTCGAGTCCTCGGCCCTTACCTCGGCATCAGCTTCGCGAACTTGAGAGGGATTATCTTGAGTCATTTCCCCCTCGGCTGCGACCAGTTCCTCGGGGATAGATGGCTCATGGGCCATGAAGATGTAATCCTCCTTGGGCTCGTCTCTGAGCCGGAAGAGTGATTCCGGGTCAAGCAGTCGGGAGCTAGAGGTTTCTTTTGGCTTACAGACCAGCCTCCTTTTTGTTTTCTTTTTCTCCGTGCTTGGTGAACTCGGAGCCCTTTTTCTTTTCTTCTCCCATGTTTTGGCACCGGGCTGTCCCGAAGCACAAGAATCGGTAGGTAAGTCCTCTTCCCCAACCAGGAGCCTAAGCTCCACGGTCTTAGGCAAACCTCCAAAAGAGAAGTAAAGAAAAAAAATAATAAGAAAGTGACAAAAAGAATCCTAACACAACCTATACGGGAAAGAAATCTTGCCATGGGAACGGGCCTCCCAACGTCCCTTCGAGAGTTTGCGCCACGAGCGCTCGAAGTAGGGCATCTGTGAAACAATACCTTCGACCCACTCCTTGAGCCGAGGGACAGCATTCGCAACTCGGGCGACAACTACACCACCACAAATACTAATGAGAAAAAGAGAGATGGACACGAAATCAACATTCGAGGGAAAGTTTTGCTAAGGTGATGTATTCCACTTCTCGGGGAATGGCATGAATTCGGCCGGAATCAAATCCGAGGTCCTCGCCGGACAAAACAACCTTGCCAACCTCGATCTCGGCCCTCATCGATACTCAAAAATGGGGCTTTTCTGGCCTTGCGAACAAGCTTTATGAGTCCCTCCCCTCCCCCTCCCCCCCCCCCCGAAAATTCGGGGACTGTATAAACATAGCAGATGATCGATGGTGAAGGTGCACGAATTGATTTTATTTACAAACTATTGGAGGAGGATCACGATCCTCCACAGTGAAGAGTGAAATTGGCCGAGACATACCTCATACCTCTTACAGAAGCTTATGATGAACGGATTCATCGGGCCCAGCGTAAAGGAATAAGTGTAGACACTTAGGTATCCCTCAACGTGTGTAGTAATGCCCTCCTCAGAGTCAGGGACCACTATGTATTTATCGGTCTAGTTATAGTCCTTTCGGACTAAGGAGAGATTGTCTTCGGTGATCGAGGAAATAAATCTCGATGCCTCCTCACACCGACCCTGCACCGAGGAGGGTTTCTCGACCTTAAAGTCATCAGCAACCGAACAACCCCCGGGAATGAACATCTTCAAGGGAGGTTCAGGAGCCGATTCATCGATGACCACATTAGCAGTGGGTGAGGTCGACCACATCAGAAGTAGTTTTGTTGTTTCCGGCAATCGTTTGGGAGGTAGAAGCGACCTTTTAGGGAATATATTTTGAGATTTTTGCCATTGTTATAAGGGAAAGCTTGAAGGAGATAGAAAAAGGTTGAAAGCTGGAAGCTCATATGTGTTGGATTGAGTGGATGATGAGTAATGATTTCAAAGGAATATCGAATAACGAAAGTAAAAATGCTAGAATGTGAAAAGAGTAGTGAAATCATAAGGGTACGAGGGTAGACGGTTTGATGTAAAGTAAAAAATGAACAAAAGAAGGATTATTTATAGTGGTTCTGCGATGTTTCTCCTCCAGGGACAACCGACCGGAGGCTGACACACATTTAATGCCATCATGACATGACTAACGAGACGTTTTAGTCTTTTTGTCGTTTATGTCTCGGTGCATTGATGAAGGAATCAGGATGCTCATGCCGTTTCTCGTCAGCTTGCTTTCCGAGAAATATCACACCCCTTTTCTACCCCCAAAAGATATATGTGTTATTGATTGTGGGTAAAAGAGTTTTTTCAATTAAAGTGATATTTTTGAAGTGGGGATTATTTTATTATTCAGAGTCGCCACCTGGAATTTGATTTTTTTTTTGGTGTTCCAAGTCATCTTTTATTTGAACTCCTATTCAAAGGAAGATTTGACTCTTTTATTATTGGTCTTTGAAAATAAAGTACGGGTAAGAAATTTTGTTGACCGGAAAGAAGGTGTAAGGCATTCCCCGAGTCCCGTGGTTCTAGCACGGTCGCTTTATTGACTAAAAATGGCTTGAATTAATTTTGGATAAACTTTGATTTATTGGTTTTCATATTTTATCTATCCACTTTTAATTATTAAAATATGAAATTATCTTTGAAACGAATCACGTGTGTGAATCCGTTTTGTTTATTGTGCCAAAATTACATCACACGTACGTGTACACTAATAGCAGTTTATTAGATTAAGATTGCTTTGGCCAAAGTTGGGCGAACACATACTTCGGTTTTAATTTTGAAAAATCACATTTATATCACGCGAACGTTTACACAGTCACGATTGAGCATTGAGCATTTTAAACATAACTAACATTTAGCAAAGCAAATATTAATCTAATATTTAGCAAATCAAACAAAATTCACCGTTGAGCATTTAAAAAAAATAGATTATACGCAAAATCAATAACATAAATAAGAAAAATATAAACTAAGACGAGAGAAAATAAATAAAACAAAAGCAATAAAACTATGGATTCATGAACTTCTATTGCGCCTCACTACATTCGATCATGGAAATATGCAGCATATTGATGTCAACTTAACCAAATGACAAGATAAAAAGGAACGGACCTTCACTGTTGCCAAATGCTTTTCAATATATTGATAAAGAAGAAACTTGTATAACAGCTCGGAACCGGAACAATACCGTAAACCTCAACAGATCCTCAAACTCGAACAAGAATACCTTGTCATTGAATGGATTATAGACTAGTTTGAGGTGTTGGAACAGTCATTTTTGGTTGGTTTCTTGCAGCCACTGTTGCTGTGTGTTTTCCCAACTGTTGCAACTGATTCTTTGATAGGGATGAGATGGTTTGGAGCTGATTTTCGCCGCTCTTTTTTGGTAGTTTTAAGGTTATTTTAATGGAGTTTTACATGGTTTTGGGGGCTGGTTTTCAGATCTAGCTTTAGTTGGAATTTTGGTGGTGTTTATTGGAAGAGATCCGGTTATGGCTGCCCCTTTTTTTTGGTTAAGGAAGACCAACTCCCCTCCTTTGTGTGTGTTCCTTGATTGTATGTCTGTGAGGTCAAAATATGTGGGTATGATTGTAGATGAGAGCCAACCAGGAAAGGGGGGCAGTTCTTAAAAGAGGGACGTGTGGGGGTTGTAAGTGGGGACAAGCATATGGGACAAGGGAAAGTGGAGTGGGGACAAAGTGTGGGGGACAAAGGAAAGTGGGCTGGGGACACGCGTGGGAAGATGGGAGCGGGAAAGATAGAGTGAGAAGTGAGGTATTGGTAAGATGAGTGGAAAAAAATTCAAGCATAGTCAAAAATTAGGTGCTCACAACATGCCCTTCTTTGCTTGGAAACACGAAGAGTTTTTAGGCGAAAAAAAGATGAGCGATATGACTAATTTTTGGCCATACCATTATTCAAAAGGGAAGAGATAAGAGAAAAGAGTGCGACCAAGTCTTGGTTATGGACAGCCTACATATCGCGGGTTATAAAGGAATCAGGTCATGTGTAGCTTAAGAAGAGTGATGGAATGATGAGTTGGAGAGTCGAGTGAGGTTCCGTCGAGGCTCCGATTTATGGTCCTGTTATTACATCAAAATCAAATGAAACTAAACAAGCTTATCAGCTATGAGTTACAAACATTCCTATTTATAAGTCTTCTAAAACTTGATCTTGAATCTTGACTGGTTCTTCATGCAGACTCTGATATAAACCTTGAGACTTGCTAGCTGCAGGCGCTAGTTCATTCTTCAACGACTTCTTCTAATCAAAACGGGAAATGTAAAGCTCGTAACTTCAGTCATGTCTTGAGAAATCATTTCCATTTGCTTCTGCATTTGGATTCACTTCTTTTCCTTTTCTTTTCTTTATTCTCGATTGAGAAATCTTCTTTTGGTCATCTCAAACCCTGTGCCTCGAGGTAAAACCTGCTCAGGCACCAAAACAAACAAACAAACAAAATGTTTCTGCCCTAGTTTTTACTAGGACAATTTTGTGAGTTATTGTAATAAAATTCTAAACTACTTTTTTATTGAAAGTAATAAAACAAATTGGGAATGGTGCACCCTGAAAAGGTCATGATGATTTTTTTTTGGGGATAGTGTTCCTTTATTGTCCAAAAGAATGTCTCAACTAAGGATTGGTGTACCTTATGTTAGGAAAATGTGGCCAAGGAATGGGATACCATGTATTGGCAATGATATCAGAGAGTGGTGTATCTTGCATTTAAGATCAAATCAACTAAGGAGTGGTGTACCCTATGTTAGAGAACACAGCTAGGGATTGGTGTATCCTATACTGGTAAGGAGATCAGGGATTGGTGTACCCTATACTGGTAAGGAAATGTAATCAGGGATGGTGCCCTATACTGGTTTACTGAAAATGAAATGTAACCAGGGGTTGGTGCCCTGTATTACTAAAAAGGAAATATAATCAGGGGTTGGCGCCCGGTATTACTGAAAAGGAAATGTAACCAGGGGTTGGCGCCCTGTATTACTGAAAAGAAAATGTAACCAGGGGTTGACGCCCTGTATTACTAAAAAGGAAATGTAACCAGGGGTTGGCGCCCTGTATTACTGTAAAGGAAATGTAACCAGGGGTTGGCGCCCTGTATTACTGAAAAGGAAATGTAGACAGGGGTTGGTGCCCTATATTACTGAAAAGGAAATGTAACTAGGGGTTGGCGCCCTGTATTCTTGAAAAAGGAAATGTAACCAGAGGATGGCGCCATGTATTACTGAAAAGGAAATATAATCAGGGGTTGGGGCCATGTATTACTGAAAAGGAAATGTAGCCAGTGGTTGGCACCCTGTATTACTGAAAAGGAAATATAACCAGGGGTTGACGCCCTGTATTACTGAAAAGGAAACGTAACTAGGGGTTGGCGCCCTATATTACTGAAAAGGAAATATAACCAGGGGTTGGCGCCCTGTATTACTGAAAAGGAAATATAACCAGGGGTTTGCGCCCTATATTACTGAAAAGAAAATGTAACCAGGGGTTGGCGCCCTGTATTACTGAAAAGGAAATATAACCAGGGGTTGGCGCCATGTATTACTGAAAAGGAAATGTAACTAGGGGTTGGCACCTTATATTACTGAAAAGGAAATGTAACTGAGGGTTGGCGCCCTATATTACTGAAAAAGGAAATGTAACCAGGGTGTTGGCGACCTATATTACTGATAAAGGAAATGTAACCAGGGTGTTGGCGCCCTGTATTACTGAAATGTAACCAGGGGTTGGCGCCCTGTATTACTGAAAAGGAAATGTAATCAGGGTTGGCTTCCTTACTACTGGAAAAATGTTGAATCCCCTAGGCGAAAAGGTTCTACCTGGGTTAAACTACGAAAAGCAAACCTGGGCGAATAGCACTTCTACCCGAAAATATGAGCTGGATCCCCTAGGCAAAAAGGTTCTACCTAGGTTAAGCTACAAAAGCAACCTGAGCGAAGAGTACTTCTACCCGGAACTATGAGTTGGATCTCCCTAGGCGAAAAGGTTTTACCTGGGTTAAGCTACGAAAAACAAGCATGGGCGAAGAGTACTTCTACCCGAAAATATGAGCTGAATCCCACTAGGCGAGAAAGTTCTACCTGAGTTAAGCTATGAAAAACATCCTGAGTGAAAAGTACTTCTACCCGGAACTAGGAGCTGGATCACCCTAGGCGATAAGGTTCTACCTGGGTTAAGCTACAAAAAACGAGTCTGGGTGAAAAGTACTTATACCCGGAAACTATGAGCTGGATCCCCCTAGGCGAAAAGGTTCTACCTAGGTTAAGCTATGAAAAACAGCCTAAGCGAAGAGTACTTCTACCCGGAACTATAAGCTAGATCCCCCTAGGCGAAAAGGTTCTACCTAGGTTAAGCTACGTAAAACAACCTGAGCGAAGAGTACTTCTACCCGAAAACTATGAGCTGGATCCTCCTAGGAGAAAAGGTTCTACCTGGGTTAAGCTACGAAACACAACCTGGGCGAAGAGTACTTCTACTCGGAACTGTGAGCTGGATCCCCCTAGGCGAAAAGGTTCTACCTGGGTTAAGCTACGTAAAACAACCTGAGCGAAGAGTACTTCTATCCGGAAACTATGAGCTGGATCCCCCTAGGCGAAAAGGTTCAACCTGGGTTAAGCTACGAAAAATAGCCTAGGCGAAGAGTACTTCTACCCAGAAACTATGAGCTGGATCCCCCTAGGCGAAAAGGTTCTACCTGGGTTAAGCTACGAAAAATAGCCTGGGCGAAGAGTACTTCTATCCGGAACTATGAGCTAAATCCTCCTAGGCGAAAAGGTTCTAACTGGGTTAAGCTACGAAAATAATCTGTAATAGTGATGCATGCTGAAAATAAAAGAAAATAGAGATTTTGGGAAACTCACCTTGGTGACATTCGTTCTTTAGGAATCTCCATTCAGCACTGCTTTGTTCCTGCTTAAAAAAAATAAAATTGAGAGTTTTAAAAGTGGTGGTCGGTGTGTGGCCTTGATGTCTTTGGTAACATGGTTTAGTGCCCATCTTTATTTTGATGATGATTTCAACCTACCACTAGATGTTTCCTGAATACCACTTGCATTTCTAGTCTCGGAGAGCCTTTGACTTCTCAAACTTTTACATGACGGTTGGTCGCATGGGACTTAACCTTTTCAACTTTATTTTGCCTTTGTGGCATCTCACTTTCGACTTATTTCCTCCACAACTTTCAATTTAAGAGCATTGGGGAACCTTTGGCTCTTTAAACTTTGCCAAAATGGTTAGCCACTTGGGACTTAACCTATTCAACTTCATTTTGCCTTGCGGGCACTTTCAATTTGAATTTATCCTTTCGAGAGTTTTTTATTTCAAAGCATCAGCCACCATGGCCAGTCGGGGTTGACTTGATTCCCCTGCCAATGCAGGGTGCCTCTTGAATATTAGCTTGTATCAAATGAAAGCCCTGTAAATCATTCTTTCTATCCCTTCTTTGCCTTAGTTTTGGAACATAGTTAGACCGAAAGGGATTCAAAGAAAAATAAACAATGGAATGGATAATGAATTTAGACAAGGGGTATCCCTTTCGGGGGAAGGAAAGAAGGACTTATCTGGAGTACATGCGGACTTCAATGAACATGACATGCCTTTTGAACTGGATGCCTGATATGTGTAAACCCTCCGACTCTTAGAAATTCATCACAACTTTTGCCTCGAAACCGAAAAACCTTGCCCAGGACTGTCAATACCAATGGCTGTGAAGATCCTCTTTTCGATCAGTAGTACCCTTTGCGGGTTTTCACCAGCTAATCTCTCTCATTTCTCTTCTCACCATCGCCTTATAGTGCCCTTTGCGGGTTTTCACTAACAAGACTCTCTCATTTTCAGTTGCTCTGCTCGTCATCGCCCTATGGTGCCCGTGAGGGTTTTCACCAATAAGACTCTCTCATTTTGGTAGCATCTGATCCAAGTGACTGTATCCTCCAATTCTTGAGCATTCTCGTTGATTGATCGGAAAGAATTGAAAAGGATTTGGGTAAAAAGGATTTAGATTGAATTACAACTTTGGAACCTCTCAGGCGAGACCATCACCGAACCATTGTAACATTTTCCCCAGTTTCAACTTTTTGGGGAATGTGAATTTTTATTTTGGTGTGACTGAACCCTAGAGAAAAGCTATCTACATATCCTTTCGGAATCAAGTCAAACGTAGTTCAATGAACATGAACTTGTTTGGATTTTTTTTCTTTTCTTTTTCTTCCTCTGTCTCTTTTTTTTTCCTTTTCCTTATTTTTTTCTTCTTTATTATTTTTTTTCTTTCTTTTTTTTCTCTTTTTTTTTCTTTTAATAGAATCTTCAGGTTCCAAAAGGGTAATCAAATAAAGGTAACCAGCTCAAAAGGGTTAGCAGAGGGTTGATGGTGTTTGGGTAGCGAGAATGAAAGCCTTCGTCATCCCAACCATAGAATGATAATGCTACATAGAGGGTCAAACATAATACCTTTTGACCTTGTCTGCATTGACAGTTGTTTTAGGGACATTTCCTTCGATGCTTCCCAGGTACAACGCTCGCTTTTGCAGTACTCTCGTTACAATGTATGGACCTTTCCAATTTTGAGCCAATTTTCCTTTAGCTTCTTCATGAGGTGGGAGGATACGTCTCAAAATGAGTTATCCTATTTCAAATTTCCTGGGCCGCACTTTCTTGTTGTAGACAAGGGTCATTCTTTGTTGGTACAACTACCCGTGGAAAACAGTGACCAATCATTTTTCATCAATCAGTGTCAATTATTGCAAATCGGCTCTTGACCCAATCTTTATCATCAATCTCGGCTTCAACAATGATTTGAACAGGAGGAATTTTAACTTCTTCCGATTTCATTCGGACTTGGCTTAGGCCTACTGTTCCAATTCTTGTTTATTTTCTCACAAGCATTATCTTCAACACATTCTGTTTCTTGACTCATTATTTCGGGGTCTGGCAGCGTTTTAGGATCAGGGCATGAAGTCCGCAAGCATGTCATGTCATTAAAATCTGTATTAACATAACTAAAAAGAGAATAAGAAAAGTGACAAAATTAAGAAAAGAGATTCTTGGACAACGAAATATTAATTTCATTTGATTTTTATTTTATTTTTTTGATTTTTTTTATTTTGCATTTTAAAGATAGAAGGGTTTACATTGGAAAGTAAGACAATAAAGTAAAACATCCGGATCACACCTTGAGATAATCCTAACACATAAAGGATAGCAAGGCTGGCTACCAAGACTCCCGTCTAACGGGGGACTTTCAGGTTTGGCGGCCATTTTTTGGCTTTTCTTATGTCTCGGCAATGGCTGCAATGGCCTTCAGTGCCGGATCAAATTCCTCATCTTCACAGATCACACCGACTACTGGCCCATTGGTGTGAGTAGGAAGAGGATTGTTCATCATATTAGGGGCCTCTTCATCCCTAAGTACTATTGTCTTGACCTCGATGAGGTCTTCCACTGCTCTCTTAAGAGTCCAACAGTCTTCCGTATCATGTCCCACTGCTCCAGAGTGGTATTCACATCTAGCATTAGCCTGGTACGAGGGGGACTCAGGGTTTGGCCGGTTCGAGACTACTGGTTACAGTAGACCTATCCTGACTAGCTTTTGGAATAAGCTCAAGTATGATTCACCAACAGAGGTGAACTGATTCCATCTCGGGAAGCTCTCTTTTTTTCTTTTTTTTTTCTTTTTTTTTTTCCATATCTTGATTTCTTTTTCTTTCTTTTTTTGTTGTTTTTCGCTCTTTGTTTTTCTTTGTTATTGTTTGTCACTCTTTTCTTTCTTTTTCACTCAATTTGTTTTTCTATTTATTTTTTCACTCAATTATTTTATGGCTATGATCGAATCCGATGAGTATTGCCTACGTATCATGACGCCACATGAATCAGATGATTACGTAGTTCAGGGGAAGATCGGGAATAAAGTAAATAAACTATCTTTTTTCCTTTATTTATTTTTTCACATATACAAAACAGACCACAAAAGCTCCTAACAAGAATTTTTTTTTTTTTTTGGGGAATTTTAGAAAGGAAAATTCTTTAACAATAAAGAAAATATTTTTGAATTTTGATTTTTTATATATTATTTTATATTTTTTATGTTTTTTTGGAATTTTCGAAAAAAATACTTCTAAAGAAGAAAGAAAATATTTTTGATTTGATTTTTTTTTTTATGAAAGACTTCGGAAAAGAAGAAAAAATATTTTGGAATTTGATTTTTTTTTTTCTTGAATTTTCTAAGGAATGAATTCTAAGAAGGAATTAAGGAAAGGGAAAATATTTTTGGATTTTTTTTTTTTTTTTTGAAAATTGGGGGCCGGAACCGATGAGGTTTGCCTATGTATCTCACATCCGGTGAGAATCAGACCCACGTAGTTCAGTCGGATTAGGAATAAAGTAAATAAACTAAAGAAAGACTTATAAAAAAGAAAGAAAATATTTTGGTTTTTTTTTTCTTTAGAGAATTTTTGAAAAGAGAATTTTTTTTTGAATTTCGATTTTATTTTTGGAGAAAGACTTCCAAAGAAAAAAAATATATATTTTGGATTTTGATTTGATTTTCTTTTCGAATGAAAGACTTATAAAAAGAAAGAAAATATTTTTTATTTTAAATTTTTTTTATTTGGGATTTTCTAAGGAAAGATTTCTAAAGAAAGAATTAAAGGATAATATTTTTGGATTTTTAAAAATTGGGGCCGGAACCGATGAGGTTTGCCTACGTATCTCACATCCGGTGAGAATCAAACCCGCATAGTTTGGTGAAATCGAGTATCCTTCTCTTTTGGTTTTTATAAAAATTAATCTTTACACCTCACGCCGGACTACTATAAAATCTTAGTAAAAAAGGATTATTTGTACTAAACTAGGAGAATGGTTTTTTTTAAAAAAAAAATTATTTTGTTTTTTTTATTCCGCTCAACTAATTTTCTAAAGCCATTCAACAATGCAAGCAAGCCTTCGAAATGATTTAACAAGTAGCACATAAATGAACATGATGGTCTCAAAAAGGATACCTGTCTTATACGGACTCGGTCCCTGTGCCGAGTTTCGCTAAGTCAAATGCATGTGATGCAAATAAAGAGAATCTACTAGGGATATCCGGCATAAGGTTTGTTCTTTTAGATTTAAATCCTAGTAGAGAAGGTATCTAGACTGGCTTACTCGAGCGGACAACTCGAGCCGAGCAGGGTCAGCGTATTGGTAGCATTGCTTTCCGGCTTAACTGGTGGTGCTCTCCGCCTAAAACATGTGTGACTAAAATCCTTCAACGGGTGATAAGCACCTCGTCTACCTCAAAAAAAGCGGGCTATGTCAAGCAAATGCCCAATTTGTTATTTCAAGAAGACTTAGAGGGGGTGCTTGAGAAGACAGTTTATATGTACAAATCAACAATATCAAAGCAGTAAAAAGCAGGCAAGTAGCACATTAGACAAATAAATCACAGTATATACAAAATTAATAAAGCCAAATAAAAGTCAAGATATACAAGCTCGAATTCTAGTTTTTCCCAGCAGAGTCGCCAGAGTTGTCACACCCATTTTCTTCCCCCAAAAGATATATGTGTTATTGATTGTGGGTAAAAGATTTTTTCCAATTAAAGTGACATTTTTGAAGTAGGGATTATTTTATTATTCAACGTCGCCACTTGGAATTTGATTTTTTTTGGGTGTTCCAAGTCACCTTTTATTTGAGTCCCTATTCAAAGGAAGATTTGACTCTTTTATTATTGGTTTGCGAAAAAAAAGTTCGGGTAAGGAATTCTGTTGACCGGGGAGAAGGTGTAAGGCATTCCCTGAGTCCCGTGGTTCTAGCACGGTCGCTTTATTGACTAAGAATGACTTGAATTAATTTTGGATAAACTCTGATTTATTGGTTTCCATGTTTTATCTATCCGCTTTTAATTATTAAAATATGAAATTATCTTTAAAACGAATCACGTGTGTGAATCCATTTTGTTTATTGTACCAAAATTATGTCATGCGTACGTGTACACAATTAATAGCAGTTTATTAGATTAAGATTGCTTTGGCCAAAGTTGGGCAAACACATACTTCGGTTTTAATTTTGAAAAACTACAATTATGTCACGCGAATATGTACACAGTCACGATTGAGCATTGAGTATTTTAAACATAACTAATATTTAGTAAATCAAATATTAAACTAATATTTAGCAAATCAAACAAAATTCACCATTGAGCATTTAAAAAAAAAGATTATGCGCAAAATCAATAACATAACTAAGAAAAATATAAACTAAGACGAGACAAAATAAATAAAATAAAAGCAATAAAACTACGGATTCATGAACTTCTACTGCGGCTCACTACATTCGATCATGGAAATATGCAGCATATTGATGTCAATTTAACAAAGTGACAAGATAAAAAGGAACGGACCTTCACTGTTGCCAAATGCTTTTCAATATATTGATAAAGAAGAAACTTGTATAACAGCTCGGAACCGGAACAATACCGTCAACCTCAACAGATCCTCAAACTCGAACAAGAATACTTTGTCATTGAATGGCTTATAGACTAGTTTTAGGTGTTGGAACAGTCATTTTTGGTTGGTTTCTCGCAGCCACTGTTGCTGCGTTTTTTCATAGCTGTTGCAACTGATTCTTTGATGGGGATGAGTTGGTTTGGAGCTGATTTTCGTAGCTATTTTTTGGTGGTTTTAAGGTTATTTTAATGGAGTTTTACATGGTTTTGGGGGCTGGTTTTCAGATCTAGCTTTAGCTGGAATTTTGATGGTGTTTATTGGAAGAGATCCGGTTATGGATGCCCCCTTTTTTTTGGTTAAGGAAGACCAACTCCCCTCCTTTGTGTGTGTTCCTTGAGAGTATGTCTATGAGGTCAAAATATGTGGGTATGATTGTAGATGAGAGCCGACCAGGAGAGGGAGGACCGGTTCTTTAATGAGGGACATGTGGGGGGTTGTGAGTGGGGACAAGCATGGGGGATAAGGAAAAGTGGAGTGGGGACAAAGTGTGGGGGGACAAGTATGGGGGACAAAGGAAAGTGGGCTAGGGACACGCGTGGAAAGATGGAGTGAGAGGTGAGGTATTGGTGAGATGAGTGGAAACAATTCAAGCATGTTCAAAAATTAGGTTCTCACAAGAAACGAGGGGACTATCTGTATACGGGTATAAAATCATGTTCATGATACACTACGGCCTCTAACAGGGTAAAATGAGCTCGAGATATGATTGTGAAGGATCGGAATCGAAGCAAAGGTCTCATCGAGTTAGAGTCCGGGGGCCGATTGTCTTCCCTCGAGAATATCGGGGACATGATTCGAGATCGATCCAAATACTAAGAGACTTCGAAGAACATTGTCGGGTAATCAAGCACGACTAACAGAAGGCCGTAATATTCGCGACCGCGGATCTCGGCATGTATCAATGTAGAACCAACAATTAGCTAAACAGAAGATAGTTTTACTTTTTATAGAGTTGTAATTAGAGTAAGATTCCCCTACTATATAAAGGGGATCTGATAATTCATTAAACACGTTGTAATACGCATTCCAAAGCAATATACTATTATTTTCACTATTATTGTAAGCTTTTTCTCTCTTTCGTCAAAGTTGTCTACTGTGAGCCCAGATCGAGGGTGAATGCTTCACTGAGGTTGGAATCATCCTCCTCATGTGGTTTGTACTGTATCTTTACTTGTCCACTCTAACTAAATTTATCGTTTGTATCAAATTATTCCGCATATCCTTAAAACCACTTATAAATTTAATTGTTATCCGATTTTGAGAGTAAACAGACTTATATATTGTTGATAATGTGAAAATTTGTTATACCATATTTTAAATTATTAACATACAATTGAGATAACTGTCTAGTGTCTATATTAAGTGTTGGCCCAAGTAAAGGATAGTTTTGAAGATTGACAAAGGAACTCAAGGATGAACCAGGTCCATCACTGGTAGGCATAGACACGGGCAGATTCAAAGCACGTGAGATGCACATGCAGGATATAAATGAAATTTGGCATAATAATAGATATCTCCTGGTCGAAAAGATTGCATAATTGATAAGGAGAAGGACTCATTACTCAACGAGAACATTATCCAAGATAAGGAAGGAGTTAGGAGTTGAGATTAACTAGAACACTTCCACCAAGGAAGAGTAGAATTAGAACTCTAGTTGCTTTCTACTCTACTAACTCTATAAATCGCAGGAAATTCTCATTCTACAGGTGACGCACAAAAGCAGAAGTTAAACGTGAATTGAGAGCAAAATAGCAAGGTATTTTTCAAGCAGTTCGTGTGTGATTCAAGTATGCGAACCTGAAGCTACATGAACCAGATAGAAGAACTAGCTCCAAGTGTTTGTCTTTTATTCTAGTTCAATTATAGTAGGTATTTTCAAATTGTACCTTTCAGCTTTATCTAGAGGCAATTGTAATAGGTACTCAGAGTATTCAAGTTAAAGTTAACTTGAAGTTGTTGCAGCAGTTAGAGGCTGGTTGCTACAACGGGATTAGAGTTAATCCTAGGTTTACAAAAGTGTATTGTAAATGCAGTTTTTGGCTCACTGATTTAGTAAAGAGTTTGGAAAAATCTTACTGGGAAGTAGGTCGTGGTTTTTTTACCTTTTGAACCAGGTATTTTTCACGTAAAATACTTGTGTTCTTTATTTTCTGTACTTATTATTCTGCAACAGTAGTAGTTGGAACACATAGAAGAACCAGGTCCTTCTATAATCTGTGCACGCAAAAAATTGGACACCACACAAATTACCCCTCCCCCTTCTTGTGTGGTATTGATGTAGAAAACACCAATTTGTATCAGAGAAGGTTATCCTTGAAGAGGCTAAAACCTTAGGAGAAGATCAAGATGAGTGCACCACCTGGAAACTGGGAAGGGCAATCCACTGCTAGGCCACCACTCTTCAATGGC